>NW_022631131.1:2386090-2978354 GCF_010015895.1 Lontra canadensis | reverse complement strand
TCAAGTAGACAGAGAGGCAGGCAGAGAGAGAGAGAGAGAGAGGGAAGCAGGCTCTCCGCTGAGCAGAGAGCCCGATGCGGGACTCGATCCCAGGACCCTGAGATCATGACCTGAGCCGAAGACAGCGGCTTAATCCACTGAGCCACCCAGGCGCCCCTTGTCTATAGTTTCTTGACCGTAGTTTCTTATCTGAGCTTTGAGAGTCTGGGTCTTCCCTTTTTCTTTCCTTTTCTTCTCTTCTTTCTCTTCTCTTCTCTTCTCTTCTCCTCTCCTCTCCTCTCCTCTCCTCCCTTCCCTTCCTCTTTCTTTCTTTCTTTCTTTCTTTCTTTCTTTCTTTCTTTCTTTCTTTCTTTCTTTCTTTCTTCTTTTTCTAAGATTTGATTTAGTTGTCAGAGAGAGAGAGAGAGAGGGCACAAGCAGGGGGAGCTTCAGGCAGAGGGGGAAGCAAGGACCCAAATGTAGGACTTGATCCTGGGACCCTGGTATCATGACCTGAACCCAAGGCAGATGCTTAACAGACTGAGCCATCCAGGTGACCCGAATTGCTTCCATTTTGAAGAACAAAAAAACTTAGGCAAATTTTCTGTCCATTGTCACCCAATGTAACTGGGAACAAACCTTAGTTTATGTGCCAAAACATGTGTTTGCTGGAGTCAGGGTGCCCTCTATTTCCACGGAGAGATCTGGAAAGGTGCACAGGGCACTTGGATTTCTCTCTCTGGTGTTAAACTTCTCCTCTGACTACACTTCAAAGGACAGACTTTCGACCTGAAGCAACCTTGGATATCATTCATTCATTCGTTCATTCATCATAAAGAAATTTCTGGAGACTTCTGGCTAATGAGATAGGCTAACATGTGATTGTTTCTCTAAAAAGTCACAGACAATCTGGATTAAGTAGAACAAAAAAAAAATATTTCTCCAAATACATTGTTGAGTTTGTAAGAAAGTAATAAAGAGGAAGATTCAAAGTGTGAGGGCCCAATAAGCCCTGAGACCCTGAGGGCTGACAGGGGTCTCAGATTCTGAGACTGGTGCGAGGTGTCGGAAGCTATGTTTCGATACTAAAAGGGCACAGAAGAGAAACTCTGAGGACAGAGAGAGGTGAGGAGGTGGGGTAGATTCTAAGAGTTCCCCTGTTCACAAATGGGAACTGGAAAACTGCTCCCGACCTAGGGAATATACAAGGAGCCTTAATACCCTCCTGGGACAGTAGGTGGGGGAAGAGATACCACAAAAAATAGACTGTGTCATATGTCAGTGTGGAGTCTCAGTTTGTAATATCCAGGTGAGGAAGTGTAAGAACCAGTTTAAACCAGTCAAATCACCAGAATCCTAGAGGAGGTATATATGAAATGGCCCAAAACATAATCCCTTCCAAAGATGACCCTGTGATGAAAGTTACCAACTGTGCTAAGAAACTGAGTGTCATGAAGGAGAGTAGGTTCCTACAAGAAGTAGGAACATTAGTATCCACAAAAATTGCAGATAATAGGACATTCTAAAAGCAAATGTAAGATATGTGGGTTTAAAATATTTATTGTGGTTAAAGGTCAAGAATGGGATGCTAAAAATGAATCAATTAATCTAAAAAAGTGGAATTTTCAAAAATAAAAAATACCTTTGGCTGGATGATAGAATAGCTACAAACAAAGAGAGAACTAGTGATACACAGTATGGATCTCAGGAAGTCACCCGAAATGAAAAGTGGATAAATAAAGAGATACACATCATGGAAGGAAGCTAGGAGACATGAAACAGAGAACAGAAAGTTCCAACATACTTCTTTTTTTTTTTTATTTTTAAAAGATTTTATTTTTATTTATTTGACAGAGAGAGACACGGCGAGAGAGGAAACACAAACTGGGGGAGTGGGAGAGGGAGAAATAGGCTCCCACTGAGCAGAGAGCCCAATGCAGGGCTCGATCCCAGGACCATGACCTGAGCCAAAGGCAGAAGCTTAACAACTGAGCCACCCAGGCGCCCCCAACACTTTGGCCACATCGTCATCTACATTGACTGGGAAGCGGTGTTTGTCCAGGGTGAGACGACCTGGGTGCCCACCTCCCTGCAGAGCCTGATCGGGGGGAAAAAAAAAAAGCCCCAACATACTTTTTTTTTTAATTTTATTTTTAAATTTATTTAACTTTTTAAAAAAAGATTTTTATTTATTTACTTGACAGACAGATATCACAAGTAGACAGAGGGGCAGGCGGCAGGGGGAGCAGGCTCCCCGCTGAGCAGAAAGCCTGATGCAGGGCTCCAGCCCAGGACCCTGAGATCATGACCCGAGCTGAAGGCAGAGGCTTTAACCCCCCGAACCACCCAGGCGCCCCCAACATACTTTTAATAGAGATTTTGAACAGTGTCTGGAGCAAATGTAGAAATGGCAATATTTAAAGAGATCCTGACTTCCAACTTTGAAGAGATATGACTGCTCAGGTTAAAGGAGTTTTCTGAGTCCTGTGCAAGACAGACCAAACAACTATATGCTTAGACACATCAGATTAATGAGGCTGCAGAAATAATACAGACCAAAGCAAAACAAAACACAAAAAACCCAAAAGGCCAGAAGCTACCAGAGTTAAATACGAACACATTTCCTATACAGGAAACAGATTGAAACAAGACCTTTCATCAGCTACCAAAGGGGCCAGAACACAGTGGAAATAGTCTGCAAAGGACGCAGGAAGAATAACCATCAATACAGAAATTAATATGACCCAGCTAAAGTACTATTTGGGGGGGATGGCAAAATAATGGTATTTTCAGGCAAACACAGAGTTTATCTGTAACAAACTCTCACTGAGAGGGTTACTAAAGGACATGCTTCAAGAAGAAGAGACCTGAGCCCAGATGGAAGGAATGGTGTTGCAAGAACCAAGATGAGATAAATTAAATTAAATATATATATATGTATGTGTGTGTGTGTGTGTGTGTGTGTGTATATATATACATATATATATATATATGTATATATATACACATGCATACTACTATATTTTAATAATCCCTGGTCATAAAGTTTTTTTTTTAAGTAATTTGCTGGGTCTGGGGGCACCTGGGTGGCTCAGTTGGTTAAAGCCTCTGCCTTCGGCTCAGGTCATGATCCCAGGGTCCTGGGATCAAGCCCCGCGTCAGACTCTCTGCTCAGTAGGGAGCCTGCTTCCTCCTCTCTCTCTCTGCCTGCCTCTCTGCCTACTTATGATCTCTGTCAAATAAATAAAATTGAAAAAAAAAAGACTCCTTTGTTAGCTCATGGTCACATGACTAGTATGTGGAGGAGCCAGAATTCAAACAAATTAAAAAATAAAGTAATTTGGTGGGTCTAAAAATAAAATGAAACTAAAGTACTAAGACACAATAGGGACAAGTTAAAGTGTTCTAAAGTTTTTATACTCTGGGGAAAGAGATCAGAGGTATTATTAATTTTATAGTTATTAAGACAAGAATTTATGTTATGATTTTAAGGGTTCCCACTAAAAAGAAGGAAAATAAAATGTAAAGCCTTCAAACAAAGAAAATACAGTCAACTTAGTAGAATGAAAAAAGAAAGGGAGGGGGAAGGGGAGAGAGAGAAAAAACAAAAAGATAAAAAAGAAAACATTAAGCAAAATGGCAGAAAGAAGTTCACAAATCACAATGACTCTAATTGGGTGGAAGCTGAAATTTCTGAACACACACTTGATGTCAGACATTATGCGATGTGTGGGGGATACAAAAATAGATAAACTACGGCTTCTGTCTTCAGGAAGTTCAGGGTCTCCTTGGGGTAGGGGGAGGGGGAAAACAAAGCTGTGAGAATAGGCTAAGTGTCTAGACAAAGGGAACTAAAGAGAGGGGCTCAGCCTCCACCTCAGCCTGAGTTTGGTGAGGCTTCAGCTGAAGGATGAGTAGGAAGGCAAGGTGGACAGGAAGGGTGTACCAGGCAAAGGAACCACATGCCAAAGCATGCAAGTGGGAAAGCACGTGGCACTGTATGGTCCAACCTTCTTCCGTTATGGAGGAGGAACTTGAAACCCAGGAAAGGTAAGGAGACTGTCTCAAGTTCACTCAGCTGATTAGTCAACAGAACCAGGATTCGTACCCAAGACCCCCATCTCCTTTTCCACTCCCCTTTCTACTATACCACAGTGCCTAAAGTTTGTAACAGGAGGCTTAGTGACTGTGTGTTGAGACCACAGCCAACTTTGAAAATGAGCTACATCCAAGTGTGGGGACTGGATCTGTCTCTCTGGCCTATCCTGGGCTGGGGCAAAGCCAGGAGCTTGGTAGCTTCCTGGGCTGAGCAGCCCGGTTTACCCCAAGGAAGCCATGGCACCCATGCCCAGTTTAATCATTAACTCCCAAGTTCACAGGGTTGGAGCTGGAATGCACAGAACCTGGGGGGTGGCCTGGGTCTCCAGGGCGCTAAGGGAAAGATGGTTCTTGAGATGGGAAAGGACCAAAGTTTAGAAGGGGGTCCTTTGTCTCTGAACGGATCTACATTTGAGGCTCAGGAAAAAGGACTCATGATTTTTCTATTTTGTTGGAGTTTCACCATCATCTTATTAGCTCAATTTCAGGATTCCCTTTTAGTGTTCATTAGTTCAAGATACTGTAATTCCCTCTGCCGCAGCCCCTACATGGCATGGGAATCCTTTAATCATCCATCTACCCCATACACTATGGCCTCCAGGAGGGCAGGCCTCGCTCAATCTTTCATCTCAGTGACCTCAGTGCCTGACACATAGTAGGTGCTCATTAAACATTTGCTGACTGGTTGAATAAACAAGATCCTAACTCAGCCTACAGGGGTTCTGAAGCATACATCTTTTTTGTTTGTATGTTCACGTAATTAGAAGAAATGGAGAGTGATTTTGCATTAGTTCAAGAGAAGTTCGCAGACATCCTTAGAGATACTCTGTGGTATATTAAACTATCACAGAGCCAAGATGAGGTCCACTGGTTGGAAAGAGATGGAATGTTCTTAAGGAGCTCAGTCTTCTCCCCTTTATCCCTCCATGTTTGGATGGCATTCTTGGGAGAGAGGTCCTATTCAAGCATGCGGTGAAATTTTATTGAGGAAACAAGAACCCCATGGAGGGCAAATTCCACCAGCATGATAAAGACAACCACTCCTTATAATTTCGGAAAGCTGCAGCCAGTGGTTGGAAAGCCTGCCTTAGCTAGAACATCACCAAGCCCAGAAGGCATCTCTCAAGACACTTCGGGGTCCTACAGAAGAAAGCTCCCGCTGCAAGGTGAGGTGCAGCTGGGGGCACGATTTCTGCTTGCCTCCCGTGAACCTGATTTTCTGGATCTGTAAAGTGAAGGCAGTCCCACCTCTTCTTCACAAGGCGCTGGGCAGGAGGAAGCGGAACGGTGCCATCAAGCCTTTTGCGGCTAGAAGATGCTCGGTTGCGGCGCAAGGACCTTCTCTTTCTCCCGAAAGTAGGAGTCCTGACCCTCTGTAGCATCAGAGGGGAGCAAGTAGGTTCTGCTCTTAGAGGCCATGGGACTGGGGCCCAGCGATTCAGCCGTCCAGTCTGGAAGGGGAAGACTCCCTCTGCGAAGACTACTGGCTTAAAGTGTAAACTCATGCCTCTAGTGTTGCCGTCGTCGATAGCACGGGAAGTGCTGGGAGAAGAGCCTCTCCTTGTAGGAACAGTCGCTCGCCTGGAAAAGCCAGCTTGCGTGGTTGAAGCGAAGCCAGAAAGGCTGACTCTCGCCCTGGCCAATTCTCTGGCACTCCAAGGTCCAGGAGACTGGAAAAACTGGCCAGCATCAGGGGTCCTCCCTCTGTACCAGCCTCTGGGTTCCTGTTCATCTCCTGGTTGGTGGCCCATAATACAACCAGTTTGAATTCACTTCTTTCCACCACCTGTCCCTTCTCAGAGTTCTGTTGGTTCTCTGAAATTCTAGCACTCAGTGTTGGTTAGGTTGGGGGGTGGTGGTAAGGTCATTTAGTAAAAACCCTTGGATTCCTCCAGCTTCTCTCCTGCCCTTGGTCCCAGCATCAGTCTAGAGCAAATCACCTTGGCAGGGATTGGAAGACGCTGAGGTGCTCTGGTGACCTGATTTCTTCCCCTTTTGCCTTTCCCTTTCTCTCCCCTGCCCCAAAGAACTGAAATGAAATGAGAAGTAAATTGCCAAGGGAGATCCTCTCCTGGGGCAAATTTCCTGTCTTTGCTTATGGGCATGGAGACCCTGAGCGGGGAGGCTGGCTGTTGACTCTTCCAGAACCGGCCCTGGGGTGACAGGTGCAGGCTGCGTCCTCCGCTTTTCCATGGGGGTGGGGGTGGGGATTTAAAAAGTGAAGGCAGAGGAGGAGAGACTGTACAG
Organism: Lontra canadensis; assembly: GCF_010015895.1. Taxonomy (NCBI): domain Eukaryota; kingdom Metazoa; phylum Chordata; class Mammalia; order Carnivora; family Mustelidae; genus Lontra; species Lontra canadensis. The sequence continues at coordinate 2,972,030 of NW_022631131.1, read as the reverse complement.
GAGACCCCAAGGGCCATCCCTATTCCTCCACCCCACCCTACCCCGAAACTGTCAGTCTCCACCAAGCCTCAGAGAGGAGAGAGAGAAGTGGGGGCGGGGAGAAAGAGACGGAGGGGGGGAAATCAAAGAAAATTGCAAAAGTCAATGGCCTGGAACTAGAGGCAGCCTCAGCAACTGCAGTGTGACTTTGATTCCCCTATCATAACCCTGAATTAAAAATTCAGGCAATTATCTGCATGGCTTCCTTCTGATTAGAACGAGCTGGAGCCTCATTAATGCAACAGCACAGAGGAAAGCCATTAGGGTCTGTGAAATGGAATGTTTCTCTGAGAACAGGTTCCGCTTGATGTAGAATACCCAGCAAAAAGAAATTTCACACATTTTTGAGCTCAGAGTCACAGGACGGGACCCTGCTTCAGGGCTGCAGACCCCGCCACGGTTGTCCCTTTGCAGCAGGCTCTGGGTGAAAGCCACCTTTGTTTCCCAGCCTCTCTCTGGCACCTCCATCCTCTGGAGTCGTGTGGAGGGAGGAAGAGGGGGGTGAGAGGCCAGAAGGGACCTACTGGCTGCTCCCTTTGCTTTGTCCTAAGACACCGAGGTGGCCTGGACGCGGGGTCTCAAAGTCCTTGAGCCATGAGGAACCCCAGAACTTCTTGGGAGTTCACTGTCCTCCTTTGCTAGAAGAACTAGGCGCAAGCTTGTCGGGAACCGTGAAGGTCCAAGACTCCAGAAAAGAGCAAAGTATCTGCATGTCCCCAGCAGTCTTGGTACCTTCCTGACTCGTGTGGTGACTTGGGCATCCCAAGGCCATCCAAGCAGGATCTGGTGAAGCTGAGCCAGCCTTGGGGGCTTGTTGCTTAGGAGAGGGTGAAGGGTTGGAGGTAAGGAGGGCACCCTTTGTTCATTCCTTCCTGTGTAAGTTCTGTGCTCTTAGAAATGCAAAGCTGCTGCCCAGTCCCTAAACAGGGTGACTGTCCCTACCCCAGCTGACATTCGGAAGCTTTCATGCACCCTCTTTTTGGGGATTTCCTCAGGGTGCGGCTTCCTTCTTCCAGTGCCTGTGGATGACTTCCAAGGGCAGCCAGGACCAGTTTCCCAAACAATTTTCTTTGCAGCCCTCATGAAGTCAGTTCTTGGGAGGACTGGGCTTGATCCAGAAGTACTGTCTAGATTTTCTTCAAGCCAGTGGCTGGGACTTGGGCTCCCTCATTTCGGACAGCTGGGCATTCTTCTAGCACAGGGATTCTCGGGGCGCACCAAATGTTGATCCTTTGATAGACACGCTCTGTAGGAGGCCAGCTAGTCTTACGTGGTGAGAACTGATAGAGGTGAAAACGTTTTTGTAAAAAGAGAACCAGTTTCGTTCAATAGGATGCCAACAAGGAAAATGTTTCCTTCAAACTGTTTGAGTAAGCCACCTGTTAACTATTCAGCGTCAGGAGGGCCCCGTGTCAGTGGTGTCGGTGCCGAGCTGTAAACACAGGTTGCTGGTCTTCAGGTTCTAAGGGAGTCAATGTTTAACTACTGTCATTTGGAGCAAGTGCGCCCCCTGCTGCACACCAGCGAACCTAGGCCACCTGCGGTCTATCCAGTTTTCGAGATGTTTTCAGTCACATCCCACATTAGAAGGGTACATTCCTGGTCCCCGGGGAGTTTTTATGAAGCATGTTTTCAATACGGCAGACAGTTTTATGGGTGAAGGCTCCTAGCGTTTACCTCACCCCCACCCTCCCCCCAACACAAACAAGATGCTTGGTGATTCAGTTATGTTCCTTGTGGGTTCTGGGCAGCCGGGCTTTCCAACACTTTGCCCTCACTAGGCCAACACGTCACAAAGTCAAATGCAGCGACTACAGATGACCCCTGTGTAAAGGGCTGACCTAAAGGCCCCTGAAGTCTTGGGTGGGGGGAGGTATCTCTCTAGGCTCGCCAGCTGGTACGAGAGTGAGAGGAGCCGGCCAAAGGTCAGGAATGTGGGCCTTCCAGAGAGAAAGCTCCTCCGCCAGCCCCACAGCCCAGGCCACCTTCTGCCTTGGGAAGGGATCGCAACTCAGCCCTGAGGACCTTGTTACCGTCCACGGTATTTCTCAACAGTTTAAACATAGACCCTTTCCGGTCAGATCATTCCTTTCTTCCCAAGATAGTTCGGTTCCCACCTTTGTGACTTGTCACTCCTTATTCATTCAACAAATATTTTCTGAACAACTGTTGTGTGCTAGACATTGTTCTAGGAACAGGCGCGCCCAGCATAAAGCAGACGAAGGCTCCGTTCTGGAGCGCGAATTCCTGGCAGGGGACGCAGACAGTTACAGAAAGACGAATGAGTGAGACAGCGGTGTAAGGGCCGTGAATAAGCAAATCTGGGGAAGCCAGAGAGAGGGAGGGAGGGCTACATTATACCAGTGGTCTCTGAGAAAAGCTTTGTGCTGCCCTCTGGCAATATCCTTTATTTCTCTCCTGTCAGACTAGGATCGTCTCTTCCGTCAAACGTCCCCTATGAACTTTCCACCTGCACTGATGTTCCCTTCAGCTCATCTCTCCTCCATCTCCTTCATTTTTGGAAAGATACACAGCGAAAGCTTTGCCTCCTGGAAAAAGGGCCCTGTCTTCTCTTTCTCTGGTTTGCTATCAGAACAGGAGGTGGGGAAGGCAGGGAGGAAACTAGCATGTCTCCGATGGGCTAGAGACATGAACACATCAACTCAGCTCACCCTCACAGTACTCCGGCAGTCTCCCTATTACTGTCGCCGTTAGAAACCAGGGAAACTGGGGCTTCATTTAGCTAAGAGCACATGACCAAATGGTGCCCTTGGGATTTGAATCCTGACCAGTGTAGCACCGAGGCCTGTACTTTTTTTTTTTTAATATTTTATTTTTTTAAAGAAGGCTCCATACCCAATGTGGGGCTCAAACTCATGACTCCAAGACCGAGAGTTGCATGCTCTACTGACTGAGCCAGCCCGGCGCCCCTGAGCCCTAGACCAGCGTGAGCATCCCTGACGTGTTGTCAGTGCGTAACAAGTACAAGGAAGGGAAGAGCTCTAATTCTCAGAGAATGGCCACACACAAGATGTGCTTAAACTCCTCCTGTCTATTGGTTTATAAATCCTTCCTTTGCTACTAACTGAGTGACAACAGGTACTTCCCTTCCCCTTCCTGGGGCTCTCTGTAAACTGAGCTTAGACCACAGGGTCTCTCGGGTCTTCTCCAGCTCTGATCCTCTAAGAAATAGAATCTCAGGGAGCCTGGGGGCCTCAGTCGTTAAGTGTCTGCCTTCAGCTCAGGTCATGATCCCGGGGTCCTGGGGTGGAGCCCCATGTCAGGCTCCCTGCTCAGCAGGAAGCCTGCTTCTCCTTCTCCCTCTCCCCCTGCTTATGCTCTTGTTCTTCCTCTGTTAAATAAATACAATCTTTAAAAAAAATAGAATCTCCTACATGGGATGGTGGAAGGCAGGGAGAAATCAAGTGACTTCACCACATCAAATCTGATTTTTTTAAAAAAAGATTTTATTTTCTTATTTGACAGAGATCACAAGTAGACAGAGAGGCAGGCAGGGAGAGAGGAGGAAGCAGGCTCCCTGCTGAGCAGAGAGCCCAGTGCAGGGCCCGATCCCAGGACCCTGGGATCATGACCTTAGCTGAAGGCAGAGGCTTAAACCCACTGAGCCACCCAGGCCCCCCTCAAATCTGATATTTAAAGAGAGCACTAAACACTGAGTTTGTTCATTCAATTAAAATTTCAGCATATACTGCATATGTGCCAGGCCCTGGCATGTGCTAAGGATACAGATATGAAGTTTTAAAATATATCCTCACCCTATAATGTTTGTAAAGGGAAAGACAAGCACGACAAGATATTACGATGATAATTATGACTAACGTTTTACACAGAACTTACTCTTTGCCAGAAACCATTCAGAGCACTTGGAATCCTTTTAACTCATTTCATTCTTCCCAGCCACAATGCAGTGGGTACTACTTTTATTCTGACTTTACAAGAGAGTAAACTGAGGCACAAAGAGGTGTGTGGTCAGAGCTATCATAAACAGTAGTTATACACAACAAGGACTTACTTACAGGACCTGAGCTGCTGAAATTACGACAGGCAGATGTCGTGCAGCATTCACTGGTTTTATTCTCCTGAGATTTCTGGTAGTCCCTGTCTGACCCCACTGCCATTTGCAGTCAGTGACACAGGGCCCTGTTGGAAATGCAAAAATCTGCGGCTGTGAAGTCACTCAGACACAAGACACACCGCGTGAGTTAGAGCCGGTTTTCCTGCCCACAGAAAGCAGAGAGGGAGGGGAATGCTAGACTGCCCTGAGAAATGGGGAACAAGACCCCATTCCTTCTTTGGGCCAGATGTCCGTGAGCTGTGGGATCAACAGCTGGTGTGCATGCCAGAGGTGTCTGCCACGGCCCTGCTGAGTTATTCCCGGGGCAAGGCCCTGGGTTCGAGAGCAGCTGGAGGTTGCACAGGTCTAAGCCCTGCGAAGGTCCCCTTTGGCCTGCACAGGGAATGTCCATCTCCCAAGGAGGAGCATGGAAGTCAAAAGAGGGCCCCTGGGCTGTAGAGTCTTCTAGAATAGGAACCAGGAGAAAGGCTGCCTGGGGGACCAGCATGGCAGGTGGAGGTCCCATGACGGCCACAAAGAGGCAATGGGGCCTAGAGACCAGGATGGGAAACTCCTTGAGGGCGAGGGGGTGGTGGTGTCTCTGTCTGCTTAATTCACTGCTCCAAACTGTGGGCCCGGGTCAGGTAAGAGGGGATCGATCAATAGTTGTCAAGTGAATGACCTTAGGTGGGCCGCCTTTAGAACCAGGCTCTTGAGTTTCTAAACCTCTGCCTCTTAGTACTTGGGTGAGTCTTTTAGTACTTGGGTGAGTCTCTTCTCTTCTCTGTGCCTCGTGTATAAAATGGGGTTAAAAATGGTGCAGGTCAGTACTGATCTGAGATCAAGAGAGGGGACACATAAGGCACTTAGTGTCTGGCCTAGCACAGTGAGTATTGGCTCTTAGGACTAGCCGATGGCCCACCCTTGCCCTGCACCTCTTTGCTACATTAGGTCCCCCCAGTCCTGAATTCAGACCCAACCTCGATTCGAGGACTCCAGAATTGGCTAAGATGGGATTCCCATGACCAATGGATACAATGGAGATACAATGGAGAGTCCTGAGAAAAATGAAGGTAAGCACTTAAAAGAAAAAGAGTTACTTTTCTTACACGATGGATTTTGTAGGCTGATCGTCATAGATGTCCTGGAAGACCCTTCCTAGCATTTGAAATTGAGTAGGTCTCTGGCAAGAGAGAGGACAACTTAACTCATTCACAGGACAACTTAACCTCTCTCCTTGTCTTTTAGAAAAGCACAGTTCTTCAGGTGAGTTACCATTTGCAAGTGCTGCTAACAGAACTGAACTTTAAGGCAAAGAGGATAAGTTTAGGGAACAGAACTCTGTTTTTCCCTTTCCCTTCCACTTGCTCCTACTGAACGAGTGCTGGGCTTTCCTGAAGAAATTCAGTACAGAGGGCTTTATTTATTGTTACGATAGAACTCTTTTGAAGGTGAGTGATAAATACTGTCATTAATTTGATATTTTTTATTTTTAAATTTTCTTTGTTTATTTTTAAGAGTTTATTTATTTGACACAGTGAGAGAGAGAAAGGCAGTGGGAGCTCAAGCAGGGGGAGCAGCAGACACAGGAGAGGGAGAGGCAGGCTCCCCGCTGAGCAGGGAGACTGATGCAGAACTCCATCTCAGGACCCTGGGATCACGACCTGAGCCAAAGATAGACGCTTAACCAACTGAGCCCCTAGGGTTGTTAATTAATTAATTTTTTATTTTAAAAAATCAGTAATTTTTTATTTTAAAAAATCATCTGGATTTATCTGGCTTCCTGCTTTTTTAAATGTGACCAACTCTCCCATTTGCACAGGGTTGTCCCCATTGTAGCACTGAAAACCCCCTATCCTGGGAATGCCAATGACCAATCAAGTAGACTTCCAGCTCAAAAAAGTGCTTGAAGATTTTTTTTTCTTTTGGATGGACGAGGAACTGTACTTGTTTGAAATCAGAAGAGGCCGTCTCCCAGAAACAGATTCCCACTCTGCTCACTCTTAGCAAGCGTGGTTGTGAGGACCCTGCGAAGGGAGGCGCTCCCTACTGGGAACGCATGATTTGACCGGGAGGAAATGGGAGGGTGCTGAGAAGACTTGCAGATAGGGCCACCCAACGAGTCTGCAAATGCGTGTCTTGGCATCTTTCCTATAATGTCCCTCACTTTGGGTGGGACTCTGGATCCTCCAACAGACCTTGTGGGGCAGCGCCTGCATCCCCGAGTCACCGTCAAGTCTGCATCTAGAAAGCTGGTGTATCCATGCAAGGGAGCAGCCCAGCATGGGGGTCCCTTGGGACATGTGGAGGGGCTGGCCTAAGCTTCCATAGATGTCCCATTTCCGGGGCGCCTGGGTGGCTCAGTGGGTTAAAGTCTCTGCCTTCAGCTCAGGTCATAATCCCAGGGTCCTGGGATCGAGCCTCACGTCGGACTCTCTGCTCAGCATGGAGCCTGCTTCCCCCTCTCTCTGCCTGCCTCTCTGCCTACTTGTGATCTCTCTCTGTCAAATAAATAAATAAATAAATCTTTAAAAAAAAAAAGAGAGAGAGAGAATAAAATCTTTAGGAGTACCTGGGTGGCTCAGTTGGTTAAGCGTCTGACTTCGGCTCAGGTCATGATCCCAGGGTTCTGGGGTTGAACCCTACATGGGGTTCCCTTCTCAGCAGGAAGTCTGCTTCTCCCTCTCTCTCTTTCCTTTCCCTTGCTTGTGGTCTCTCTCTCTCTAAAATAAATAAATAAATCTTGTATAAAATCTTTTTTTTTTTAAGAAAATCTTAAAAAAAAAAAAAAAAGGTTTTCCCTAGTCAGAAGAGACAGAGAATTTGGTCTTTCCTTAGCACGGCTGAGTAAAATCCGGCTCTCATTCCCGAGAGCTTATTACTCAGCTTCACAACTCAGTATTCAACACGTCAGGCATTTTTTAAGCGTTGTTGTCAAATGTGGAAAACCTCCATCAGATTTAATATAGGAGCTCAGGGCTTCAAGTGTTTCTGTGTGGTGAACTGAAGGTACCCACTACGCAGGGCTGTTGGAGAGGTCTGTGTAAGGGGGGCCTGGAAGCTTCAGCTCCCCTGGGAGCACATATGTGCAGAGCAGGTGCTCAGGAAATGGGAGAAGCATGGACAACTCTCATCTTCCTGCTCCAATACCTCAGGCAAAGTCAGAGATTTCTTGTCCTCCATGCCATCTTCTTCTCCAGAAGCCTCTCCAGTGCCCCTGCCCCAGAAGTCAGGGACAAAAATATACCCCTGGGGTGAGAAGAATTCTGGGCTCAGAATGAAAAGACCTGGATGTCTGGGTGGCTCAGTTGGTTGAGCCTTTGGCTCAGGTCATGATCCCGGGGTCCTGGGATTGAGTCCCGCATCCAGTTCCTGGCTCAGTGGGGAGTTTGTGTCTCCCTCTGCCCCTCCCCCCCGCTCGTGATCTCTCTCTCAAATAAATAAAATCTTAAAAAAAAAAAAAAAAGAATGAAAAGACCTGGGTTTGGGTCCTGTTTTTGTTACTTAACTGAGGGACTTTGGCAAATGACCGCATTTCTCTGGGTGTCAGTTTCTTCATCTCTGAGATGGGCACAGTGAGGCTAGTATCATGCGGTGTTGTCTATTAGCGGCAGAATATCCACACAAGGGCTTTGTGAATTACAAAGCAGTTTTTACTAATGTCATATGTTTCTATCTGGGTGCCTAGAAATTACTGAGGAATCAGTTTGGACACTCTCCAGTGTTTATGAGCATCTGAAATTCTTTGTTCTCGGGGGTCTAAATGAATTGGAAATGCAAACTGGACTTTAATCAAATTTGGCATCAAAGACCAGGACAGCAAAATTATCCACTCTCTCCACAAAAAGGTACTGGGTTCTAGCTATTGCCATATTTGTGCTAGAGATGAGGAATACCAAGATGGACAAGACACAGTCTTGGCCCTTCAGGCGTGTAGCACAGGTAGATGAAACCCCAGACCGACATCAGCTCCTGTTAAATTTACAAGCTTGGCCTCGGTGTGCCTCAGTGTCCTCTCTGCCCACAGGCGTAGCTAACTGCCGGAGAGGGGTGTAGACACAAAATGAGTGAGAGCTGGCACATCTTGGAGACGACCCGGACAGAGTCATCAGAGGGTTGCACGGAGCCCTGCTGAGACTGGCTGTTCTTGAGGATTTTTCAGGAAGCTTTGAAGTACTGCCAGGATGAGGGAGGCTGCCCATCCTGGAGATGCACTGGCTTGTAATTTACTCCTCCACGTGGGCTCTGGAGCTCCAGTCTCATAAGTACCTTCGGCTGCTCAGTGCCATCCTGGAAGATGGACAGCAGGAGAGGGGGTGGAGGGGAGGAACCGCTAAATTAAGAAGGTCCTTGGGAGTGACTGGCCTACAGACACGAATGAGTCCCCAAAGTTTCTCTCCTTAAAGCATAAATATTTCCAACTACGATCACAGACTTCCTCCTCATAAAAATCAATGAAACCACACGGGAAAATGACCTCCCGCTTGACTGCACCAGAGATATCTCAAATGGAGTCCCTTCCCCTCCCGCAGAAGCAACTGTGGAGCCCGGGATCTGAAACCCAGGAGCTGCCATGGGTTTCAGAAATCCGCGGAGGCCATGGGACTATATCTCTTTTGTTTTGCTCTGTTTTGTGACGGCTTCTGTGTAACCCCTGGCTGGGCGTCTTTGGGCAAGGTAGGCTCCCTCCACCCAAGTCTCCTCATCTAGTACAGGAGGGGGCTAAGGCTCTGTCTGCCTGCCCCGAGGGGGAGGTGACCCGTCAAGAGAACCGGCTGTCCAAATGCTTTGTAAGCCCTACCGCTCCTGACAGGTAACAGCTCTTATTACTAAAAGATAAAAGCACCGTAAAAGCACCAGTCCCATTTGTGTACTTGTTACAACTCCTCATGCTGGAAGTGACAGAAAACCTACCTCGAACTGGCTTAAACCACAGTTGATTTATGTAATTAAAAAGGATGGATTCAGGTGAGGACCAGATTCAATGTCACCAAGGCCAGCTCCTCCCCAGCCCCTATAGTGACTGTCGGTGTCACATCTGGACAAGATGCCATCCAGAGGAAGGTAGTCCTCTCCCCAACTCCTGTTAAAGAGAGATGGAGGGAGAGGCGGGAGGATCTCTTCTTTTTCTAAATTCAGTATATGTGTCCGATTTCATTAGCTCTCTTTACATAGCCAGGGGATCAGCTCTGCTGACGGGCGGAAGAGAATCAAGGACCAGCCCTAGACCTGGATGGAGGCAGGATCAAGACACCGACCAAACAGCATCTGGAGGGGTCACTTTATCAGAAGAAGAGTGAGCCAATGCCAAGTCACACAAACATCCAACTAGTACAGCCCATCCCCCTTTAAATATCCACACTCGCTTGTATCCCCACAATATACCTTCAAAAATCTCCACTCTCTATATGAACACAGTCAACCTCTTCTCCCTAAGAGGAAATAGTCTGGTTCTCTGGGAGGTTTGCGGTCCTCATGTGGGGACCCGCTGTGGTCCTATAAGGTCCAGTGAGGCTAAATGGTAAATTCAATCCCAACTGATGCACTCGGTTAACAGTAATGGAGGGAGAAGAGGACACTTGCAGAATCACACGGACATCCTTCCTCTGCAGCAAGTACCTGTCCTTCCCGATGCTGTCCTCCAGAAGGTTTCCCTTTCCCCTTTGCCCTCTGCGGCCCCCGCTTGTCTCTTTGGGACAATCCCTTCTATGTTGTCCTCCACAGACCATCTGACAAGTGCATGGAGGAGGACGCCCTTTTGAGGGTTGCATAGTTTTCTCAGCTCTCATCCTGCTGCTGTGAGCTCTGGAGTAGAAATCATTATCGTAGACCATTGGGACTAGGTTTGAGGGTTCTCTGGCAAAATGATGCCCTTAAAAAGTGAATGTAATCCTTTCCAATGGAAGGTTTATTTCCTTCTGGCTGATGCCATGGATCTTTTTTTTTTTTTTAAAGATTTTATTTATTTATTTGACAGAGAGAGCTCACAAGTAGACAGAGAATCAGGCAGAGAGAGAGAGGAGGGAAGCAGGCTCCCTGCTGAGCAGAGATCCCGGATGTGGGGCTCAATCCCAGGACCCTGGGATCATGACCAGAGCCCAAAGCAGAGGCTTAACCCACTGAACCACCCAGGTGCCCCTAATGCCATGGATCTTAACAAGAGTCTGGGATCTTACCATGTCCTAGTCTTTGAACTAGAAACTGCCTCAGGACAGCTATGGCCTTGTAACCAGCCCAGGTGTGCTGGCCATCCTTTAGTTTCTATCTTGGCCTCTACTTGAGAATAATCTAAAATAGCAGGCTAGGTGGGGATGACTCACAGAACTACCCCTTTCCTCACAGTAACAACAAAAATAATAGGATCAACATGTACTGATTGCTTACTATGGGGTGGGCACTGTTCTAAAGGCTTTATGTGGACAGTAACTCACTTAAACCTCACAGCAGCCCTATGTGACAGGAACTTTCTCCCCTTTGCAAACATTGGTCGTGGAGCAGTAAAGAATCTGCTCCCAAATGACGGAGCAGTGATGTACACCCAGGCAGGCTGGTTCCATGGTCCTAGTGGACCACTAGCAGCTGTTATTTGTGACTTCTGGCTACCTTCTGTTGCATACCCCCAAGGAGCGTGTTGACTTCTTTGTTGGAGGAACCTGCAGGAGGGGCCTGAGAAGGGTCTCCCCCAGGCCTGAATCTTACTTCCTGCTTGGTGTCTCTGTTCCCACTATGGAACTTCTTCTAACTTTCTTCTTCTAAGTAACTTTCTTCTGCCAACTTCGATTTGAGGGCACAGAATTGAGATCGTCCTGGACTCTCAGACAATTTAACAGCAGACCATCAGCAAAAAGACAACTCTTAGCAAATCTGTATTTTTCCCCCTCTCTTACTTTTGGATGGATCAGGTTCAGTTTAATCTAATTGTTCTTGGAAGACCCTGAAGAAGTTACCAGCTCACCCTCCAAAATTTGAAATTTTCTTACAATATCTTTTAATGTTAGAGCCTCCGGAAGCACACAGTGTGAGTCTCAAGGCTTCACAGGCAGCAGGTTAACTCACTGTTTACTCTAACATAAAAAAAGAACTACTAAATTCTCATATTAATTCTTTCCTTCACCCAAATCTCTCAGCTTAGCCTTGTAACATCGCACTAATGGTATTAGATTCTGTGTCGGTTAAGAATCATTTGGTTGTGACTCAAACACTTCAGCAGAAAAGAAATTTGTTGGAAGACTCCTGGGAACTCAGGCTGAATTATGCTTGAGGACATCAACCAGGATCCCCTTGCTTCCCGGGCAGTGCTGCACTCAATGCCCTACTTGTTTGCTCTCTCCCCAAGATCCAGTTCCCAGGCAAGGAGCATCAGACCTGTCAGGCTTGGGTCAGTTGCCCACCTGGGGGTAGGGAGGCCCCACCAGACTATGCTTGGTGTAGAAGAGATCACTCCAATCAAAGAAACAAGGTTGCTATTTGGAAGAAGTGGATGCAGAGCGGTCAGAATCCAACACACTCCCCTTGCACCCAGCAATGCTGCGCACATGGCTCTGTAGCTGTCCCTGCAATTCAGAGCTGGGAACATGCTGGATGAAGGTCTGGAGGAAACCTACAGCACTTAGGTGGATGTTAAGGATGACGATGAGCGTTCCCAGCCTACATTTGCCCTTGATGTCACCTTCAGGGACAGAATTCCACACTGGATCTGATTTATTGTGGTAAGACTTGGGCGCTTAGGGGTTAAAATGTAACAAAACAAAATTTTGTTTTAGTTGATGTTAGCTTTAGATGTTAGCTTTGCTTGTTTATTTCAGGTGTTTGTGTCTAAGGGGCAAATACAAATACATTTCGCTGTTAGCATGTAATTGTGCTCTCAGGAGCTGGTGCTTCATTCCCTTACTCATTCGCTGATGTAACGAATCATGTAATAGATATTTACTGAGCAGTAAATATGGTCCTGGATACCATTTAGGAGCTAGAGGTACTATTTAGGTACCAACATGGATGGCATAATCTCTGTTCTGGAGGCTTGATGTCCAGGTAGTGACAGAAGTCGTAGGAATATTTCATTCTACTTGGAAGATGGTCCAACACAAAGGCTCTGAAGTCAGACATATGATAGCGCAGCACTGGATTTGAACCCTGGCCATCTGACCTCAGACCAGTTATAGACTCTACAAACCTCAGTGTTCTCATCTCGATAATGGGAATAATGATAGCTCCTAATTCAAAGGGTGGCTATTCTCCTCTAATGGATCAGTAGATTTCATGTAATCCTAATCAAACTCCCAGCATTTTTTAAAAAATAGAAGTTGAGGGGCACCTGGGTGACTCAGTGGTTAAGTGTCTGCCTTTGGCTGTGGTCATGATCCCAGGGTCCGGAGATTGAGCCCCACCTATTGGGCTCCCTGCTCAGTGGGGAACCTGGTTCTTCCTCTCCATCTGCCCCTCCCCTACTCATTTTCTCTCTCTCTCAAATAAATAAAATCTTTAAAAAATTGGAAGTTGATAAGCAGAGTGAGTCTAAAATATATAAGGAAATAAAAAGAGCCAAGAATAGCCAAGACACGAGGATACAGAGAAAGGGGAACCCTCCTACACTATTGGTGGGAATGCAAGCTGGTGCAGCCACTCTGGAAAACAGGATGGAGGTTCCTCAAAAAGTTGAAAATAGAGCCACCCTACGACCCAGCAATCGAACTACTAATTATTTACCCTAAAGATACAAGTGTAGTGATCTGAAGGGACACATGCACCTGAATGTTTATAGCAGCAATGTCCGCAATAGCCAAACTATGGAAAGAACCTAGATGTCCATCGACAGATGAATGGGTAAAGAAGAGGTGGTATATATATACAATGGAATACTATGCAACCATCAAAAGAAATGAAATCTTGCCATTTGCAACAGCATGGATGGAACTAGAGGGTATTATGCTGAGCGAAATAAGTCAATCAGAGAAAGACAATTATCATATGATCTCTCTGATATGAGGAATTTGAGAGGCGGGGCAGGGGGTCATGGGAGGTAGGGAAGGAAAAAATGAAACAAGATGGGGTCAGGAGGCAGACAAACCATAAGAGACTCTTAATCTCAGGAAACAAACTGAGGCTTGCTGGGTGGAGGTGGGGAGGGAGAGGATGGTTGGGTTATGGACATTGGGGAGGGTATGTGATACACTGAGTGCTGTGAAATGTGGAAGGCTGAAGATACACAGACCTGTACCTGTGGGGCAAATAATACATTGTATGTTAATTAAAAAAAAAAGTAGCCAAGACAACATCAAAGAACAGAGCTAGAAGGGTCACACCACCATATAACATGATGGAAGGCTTCGCGGTATGGTTTGGACTCAAAGATAGACAAAGACACTAAAGGAAGAGTCTGGAAATAGACAGGTGTATATAGGTCACTTAATGTATTAATTTATGACAAAGATAATGTTGCTGAGCAGTGGGGGAAAGATTTAGGTTTTTTGGTAATAACATTTGTCCTTTTATGTCTTGCCTATCTCAGAGTCTTCAAGATTCATTCAGGCTCAGCATGGGTCCGAATTTCATTCCTTTTGAAGGCAGAATACTGTTCAGTTGTGCGCACATACCACATTCTGTGTTTATCCATTTATCCCCTGGTGGGCATCTGCGTTGTTTCCAGCTTTTGGCGCCTGTGAACCATGCGGTTTTGCATTTCGGTGTACAAATTTCTGTTCAAGTTCCCATTTTCAATGCTTTCAAGTATACACTCAGAAGTGAAATTGCTGGCTCATTTGCTAATTCTGTGATAAAGTTTTTGAGGATCTGCCATCCATTTTCCACGGTGGCTGCACCCTTTCACGCTACTATCCCTGTTGTACAAGCTTTTCAATTTCTTCACATCCTTGCCAACACTTACTTTTTGGTTTTCTTTGTTTGTTTGTTGTTTTTGATGATCGCCATTTACTGGGTATGACCAAGCTTTTTTTCTTTTAAAGTTGGGGGTGAAGGGGAGAGAGAGAATCTTAAGCAGGCTCCATGCTGAGCATGGAGTCTGACACTGGGGCTCCATCCCACAACCCTCAGACCCTCAGATCACGAGCTGAGCCGAAACCAAGGGTTGGGCACTTAACTGACTGAGCCACCCAGGCACCCCATGACCCAGTTTTTTAAATTTACTTTTTGTACTGCTAAATGAGTGTCTCACTTTGGCTCATCATGGTCACTGGTCACTACACTATGAAATCTAAATTAACATTTAATGGGTGTTTGCCCCATAATAGTCACTGAACTGAGTAATTTATCACCTTACTTAATCACCACAATAGTAATTATTTTGGCAAACACTTAATTGAAATATAACATGCATACAGAGAAGTGTGCAAATCCTAACTGTACACACTGATGCATTTTCACAAAGTGAATAAACCTGAATGGTCAGCACCTAGAGCAAAAGCTAAAAAACGACCCTCCAGAAATCCCCTTCGTGCCCTGTCCCACTGCTGCCCAGTCCCTCCCTCCCCACCAAACCCCAGTAGAAAGCCATGAAAACTAATACCTTGACTTTAAACTCAGAGATTAGTTTTGCCTGGTATGACATGGGGCTTTTAATTGGCATTCTCTGGGAGATAGTGAACTTGAGCACTATTTTCATACGTTGATTGGCTGCTTGGAGATCTTCTTTTGGGCAGTGTCTGTTCAAATCTTTTGCCCACTTTTCTATTGTGTTATCTTCCTTTTTTCTTACTAATTGTGAAGGTTCTTCATTCTGGAAAATGAGTCTTTATGTATCATATATTACAAATATCTTTTCTCACTTGCCTTTTTCACTCTATTTATGATATCTTTTGATGAAGAGAAGTTTTCAATTTTAATCTAGCCTGGTTTACTGTTTTTTATTATTTTTTTTAATTTTAAAAGGTTTATTTATTTATTTGAGGGAAAGAGAGCGAGAGAGCTAGGAAACAGGGCAGAGGGAGAGGGAGAGAAAGTCTTAAGCAGACTTCCCTCTGAGTGTGGGGCTCGATCTCACAACCCTGAGATCAGGACCTGAGCTGAAAGATGTTTAGCCGACTGCACTACCCAGGTGCCCCAGTTTACTGTCTTGTTTTAGTGATTAGTACTTTTTTTGTCCTATTCAAGAATCTGCAGTCCTCCAAGGTGATGAAGACATTTTGTTTTATTCTAGAGTATTTATGAGTTTTTCTCTTACATTCAGATGTATAAGGCATTTAAATAAATCGGAATATATTTCCAGGTATTATATGAGGTACGGATTTGAGATTCTATTTTTTTCCATACAGACAGCTAATCAAAAATAAATTAGATTATGTATTTGGCCCACTCCAAATACTACCTCCTTTCTGAAATAGTCCCATAGAAACCTAGTTAGAAATAACTAATTATTTTTAATGAATTTGATACATATTTTTTGCACATCTAGTATTTGCTAGTTTAGCTAGGTTGCTAAGGGGAGGCCTCTCTGAGAGCGGACACTTGAGCTCAGATCTGAGAGAAATGACGCCAGCCATGGGCGGAGTTGGGGAAGAAAATTTCCGGAAGAGATAAGGGGCAGGGAGGTGCAAGCCTGACATGGTCAAGGAACAAGAAGGTGGCTGGTGGGGCTGAAGGATGATGTTCGAGAGGACGTGAAGCACAAGATAATTCTCGAATGTGAGATCGAAGGAAAGACAACCAGACCACAAGACGACCAAGCCATGCCTAGAAAGTTCTGAGGGAAACTGTTGTTCAACCTGGAATTCTTTCCATTGAGAGTGAATGCAGAATGAAGACATTTCAGACTTACAAGAACTCAGAAATTTTTACCTATGAAGCACTTTCCTCACGGTTTTTACATGACGGTCTACGCCAGTGGGGTGAGGACAGAGGAAGTAGGAGCCTACCCAGGAGGACGGTGAAGCCAAGCGCCGCTGAGAGCCATGCCTCTCCCGGACAACAAGTGGTTCAGAATGGAACAGGTCTGGAAGAGGTTTTTGAGTATTTTTAGTTTTTACTTGTGCTCCTTCCAATCCATTTTCTACAATGTTGCTCAAGTAAACTTGGTAAAATTTTAGATTACTTCCCCCTTCAGGTTAAGATCCTTCAATAGCTCTCCATACGTGTCAGGATAAAACCCAACTTTCAGTGTGATATGAAAGGCCCTTTGTCAGTGACATCTGCCCATCTGTCACCACTCTGGATGGCCACTCATACCCACTCCTCCAGTCGCTGATCTTGTTACAGACTTCTTAGAGCTCTCTGCCATAGTGAAGCCTTTGTAGCTACTGCTCTCTCTCTGTAAGGAAACCCTTCTTCCCCTCCTTTCCCTGGAAGATTCTTTCTTGTGTTTCAAACTTCATCTTCTTGGGAAAACCTTGTGCTCTCCCACCCATCACTGGCTGCAGTGCCCTTGGTTTTACCCCATGATTTCTTTATGCTTCTCACCTCCAGTACTAATCTGCCTCTTCTTCATTTTTTACTTGTTTATCTGTTCTCCTCACTAGCTTATAACCTTGAAAGTAGGGACTGCACTTTTTTTTTTTTTAATATAGTCTCCATGCCCTAGCATGGAGCCCAACATGGGGCTTGAACTCATGACCCTGAAAGCGAAACCTAAGCTGAGATTAAGAGTTGGAGCTTTACCAACTGAGCCACCCAGGTGCCCTGGGGATGCATTTTAATCATTGCTGAAGTTTCTCTGATGGCTTCTGTGTGGTCGGACTTGGGGGAAACCTCAGCGGTACTCGGGAACTCTGAGTCTCAGTTTCCTCACTTGCAAAACCATGTGGTATTTTGATCTGTGGCACCAGCCACACAGACAGTGCCCAGTGAGTTGTGTGGAATGAATCTGTGCAGATGCTCAGAGTTCCCAGGACAGGAGTCTCTCAGCAGGGGAGCAAGGATGACTCACTTCAATCAATCTTGATTCCTCCCCTTCCCTCCCAAGGAGGAAGGCTCAGCTCCCTCTCTTAAGACCATTATGCCTTGAGGGTGGTGGTGGGGAAAATCTGAAAAATGCAGGCTCTTTTCTTTTTCGTGTTCATCCATGTGTTGACCTGAGGAATTCAGGATATCTCAGAGGGCAAAAATTTCCCAAACATGCCATTGTCTGACCATTCTTACCAAACTATCCAAACATGGTGTTGCTTTAGGACCTAAATTTTCTTAGACGTGGATGTGTTAGTTATAGACTGCCTGGAGGAGGCAAAAGGATTATGTACCCATTCTGCAGATGGAAAAACTTATAATCTTCTCTGAATTCCTCAGAGTCCAAGATCTTGTGTACCTTGTTAAGAATCTTCCCAGAAGAGGGGTGCCTGGGTGGCTCAGTTAAGCATCTGCCTTCAGCTCAGGTCACGATCTGGGAGTTCTGGGATTGAGCCCCGCATCGAGCTCCTCAGTGGGGAGTCTGCTTCTCCCTCTGCCCCATCCCTAACCCTACCCCTGCTTGTGTTCCCTCTCTCAAATAAATAAATAAAATCTTAAAAAAAAAAAAAAGTCTACACAGAAGAGGTCCCCAGCACTCCCACACTCAGTGTTTCTCCTTTCCCTCAGTTAAAGTAATACTTCCCTTTTCTTCTTATGGTGGAGGCAGCATCCCCGTGGGGCTACTGTGGCAAGAGAGTTGACCCTTCTCAATGTGTTTGTAAGACCTGGAGCAGAGTCACAGAAGGGACTGTGAACAGGTACATGAAGATTGAAGCAGCCTTATTCATAACAGCCAAAATCTGAAAACAACTCAAACATCCACAAACTGATAAACAGGTACATGAAATGTGGTATGCCCCTACATGGAACATCAGCAGAGAAAAGAATGAAGAGCTGACACGCGGATGAATCCTGACCTTATACTCAGTGGATAAAGGCAGACACAAAAAACCACATATCACAAGAGTCCACTTTTTTTTTTCTTTTTTGAAAGATTATTTATTTACTTATTTGACAGACAGAGATCACAAGCAGGCAGAGAGGCAGACAGAGAGAGAGGAGGAAGCAGGCTCCCCGCAGAGCAGAGAGCCCGATGCGGGGCTCGATCCCAGGACCGTGAGATCATGACCTGAGCCGAAGGCAGAGGCTTAACCCACTGAGCCACCCAGGCGCCCCATAAGATTCCATGTTTATGAAATGTCTGAGGAGGCCAATTTATAGAGACACAAAGCAGGTTAGCGGCTGCTTAGGGCTGGGGGTGACTGCTGGGAGCAACAGGGAGTGGCCCCGGCGGGTGCAGGGTTTCTTTTGGGGGTGATGAAAATGTTGTAAAATTCACTGCACTCTTGGTTGCACAACACTGTGAATACACCCCAAACCACTGATTTGTACACTTCAAATGTGTAAATTGTAGCTCAATAAAGCTGTTAGAAAGACACAGATCTAGAGAAGAGTTGGGGTGGGCAGAAAACAGAGACTGGATTGTGCTTTCCCATCAATCTCCTCCTGCAAGCACTCATTCTGCTGGAGAAAGAATCAAGATCCTAACAGTAGGTCTGAGACAGATTTCTGACCATCAGGCCTTCCTCTCGCCCCACATAGAGAAGAGTTATTTATCAGAGTGGGCTCTAGCTGGGTCGTCTTTAATGTTAACGTTTACAAACTACTGCTAACTTTTGCTTTTCCCTTTCCTTTCTGTCTTCTCCTTCTCAGGGACCCAGTTTTCCTAGAGGTAGACCAGATGCACCACAACTTGGATTACAGAACTGGGGCAACCAATCTGTCTAGAAAGTGTGTAGAGTACAACACTGATTTAAGAACAGCGCCCTGAACTTCAGGTTCACCTTCAGCGTTTCTCTGCAGGAAGCTCCAAGGATGGTCCCTTCCTGTAGAAAGCTCATGGTCACCTAGAGAGGTTGGCCAATTCATGTCAAGAAAGAGCTCAGGATGCAGGTGTTTCTGCTTTTTCTTCTCCATGAGGGAGTAAACATGAGGCTGGCCAGGGGATGTCAGCTTGGAAAGAGGCACAGCACATGTAAGTCACCAAGTTTTGTTCGACATGTAACATTTAGTTTTCCTTACAAATGCCTATCTATGCCATTCTCTGTCAGATTGAACACTGAGACTGTATTTCTCAAAGTAATGCAAGTCCAACTTACTTTAAGTACAAGGAGGCATAGGGCAAGGTTACACTCAAGCCATTACCAAGAAAGCAAGAGGGATTGCTGGAGTCTTCCAGCACTTGCCTTGATTACTTGGGATGTGATCAGGGCAGGGACAGCTGGATGCGCACAGTGGCATGGGGCAAATGCGGGAGTAAAGGGTTAACTGTCAGGGTTAAAATTCAGGACACCCGTTTTAATTTGAATTCCAGATAAACAAGTAATTTTTTAGTGTAAGTGTGTTGTCCCATGAAATACGTGTTTGTTTGAAATTCAAGTTTAACTGGGAGTCTGCCATTTTTATTCACCGAATTTGGACCCTGAACACACTGCTATGCTGTAATTCTCGTGATTGTGTTGTAATAATTGCTGGCTTGTTTCCTGTTGCTTTGAATCTTTTGATTCCTTCAAGTATGCCACCAAAAATTCTGGTATCCGAAAAAGCTGAGAGCCACTGGATTCCCTATTTATTCTGGAAAGTCTCCTTTGATTAAGACTGCCAAATAAAATTCAGGAGACCCATTTAAATCTGAATTTCAGATAAACAACAAGTAATTTTTTAGTGTAAGTGTGGTGTCCCACAAAATACGTGTTTGTCTGAAATTTGAGTTTAATTGGGAGCCTTCCATTTTTGTTTACTGAATTCGTCAACGGACCTGTGATTCCCGTGGCAGTGTGATCAATGCAGCCCCACTAAAGGGCTAATGTTTTGCACTGTCCGCCATCTAGTGGCCACATGAACAAGGCGGAAACCAGGAAATCGCTTGAAAACAGCAATGGGACAAAGTTGAAAAGAAGCAACTCAGCTTTCATCTTTAAGTTTCTTTAAATTTTTTTCTTTTTACGTACTTCTTGGGATGATCCAATCAACAGCCCAAAGTGTCCACCAGATATCTGAAGTTCATTGTAAGTCATCCCTTGTTTAAAGGGCAACGCTCACCCGCCTACTGCCTGAGACCTTGGGCTTCTCCTTTAACACATAAATGCGAATATGCAGCCTTGTCCTTGATCTGCTGGGGCTCCTAGATTCCTAGTGATTGTTTTATAATAAGCACGTGGCTGCCAGCAGTATCTAGTATGATATAGGTCAACCTGGTGCAATCTTATTAAACCCAACTAGGGAACAAGTATTTCCTGTTTGCTGTTTACCCAGGGGTTTGCGGTTGAGTGCCAAAGGGAGCTGGTACCATCCTGTGAGCCTCTGGGTGCACGCTGGAATCACCTGGGGTGTTTTTCAAAATATCAATGCCTCTGCCTTCCTGCTTTCACCTCCCCCCTTCCCCTTCCTTTCCTCCTCCTCTACTTCCTCTTCTTGTTCTATTCAAATCACAGGAGTTATGCATCTGCATGGGCTTGCTTTCAAGTAGCACATTATACAGCCCTGAGGACTTAGTAAGAGAGGGACCTGGAAATCAGATTTCCCTTTAAAGCTGGGATATTC
Source organism: Lontra canadensis (assembly GCF_010015895.1). Lineage (NCBI taxonomy): Eukaryota > Metazoa > Chordata > Mammalia > Carnivora > Mustelidae > Lontra > Lontra canadensis. Next base: position 2,951,422 of record NW_022631131.1, on the reverse strand, counting down.
TGGGGACAAAAATCTCTCCTCCTCAGTATATCCACAGCGGCCTCTCCGCTTTGTTTTGTCTTGTTTTACAGAGAAGTTTAAAAGGCACAGGAGCTTCTCTGTCTCCAGTTTTGTTTCTGTGGTTCTGTGATCTCATCACAAAAACTCATTATGATATGATACAGAAACTCCATTTGCAATTTAGCCCAGAATAAAAGCTCAATTTGTTCTTTGAATAGATTTTAGAATAAACCAAGAGGGAGTTCTGTGAAGAAATTTATTTTCAAGCACCCTCCAAATTGACAAGGTAGCTCTCTAATTATAACAGTAATTGTAATAAAAATGATAAAAATTTCCTGCAATTTGTCGAAAGTCTCTTACTTGTCGGATATTAACCAGGATGCTTTACATGCATTATCTTTTTTTTTAAACTCTCAAAGCAACCCAGCGGGCTGGGGACCGTATCCCCACGTTCCACACAAGGAAACCGAGGCTCAGAACCTGTGTTTCCTCAGATGACACAGCTGGGAAGTAGCAGGGCTGTTTTTCACAGCCAGCTTTGTCTGAGGGCAAAGCCTTTGTTCTTCCTTCTCTGATATTGTGCCAAGGCTACAATGCACGGTTCTGCAGGTGTCTTTCCCCTCTCAGCCCCTCTTGGGATGGAGAGGTCACTTCCAAGTCCCTCCCACGTCAATGACCCTCAGTCTCCAGCCACCCTTGCCCAGCGTTTTGAGGTACTTGGAAGCAGGTTTTAAAGATTACTCACTTCCTTCTGGCTGGCTCAAGGAGTCCAAAAGCAGTTTTCATTTTTTTAGGACACATACCTTTGAGGAGCTGAGTCGCCTTGGGTCTTATTGGGGCTCTGGTGATGATATTCTAAGCTATCCTTAAGGATCTGTGGAGGATGAACAAGAAAACAAACCACCATTTGTGAAATGGGGACCGGAGATATTACCAACACAAAATCTGTATTTCGGAATCAATCCATTCCTCACACCTCAAGGCCCCTCGGGCTGAAATGATGTCTCCCTCCCTCCTCTGCAAAGCTGTCGGTGACCTCTCTCTGCTGGGGGTCCGTGAATTGCTCCCTCCAGGCTCCCAGCTCCTCTCGCTCAGGCCTCTGTTCTGCTCTGCACACTGTGTCAGAGGCGGTGGGCTGTGGGGTGGGTGCAGACACATCCCTTTCTCTAGACTACGAGCTCCTTGGGTTGCGCAGGGTGGGTCTAGACAGGTCAAACTTCCCCAGGGAGTGTGTGAGTGTCCAAGGAGAAGTGATCCCAAGGCACGTGGAGCAGGCAGCAGGCAGGAAGGAGGTAAGCCTTTGCTAGCCTTTGCTTGGGGACCCAGGAGGGCGTGGATGCCTCTTTAGGGAGCGCTTTGAAAATCCGTACGGTGTCAGGGAATGGTACATCTTGTCCATTTCACAGCCTGTGGTTTTTCTGAGCACGCTAGATTTTCCTGAATACCTTTAGCCTCTCCTTTGTGACCGTCCCCCAGGCCCCCCGCTGTCAGAGGACAGAAAACACTCACTCTTTCATTCGGCAAGCACTTCTTGAGAGTCTGTTAGGGGCAGGGCTCTGTGCTGGGTGCTGGGGATAAAATGGGCAGCTCTCCGTGGCTCCTACCCCCAGGAAGCTTACAGACAAGGGAAACAGCTTACGATCACGGGGACTAAAGTGTCCAGTACACCACGAGCTCCATGAAAGTACAGATTAGGTTATATTTCCTTCTTAACATTTTCAACTTATTTTTTAATTTCTTATGTAATTCACACACCACAAAATGCGCCCTTTGAAAGTGGGCAATTTTAACCGTTTGGTATATTCGCAAGGTGTGCAAAACTCACCACTGTGTAATCGCAGAACATTTTCATCGTGCCCCAAAAGGAAGCCCATCCCCATTAGCCATCACTCCCCATTCCCTCTGTCCCCAGTCCCTGGCAGGCACCGATCTACTTTCTATACTGTGGGTTTGTCTTTTCGAGACATGACACGTAAATGGAATCATGCCATACGTGGTCTTTCATGTCTGATTTCTTCTACTTAGCATCGTGAGACCAAGGTTTGTCCGCCCTGTGGCACAGATCAGTGTTTCAATCCTTTCTATGGCCAACAAACCCCTGATACGAATATTGCACATTCTGTTTCATTGGTCATCACTGGCTGGACGGCTATGTTTCCTTTTTCATCTCGTGCCTCCACGTCCCCCTTTCCCTCTTCCTCTTTCTTCTTGCCTCTCTTCTCCATTCCTCCTTCCTTCCCTTGTTGCTGCTTTCCTCTCTCAGATGCTTCTGAGTCACCGTGTGACAGGCGCTGTTATTAAGCATCTGATAAAGGCTCCAGCCTGAGATAAATGAAGAGCACCAATTTTTTTTAAATGAAAGCTTTACTTTAAAACAGATTTAGTTTTGCTGAGAAGTTATGAAGATAGTCCAGAATTCCTGGCTCCCTGTCGCCCAGTTTCCCCTACTGTGACCGTCTTCCACACGAAGGTGCATTCGTTCTAGTGAAGGACCCAAGATTGTTACAGAACATCAGCTAAACTCTATCCTTCACTCAGATTTCACTGGTTTTCCCCCAGTGGCCTTTTCTTGTTCCAGGCTCCCACAGAGACTTTAACCGCCATGTCTCACGAGGCTCCTCTGATCTGTGACACTCTCTCAGATTTCCCTTGTTTTGGATGACCTTGAGAGTTTTGAGGGGTACTGGTCAGGTTCTTTGTAAAATGTTCCTCAGCTGGGGTTTGTCTGTTTTTGCTTGTTTCTCATGGTTAGACTGGGGTTATGGGTTACAGGTGAATAAAGGCATCACTTTGAAACTTCTGTGAGAAGCCCCACGGCTAAGAAGTGAGACCAAATTGGCCAGGATTACTCAGAAGAAGAGAGAGAGAAGCTTTACTTTTGAGGCCTTGAAGTGATAAAAGCGGCATATGGAAGGATCCCCGGGCCCCTTTCCCAAAGAGTTGTATGTTCCCTGTCCCACAGTGGTGAAGAAAGCTTTTATCCGATATATAAACACAACTGGACATTTGTCCTGTCTCTCCCCTTGGTTCTATGGTGTGCCCTTGGGAGAGACAAGCCCTCTTTCTGAATGTCCATAGAATCTGGAAGTTGGACCAGTGACCTCCAAGGCTTCTTCCTGCTACAACATAGGAGGAGACTAGAGAGATCCCTTGTCTCCTCAACACCCAGCACATTCCTCAGTCGGAATCCCTTCTCTTCCATATGGGTCTCAGATGGCTGGAGTCACATGACAGATACCCCCAGACCGCAGCCCTGCCCAACCCCATTTTTAAAGCTTCCTTTGCAAACACCAGAAGAAAACAAAACCCAGAAGCTTTCCATGAGGACCTCCATGCTGAGGAATGCAGTGAGTACCCCAGGATGGCAGTGCCCAAAGCAGGACCCCTGTCCCTGGCTATCCCTGGTCCCCTGCTGACACAGCACAGGGGCCAGAGGGATGAGGGTCACAGGCAGCTCCACACGCCACACGATGGTGGAGACTCACCCCAAGGGGCTGTTTTGGTTCAACAACTCCTGTGGCTCGACTAAGTTAATCACTGATGACAGGAGATTAATTTATAACCGGACAGCAGACAAGATAGTTCAGGCTTTGGTGGGGTGGCACTGAACTGTGGCACGGGGCATTGCGCAGAAGAGGCCCAGTCTGCAGCTCAGTGTGGAGGCTAAGGGCTTCAGCTGTGCAGGGCTTCCCAGAGGCCGGCTGGACAAAACAGAGAGAGACACTGTGCCAGGGACTTTCCTCTCTGAGCAGATTCGCTCGTCTTAGAAGACCTGTCCAGGGGCACCTGGGTGGCTTAGTCAGTTAAGCGTCTGCCTTAGGCTCACATCATGATCTCAGGGATCGAGTCCTGCATCAGGCTCCCTACCCAGCGAGACAGCTTCTCCCTCTCCCTGCTGTTCTCCCTACTGTGCTCTCAATCTCTCTGTCAAATAAATAAATAAAATCTCAAAAAAAGAAAAAAAAAAAAAAAGGAGACCCGTCAAAACAACAGCTGAGCTTATGGGAAACGTCCGGAGTGAAAAGTCCAATTAGGAGGGAGTATCAGCCTGCCAGCGCAGTCCAGGCCCATCGGCTAAGCCGTGTGGGACAGGAGGAGAGGAAGGGGACAAGTAAGGAGATAGAAGGTGATGGACAGGGGCGGAAGGCTAGCTGGGAGCCCTGAGCAAGGTGTGGGGTGAGCGGTGGTTCCGCAGTCTCCAGAGCCTCGCTCGGGGACCGCACCCCTCCAGCGAAGGTGGGTCTCTGAGGACCAACCCTCCCATCCCACCTGCATCCCCTCTGTTGTTCCCAACATGACCAACCCTATTCTGGGCCCAAAGAAGATTGAAAGGAATCATGATGTGCAGACTCCTCTGGGGCCTGGACTTCATACTCTAGACATTGCTTTTGCAACAAGTGAAAACACCCTTTCCTGCTGCATGGGGCGCACGCGGCATCTGTGGGTGCTGCCGTTCCACCAGACGCAGCAAGCTCGTGTTTCTAGCCGGGACACTTTGGCATTCTGAAGTCAAGCCCGTTGGTCAAGGAAGGTCCTGGCAATATGGCCCTGGTGGCACAGGGTTCTGGAGGCTAGTCCATGAGACCGCGGTCTCGCTAGAGAAAGAAGGTAAAAGAAAGCGAGAAGGCAAATGGAACCAAAATAGGAAAGAAGCCAGATCAAAAATGGGGGTTGCTGAAAGGCAGGCTTCCCACCCAGAAGCGTTCTGGGAGCGCGGCTGAAACGTGAGTGACTTATGCTTGATTGCCTACCAGGAGCCCAGTCCTTGTCATTTTGATTCAGTCCCCACAGTCTCCTGTTTCTTTGTCCGTGTGTTCCCTCCACCCGGAACACCCTCCTCTCCAGAACCTAGTTCCTATTTGCCAAGACCCAGCTGAGGCATCATTTCCGCTGAAAGCCTACCAGGAAACTTCAGGCTGGACCCCGGGGTCCTTCTCTTTGGCGTCTAAAGTTCCTTACATCTATTGCAGCAACATCTGTGGGTTCCCAACCCTGACAGGCAACTTAGCATCACTTGGAGGACCTTGTTAAAAATATAAATCCTGAATATATATATATAAATCCTAGATGCCTGACTTTCTTGCGACAAGGCTTGGGAAGTTGTGTTTTATTAATCCTCACGAGTGTGTGTTAGATGCCAGGCCAGGGCTGGGTAGCTCTCATCTAGTCTGTGTCCCCTGGGTCTGCACACAGGGCTTAGGTCATGGAGACCACATGCCACTGGGCCCAGTTACCCCCTAGGTCTGGCAGGAAAGGATGCAGAAATGTAAGACCCAGGCCCTTCAACTCAGATTATTTCTGTCCATTCATTGCTCCTGCCTTGTGCCCCAAACACTGTCCTAAGGATAGAAGAACAAAACCCAACACAGCCTACCCTCACGTAGCTTATAGGCTAGTTGGCAGACAGAGGCAAATCCCATCACCTACACACGTGTTATTGCAGAGTATAATGTGAGTGTTCTAAAGGAATAGAGAAGCGGCTCAGAAACCCTATAACGGGCACTCTGGCAAAGGCCTTTGTTGGATTATAAAAAGATACACGCACCTCGCTTTGAACTGACATAATCTCGCACAAGAACCAGGCTTGGCTGGTGAAGTACAGGCTGGATTTAAGTCACCCTCTCCCCTCCATCTCCCCCAACCCTCCAGCAGTGGAGCACTCTTGCACAGTGAACAACTTGGACACCCTTCTGTTGTGGCCCTGCTGCAGTCTCTAGCAGAACGTTCTGGCTTCTTGGCTCTCCCTTATAGCTGGAAGAGTCCTTTATCCTAGAAGGAGATAATTATGTCTTCTACGGGCATAAATCTGTTTGGACATTTAGAGAGGAATTTATATGTAGTTTCTGGAGGACTGGGTGTTTTTCTTATCTAAATTGAAAAGAGGATTCTTTTAAATATGATCCAAGAGTGTTCTTTCATATGGTAATCACACACACTCTGGCTGATAAGCTCTAGACTTGGCATAAGGTTCAAAGCAGAAATTATGTTCAGATGAGGCACAGGGATGTTTTTTGATCTGATTTGTTTTTAGCTGCTGACACTGGGATAATTTCGGCTTCTGAGTGGCAGGAGGCCTCAGAAACCTGGGAAAATGAGACCTTTTTGAAGAAAATCCGAACTACCTGGAAGGGGTGGAAGGGCGCTTGTTACATTTGGGAGCTAGGACAAAGCAGCATTCTCTGGTGGAAGAAAACTCTGGTCTCACGCAAGCCGCAGAGGATCTGAGCTGGAGTGGCCCTTTAGAGGCACCGTGTCCTGATCCTTCTTTCTGCCAATGGGGAAACTGAGGCTCAGAGAGAGAAACTGGGTTGGCAGTGGGTGGCAGAGCCAGGTTGACCCCTGCTGCTTCTGCTGATGGCCCACGGCGTCCAGCAGGAGGGTGGTGTGAGCTAACTGGGTGGCTGCGTGTATGGAGACAGCGAGAAGGTGGCAGGTAGGGCTGAAGACACGGAATCTTGCCACAGCCAGCGTGGCCCCTCCTCTTTCAGATGCGGGATGATGCTCTCCCTGCTTCCGAGGGTTAGGGGTAAGTGTTATCTATAGGAGAGGACACCGGGAACGGAAGTAAGGGAAGACGGAAGTCACCCAACAGACACCAGAGAGGGCACAGTGAGCCACATGCCACGTGGCTGTTTCACAAGGGGTGGTAGTAATCGGTCTGGGGTAGGGGAAGGTTGGGTGTCCGAGTGACATCCTACCTTGGACACCGTATCTTTCACGCTTTCAGTTGTGAGGACAAGATGGGCTAATGGCTGCTCGGCGAAGGGTGGCATCTCTCAATGGAGAGCCTGCTAAGGAAAGGGGTGGGGGAGGGGCTCTCCTCCAGGCCCCTCAGCGGTGGTGCTTTCAGGAGGTACGACTCTCCCCATCTCACAGGTGAGGAAACAGGAGAATTTCCTGCCTGGAGTCATACAGCTTGAGAGAAGTGAAGCCAGGCTCTTCCGATGATGTGCCTTAAGCTCCGAGCCAGGCTACCTTCTCTCAGACTCAGCATAATTTCTGCCTGCGCCAGCTGCCAGCTCCTTTCCTTGCCTCCCAGCCCTGCCTCCCCTCCCCAGAGGACCTGCAGCAGACATGATCCCCAAATTCAAGTGCATTTGAGTACAGATGTGGTGCTTTGCACACGAGCCCTGACTTTGGCAGACAGATGTGTTGGCAGCTCAAGCATTGGAGAATACTGGAAAGGGGAGTCCCTTTCCCAAAGATGAAAGATCGGGGGATGCTGTGGGACATACCTAGCGTTGGTTTTACTCCAACTTATTTTCCAAAGGCCCAAGCTCCACCAGCACGCTAGGGCCCAGCTCTGATTCAAACTTAGGAAGTCGGCACAGACATCTCTAGCTGAGGGCTGCTCCTGCGTGGCCCCTGCGTGGTCCGGGCCACCTTTCCTTCTCTTGTCTCCTAGTTACTGTGCTTCTGGGGACGAGGAAGGGACAGCTCCGAACAAAGGCCTTCATCAGTTCTTTTGTGAAACTCCTACAGATACAGGGACAGGTGTTTAAAGCAAAGACCTGAGTTCTTTCCAACTGTGGCCCTAAGTTGGTGGGTCTGGGAGGCCAATCAGGCTGTAGAATAATATGCAGTTTATATTGTAGAAATAGATCCAAGTTGCTTAGAATAAAATCCTGGAGGTAAAGTGGTGTTTCCAAACTCCACTGAGTTGCAGCCTTAGAACTGAGAGCCAGACCGCCTGGTCCGAACACTTCAGCGGACAGGTGGGGAGGCCCACAGTCCACGAAGGAAGTACCCCAGGACTCCTGGAGAATTTGAGACAGAACCGGAGCCAGAACCTAGCTAGACACATCTGGCCTAACGCTTGCGTCCTCTCTGTATGAATAAAAGCCGATTTAAAGAGTAAGGGATTATAAAAATCACCCTATTATCTTAAGAACAGCTTTAACATATGTAAATACAGGCCCAAAGATTTTTATTTATAGTTGCAGTTTAACACAAATCAAAACCCTGCACGTCCTCAGACACCACTATGGACACTCGATTTGCATTTCCCGAAGCCACCCTGAGAGCAACTCTGAAATAAATTAAAAAGAATGGTCAAGCCTGAATGCACACCGAGGTTTCCATGTGCTCAACTCAGCAGATTCAGGTATGACCCCTACAGAGCTTGGACTCTGAACGGCCACTAACATTCTCTACGCTCAATGACCATTTCACACAATGAATTCATCTGTGTAATTGTGCTTAGCTGTCCCGAGATTAACTCCATGTTTGCATGAAGATCAAAATGCTTACTTTAAAAAGTTTGGTTTTCTTCCATTTCTGCCTTATCTGGGGAGGTAGTCATGCTTGGAATTTCCTGGGCTTTTCTTTTTTAAATCTCTTGGAGGGATTGAGAATGTGAGAGCGAGTAACAGGGGGTGGGGTGTCTTACTGACCTTTTATTGTCTTTTTTTTTTTTTTTTTTGGAACAACAATGGGCACCCATTCTTCCCTGTGTTGATGTCCTCTTGTCAAATGCAACCCAGAAAATCGCGATCTTAAAGTGGGTAATGGCACCCTTGCTCTCCTCCAGCCCTAAATCCTACACTAGTTAGAATGTGATCTAGAATTCTGCTTTATCAGAAAGTTTTCTGCTGCGTTAGAGTTGACATGCAGTAAAGAGCACACATCCGAAGTGTGCATCCTGATGGACTTTGGTTAACGCATACACTTCTACATTTGTCGTCCTTGGTAGGGGAATATCTGTTCTTGGCTCTTCCAAGGCTGGGCCACTTCCAGGTGGGGCAGAGGCCGACATCAGGAGTGCTGAGAGGGTGGTGGCATAATTGGAGTCAGAAGGCCTTATTTTCTCCGGGTTCACCTCACTTGCACTCTGGCTGAAGCTCTGGGAGAAATGCTGGCCGGCACACGGCACTTTCGCTCACAATGGGGATCTGCCGGGAACGGGAGACGTTTGAATGGGGTGGGGTGTTTCCACTTAATCATTACCACTGCTGACATCAATGAAAACCTGCATGGGCACCCACAATGAGTGGAAAGGAGGCCAGACTCTCGGGAAGTATTGTGATGAGGTTGGGGACACAGAGAATACAAAACCGAGCTGGGCTTGGATTGCGGCTTCAGTGCACGGTTGTTTTTTGTGGTTGAAGTGTGCAAACCACCCTAGCTATTTCCAAACAACTTCAGGAGAGGAATGGTTGGGTTTTCCAGCTCCCCAGTGGGTGCCCCGGACACAGGCAGCCTTGAGAACAAATATGTCCTGTCCAGAATTAGGAAGTCGACTATTTACTTATGCAAGCAATGCTATAAAAGGGCTTTATAAGGTGAGTTGCAGCTCCTGAGCTTTGGACTGACCCCTGGATTGGTCTCAGAAGGCTCCTTCCGGAGGAAGGAAGGTCCTGAAGCTCTCGGTCGAGCACGGGCTCAAACGACAACTGAAATCGACTAGAACCTCCCCCATCTAACAAGGTGGTGAGCCCAGGCAAAACACCCTCGAGACAGCTTCGGAACAAAGATGACAATATCGCCGTGTCAACCTGAACCAGCATCACAGCCTTTCAAAACTCATTTTGTGACGTTAAGAAAAAAAATTTTTTTAAAATAAAATTCGCCTTCAAATCCTATGTTTATTGCCTTAACCCCTTCCTTGCATGCCCCCAACTCTCTCTGAGCCCTTCCCCTCGTCAACCTCCTTTGACAAAGCCACGGCCTTGGTTTGATCTGACGTAGCTCACTTCACGCCTGACCCCACATAGCTGAACCAGGTTCTAGAAGAACACGCCATCATGCTGGAGGCTCACACTTCAAACTCACGCCCTTGAATCTCAGGAAGCCCCTTAGGGCTGCTGGGTAGTTATACTATAGATCCCTGGTCAATGTATATTGGCATGGCCCATTCGATCAGTATTTGTCGAATGAATGGATTGAATAAATGAATGTTATTGAGGGTCCTATTTGCACTAAAGCTCCTCTTGCCCGAGTTTACAAGTGGATTTTATTTTTTAAACTTTTTTTTTTTTTTTTTTTAATGAACACTGGCCTTAGACCTAGAAGGCTCACGTGCCACTCTCAGCACTGTTGCCTACTAGCTGGGTGATCTCAAGAGAGTTATGTTCCCTCCCTGGGACTCAGCCTTTTCTATAAAATGAGGTGGTTTGACCAGAAACGCTAGCAAATGGAGAGTCTCTTTAGATGGAGGTCAGATGAGTGATCTAAGGTTCCGACCTTTTAGTGAAGGTCGCAGATCCGTGATTCTTCCTTGAACCAAGCAAACCCACAGCTGGGTGTCAGTTGGAGAGGAGTGGGGTCACTAGCATTGAAGGGACCCGAAGAGAAACGCTTGCCGGAAGACCTCTTCTCTTCTTTATTGGTCTCTGATTATAGCTTCTGATCCTGCAGCTGGAAAGAGATTGCAGAGTAGGCAAACCTCTCCTGGTTCTGAGCAAACTTAAGGGGGAGTATAATGGAAAGGTGGCATTGGACTGGGATTCAGGTGCCTGGATGGTATCCCAGTCCTGTAACTGCTCATCAGCCCCTGTCGGGCCTTTGATTTCCGGTCTGTAGAATGAGTGAATTTAAGTTCACTAAGCTTTATTCTGTCCTCCACCACTCCCTGGCCCTGCTGGTGTCTTTTTGCCCTCTTTAACTGGCCTGGCCTGTTTCAGATCAAAACCGGCATAGCATTAGCAAGGTTTAGGAAGGAAACACCAAGGTCTTTGATGGAAACACCAAAGAGCAGGACTTTGGAATGGTAGGAGGAAAGGAAAGGCGTTGATGGTAGAAACACCTGCCCTTGAGTCGAAAACCAGCTGGGCGAGTGACCACAGACACAGGAGACCTCCCCACCCACCCACCATTCTAGAATATTGTACAGCACGTGCCCCCAGCATGGAGTAGAGTAGAGAGCTTGGGTGGTACGTGAGCAAATCATTAAACATGAATCAAAACTTCTAGTGTGAAAATCATGTTGAATTACTTATCTCTTAATCTTTCTGATTCCTTTAAGGGGTCTGTTGTTGGGCTAGGGCATTTTAATAACATTCAAACCTTTGCTAATCTGTCCTTTCCTCTCTGGTAACATTCTCCCCCAGCCCCCACTTTTTATTAAATGGAGAAGAAACAAGGCTGAAGCTCAGAAAGCTTTGCCAGTCTAGAATTTGGTGATGTTGTTTTGCTTTATTGCATTTATTTTTGTGGATAATTAATGGAAAGGGATACTATGTTCCCATGTAAAGTAGTGAAAAATTTATCTTAAAATAGATGCATTTAAGTTAAAAATATTGAGTTGATTTCTCTTTAAATATTAAATGATAATGTATAAAGTCATGCCCTTTATGACAACATAGAGCAGACGCTTCCTAGGATTTGAGAAACACTGGTGGATGGCATCCCCCAACATAAGATTGGGGGTTGGTTCTCTGGACATTATAATAGTGCTTCATTTAGATCTAGTAAGTAACTCAGCTTCAGGTCTCTCTCTCTCTCTCTCTCTCTCATTCTCTCTAAGTAGGCTCCATGCCCAGCATGGAGCCGAGTTGGGGCCCAAACTCAAGACCCTGAGATCAAGACCCAACCTGAGATCAAGAGTCAGATGTTTAACCAACTGAGCCACCCAGGCGTCCCTCTTTTTTTCTTTTTCTTTTCTTTTAAAAAAAAATTTTTAAGATTTTATTTATTTATTTGACAGAGAGAGAGATCACAAGCAGGCAGAGAGAAAGGGGGAGGCAGGTTCCCTGCCAAGCAGAGAGCCCAATGTGGGGCTCGATCCCAGGACCCTGAGATCATGACCTGAGCCAAAAGGCAGAGACTTAACTTACTGAGCCACCCAGCCGCCCCAATTTTTTTCTTTTTAAATAAATTTTTGCCTTTTCCTGATCACTACTGTATAAAACTTGGAAATATAGGAAAACATGTAGAACAAAAGGAGAAAATATAGAAAAACCTGTAGACTAGAATGAGAATTCATTCATTCATTCATTCATTCATTATCTGCTCAGAAATAACCATGCCTAACACACTGGTAAATTTTTCTTTCTCAGTGCACTCATTTTTCTTTCTCAGCTATTATTATCATGTGTGTATTTTATTTCTGTAGCCAATTTTATTTCCCTAGTATTATAGTATAAGCATATCTCAACATCACTCAAAACTCTTTATACGCATTGTTTTAAATGGCTGTCAGGTATTTAACATGGAAAAGCCCCACACTGGATTTAACCATTCCCCAACTATTGGGCAGCTGGGTTGTTTCTAGTTTTGGGCATGAAAGTGTTGCAAGGAGTGTCTTTACGAATATCAGTGTGTCTGCATTTTGGATGGTTTCCTTAGAATAACCCCAGAAATGGCATTCCTAGGTGGGAAGATTTTGAAGGCTTTTGGGATAAAGCCAGACTTTTTAGTAGGGCCCAGAAGTACTTAGATCTGAACCCATGTTCAGTGGGACGCACTCTGGTTTGCGTGTGCAAGGTGGGGCTGTTCCTGGGAAGAGCTCAGCCTCTGCCACTTTGGGCAAGTTACCCAACTTCGCCACCTCCTACTGGTACAGGTATTACCAGTCACTCCCCAGGAATCCAGGAGCGAGCGTTCTTCATATCTAGGCTTCTGAGTGCTCGTATTTCAGCTTCAAAAGTACACACATCATTAACTTATGTGTTTCTCCCTTTGTGTAAAAGAATTAACAGCGGTTTTCTGGAAAATGACTTGTTGCAACAGCCTAAAATGCTCTTTTGTAGCTGAGCTTGGCAAGGTTTGAAAAAACATTGCTGACTTTCGGGGGAAGAGAGCAGATGGCGGGGCTCATACTTTCTTGGTGTCCCCTGTGTGTGTGCCCCAGCTGTGCTGGGGGCCATGTGCTTAGCATCTCATGGAAGCTTCCAAAACAGCTCTCCCCAAAGTGCATTACAGAGATTGCTGGCTCTGCAGGAGGCTAGTATGTGTGCCTTGCAAAAAAGGATTCTGTTGCTTAGAAAAGCCTGTGTGGTTCAAAGTTAAACGGATTCTTTCAGAGCTTCAGGTTTTGCCGTTAGATCTAACGTTACTCACGAATCCCCCAGATGGGGATGGGATAGTCAGTATTTGCCAGGCTCACCTGACGGCAAAACCCTTTCTCACACATCTCATCAGATGGATGTTCTGAAGAACACACTTCGAGAATCACTGCTGACAACAACTGTGCAAGATAATGTTTGTCCTTGTAATGTACAAATGAGGAAACTGAGGCTCAGATAAGTTGATCAGGGTGGCCCAGCTGGTGATTCCTGGCCTTGTGATTTGAACCCAAGGCCACCTGACCTTAAGCCTGGGTTTAGTTCCACTGTCCCCTGGGGCGCAGAGGGTAGGAATCAGGGTGCCTTTAAGCTAAATGCTGGGTGCACGAAACTAGAGGGTGAATGCGAAACCAAGCTCAGAGCTTGGGAAGAGGATCCCATGCTGCGTGCATTGGTCCTGGAGCCCAAGTTGATGGAAACTGATGCAGTCTTAAGAAACCAAGGAAGCGGGGAATCCAGAAAGCTGAGATCAGTGGAAGACAGATGGGGTGAATTCCAGGGGCCCTGCTATTAACACTTCATGGATCGCTTTCTTACGAACTCAGCTGGTTTACGAGGGTAGAGGATTCATCTCTTGTGCCAGTGTAAGGTGGAGAGCAAGAAAGGAGCATTACTCTGTTGTGCTGTGGTGTGGAAGAGCCCAGAAGACTCCTGCCTTATTACCAGCACCTCTTGATTGTGTTAACTGCTCCCTGCCTCCCATGATAGGCTCTTCCCTTGATTCCTGTCTCCCTTGTGGCCTCGGCTAGGACCGTTTCCTGCTGGGGCTCTGCTCTCGAGCAGCTGCAGGCCTACAGTGTGTGCACTTCACTGGCCTCAGAGGTGTGGAAGAGATGAAACCTGGTAACACAACAGCATCATAGCCAGAGCTCTTCCATTCCACGCATTCAACAAAAATTCACACGCCGGCATTGTTCTAGGCTTCCGGTGTGTATTAGGAAACTGTCCAGACAGAAACCCCCTACCTGGAGGCACAGTCATGCTAGTGCGGGAGGGAGATGATAAACCAGATAAGAAAAATGTTAGATAGTGATCAGCAATAAGGAAGAAAAGGGGACATGAGCAAGGTGGGGGATGGAACAGTAGGGGCTCACATTTTGGATCCGGACGGCCAGGGGGGCCTTACCAAGAAGGGGCTTTCTAATCCCCGCACCACCCTTCGAGTAGGGAAGGGACCCCAAGTGTGCTGTACCTCTAGTAGATGCCAGACATTGCACATTTATATATGCCATATGTATTTTTTCCTTTTCAAGGTACAGGTGAGTAAAGTAAAGCTCAGAGAAGCCAGGTAATTTTTCCTAGGTGACACAGCCTAGGAATGGAAGAGCCCCCAACACACTGGAAAGCCCATGCTTCCTCTACAAACCCACACTTTCCTCCTGAAAGAGCTAACCAGGCCAGGCCCCACTGACTCACTTAGAGGGAAGGAAACAGATGCCCAGAGAGTCCTAGGTAGAGGTCAGGGATGCTGCTAAATGTCCCACAGGCAGAGAATAGTCTCCGTAACAAGGAATTACCCTGCCGCAGCCGTTGGTCGGAAGGGTGGAGGCAGAGAAACCAGAAGCAGAGGGAGTCTTATACAAGGGAGGTAGGCTCATGGCCACCCTCCGCTCACGACCCTCCCAAGGCTGCCCGTCTTCCTCGAGTGGGTGCGGAAGGACAAGGCCCTCCCGGTTCTGCCCCTGCTCCCTGTTTCACCTCCTGGTCCTTGGAGCCTTGCCCCTACTTTCCATTGAAGGTCACCTTCGCAGAGTCTCATCTGAAGCTGCAGCCCGGCCCAGGGATCTCCGTGCTCCTCCCGTGTTAGAGGCGTCCCCACCCCACACAAAGTCAGTTACTGTATTACTTCCTCTTCCCCTGGGGAAGATCCACAGAGAAGGCATATTGGTTTTGTTCACTGTTGTACCCCACTGCCTGGTGCTCAAAACACATTTGCTGAATGAGTGACTATATCCACATCATACTGGCCCCGACTTGCTCCTCTCCCCGTGCCTGTGACCTGAGTCATGAGGCCACAATCTCATCGAGAAACCGAGGATCATGCTTGGGCCTTCCCTTTCTCCCTCTGACAGCTTTACTGAGGTATAACCCGCATACTATACAATTCATCCACTTTTCGGTAGCTTTTTCAGTAGCTTTTCCTAATCAGGTGGGTATCTACCATGGGACACCATCAATTTTAGAACATTTTCCTTACCTCTCCCCCCACAAAACCCCATAGCGCTTAGCCATCAGCTCCTAGTCTCCCCTGCACGCCAGCCCTAGGCAGCCAATAATCTACTTTCTGTCTGATACGTGTGCCTATTCTGGACGTGTCGTACGAATGAAATCAGCAATATGTGGTCTTTCGTGATCTTCTCAGTTAGCATAATATTTTCGAGGTTCCTTCATGTTGTAGTACGTATTAGTATTTCATTCCTCTTTTTACTGAATAATGCTCCATTGCACGAATTTCATCTTATTTATCCATTCATCAGTCGATGGACATTCAGATCAAGTTTTTGTGAGCCATGGGCTGTGGTTCTCCCTCCTGCATCTCCAGAAACTGCCTGGCCACTTCGCGCCCGGAGAACCACAGTACCTGCTACCTGGGATCTCTCTCCAGTGGGTCACCCTCGCTGTACACCAGACTCACAGGGAGAAGGAAGTTCAACGTCCCAATGTCCAGACTACACCTCAGTCCCATTACAGCAGCCTCTCTGGGTGGTGGACCCAGGCATCAGCCTCTCTACAGCTCCCAGGTGGTCACAAGCACAGCCAACTGTGAGAGCCACAGCGTCTCTGTCTAACCCCTGCTTCAAGCTACCACCTTAGTGCAAATCTGGTGGTGTCACCACACTCTTCCTGAAAGTCCCTTATAGCTCCTTGTGGCCCCCAACAAAATCCCAAGTCCCCAGGAGACACACAGGTTTCTGGAACCTCCATCCGACTGCCACCCAGTCCTGCCTCCTACCCTCCCTGACTCATGTGGCCCCCAACTCCATGCCTTTGGACACACCAGTCCCTCTCCACTGGCTGCTCTCTGCTCTCCCTGGGGGGTGGCTGGGCCCCCTCCTCCACACGGACTGTACCACTGTGTGTCCGGGCCTGTCCGGGAGCCTCTCCTGCCGAGGGCGAGTATGTGATCCATGTCTGTATCCTCCAGCTGCAGGTGCCTGCCACACAGTAGGTGGGTTTGTCGGGTGGGTGGGGAAGGGTGATGAATGAGAGAGAGAAGGCCTACTGGTCTCCGGGGGAACGTGAGCGACCCTCTCCATTGCCTGACCATTCTCTTCCGAATCCCAGCACAAATCCTGGGGCAGCCAGTTGGCTGTGCCCACCACGCCTCCCCGACCAGTGAGGGTCACCGCGTGCGTCCCGCTGTGGCCACGCCCACTGCCTTTCCCCTCCTGGACCTACCTAGCTTCATTCCCTCGCTGTGGGCCCAGTGCCAGCAGGTGTTGGCAGGAAAGGGGGGACTGGGAGTGAACGTCCTTCTGCAGCTAAAGGCAAAGGGCCCAACCTAGACATAAATCATGTAAATCCACTTTCAAAGGGCTGGAGTGGAGTGGAATGTCCCTCATCCCTCCGTTAGCCATAAATCTTCCCACTGGGGGAGGTAATTGTCCTGCTCTTGAAGAAGCTATAAAAAGGGGGGGCCCATTAGCAGTTGACAGGGCAGAGACTATAAGTGGCCCTCTGGATGGGGCCTTGGCCGTGTGCCCTCTTTCCTGCTGAGCTCTCCTCTCCTTCTGCCTGGCATGGCTGTGCATCTTGGGAGGGCCTCTTGGAGGGCTTCACTTCTTGTGCTGGAGGCTTCCATGGAAGCCCTCCCTTGCCCTGTAAATAACCCAGCTCCTTTCTGCTGCTCAGCCGTGTGGACGCCATTTCACTTCTGGCAGATGAGGAGCACTGTAGAGGGAGTCCAGCTCTGCTGTGTGACTGTGGGTGACTGACTTCCCTCTCAGGGTCTTGGTTTGCCTTGAGGTGAGGAGGTGAGGAGGGTGGGCTGGCTGATCCCAAAGGGCCGCTGTCAGCTCTAACGTCCCATCCTGCCCTCCCGACAGCAAGGCTGTATGAACGTCTTTCCGTAAGGGCCTGAATTATCAGGAAAACCACGGTTGGGAAGACCAGAATCAAACACAGCAAAAAAAATAACAAGCTGGAAATCACTCCTCTCTGTATCACTCCTCCCTGTATTTTCCTTATCTGGCCTCAAGGGAACAGCAATGGAGAGGGACACAGCACTGGACCAAGGCGTTTGCAAGACCTGAATTCAATTCCCATTCTGCCCCTTACGGGCAGTGTCATTTGGGGTAAGTCATTTTTCCCTCTGTGGTACTCAGTTTGCTCATCTGTGAAATAGGGTTATTTCACACTTCATTCACACAGGCACTTGCTTAGTGCCTGCTCTTGTGCCTGGCTCAGGGCTTGGTGGGGGAGATAGAAAGGTGGATAAGACACGATGCTAAACCTCGGGTTGCTCACAGTCTGGTAGGAAGACGGCCAAGCAGAAGGGCAATTGCGGCAATAGGATAAGATCATAATAAACACTGTAACCACAGCTAGCGTTCATTTACGTCCAGTTAGTGCTCGGTGCTCTGCTAGGGGCGTGATCATTTCATTGCCTCCTGTAACAACCCTGTGAGCTGAGCACAGCAAGCGTCCCATGTCACTGGTGCTCAGGGAAGGCGGACCAGAGGAAATGGTGTGTCTGCTGGGACCCGAAGCGGGTATGGGAGCTTCCTGGGCAGACCCTGAAGGGCTGGGAGGGAGCATGGGGACTGACCAAAGGCCTGCACTTGCCTAAGCCCGCATGGCTGGAGCCCACTCAGGGGTTGGGCTGGGGAGGGGGCGGGCAAGCCATGGGAAGAACTTCGTGAGCAGCTGTGTGGAGGATGAGCCGAGCAGCCAGTGAGAAAGTGAGAAGCCCTCCAGACCTGCTAGTGCTGGGAGGGCCCTCTTTGGAGGCTATTGTCATAGTCCCTAAGGGCCTGGGCTTAGGGACCCATGGTCAGAGGGGACTGACGGCCGTGTGGGTAGAGTGATGGGGCTAACGAGTGATGAAGCTAATGAGATCCTCCTGGAAAGGCGGAGCCCTGAAGCTTGTCCCTGTTCTAGCCTCAGTCTCATTCCCAAAGTGACCCCCACCCCACTGGCCATCTTGGCTGTCAATACACTGACTGGCACCAGGAGAGAGGGGCAGAGCAGGGAGGAGCCCGGGAAGCCTACCACAGCCCTGAAGGAATAGAAGCAGGGAGGATCTGAGCAAGGAGGCACGTCAAACCCAGAGGAAGGATGGTTTGATTATGAAAAGCAGTCCTGCAGAGGCGATCGGGAAAACATCAAGGTACATCTCTGCCTCACATCACACATCCACGTAAGATTTAACCTCCATTCAAGAGTCGCATGTAAATCAATAAACGATTGGAAAACCATGTCCAGAAAGAGAGAACTGGTTAAAATGAGACATATTGCTATCCTATGGCCAGCTTTCGAGTCATTAAAATCATGTTTTAGGGGCGCCTGGGTGGCTCAGTGGGTTAAGCCTCTGCCTTCGGCTCAGGTCATGATCTCCAGGTCCTAGGATCGAGCTACATCGGGCTCTCTGCTCAGCGGGGAGCCTGCTCCCCCCACCACCCGCCTGCCTCTCAGCCTTCTTGTGATCTCTCTCTCTGTCAAATAAATAAATGAAATCTTAAAAAAAATAAAATCATGTTTTAGGAGCACATTTAATGCTTACGAGAGGTTATTAAGTAAAACAGCAGACTACCAAAAAGGACATAGGTTATGAGCCCAGTTTTGGAGACTGATTTCCCACAACATACATGGAGGAGTGTCACGTGAGTCCACGTGGATGTGCACTCACACACCTGCGCGGATCGCCAGCAGTGGGACCAGAAACATGCCAAAATGATAATAGCCGTCACCGCAAGTCATTTTTACTTACACATACCAACTGGGGATTTTCGTGAAAATTCTGCTGTGAAGACTCATTGCTTTTATAACATGGAAAAGAGATAAACGTTACATAGAAAGTTAATCTATGCTGGCTCTAATATTAAAATAGTGTAAACACTCGGGTGAGAGAAAGTGGAAACAAATCTGGGGAGCGTACCTCAGGAAGGCTGGAAATCCAGTTGCCCAAGGAGCTCAGCGTTTTCCTAAGGCCCCGCCACGAAATGACCAGATAGGACTATTAATGCAGCTGGAACCTGACCGAAACTTGCGCTTCTCTGGACAGGAGAGACCTCTTCCCGTGTCCCACAAGATGGTCCCAGCTGACGGGGGCGCAAAAATGAAGTCCACAGTTAGTGTTTTTTTCAATTTAGATTTATCTCCTATACGATTTTCTTAAAACATTTGATGCCTTGAAGTTACTGACATATTGGAAGCTAGTATGAGACGATTATCAGAGCCGGTTCTGATTCTGTATTTCACTCTACTAAGTTTCCCACGTCACCATTTCCATATGCACTGGTTCTCAAAGGAGTGAAGGCTACAACAGCCCAGTCTCTGGTTTTCACCTGTTCTCCAGGTGACTGAAACTCGCCCGCTGGTGTTGCTCGTGGTGTTGCTCGTGCTTACGTGCTTAACGTAGTCGGTCTCGAATTTCGCTGTAATTATAATCACTCATGCAGATTTTAAACCTGCTCAGGGCACGACGGCACCTCAGACCAATAACTCAGATTCTGTTGTTTTTAAATTTCCGCAGGTGATTTCAATTCAACCAGGTTTGCGCTTAGAGCTCTCTGAAATCCGGGGGCTAGGGCAGAGTGTGAAAGACTTTGTGTGTTCTGTCTCCATCTGCTGGCCGTTCTGCCGCATTGCCATAACTTACCTGTAAAAGGGCGAGGCTGCTTGTACTTTTAAGAACGTTGGCCACGTGAATTAAAGAACCAAAAAGAATGGAAATGTTTAAGTAATAAAAATAGCTACAGAATGTATTCTTGTATATAAGAGGCCTAAGATGGTCTAAGTTATAAATGCAGTAGGATAACCCGTCTAGAATCTTTTCTGCTGTTTCAAATTAAAAGCAGCCAAAAATTGTTAACAATTACCATTACAATTAGGCATGTTGGACCCCATCTTTTGAGTACAATGAGTCATTTCTGAATGAATGGCTTTTTTTTTTTTAAAGATTATTTATTTATTTATTTATTTGTCAGAGAGAGAGAAAGAACGAGTGAGCACAAGCAGGGAGAGCAGCATACAGAGAGGGAAGGAGAAGCAGGCTCCCGGCTGAGCAGGGAGCCCAATATGGGACTCGATTCCAGGACCCTGGGATCATGACCCGAGCTGAAGGCAGACGCTTAACCAACTGAGCCACCCGGGCATCCCTGAATGAATGGTTTTTATCCGTTTAAAAAATATATTTAGTGCTACTATACCTGGCGCCCTGTCGGCTATGAGTACCTAATAGTAAACGGACACAGTCTGTACACTGAGAAAGACATTGAGAGAGAGACAGAGGTCTTTAAAAATTATTATTATAGACTTTTGAGGGAGTGCATGTTCTGTGAGTTCCATATAGATTTATGTAACCACCACAATAAGGATTCCAAACGGTTCCATCAACCCCCAAACACTCCTTCATGCTTCCTTGCAGTTCAATGCTTCCTTCATCCCAATCTTTAGCAAACACTGATTTGCTTTTCCTAACTAGGGTTTTGCCTTTTCCCTAATTCCATGTAAATGGCATCATACAGTTTGTAACTTCTTGAGAGGGGCTCCCTTCGCTCAGCATAATTTTCTTTCTTCTGCTTGCTTTAGGTTTCTCTTGTTTTTCTAGAGCTTAAATTTGAAATTGAGATTATTGATTTGAGAACTTTCTTTCCAATTTCTCATGCTACAAATTTCCATCAAAGCCCTAGCTGCATTTTGACGTGTTGTATTTTTATTTTTGTTCAGTTTAGGCTATTTTCTAATTTTCTAATATTGTCTGGGACTTCCCCTTCGACCCAGGGTTTACTTAGAAGTATGTTCATGTCCAAATATTTAGAGATTTTTTTCCCCAGTTATCAATTTCTGGCTTAATTCCTTTGTGGTCAGAGATCATACTGTGGATGATTTCAATTTCTTGAAATTTGTTGAGATTCAATTTATGGTCCAGAATATGTTCTATTTATTCTATTATTGGTTATTGAGGAAGGAGTAAGTGTTGAAGTTTCCAACTGTAATTGTATGCTGATTCGCCATCTCCCTTTGCAATTCTACCAGTTTTGGCTTCCCATAGTTTGAGTATTTGTTGTTAGGTATATGCCATTTAGGATTCCTATGTCTTCTTTTTGTGTTGACCCTATCATTCTAGTGTCCTTTTTTTTTTTAAGGTTTTATTTATTTATTTGACAGAGAGAGAGATCACAAGCAGGCAGAGAGGCAGACAGAGAGATAGGGGGAAGCAGGCTCCCTGCCAAGCAGAGAGCCCGATGTGGGGCTCCATCCCAGGGCCCTGAGATTATGACCTGAGCTGAAGGCAGAGGCTTAGCCCACTGAGCCACCCAGGTGCCCCTCTAGTGTCCTTCTTTATTGCTGGTAAATATCCTTGCTCTGAGGTCCATTTTATCTGATTAATATAGCTACTCCAGCTTTCCTTTGATTAATATCTGCATGGTATATTTTTCTTTTTGTCCTTTTATTTTTAAACTACACTATTTCTTTAAAATGTTTTTTTTTAAAGATTTTATTTATTTATTTGATAGAGAGATCATAAGCAGGCAGAGAGGCAGGCAGAGAGAGAGGAGGAAGCAGGCTCCCCGCTGAGCAGAGAGCCCGATGCGGGGCTCGATCCCAGGACTCCGAGATCACGACCTGAGCCGAAGGCAGCGGCTTAACCCACTGAGCCACCCAGGCGCCCCTAAAATGGTTTTTTTATACATAGTGAATAGTTAGGTCTTAAGGGGCTTTTCTTCGTGTTTCTTTTTTTTTTTTTTTTAACATCCTGACAATCTCTTTTAACTAGCATAATTTAGGTCTTATGAATTTAATTATTGACATGTTTAGAAATAGGGCTACTGTTTTATTATTTGTTTTCTATTTGTTCCCTATGTTTTTTATTCCCGTTTTTGACTTCTGAATTAGCTGAATATTTCTTTGTATTCCATTTTAAGTAACTGATTACCTAGTGAGTTTTTTTTTTTTAGCTATATCTTTGTGTGATTTTTAAATGTGGATTCTTTAGGCATTACAAAACACTTCACTTTTCATAGTCTGTTTAGGATTAACATTTTATTGCTTCCAGTGAAGTATAGAAATCTTACTACCATACAGATCCCTATACCCTACCTTTTATAATTTTCATATGTACTACATCTATATTTGCTAAAACCCAATCAATGTTATGGAAGTGAAACTTACATTATACATGTTATAATGGACTCAAGATGGGGAAAATAATCAATTATATTTATCCAAATAGTTCCCATTTCTGTTGCTCTTTCATTTCCAAAGTTTCAAATTTCCCTTTGGTGTCAGTTTTCTATTAATAATAATAGAAATATTATCATATTAAAAATATTTAAATATTATCATATTAAGAGGTCAAATAAGAAAACCCAGAGAGAGAAAGAAAGCAATGGTCATCACTTGCTGTGGGACGATACTTCCTCTGGACCAAGAGAAGAGCTCCCTCCCTGTAGTTTTGGGCGCCCGCCTAGCTGCCAGAGTCCCTGCCCCAGTGGGCTTGCCAAAGGGCTGGTGTGAGGGAGGAGGGAAGCTACAAACAGGATTTCCCTACTCTCTAACCTACGTGGCCCTCTTTGCCTTTCCTAAAGCAGGAGATAGAGAGCTTCTGTCTTTCCGTCTGCATCTGCTCTGCAGGTCCAGGTCTCTGTCTGCTAGGAGTCCAGGCCAGGAGAGACCAGAGAGGGGAAATGGCAAACTCAGGGCCAGTTTGGTGGTGCTCTGAGTTCTCCTGTCCCTCCCTCATGTTCCTGTTTACTCCTTCCCTTCATGACAACTGCATGTGGGGGAGGAGACAGAACCAGGATGGGTAGGACCAGAAGGAGAGATAGATTTGCCTTTAATAGACAGGGGTGTGGATTTACAAAGGTTGGAAAAGTCCTTCCCTGGGGCACACTAATTTAGGGAGAAATTCTCTTTTCTCCCACAGTGTGGTGGCTAAAAGCCTGATTCCTTGGTTTGAATTTTTGCGTTCACTTTTCTAGATGAAATTTAGAATCATTTTGTCGTTTAAAGAAATCTTATTTTGATGGAAATTTAAATTTGTAGATCTGAAGAGAGGTGATCTTTTTATAATATTGAGTCTTTCCATCTAGAACATGGTACACCTTCTCTTCCTAATTTCTTGTTTTGTGACCATCGAAGATTTTTAATTTTTTTTTACAAAATATTCGCTTTGTTTAAACTTATTTATTAATAAATTAATTTTTTTCTTAATTGGCTTTGTTTAAATTTATCCCTAAGTATTTTATTTTGTTACTATTGTGAATGGAATCTTTTTGACATAAAAAAATTGCATCTGTTATTGCTGACATACACAAGAGCCGTTGAGTTGGGCATATTTGTAAACAGCTACCTTAAGAATTTAAGAACTTTTATTAGTTCTATTATTTTCGGAGTTCATTTTCTTGACTTTTGGCAAATAGTGATTTGTGAATTCAGTCTCTCAGACTGGTTTCTACAAATAATAATTCAGAAACTCTCTTTGAAAAAATTTCTTGGAAATTTCTATTGCTGGTTTAACCACCTCCTTGGCCATTAAATCTTGTATAGCTTTAGGTCACAATTCATAATGACCAACTTACTCATCTTGATTCTGACTTTTTAAGGAAAGCCACTGATAAGATAGGTATATTTTATGATGTTAACGGAAGTATCTTTTTTAGTTTTTAAAAAGAACTTTGGGGGCGCCTGGGTGGCTCAGTGGGTTAAATCCTCTGCCTTCCGCTTGGGTCATGGTCCCAGGGTCCTGGGATGGAGCCCCGCATCGCATCGGGCTCCCTGCTCCGTGGGGAGCCTGCTTCCTCCTTTCTCTCTCTCTGCCTGCCTCTCTGCCTACTTGTGATCTCTGTCAAATAAATAAAATCTTTAAAAAAATAAATAAATAAAAAGAACCCTGATCACAAAAAACACTGAACTTTATCAAATGCTCTTTGAGCCTCCATAAAAATGACTATTGGGTTTTCCTATTTGGCATGTTAACGTGATAACATTTTGTTAATAGAACTCATCCCAAAAACGCCTGCATTTTCACAGTAAATCCTAGTTGGTCACAGAACCAACTGCGGAGCAGTAATTCACAAGGAAAGGCTTCTGCAAATGATCCAAGCTGCTGCTGCTTTGAATTCTGCCTGCAGTGGGGTTGTACCAGTCCCCTCCTCCCCGCACCCACAGGCCACATCTGTGCCATGAGCTGCTGTTGCTGGTGGCTGTGTCCTTCGTGTGCTGGACAGGAAAGGCAAGTGAGTGCTCAGTGTCTGAGACTTTGGCCCCAACTCTAATATCATGTCCTTGTCCACTGGAGCTGAGGATGCCTTTTGTCTCAACCTAAGACTTAAGCTTTACTAAAAGCAGACAGATGCTTCTTCCCCAAGATCCCACTCCAGTGATCTCTCTCTAATGAGACAGACATTCAAGCCCAGGAAAGACATCAAAGAAAAGTGTAACCGGACACCATTTCTTACTGAGCACCTGCTCTGGGCCAGCTCCAAGCCAGAGGCTTTACTTTACTTCATATGAAGTAAGCCAGTTACTTCACGTGACTTACCCCTGACACTCTGGAGGTACTCCTATCCCCAGTTTACAGAGGAGAGGTCAAGTAACTTGCCCCTGGATGTGGTTATTAAATTTCAGTGTTGTCCTTTAAAGCTCAGGTGTAGTTCCAAAGCTTGTGGAAACTGATCTGTAATTTCTCACTGGCCCTCAGGGATGGGTCATGAGGCAGAACTAGGGAAGGGGTTAATGCTGTCCTGTTGAGTCTCTGGCCTACCACAGTTCTGGTCTGGTCTCTTCCCTGGCCTGTGGGGACCTCAGGGCAGGATGCAGAGCTGCATGTGGCCAGCTACCAAAGTCCCGGAGCAGTGCCTCTCCCGCAGGGCTGGATTCCGCTTCCCGAAGCAGCCCAGGTAACACCTCACCTGAAGGAGCAGTTGGGAGAACCCAGCTATTTGTCATCACGAAAATTCATGGTGTGTTGACAGTATTTCTGCCTAGTGCTCTGAAAATTCAAGGAAAATACATATTTGACATTTACTGAGTACCAGAAGCTATTCTAAAAATTTTCTATGCATTAACTCATTTAATCATTAGAACATCCTTTTGAGGCAGGTACTATTATCCCCATTTTACATTTTCTCCCCTTAGAAAACTAAGGCACAAGAGGTCCATAGAAAGCAAGCCAGGATCTAAGCCTAGGCTCTTGACCACTGCACTGTATCAATGAAGTGAAGGCCAAATGAACTAGAACTAGAGGAGCTAGAACTCAGCGCTCTCACGTTGGAAAGACAGTGAGGTTCCCGCTCAGGGTCTGCATTCATGCACAAATGTCAAAATCAAGGAAGCCCTTGCCCAGGTATTCCATGGAAGGTTTCTGCCGCCCTGTAATCACCATAGGACACCTGCTTTCCCGTTAACAAGTACCACAGAAGAGGTTACAACGTGCGCCTTCCTCAAGTTCTAAAAGTGGGTAGAAACTCATGAGTTTCTTTTAGTGGTCACAGAAAATGTTCAAAAGTTAAGTGAGGTGTCCTAATGCGGTCAGTTTGTTATAAAAAGACTCTAGCCATCTGTACATGGATGAACCTTTCTCCAATTTTCTTTAAATATCAAAAGATAGTTCAGAACTTGGCAGTCTGAATGAAAATTTGGAATTGGAGCTGGACTTTCTATTATTTCCGCATCAGACTCAGTTCTAACTCTGCATCTTCCGCATGGCTTCCCTTCTGGACGGCAGCTTTCCTGGGACCCTGAGCATCTGAGGGCCTTCTGGCCCCTGGGGTACCCCTGCAGTGCCACAGTGAGAAGGAAAAGTCAGCAGCCCATCCAGACCAGGATCTGTACCCTGGATGTCCTGAGTTTCTAGCAGCGGACCCCTGGTCTTTCCCTGCCTATGGACACACTAACATCTGGAGACTGGGAAACCTTTATGGAAGTGAAAGGTTTTTTTTTTGTTTTTTTTTTTTTTAATGAGATTTTATTCAAGATAAACAAAGAACATATCATCAAATCAAACCATGCAAAGTCTTTTTACAGATATTTTATCAAGAAACTCACCAGTGAGAGTCCTCCAAACAGTGGCTATCCATGCCACATTTTTGCTTTTATGAAAGTGACAGGTAAATGAACTGCTACTAAGAATGTATCCCTTCAAGAGAAAGAGGGAGGTTCTGAAAGTCATCATCAGATCAGCACCAGAGCAGCAGAGGTTCAACTTGGGCCCCATGCCTCCGGAACAATTCGTGTCCAGAATCATCCCCAAAGGAAAGCTAATTTAAAGAACATTCTATGGGATGTTTTTACTGTACCTGTGGTCTATTTCTTTGGAAATCAATTGGTATTCTACCAAAGGAAATGCAGGCCTTTAGGTACTGGACTCCTCTGTTCCCCACACTGCTTGGGTAGTACTTCCTGAGCAACCAGCAACACAGTAGAGGGAAAAGAGCAACTTAGGGGCAAAGGAGAAACATGGAGGACACATGCATGCCATGTGTTAAGTAACAATAGTTAAATAAGGTATTGCCAAACCCCATTCTATGTGTCTTAATTCTTATTTATCCCAGATCAAATGTAAGTATGGAGACATTTTAATTGGTTCTTTTGTGTATCTAAATTCCTACCTGAAATCAATTCTTACAAACTGTTGGAGGCAAAGAGATGAATGCAAAATTTAAATGTAAATAATTCTTCGGTGAGAAGTGACTTTTGTAACTGCTTAGACATGATCAAAATATTATTTAAAAACCTTTCTTTCTAACCACCTAAATTAAATTAAATAGTTTTTTTTTAAGGCACAAATTCAAAGGTGGCAAAAGCACCATCAGGTGAGGATGGGGGACACCCCCCCCCCCACAAGGACACCAGAGAGCGGAGACAGAAGTAGGTGTTACGGCCAGGGTGAGACAGACACGGGCCTAGCTGGCAGCCTCTGCGTGCTGGGGGTCAACATGTCCGTGAGTGGGTTATGGGGAGATGTGGAGAGGCTTCCAGGCTTGGTACTGGGGAGCTCAGTGCAGTAGCTATTTACCAACCTGGAAGGAACTTCCCAGTATTTTCGCAACTGAAGCAGCTCCACCAGTGCAAACTGGCTGAACGCAAGCTCTGTGGGAAGCTTTCTAGAAGTGCAACTTGATCTGAAAACAGAGGAGACTGTGGGCACGCTCTTTTTCATTAGTTTATTATAAAAGCAAAACAATTCCCGGAGACACAAGACACAACATCCTAATCTCTAAATTCCTTTGTTTTTTGTTTCTACCTTGTGAGGCTAAATGCCCTTCATGACCACCCGACCTGCTCCATCCGCATTCAACCCTGTCTCCGGGCTCCCGCCGCACAGGTCAGAGGCTCCAGCAGCCTGTACCGTGGCCCGTGCCATGGAACCACTCTCTGAGGTGGCTGAGCCCTTCAAGGAAAAATTTCAAGAGATGCTAACCTATTCTAAATAAAGGTGAACAGGTTGTTTCTGCCCCTAAAATTAAATCCTGCATATCTAGTAGGCAAGCCTATGTCTTTCTATTACCACCTAACACTTAGAAGTGCGGCAGACTATTCCCCGACTTGCTAATTCTGGGATCACTTCTTGGGATCCAGACGAGTCAAAATAAATGGTGAGGAGATCTTCTAAAAAGCCCATGATGGCCCTTTTGGCTGTGTCGCTGGTCAGTGCCTGGATACTGCTTACGTGCTCCAGGGCCCTTCTGACCAGCTGGCCTCTTTCATGCGAGCTGTGGGGTGCTCCAGGGTCCTCTCCCTCTGCTCCTGATTTTAGAAACTGTAGGATAAATGACTGCACCATGTCCCCATTCAATTCAAGAGTTTCTCGGATGCAGGGCAGGTCGGAGGCGCTGGCCAAGCTCAGGAGGTGAATGAGTGCCTGGCAGATCTGGGTCCGTAGGCTGGCACAGTACTTGAATTCCAGAAAGTCTGTGGTGTCTTCACTCTTCTGTAAGGCAGTGACCAATGCGTTCCAGATCTGAGCATACTGGTCAACAGAGCCATAGTGCTCTCTCTTGCTCGGGATGGAAAGGGCAGTGGCGGATCTGATGCGCACTTTGAAATTCTTGCATGATGTTACAACCGATGTCAGGGCATTGTAGGCCTGGGAGGTCCATGGGGCTGTTCCTAGAAAGAACCCACTGGCACTGAAACCAACGAAGGCTTAGACATAAACGGGGGAGAGGGAGAGGGGCAGAGGAAGCACACACACTAGTGCTCAAGCTAATCACTATGTTTTCACTTAATTCTCACACTAACCATAGAGGATTAGGGTAACCAGTGGCATTACTGGGATAACCACAGGGTAACCAATGGGATAACTGTGGGATTCTGGGAAAGGTGCTGAGTATTGACTCCCAAACTTCCCATTTCCCTAAACAACCTGCTGCATGCTCAGGGCCTCTGCTACTTGCTACTTCAAATGGGGACTCTGGCAACCACAACAGAGGCTTCTTCTCTGGGAAGAGACTGTCCTGAGGGATTGGTGGGTGGAGTACAGACTGAATTATAGCCCTATTTGTTCTCTCAGTCAGGTGCTTCTGAGCAGTGCACACACTGCACAACTGTATGCACATCCTTGTTCATGCTGACAAAAGAGTATTTTATCACCCAGATTAGCATCCAGGCACGGCTCTGGACATAGCCGAGTCATGCATTTTATTGCATAGAGAAAGAAAATACTATCTAGGCAGTGACTGGGGAACAGAATACTCAGATTAACCAAAGGTACAACTGTCTTAATTTTGAGAAGATATTGCCCCGATTTCTGTCTTCTCTCCCTTCCTGATAGTCTCAGGAAGTTAGCCTGCTTTCTTCCTCCTCAGAGCTACCATACCACTCTCCACTCCCCCACTCCATTGTGAGGGTGTTCTTTTTCCTCGAGATGGGCAGCAGAATAGATTTCATCTTCCCTAACTCTCCTAGCTCCTCCCAACTTCTTCATTGCCTTTGAAGACAGGCAAGCAGACATCTACCTTAATGAGCTCTAACTCCACAGGTCACCCGAGCCTATTTCCTCCATGGAAAAGCCGAGAAGCTACTTCTCCATTAGCTCCCTTAAGTAAGTTTATTTATTTATTTAAGTAATCTCTACACCCAATGTGGAGCTTGAACTCACAATCCTGAAATCAAGAGTCACATGTTCTTCTGACTGTGCCAGCCAGGCACTCTCTGGGTGGGAGTTCTTGGTAATAAAGGGGAGCAGAGCCAGATTTCCCTAACATGATGCATGCTCTGCTGGTCCAGAATGGATTGACCTCCTCAGTAACACATCTTGTTTCAAACCTCGTCACAAAGACAAGTGTATAAGGCAAATGCTGGTAAGGAAAGTGAATGGGAATGTGGAAGCTACAACCCACACGCCTAAGCAGCTGTTAGCCGCCAATTCTCTAGCTCGGTACATGGCAGGTCACTCCTTAGATGCCCTCCTTCTATGCCGCAGCCAAGGGCTCACATGGGATTTCTGATTTTTACCCTTTCTTCCATGCCACTTTTTTTCCTTCTTTTTTACCCCTGTTGTTAAAACAACATATGCTCTTGTAAAAAATTTAGAAAGTGAAAGCAGAAAAAAAATTCTACTCATCATCCCCTCCAGAGGCAACCACTATCACTAATTAGACTAATTTCTACCCAGTCCTTTTTCTTTTTCTTTCTTTTTTTTTAAAAATATTTTACTTATTTCTTTGACAGACAGAGATCACAAGTAGGCAGAGAGGCAGGCAGAGAGAGAGGGGGAAGCAGGCTCCCCTCTGAGCAGAGAGCCTGATGCGGGACTCGATCCCAGGACCCTGAGATCATGACCTGAGCCGAAGGCAGAGGCTTTAACCCACTGAGCCACCCAGGCGCCCCCCCGCCCAGTCCTTTTTCTACCCATTTATTGAGATCATGCTATTGAAACAATTTCATAACCTGTTTTAATTTGCTTAACATCATACTTTCCCAGATTATCAAGAACATTTTGTAAACATAATTCTAAAAGATCCCTTTGAGGGGCGCCTGGGTGGCTCAGTCGGTTAAGTGTCTGCCTTTGGCTCAGGTCATGATCTTGGGGTCCTGGGATTGAGCCCTGAGTTGGACTCCCTGTGCAGTGGGTCAGCGGGGAGTCTGCATCTCTCTCCCCATCTCCCCTTCCTCTTTGCTTGTGCTCTATCTCAAATAAATAAAATATAAAAAAAAAAAACCCTTTGAATATATATACTATGATTTATCTCAACCATTCCCCTAAACTTGGGTGTTCAGAACATTTCCATTTTTTCCTGATACTGTGATAAGTACCAATGTAAGGAACATCATAAATAACAATACAGGCTGGTGTGTGTTGTCCTAGGGCCCTCCACCAGAGAGAAGAGGGAGACCTTCTTACCTAACGGAAGAGCAGGATTTTTAAATACATTCCCCATTGCATAACAGGCATTCCACCGGACTTTCATGGCAGCCTCAATTAGAACAGTAGAAATTAGGGCCTGGATGGCCTCCTCAATGATTTCAGCAAACCTGGGCTTTTCTATATGAGATGGCTGCAAAAAATGAAGCAAATTTCCAAGGGCCCGGACTGCATTGCTTTTTACCTAGAAAAAAATGTAAAAAAAAAAAAAAGAAAAGAAAAAGCATTAGAAATCTGCTTTGCCAAAGAGACGTTACAGAAAGTTTATTTTCAGCTTTAAAAAACCCAGGAAGTCTTAGTGCCAATGAGACAAGCAGACCATAAAGGTGTAGCTTCTTGGAACACTGTAAAGACCTAGTGTGGTGAACAGCCTGTGCCCCCGGAAAGGTGAGGTCCTCTACAGCTCCTCACCGGCATCTTTAGATTAGACTTCAGAGAGGTGTGTCTTCCTCGTTTTGCAAAGATGGCGTGGAAGACCCAGGGGCAACATGGCAAAGCTGGCTTGGAGCAAGGGGAGAAGAGGCGAGGTTTCAGAATTCCAATCCCATACTTTTGTATTTAAGAGTCTCAACCTTTGCAGCCTACTAGAATCATCTGGGGAGCTTTCTTTTTCAGAAACCAATTCCCAGGCCCAAAGTCCAGAAATTCTGAACAAACTAGTCCAAGGCAGGGCTCCCTAGGTTTTCAGAATCAGCATGCTCAATTAAGCACTTGGTATGGGTCAGGTGCTATGCTAGGTGCTTCAACACAAGCATCTCCGAGGCCGCTGAGGTAGAGGTCATGACTTCCATGTTCAAGATGAGGAAACTGACCTTCGGAGAAGTTCAGCAATACACCAAACATCACCCAGGTAGTCAAGGGCAAGCCACGATTTGAACCATGTCTGCCTGACCCTAAAACCCATTTCTATGCTTTCAACTTACTAGTCTAACAGGAGCTATTCAAAACCAAGAGTTGCTCATCCTTCTGACTTACCACTTCCACTTCAAAGATTTTTTTGGAAAAACAAAACAAAACAAAGGCAGATTAATATTAAAGTGAACGAAAACAGATTACAAGTGGTATTACAAACAGCACTGATGTTTTTCAGGACACAGGAAGACAGGAGAGAAACACATCATACCCTGAGTACTCTCTCAATCTCCTCTGAACAGGGACAGATTCGGTGGAACAAGATCATAATACACTAGTATCTACCTGAGAAATACCAGTGCTGTGATTCTACCTTGTCTTTATCCCTGGATGCTTCTATCGCTGATCGCAACATCTTTAGGAGCAGGAGACCAGAGAACTCTTCCTGGAAGCTGGGGTCTGGTGTCTCCCTATTCCATCCAAAGCAGGCAAAACATGTTGAAAGGCAAAACCCAGTTGAATATACACATATACACATACACTCACTTAGTACAACTATAAAAAAAATTTGGGAAAACAGCTCAACAAATCTGTTCAGATTATATCAAGAACTTCGAGTTTATACCCTTTGCCTCAGTGGGTCTACATCTAGGTACGCGACCAAAAGGTGTATCTCAGAATAAAGATTTCATGCACAAAAATGTTCACTGCATATCAAAGCCTAAAATAATGCAGATGTTCAGCAGCAGGGCAGTGGTTAAATAACCACTGCCCACTGATGACTGTGTAATAGTAATTCACATTTCTAAAGCTGGAAGAATGCTCACACACGTTCTGAGAGAGCGCTCAGCAATGAAGAGCAGGACGCTGGCGTATGAGGAGCAACCGCTGCCTCCAGGGAGGGGAGCAAGGTAGGAACAAGGCTTTATACTGAACACCTCCTTAGCATCATTTGGATTTTTTTTAACCTGTGAAAATATTGCTTTAAAAAATTACAAATTTGACATTTAAAAAGTAGTGCAGCAACTACTATGGTTCTGCACTTCTACTTCTGTATTTTCCATAATGTGGATACATAACTTGTATCAGAGACAGTATTAAATAGACACACACACACACACACACACACACAGAGAACAGCTTGCTGATCTTTTTTGGGGTGTGGAGAAAGGGAGAGGGAGAGAGAGAATCCTAAGCAGAGAAAGAATCCTAAGTAGACTCCACACCCACATGGAGTCTGATATGGAGCTCCATCCCACGATGCTGAGCTCAAGACCTGAGGTGAAATTAAGAGTCAGATGCTTAACCGACTGAGCCACCCAGCTGCTCCACAACTTTCTACTCTTAATACTTGAAGGAATATAAAAACAAAACAGGAAGACTGACTACACAATATGGGAGAATTACTGTTGGGTGTTTTTTTTTTTTTAATAGTAGTGATCAAAGATATCCTCCTGGGTCCTCAGCCTCAGAAGTCACGCACAGGAAATGAGCTGAGTCACCTACATGTTGACAATCAGAGTATCTGTCAGGTTGCCCAGGGACCAGGCTGCTTTGGCCCGGACATTCAGAGATTTGTCTTGAAGTGACATCAATATTGCATTTGCTGTGTCTGCAACAAAGATGACATCCTAGAAGATAAAATGAAACACTGCAGTTATTTTACAAGCTCACACAGCTGCCTTGAAATTCTGAAATTTATTTTCAGAGAAAGATTTATTTATTTACCACAAGTTTCCACTTGAAAATCAACATGTATTTACTCAATTTGCTGCTCTACTGTATTACAATTTGGACCCTCACTCAAACCCCAGGGGACGGTCTTCCATGATTTTGGTATATGCCATGCACACCCAAGGAGCCTGCGGATTTTGCCTTGTCGAACATTTTATAACCTGGTCCATGACAGTTATCAATGAATTCTGTGCTTAGACTGATTTCCACCTTGGGAAATGATGTTGACAATGAAATGCATTTCTGGAAACACGCCCTATTCATTACACACTTCTCAGGGAGATAAATGTCATGGGTAAGACTGAAAGAGAAATTTATTTCCTTCTTAGTAACAATTTTATCAGCTTTCTAAGTTATTACTATCACACGATAATGTCCCATTTCTTTTTTTTTTTTTTCAATTTTTCATTAATGTAAACATTACCTGGGCATTGAGGGCCCTGGGCAGTACAGGCATTACTATATTTTAGCAACAATTAAGGAAACCAGATTTAAAGCAATGTTACGTCTTTTACTGTCCAGCTCTCTATCTACCCAAACCATGAGCGCGCTGGCCCATCACAGGCACTGAAGGGCAGTGCGGGCTCACACTGACCTGTCTGAGACAGGGGAAAAGCACATAGACTCCAAGGGCCCGTGAGGTCGCCGCTTTCACTAATCGGTTCTTGCTGTCGTTCAGCCCGAGCAGCATGGTGAGGCACAGGATCTGCCTGTCACTCTGCAGTGAGAAAGGTTGGCAAAGGGATAGTGAGCCTGAAAGAACTAGAAACCACTGTACTCGACAGGTGACTGTGACGCGTCTGTGTCTGAGT
Organism: Lontra canadensis; assembly: GCF_010015895.1. Taxonomy (NCBI): domain Eukaryota; kingdom Metazoa; phylum Chordata; class Mammalia; order Carnivora; family Mustelidae; genus Lontra; species Lontra canadensis. The sequence continues at coordinate 2,917,487 of NW_022631131.1, read as the reverse complement.
TCATATTTGGGAGCAGAACACAACTGAGACCTGGAAGCTACCTTGGCAGAGAGCAGAGGTTCACTTCGGACCCATCAGGGGAGTGTCTGCACACAGAGCATCTGTGACCTTTAACCTTTACCACTGTGTGAACTCGGTCACTGTATTCTGCTCCTTCATGAAAGCTAAGAGCAGACACAAATGTCACTGGGGACTAAAGAAGGGGAGCCTCCTAGATACCCTTTGTGGTGGGCACCAGCCAAGTACAGTCACATACTTCACGTTATTCCTCACGTAGTGCCCATTTTATAGATGATAAAATCAGTTTTACAGAAGTTAAGATCATCAGAGAGGTGGAGAGTGGAAGAGCTGGGACTTATACCCAGGTCTTCCTAACTTCCGGCTTCGAACGCTTTCTGAAATGTCTCTGACTTCCGAGCCTCTCCCCCTACTTCCACCACCCACCCTCTAAAGCGCAGGGAGGAAACGCTCTCCCGAGATGTTAAGATTTTAAATTTTGCCCCCGCCCTCGCTCCACACTCAAGAAGACTGAGCCCCCTTTTCTCCGAGAGCATGATGAATACTGGCTCAAAATGAACAAGAATCTGAATCAAACTAAAGCTCTGATGCTCGAGGGGGCTGCTTGGGGCTGAGGAAACACTCCTCCGGTTACCGGCAGGCTGCTGAAGGCTTCGGGCAGGATGGAAGACAGGGCATCGCAGGCGCTCGCCTGCAGAGTCGGGTGCTCGGAATTCTGCAGGGCTCTGGGCAGAGGGCCGTTCAGCATCATAGTCCAGAACGTCACCACCTGGAACAGGGGCACAGTCAAAACCGTGGCCCAAGAGCCAACAGTGGAACCAGCTCGACGCGAACACTACCACAAGGGGCCACAGTAACGAAACATCCTTCTATAAAGCAGCGGCTTTCTCTAAGGCTTCCGCTATTCCTTCCACAGCAATGGAAGGGGCTTCAGAAAATGACAACTTCATCCTTCCACTTTACTGACCAGGGACCGGTCTGCTATAGTAAGGCGACCGGAGAAGACAATCGGGAGGAGGAGGGGGAAGACAATGGTGGTAAAAGCAGCAGCTGCCCGCACCTCGAGTCTTCCACAGTGCGTCTCACATGCCAGACGCTGCTCTCAGTGCCTACACACTGCAGTCCTCAGCACAACTAAATGAAGTATGTGTCATTATCTCCACTTTCACACAAGGAAACTGAGGCACGAAGACATGGTGTAACATGCTAGTGGGCGTCAGAGCCCAGAGCCCAGAGGCCGGTGCGGGAGTCCAAACAGCGTGGGATCCAGAGGCAGACCTGACCTGGATCCTTCAGCGGCCGCTTCCCATCTCTGCAACCTCGGGCAAGTCACCAAACCCGCCTAAGTGTCGGCTCCTCTTCAGAAGAACAGGGCAAAGCTGTCTACTTGGTAGAGTCGGGGCAAGAGTAAGACGTAATGCTGGGTGTGAAGTCCCTCACACATGCCCAGTGCGTAATGGAGACTTAAACTGAGCAGGGGGCTGCTGTGAGCACAAGGAAGAATGAGCTCACTTTGAAGCTCTCCAGGTAGGCACCCGCAGAGTACCTTGAACAGCTTCCTTCCCCTGCTCATGAAATCCCAGGGATTTCATGTCATTTGCAAATCTGTCTGTGGCTTGGTACCTCTTTCTGCCCCACGGATTTAGTCCCGAGATCCATCATGTATCCCACAGCCCAGTTCTGTCCTCCCCTAAATCCCAGCTCCTAGAAACCCAATCTGGGCCTCTCCCACCCCAAATGAAAGACTGCGGACAGGTATGCTTGCCAGCCTCCAAGATGGCCCATAGTGATTCTCGCCTCCTACATTAAGGAGGTGGCCCTCCGTTCCCACACTGGCTGGGGCTGACCTGTGTATCCAGTAACGGGCTGTGGAAATGACAGTGTGAGATTTCCAAAGTGAGGTCATAAAAATGCCACAGCTTCTGTCTTGTTCTCTCTTGATTCTCTTGCTGTGGGGGAAGCCAGCCACTGCATCTAGGGGACACTCATGCAGCCCTCTGGAGGGGTCCTCGTGGGGAGGGAAGAGGCCCACTGCCAAAAGCCAGCGCTAACTTGCTAGGTATGTGAGTGAGCCATGATGGAAGAAGATCCTCAAACCCCTGTCAAGTTCAGTTAACGGCAGCCCCTGCTGGCTTCCTGACTGCAACCTCAGAGAGACCTGAGCTAAGCCGCTCCCAATTCTTGTGCCAAAGAAACTATGTGAGAGAATGTATATTGTTTTAAGCTGCTAAGTGTTTTAGATAATTTACTACCAGCAACTGACTAGTAATATAGCAAGTGTATCCCTTTCATACAGATGAAACAACACCCAAGTGTGAACAGATGAGTCTTGCCTAAAAGTCACCGACAAGCAGGGGGAGAAGACTGGGTGCAAACTCAGGTCTGTCTGAGCAAAATAACTCATCTCCCCGTGAATGGTGACATTTCAGCTTTAGTGGCAGTCTTGGGAAAGAACTAGGGCTAGGTATTAATTTCTTGCAAGGATGATGGAAATTGCAAAGGGAAAAGAAGAGGCAGGTTGAGGAGGACAGGAGAAAAACCCATCACTTTTGGTAGGGTCATATGTTCCTCACTGGCACAGTGTGGGGACAGCAGAAACAACTAAGATCTCAGATCTTTAATGGGAACCACAGGGGCATGGTGGTGAGGGAGTTAAGGGAATGGACATCTGTTGAGCACCTACTATGCGCCAGCACCTTTACATTTCAATCTTCCAATAGCCCCAGGAGTTAAAGATCACTATTCCTCCTTATGAGGAAACTGTGCGTGTACATCCATGAATGGTGCTTCCTCGATTTGACCTCCTGTCTTCTGATTCCAAATGCCTGGCTCTTCCCATCATTCCAGTCTGCCTCTTGGGCAGGATGAATAACCAAACTAGGTTTTATGTGGAAGAAATGCTACTTCAGTTGCTGGCTGTATGTTACACATAATGTGACCACACAATGAACTGCAAAGAAACCAAAGCGCAAATAAATCCTATTCGTGGTAGTATCATGTCACCACAGATTATAAACTAGTTTTTGACACTAGAAGAAGCCATATCATTTACTTTACTTCATTAATGAACCTCAAAACTGACTGAAGCACTTTTAAGAAAAGACAAAGCCGTGAACTGAGACGTACTCACCACGGTGACTGGTGCTCTCTGATCAGACGGCACGGTAGAGTCCGGTTTATACTGTTGAATTAAGCCTGTGCCCAGCTCTTCCAAAAGCTGCCAAGGTAAAGGAAACAGATGATCAAAGCCCAGTATGAGAATTACGGAGGTAGAAAACCTCACTTGTTTGGAGATGACCTCAAATCAAGGGGAAAAATCATTTCCAACTGAATTTTCTCTCCTTTCTCAGCAACTCCTATGCGAGAAGTATGCTTTCAGGAACAGAATCACCAGAAATATATGGTAAATTTATTACCAAATGAATTCTTTGGGTTTCTGCATTAGATTAGAGCTGCAAATAAAAGAATGTATGATTTTCCCTACCTGAAACCTCCCTCCAAAAGAAACCTCAGAATGGACAGACATGCAGCAGAGGGAAGAACATAAAGGAAGAGAAGAAAAAAGCAGGTGGCTTTTCATGAAAGTTACCTTTGCTCCATGAAGCTGAATGGACGCATCTGCTTCCCCCATGCACTTGCAAATCACCTCTCCAAGCTCCATCAAGTACACTTGAGCCATTGAAAAGTAACCTCTGGCCAGATGAGCCAACACCTGCAAAGAGAAGGGACAAATAACCCCCAAGACCTGAATGCAGTGCGGGGCTGCAATATCCAGATGCGTGCTCTAACATTACAGAAGTCGCTCACACCTAACACGGGGCAGGACTCTAATGCTGAAGGAAATGAACAACCGCAATCTGTATTTTATGACTGAAATCAATTAACGGTATCATATAATTTCAGGGTGCTTTATAATTTATGAAATGTGTTTCACTAAGATCGGCGATATTATTTACGCCTGGGAACAATTTGCTGAGGCTGGGACTCGTGGAATACTTCAGCTGAAGGAGGGAGCTAAGGCTGAAAAAGTTGGAAGCTTCCATGTTTCATATCAAACCAGACAACTAGCAGCAGAGCGCAGAACCACTCATGTCTAAGATCACAGCTGAGTACAGAAGAAGGAAGTATGTTAACCTAGGCTTGTTTTCTTCCTTTGAAGGAGCAATTATTTTGTTGTCTCTAAGCAGACGGAAGATGAAAGAGAAGTTACGGAGAACTGCACATTTACTTCAAGTTGCAGAAATCAGAGACGAACTGTACAATTTCTTTCAGAATTACTATATAATCTAGCGTTCCCACCTGTCACATAATGGAGGTGACTAAAATGGCTTGCAACAGAAAGGCAGATATCTGACATTTACACCAAGTCTTCTCCCAGCCTCGGCCAAAAACAAAACGACAGAGCTCTCACACCTAAAATGCAACTCCCAGTAACACCACTGGCCCGTGGCTCGGTTTTCCATTACTTTCATGGACTTGCTCCCCACAACCCATCACCCTTTGAAGGCAGAACGATTTCTTCCATTTCAGAAACAAGGAGCCAGAACCTCCTACCTGTAAGGCCTCCAGCCGCATGGGGGATGGTTCGTAAGTGCTTCCTCCTGCAGAGCCAGCATCGCTACCCGAACAGGAATCCTCCTTGGGCAGCACAACAGTGGAAATGCAGAGTCGGATGAGCCAGCAGGGCTCTGAAGACCCCCTTGGGGAGCTAACTGATGCTTCCTCCAGAAAGGGTCCTGGGGGGGCTTTCTTGCACCGATCAGGAGTGCCGAGGTGGGGAGTCACTGAATTGCTACTGCTGAGTCCGGAAGAACAGGGCTGTTGTAAGAGCAACTGGACTTCAGGTAAAGGTGCGTGAGTGGACACGATGGCTCCCAAGAGAGTGAGGCTTGACACGCGAACATTCACATCTGTCAAAGTTAGCGGGAATCACTATCACTGTGGGATCACAATTACCCCCGCAGGCAATGAAGAATTAGGGCATCCTTGGTTAACCTGCATCTAATTAAACCTCTAGCCCTAACTTCCGGTTTAGAGAACTACACGGGACAGAAACAGTAGTTCAACAACACTGTAAAGAAACTATCTGGCAGTAGGGTGGTTGGGTGATGGACACTGGGGAGGGTATGTGCTACGGTGAGTGCTGTGAACTGTGTAAGCCTGATGATTCACAGACCTGTACCCCTGGGGCAAATAATACATTATATGTTAATAAAAAAAATATATGTGTGTATATATATATATATACATATATATATATATATATGTATATATATAAAGAATTCAGAAAAAAAAAACTATCTGGCAAACTGAGCATGTGAAACGTGCTGGGAGACAACTGTCTGGGACTCATCCATAAATCAGCGTGGCGAAAGAAAGAAAAGGCTGATGGACCGCTCTAGATTAGAAGCCACTAGAGTGACAGGATAACGACATGCAGTGCACGAACCCAGAATGAACCCAAGTTCTCACAAAAAACGAGGAAAGATTCTTTGAGACGTGGGGAAATTTGAAGGTGGATTAGATATAAGACGATACTATGGAATCAATGTAATTTTCTTAGGTGTGAGAATAGTGGTGTGTTTTTTAGGAGACTGTCTTTACTCTTAAAAGATGCGTGCTAAGGTATTGAGGATGAAATATCATGTCTGTAATTGACTTTTTAGAAATTGTTTTTTAAAAATTTTTATTTATTTGAGACAGTGAGAACATGTGCAGGAGGAGGGGCAAAGGGAGAGGGAGAAGCAGGATCCCCGCTGAGTGGGGAGCCCGAAGTGGGGTTCGATGCCAGGACTCTAAGATCATGACCTGAGCCACCAGCAGACACTTAACCAACTGAGTCACCCAGGCACTCCTGTAACAGACCTTCAAATGGTTCAGAAATATACATATTTATACGCACACATGTATATTCACATACACAGATATACATGCGCGGAAACAAAGCCAACATGACAAACGTTACCAATGATTAAGTCTAGGGAGAGGTACGCAGATGTCCATTGCACTATTCTTTCAAATTTCTGTGGGTTTGACCATTTTAATAGTAAAAATGCTGGAGGACAAAGCCAGACGCTTGTCCCCTCAGTCTGCAGATGAAGAAGAGCTGGAGCAGGGGAACGGGCAGGGCACTGAGCCCAAGCACTCGGGTTGTTTCAGTCTTACTTCTGCCACTAATGTGATGAGAGACTCCAAGGCAGGATTTATCTTTCTGGGTCCCGTTTTACACACTGGCGAAAGAAGTGAATTGGACTTAGTTTACACATCATGATCTCATTTAAGCCTTATAAAAATCTCATGAGGTGAGTCTACTTCTTCCTGTTCGGGGGAAAGGAGGCTCTGACAGGGCTGCAATTCTGAGATGGCAGCAGTGGGACGGGGCTGCAGACCCTCAGCCTGACTCCAGGTCCACCAGCCCTCCCATGACGTCACAGAAACATCTGCCACCTCCTTCAAGTACTAGAAGTCAACACTGAACAACTTCACGTACCAGAATGCGTCTGATCCTAAAGCTTACAATCAAAAGAAAAACAACTGTTCTCTAGGCAAGTGTTCTAGCACATGTGCATTATGGGTGGGAATAAGTCAGGAAACAGCAAGAAATAGGACTGTAGCCAGTGGGGATTTGAGGCTCTGGAATTTTATCCAAACCTCAGAGGAGATAATGCTAAGGAAGTTAGGTTTTATATTCCAGTTTTTCTTTCCAAAAAGAGGATGATGTCTATGTGACTCTCCATCCATCCTTACTACTGGGGCTTTAGGGTCCAAAGTGGGTTCTAGTTCTAGCAAACCAAAGTGGTTTCCCCAAAAACTTGAGAATAAGTAGAGATATCTTAGAGCTATAAATCTGCTCTACTTTTAAAAATAATAATTTAGATTTGATTGATATAAAAAAGCAATTGACTTTAAACTACCACCAACCTTTGTGGCGAATATAAGGCTTTATCTGGTTCCAGACTTTGGTCAACAGGCTGAGTTTCAGACGGTTATATGGTGAATTTGATACTAAATTTGCAAGGCACTGCAAAATACAAGAATAGCCCATCAATCGGTCTGATTAAGCCACAGCACAGACACGAACTTTATAGCATTTAATTAAAAAAGAAAAGTCTTCATAGTCATTTGAAAATCAGTCTTTTTCTTTTTTGTTCTTTTTTTAGGGGAATAGCATTTGTATTCTCATTGGTACAACTAATTCTAAAAATAGGAGTATTTTTAGTAAATCATTTACTTGGACATACAGAAATTGTAGGTCAGATCAAATAAGTGGCACAACAGTATAGCTTTAAATAAAATCACCAGTTAGACTTCCAAATAAGATATCATTAAATAAAATTAGTACTTAGTTATATTCTTAAGTCAAATTACTTTTGGACAATGTAAAACATACAGAATTGAAACAAGACAAAACCCCTCCAGAACCTATGGATAACTTGGCACGCTGACCTTAATTATTTGAGTAAGGGTCTGTGAGGACGACTCGGCCACCAGCGCTAACAGAAGACATCGGTGCAATTCTCTAATGCTGGATGCAATCATCACAGAGAAGGGAGTGAAAGCCCTTCGATGGTCACTGGTATCTTCAGCAACAGAAAGAAACTGCTTTGAGCCTTCCAAGATGGCAGATAGAACTTGCAGAGCACAGGCACGTGTCTGAAATTTCAGGATGATTCCCATCAGTTAGTTAATAATCAGGAGTCAAATCCCCTTCTTGGGGCACCTGGGTGGCTCAGTGGGTTAAAGCCTCTGCCTTCAGCTCAGGTTATGATCCCAGGGTCCTGGGATGGAGCCCCACATCCGGCTCTCTGCTCAGTGGGGAGTCAGCTTCCTCCTCTCTCTCTGCCTGCCTCTCTGCCTATTTGTGATCTTTGTCTGTCAAATAAATAAAATCTTTTTTTAAAAAATCCCCTTCTTCCTATTTTTGTTTTTAATTTTGGAAGTATTGTGGATCATTTTAATTAGGAAAATAAAGGCATTGGGATTATCTATCAGGTCCTAAAAGTAGCCATGAACTAGGCCCCTTGCACCTCCACTTTAAAAAGAGCCTTACATCACACTGCTGTTAGGTTTTCTTAGAGTAAGAAACGAGTCTAAGCTACACAACCGTACAAAAACCTGAAATCATGAACATGAGAATAACTTAAAGAAAAATTAGAGGCCTGGTTTATTCGAGTACAAGACCAAGGGAAAAGAAAGTGAACTAGCTCATGGGGCAGAAATAAAATACATGAGTTTAGAGTCCGTGTTACATCAAACATGCTGCTATATATACTCTCCTGAAGCATCCGTGAGTGCTCTAAGTTAATTAAACAGGATATTAGAGACTCTGCACATTCAACTTGGCAGGCATCATTCGTGATCCAATTTTTCAGAAACACTCAAGGTACAGAAACGAACACTGCTTGTAGTGAGCCTTTGTTAATCAAAGAAAGGAAAACCATTAACTGTAGCCTGACAGATGGAAATTAAAGTATGTGCCCTTTTGCCAATGGCCAGCTGCACTTGTTGGAAGATTCACTGCGGCAAGCTTGTGTTTCTAATGCTAAATATGACTTTCACTTGGTACTGAAACTAGGGAAAGGAAAAAAAAAAAAAAAGAAATAAAAAGAAAGCCAATTTAAACGAAATGGAATATAGGTGATAAATGTAGGACTAATAATGTAATACTGTACCCTCTTTGGCCAGTCCCCCAAAATACCAAACACTGTCAGATAATTTTAAAATGGAGACTCAACATTATAATTCGAATCTAGGGGCACCTGGGTGGTTCAGCTGGTTAAGTGTCTGCCTTTGGCTCAGGTCATGATCCCAGGGTCCTGGGACTGAGCCCCACATTGGGCTCGCTGCTCAGCAGGGAGCCTGCTTCTCCTGCTGCCCCCACACCCACTCGTGCTTGCTCTCTCACTCTCTCTCCCTCTCAAATAAATAAAATCTTAAAAAAAATAATAATTCTAATCTAAGTATTTGCTCATCATGAAGTATACCTGAGTTTGGTGTGAAAAGGTTTTCCAGAAAATCTGCAACTGTATCATCTCTGGGTAACAATGAATAAATCATTTTTGCATGCCTCATATAGAGTGGACTCACAAAAAAAACTGAAAATTTATTGCTTTGAAAATAAATGTGTAGTAGAGCAATATGAGTCTTTGGAATTAAACACAATCACTGAATTTAGGAAGATGACAGTGTATTAGGAAACTGTGTGTGTGAGAGATCGCTCGTGAGAAAGAACTCATGCACACGTCACAAGTCTGCTCATCCAAGAAAGAACTAGATCAGGCGCTGGAAAACTTTTTCTGCGAAGGCCCAGCAGCACACACTTTACAGTTTAGACTTTGTAGGCCCAAGAGTCTCTGTTGCAACCCCCCAGCCATAGCAGCACAGACACTAAAGATTAAATAGGAATGTGTTCCAATAAAGTTTTACTTATAGACAATAAAATCTGAATTTCATTTAGTATTTACAGTCATGAAATATCATTTAAAATAAAAAAAAATTTTAAAGCATAAAACTATTCTCAGTTCATGCATCATCTAAAAACATACTTTGCCAACCTCTGAGTAGATGGCTGGTCTGAACTGAAAAATGTAGATGTTATGCTAAACCTCTGTTCCTTTAGATAGTAATTAAAAACCGTGATTCCAACAGCTCACAAACAAACTATAATGAAAGACCAAGTTGTGGAGAGCAATGAACTGATGTTCAAAAGTTAAAAAATTTTAGCTCAATTAACTTTGGTACCCTATAAGGGAAAAAGTATCCATGACCATCAACAGATGAAAACAAAAGTAATGTCACTGAAACATATCACTGAGATATAAACTCTGTATAAAAAATTGATGCTATATCAAATTATACTTCTCATAGTTCTGATTTAATTTCCTTTAAACCCCGCTTAACATATCTTTGTTGCTAAAAAATTCTACTTATGACACTGAGTTGTTCAAGTTCTGCATCACTGACTCTTACATCAATATTTAATAAACTGTTGACCAGTTCTGATCAGCACTTCCATCAGAAATTACTGATGTGCAAGCAAACTGTAAGAGGTGCAGCTCTCCAGAGAACTCCTTTTGTTAACTTTTTATTATCTGAGTGTTTACAATGATGGATGAAGACTTTTCAGTCAGATAAGCATCAGTGTGCTCCGTTTCACCAGTGGGCAGTTTCACTTCCTTGGACACGCAGTCTTGTTCAAAGGTAATGATACTGCCCTTTCCCTATCTTGCTACCTACAGATGCAGCAGAAATGTTTGCTATGGTAGCTCAATCAATCCTTCTGTTTTCTTTTTTTTTTTTAATTAAATTTATTTATTTAAATTCAATTAATTAACATATAGTAGATTGTTTCAGGGTTACAGGTCTGTGGTTCATCAGTCTGATATAATACCCAGTGCTCATTACAACACATACTGCCTCCAATGTCTTACCCTGTTACCGCATCCCCCCAGGCCTCTTGCCTCCAGCAACCGTCAGTTTGTTTCCTGATTCTCTTATGTTCTCTTAAGTTTGTTTAAGTTTAAGTGAAAGTTCTCTTAAGTTTGTTTCTCTTATGGTTTGTCTCCTTCTCTGGTTTCATGTTGTTTCATTTTTTCCTCTTCCCCTATGATCCTCTGCCTTGTTTCTTAAACCCCACATATCCTTTTTTTATGTTTGTTTGGTCAAAATCTTTCTGGGAAGGTGATAAAGAAGTCACTGCTGGGAGTGGGTAGCAGGGAGGTTTCGATGCACGTGGCTGTTCCCTTCTTTGGCTTTGTCCCAGGACTGATTATTCTGCACAGTTGGTCAAGGTTACTTTTATTTGATTGCATTCCCAAAGTTGGCTGCCTTTAGGGTGGAGGCATTTGAACACAGTGTCAGGGTCTCTAGATCTGGAGATACCCAAGCCAAGGTCATCTGTATCTTGGTTGGCCTTATAAGGAAAACCTACCAGTCTGTAATAGTTAAATACTGGGTTTATTCTCTTTCCTAGGTACGCTAACTATTACTTTAGAGTTTGATTCGTTTCTACATTTCACAGTTCTCCAAAAGAGAAATAAATGAACATCATGGAATTTCAAAATCAGAATAATTCTCAATGTACCAAGAAGAAAGTATACCCCATAGTTTGTTCCTTAGATCAAGTCTGGATAATAATCTACCTTTTTAACACCCAAGCAATTTATATAGAAGACATCTGTACATCAGTCATGGTATTTGCACTGCTGATTTGCTCTGTGCTGCCTGGAGACACACAGGCTGTGCTTTCTGAAGCACATCTGGCCGGCTACTTGCTCCACAGCCCCATCTCCTCCTCGGCTACTGCCAGCAGCTCTCCTCAGCCGGAGGCTCTTCCAATATCCGTATTTTCATCCTTTATGGTAGTTTTCCTTTCAAATACTAGAATGGCTTCCTTACTCACTTATTTGCCACCATTCATTCCCATTTTCCTCCCAGCTTCTCCTTTGCTACTGATTCAGTCAATCTGAAAAATTACTGCTGCTTTTAACTGTTCGAGATATCGGGTGTTTGCAACTTTTTGTGTGTATAACTGAGGCCCATTTATTTTTCTTCACCCTGTAAGAGCTTTTGAAGGGTCACCTAGAAGTTTTCTCATCATAAACATTCTTCTAAGCTTTGCACATCCTTCATAACCCCACTATGGACCAAAATATTCCACTGAGTGTTTAAGCCCTTTTATTTTTCTTATTTTCTCACTTTTACTTTTTATTACAAATACCATGGCAATCAACATTTTCACCAAAGGGAAGAAAGCACAGCTGCTTCAGTGCAGCTCAGAAGGGACACTGAAGTTCTAACCCTCACTGTGCTCAGGCTTGAAACGAGCCCTGGGCAGCAGGCAACCTCACTGTGCTCTTTCTCAACCTGTTAGTCACATAAGCCACTTCCTATCCTCCTGCCTGTCCAGTGGTTTGCAAGTCGGAACCTGGGTTGGTATTAGTGAGAGCTGTATTCAGATGAGATCAGGTAAGGCAGAGAAAACAATAAAGATGTGTAAAGTTCTTCTTCCTGGCATCACGTGAGAATTTAAATGCTCTTACCTTCGGAGAAGGATCTTTTAATGTAAGAGTCATCAAGGACACGGACTGAGGGCTGCCAAGCTCAGGTGTATCGGGAACAAAGGCTGACCAGTAGCCATAAAGAACTTTTTTTTCTATAGATTTTATAGTAGAAAGAAAACAAGCTAATGCTCCTTGGCGAACTTTGGCTTGGTAAGACCTATCCAAAAGAAGGAAGACCAAGTCTTTTAGTAGTTTTAAAAAAAATATAGACATGAAAGTCTGTTTATTTTAGCCAACTCAAATGATATTCAACATTCTGAATAAACCCTAAGGTAAAGATGCCAACGTGATATTAAAACAAATATTTTTCCATCAAAACATGTTAAAGCAATTTGTTTACATAACAAGTTAAAAAGTTGACAATATAAAACAACTAGACAGAAAATAAAAGGGCAACAGTTTGACATCAGGAAACTGGTGTTAGATATGCAACACTGCAGAGTATCCATTCATCCAGCAAACTCACCCAGAGTACATAAGTACGCGCCAGGCATTGGGCTGAGGCCGACAGACATGAAGCCCGTCCGTGCCCCCCACAAGCTCACGAGGGACAGAGACAGACAGTTAAGGAGATAACTGCAACACAGCATGATCAACCCTAAGGCGGGAATAAGCCCACAAAGTAGGGACCTAAGCCAGAATTCGGGGGGGGGGGGGCATCAGAAAAGGCTTCTCAGAGGACATGATTGCTGAGCTCGTACTGAAGAGGAGCAGTGGTTAACACGGCAAGGAGACAGACAGAGGGAGAGGAAATTCCAGGCAGAGGAACCACATGTATAAAGGCCCGCACAAATGAATCTTCAAGTTCAATCCCGTCTGTCAGTCAGCTTTTTAAGCAAAGTTATACATTTACAAGCAATGGAGATTATAAGGCGTAACAACATAACAAAATACTACTACCTCATTTTACTCGGCATGCCTCCCTCTGCGTCGGAGTAGTCAGACTCACTACTGCTGACCCTTTTCCAGCTGGCAGAACGGATGGGCGGGGAGAACAGGTCTTTCCCTGCAGCGCCATCTCCCTCTACGGGCAAACTCTGGCCTCCCAGGGTCGAGGAAGAGGGAGTGTTCCCCTCACGCAGGAGCTCTCTGCCTGAGCCAGCGACGGGGGCTACCCCTCTTTCACCACTGGATTCTTCCTCTTCCTCTTCTTCTTGCTGGATTTTCTTCGATTTGACTTTTGATTTTTTCTTTTTATTCTGATTGTAGGAGCAAATGAACACGTATATATGATGGCTACTGGTACCCTTCTCATTTAATAATTACTAAATATGTCCCCAAAATGTAGTATGAGGAAAGAAGAAAAGAGAAGAGAAGAAAGTGGCACTTCCTACTCTGGGTGTCTGGGGCTATGCTAAGGGCTTACACACACTCCACTGGACCACGGGAAACAAGGCAGGAAGTGTGTGCAACAGAGCCACGCTTGGAGCCCAGCTTTATATTCTACCCCCGTGACTCTAAGCAAATCACTTTGCCTTCCACTAGTTCGACCTTCCTCATCTGTAACGCCACCTTCCCTGCACAGTTGTGAACGCATTCAACCGCAAGGGAATGCGATTACAGAAAACGACTTGGGTGACAATTTTCTCCGTTCTCCCAGATAAGACACGTAGCTAGCACCACTCCAGATGTAGAAGAGAAATGTTAGCCCACCACATACAATGCATGTTTTAGGGCACTGGGGCTTTGTAGGTATGAAGTAAAAGCCAGTTTTCTCCCTTTCTCCTACTTTTTTCCAAATGTCTTTGGAATATGTGCCACCCTTTGCATTCTCAAGGTCCCTGACTTTGAGGAAGGAAGGTCCTCGTCCCTTCTATTTCGGATTATTAATGTGGCTCCAGACTCACACCCTTTTACTTGCTACCATAGCGATTTTCTAAGACGTGCATCTGATCACCTCACTCCCCTATGTGAGTCTTCATCTCTACCACCTGTAAGATAAAAGCTAACTCCTTACCGTACTGTATAAGACTCTTAGGATGTGGCCTCTGCTACCGGCATGTCCCAGCCTTCCTCTGCACGCACCTGACATTCTAGCCTACCAGTTACCAAATGGGCTACGCTCTCGTTCTCTATGCTTATGCACCTTCTGTTGCCTCTGAGTAAAACCCTTTCCTTCCTTTTTGTACTTTACTCATTCTTAAGTCTCAGTTTGGCCACCACATTTTTTAAAAAGCTCCCTCTAGAGGCGCCTGGGTGGGTCAGTCGTTAGGCATCCGCCTTAGGCTCAGGGCATGATCCCAAGGTCCTGGGATCAAGCCCCGCATCGGACTCCCTACTCTGCAGAAAGCCTGCCTCTCCCTCTCTCACTCCCCCTGCTTGTGTTCCCTCTCTTGCTGTGTCTCTCTCAGTCGAATAAATAAATAAAATTTTTTTAAAAATAAATAAATAAAAAGCCCCCTCTTACCCCTCTATTTGGATTGGGTACTCTGATGCGATCCCAGAGCACCCTGTGAATATTCTGATGAAAGAAATCACAATACCGCATTGTAGTTGCTTGTTTATCCACCTTCCCCTTTTCCTCCAAACTGTAAGAAGCAGAGTCTATATCCTTAATGCTTAACAGAATGTCTGGGATGTAGCAGATGTTCAGTTAATATTGTGTAAGTCAATGAGTGAAAGAATTTCTCATTATAAGCATTTGGTAATTAACACCTGATACGTTTCTAGATGTAGTACTCTGGCTCACGTATCTATATGTCCTCAGTTCTTCAACATAAGGGAGTATAAGGGATACGGCAGCTATATGAACAGGTTGGGAAACTTGGTCGTCACAAGAGAGACCTACGATATTTACCAATCAGCCTTTTATAGAGAAAGTTGGTTGGCTTTTGGTCTTGAGCATTTGGGGAATGAGGATGTGCGGCTTCAGGTATAAAGTGAACGTCCACTGTTACATCTATTACGCTGTCTAGAACTCTTAGAAATACAAGAGACTTGAACTGGTGTTTTCAGCAGTCTGATGAATTTAAATTTACTATGCTAAAAACCCTAAACTGAAATCAAATTCAAGGTGAGCCTTTGGCACAAGTAGTGATGCAAATCATATAAAACACATATAACAAACAATTAAAGGCAATCCACAACTTAAGCTGAAGCAGACAAAGGCATACCAGAGTTGGTCGGGAAGTGCTGGATTCAGGTTGCTGTGGTTTGACAGGTGGTCGCCCGTCGTACTGAGGAAGTAGAGTCGGGTATAACACCGTGGGCAGCTCTATGTTTAGTCCCGGGAGTCCATGAAACATAGATTTCTAATAATGATGATTAAGGAGACACACACACACAGAAAACTAATCATAAAACAATGATTCACCATGTTCTGGATCACATCAATGAACAGATTAATGTCTAGAAGCTTATTAAGGAAATTAAAATGGACAGAAAATTGATACCTTGGTGGTTTAGGGGTTACAGAAGCATTTAATCTCATCTGGATAGATCTATCCTGGCCAGATTAGGTTAGACTTGATTTTAGTTTATTTAATCATGTTTTTTATTAATTTTTAAAATTTTTCCAATCTGTTTTATCCAATCCTTTGATCCATAATTTTTTAACCAATCTATTGTTCTTTTTTCACTTACGCATGTCTACACCCAGCTGTTTGTCTATTTGGGTGACGGGAAAGGGAAGGATTTGATGTTTTTATGATTATCAAGCTAAGTTATCACACATGGCTTTGAACCGAGGCCACTTCCTGGCTGAACTGAAAGGTGGGTCCCCAGAGAAGCTGATCTGAACTTCCCACTGACCGGCAGGCTCAGAAGCCAAAGGATGCATCCTCCTAATGTGATCCTGACTGGCCTGCCGACTGCATGGGCCCAGAGCCAAAGGGAAGCCCTGGTTCTTCTTTCAAGTATAAACAGGTTTGAGATGATCTAAAACTAAATTATCTACAGATCATAACCTATTCCTTTCCTAACTTAAGATTCGTAAGTAAAGTTGCAGAATTTTGATATATTTACTTAAGGCAAGTTTTATTGTTTTCAGTTCTTAAGTATGCTTATATATGAACATTTGAATGATCTTTCCTAAAATATAATAACCTAAAGCTAGCCTTAGAGTGATGATGCAAAGTGGTCCTTACGCCTGGGGTTTAAGGAGGAAAGATACTCACCATAATGAGGACTTGGGTTTAAACAGGCAACACCTCACCTTTAGCACAGCCAGAAGAGCTCCAAGTTCCTCAGTCTGTGTTAGTTTCATCTTGCCCCCATTTAGAAGAGACTGTATACCTTTTAATGCATTTTGTAACAACTAGGGGAAAGAAGGGACAAGTTTAAAGGTAAAGGAAATGTAGTTATCCAGGGATCAACTTTCTAGCACCACTGAGGCTAGAGGAGAAAAAGTCTCTAGATGATGAAAAAAAAATTCAAAAGGAGAAAAAAAAATGAAGATCCAGAGGAGAGAGATCTGATGAACTACTACTAATTATTTTCTAGAAGAATAGAGTGCTCTCATGGAGGAATGGTCTTATCCTATATGTTTATAAGCTAGCATGTACAAATGGTGAGCACGAGAAAAAGAAAAAGAAGAAGAGGTGTGTAGTGGGAAGAAGGTGATAGGGATGGAAAAGTAGCAGCGGAGATGGGAAGCGGGGAAGCTCTCTGATGCACCAACCTCACTAGTTCTTAAAAGCAAAGGCATGTGTGGGGAGCAGGTTTCCAGAGAGCAAGTCTGATCCAGATTAATCTTCTGACCAGCATTCTCATTAAGAAATACCATCCTGAAGAACTACTAACCCCACAGAGAGAATGTGGACAATAGCCTTTTTCTGAAATAGTGGAAACACTCAAGAAGCTTCCATTTCCCCCTGTTCTGTGTCATCCTCAGAAGGTCAGAAACTGACCCTCTGTGGCATGGGAAAGTCACCCAAAGTAAAGCAGGCGTCTGCCAAGCACTGTCAATGCTGTGTTTCGTAGACTGCTCGTAGGGCCCTACAGGGTAATTGCATCACCTGTCCCATTTCAGACAGAAGGAACAGGGCAGCTCAAGAAGTTCAGTAACTGGGCCAAGGTCTCCCAGTGACAGCAGTCCGAATGCATGAGGTACATCAACAGGTACTGAAGAGCTGCCCTAGAAATATTCACTTTAAAAAGGAGACAAAGGGGGATGCCTGGGTGGTTCAGTCAGTTAAGCTGCTGCCTTCAGCTCAGGTCATGATTCCAGGGTCCTGGGATCAAGTCCCGAAACCGGCTCCTTGCTTGGCAGGGAGCCTGCTTCTCTCTCTGCCTCTGCCTGCTTGTGCACGCTCTCTCTCTCTCTCTCTCTCTGATAAATAAATAAAATCTTAAAAAAAATAGAACAATAAAAAAAATAAAAAGGAGGTAAAAGGGCGTGTGGGTGGCTCAGTGAGTTAAGCCTCTGCCTTTGTTTGGCTCAGGTCATGATCTCAGGGTCCTGGGATTGAGTCCCACATCGGGCTCTCTGCACAGTGGGGAGCCTATTTCCTCCTCTCTCTCTGCCTGCCTCTCTGCCTGCTTGTGATCTCTGTCTGTCAAATAAAGAAAAATCTAAAAAACAAAAAAAGGAGATAAAGTTGAAAAACAGCATATTTAATATGACCCACTTGAAAATTATAAAGTTATGCTCATTTACACACAGAAATAATATCTGGGGGCTCACAGAGCAAACTGTTCCAAGTGGTTATATCTGAGCAGGAACTATGAAGAACTTTCATCATCACAGATCTGTAATTTCTGATATGTGTCACTCAATTTAAAACATGTTAACAGGGGCACCTGGGTGGCTCAGTGGGTTAAAGCCTCTGCCTTTGGCTCAGGTCATGATCCCAGGGTCCTGGGATCGAGCCCCATATCGGGCTCTCTGCTCAGCAGCGAGCCTGCTTCCCTTCCTCTCTCTCTGCCTGCCTCTCTGCCTACTTGTGATCTCTGTCTGTCAAATAAATAAATAAAATCTTAAAAAAAAATGTTAACAAATTGTCATATTTCTATCAGCTTTTTTAAAAAAGAAATAATATTGCAGATACTGATGAAATCCACTCTCTTCCATCTAGAAGATATTTATGAGGGGTGCCTGGGTGGCTCAGTTGGTTGGGCATCCAACTCTCGATTTCTACTCGGGTCATGATCTTGGGGTTGTGAATCGAGCCCCAAGTCATGCTCCATTATGGGTATGTGAAGCCTGCTTGGGATTCTCTCTCCCTGTATCTCCTGCCCTTGCTTGTACTCTCTCTCTCACTCTCTTTCTCTCACTAAAAATAAATAAATAAAATGACAGTTACTAGTCTGAAATTGTATTGCTTTTATAGTCAGGAGAGAAAAAAATATTTTTCTTTAAAAAGCTTTAAAATTGCAAAACAAAATAAACAGAAACTGTTTTGTAATTTAAACCGGAAAGATACGATGTCCATTTTAAGTTACAAACATTCCATGCATGCCTATTATCTCTCGACAAAACTAATTTGACAACCAAATTATACTCTTTAGTAACAGCCTCTGTTCTATTGCTGCTTCTAGACACATCTGTAACATCCACAAGATCAGTGGTAGCCCCACCTACCATGCAAAACGTGATGTCATCCATATCAGATGATTTTGGAGACTGTAAAGTGGTCAAGAAAGCCTGGAAGCAGATATTTGGGTAGGGCTCCTCCAAGTATGGCTGTCCCGGCACACTAAAACACATATAAAAAAGCAATGCAAACTCAGTCTCCTTTGAAACGGGACTCGCAAAAGAGTAAGAATTAAAAATAGCAGTAATACAGACCAACGGAGTTGGACTATGCCCTTGGATGAAGGGCATAGGTATTGAGTCTGTGCTCCTCATTTTTCATTGCAGACATCTACAACTGGGTGGCCGGGATGGGTGCCAATTTCTTAGAAGAAACTGGCTTTGACACAGGCCTCAACAAAGCTTAAATTCTTATGACTCTATTCTAAAAGATTTAATATGGTTAAAATTTATATCAACGGAAAACAAAGCCTTGGCATACTGCACATGGACTTCTTTTACCCTATTTTAGGGATAAGGTCCTAGTCTAGTTTTTCCTTTATCTTTTCTATAAGCAATATTAAAATAAAAAATAAACAATATAAGATGATCTTATTAGCAAGGAACATGAGAATCACACAGTAGATTATTTTTCTAAGTTGGCTCTGGCTTCAGACTGATTGAACCACCCACAAAGGGCCCACGAGAAGCCCTGTCTTACCGCAGCTGGGAGCCGTGAGCATCCACATACCTGAGACACAAGTTTGCCATACAGTGCACGGCAGCTCTCCTGACTTCAGGGTCGGGCTGAGCCAAGTCACTCAACGTCATCAAAATCCCGCTCTTGCCCAGCAAGTCTGGGAGGTACTAAAACAAAATAACAGCTGATGTTGGTCAAAGAAAGCTCCGAGGAAAATATTACTCTTTAGACAGATGTCAGTTTTTAAACTAAAAGGCAGTTAAGTTCCACAAGACGAGCTGCTAGGTAAATCTTCCAGATGGGCATGCAAAGGTGTGCCCCAAAACACCAGCGGGGATCACCACTCCCAGCCTAGGTAGTTGCTGAAGCTCTTCCGTCATGGGTACAGAGCTGAAGGGTAATGATAATAGTAACAGAGATTAATAATAAAGGTAATGACATTCACTGAATGCCAAGCACTTCACGAGGACTGTCTCACTTCATCCTCAGAGGAACTACTGTACACATGAAGACACGAGGCTCAGAGTGGTTGACTGAGAGTTGCTCAAGGTCACACGTACCATGAATGATAGGACCAAAACCTCAGAATGGGCCTGTTGCTTCAGAGCCCGTGTTCCTAACCTTTTGAAGGAAAGACAGAACACAGTTGAAACTACCTTTTGACATTTTGAGCCATTGCAGTAAACCAGAGCTGCCAGGGCTTGAAGGATTTCCACGTGTGTCCAGGAACTACACTGCTGAAGAGCAGAAATAGCATACCCCAGCAGGAAAGCCAGGTTCCGTTCATCCACAATGACCTATCAAGACAGGAAAAAATATGCATGATTTAACTGGTAAAAAAATATCTTTATCCTTTCGGACATGTATGCTCACCTGAATCAAGCTGTGAAAGACAGAACACGTGTGCCCATCTTTCTGGTGTCAAATAGATCAGCTCTGAAGACCCTGCAAGTCTGACCATGACAAGGCCTTCTCCTTGCCCCAGGGCCTTGCTCATTACCTCCCCCTTTATTCCCTCCACACAAAGGAGAACCTGGCAAAGTCCTTGTAAATTTTTCTGGACACCGGCAGCTAATAATCCATTTATATGGGTAAGACTCAATCCACTAAAATTGCCTTCTACATAGTAAATGCTCAACAAATACACTGCGAGTATGTATGTCTGCTAAATAGCTACTATGGCTCACTCTGATGGAGGAAACAGGACAGGAAGACATATCTTTGTCCTCAAGGAGTTTATAATCTTGTTGGGACAAAGCTGGTTAATCGAAGTATCAATTCATGAATAACTCAAATAACCTGTCATCAAAAACTAGGAAGTCGGCTAAGGGCTGTAGGTACCATATGTGATCAGGAATTTTTCCAACTGCCTAAGTTACAAAGGTAATATATCTGACACCAGTAAACATTCAGAAGATACCGTATCGGTGTGAAAAATTCTAAACTTGAAAATAGGCTCATTTCATTTAGGAAGTCACACGTAGCAGACACTGCTTACCTATCAGCATTCATCTCCTGTCTCCTGCTGGCAGAGTACTGATTTTATTTGGTGGCTCATCTCTTGCACATGAGACCTGAGGGTAAATCCCAATTAGCTAAGACAGTGGTCCTCTACTGGGGGCAATCCTATTTCCCAGGGAAATAAGATTTTTTTTATGGCAGTGAGTATAGACATTCACAATTGGGGGGATGCTACTAGCTTCTAAGGGAGAAGATAAGAGAGATGCTGCTAAAATCCTATAATGCACAGGACTGCCGCCCACAACTAAGAATCATCCAATCCAAAATATCAATAGTGCCAAGATTAAGAAACTTTGATATAAAAGTTGAGCTGCACATTGTAATCATCTAGGGAGCTTAAGCCCTCCAGGTGATTCTAATATGCAGTCAAGGTTGACCCATGGTTTAAGCCACTCATGGTAAACCATTCCCCTGATCAGAGGGGTGTAGAGGGGTTTTCATATGACTTAGGTCTCTCCAGCCAAATAGCAGGGGAGGTCTGATGGAGAGTGTGGGGGACAAGAAGCCTCGTTCTTAAATCAAAGGAACACAAAACAAATCATTCTTTTGCTTCTGCAGGATGTTATTTATTTATTTCACATGGGAGGCCTGGAACTGAGGCCGCCATCTTGACTGTAAGAGATACAGAAAACCCATATAGACAGTGAATGAAAAAAATGCCATACGTTTCTTCTTATTAAGTGCCCCTTGGAGTTCCTCCCTTGGTGGTTGTGACATGAGATAATTAAAAAAATTTTTTTAGCTATTCTAGGTTGGTTCTTCTGTTTCTTGCAGCCAAAAGAATCCTAGATTACATAATGCTAATTGTAAATTTTATGCTAACTGTATCCATGTACTCATGTGGTATCCTATGGTAGCTAACAGCCGCAACTTCTGAACTGTTTCTAAAAAGATATGAGATTTATTTAGGAAGTTAAGAAGGTTCTGGAGAGAGGGGAACCATAGTACAGACCTTGATATAAATAACAGGGGTCTTTTCATCTAATGTCCTCTTGCTCCCAAGCTACTTCTTATGTTTTATGATAAACAAAGTAGACTGCAAAAATGGTAGCTTTGGGAAAGGGGGATAAATATTGGCAGGAAAGAATCAGGGGATTGTTTCAACTTTTTCTTAGATATATCTTGGTCAAATACATCTTCCATGAAAAATTCTAAGACCTGGAGGCCTCAGTGCTATTGGTTTCTTGAACCAAACAGAAAGGGACACCTCTCATAGACAAACTTCTAGAACTGAGCAGCATAATTTTTTTGGTCAGAATTATATTTAATATCATTCTTAGTAAGGAACTGCTTCTTGCAGTTTCTCAAAAGATCAGCCTATCACACTTAACACAAATGTAGCATTTCAAAGGTTTAGTTTATGATGAATTCTAAGGTCATATACATGATTACCTGTAATCTGTTAAGTAAATGGTGGATAAGTTGAGACACTTTGCTGACAAGATGATTCTGATTAAAAGGTACCAGTCGGCAAGCTTGGACAAGAAGAGTACAGACATCCTACCAAAAAAAAAAGATAATGAAAAGGCAATATGCCTATTAGTCAAGTGAAGAACCACCACCCACCAACCCCCACCCCCCACCAAATATAGCCAAACAGAAAAATGAAAGTGAATGTTCACACTCAAAATGGGGAAAGATGAAATCTCAAGTAGAAACTCAGAAAAAAAAAATTAAATGACATCACAGAACTATGATGTCCTAAAAAAAGTATAAGACTCAATGTGGTTTTGGTCAGGCTGAAGACTCCAGAGTCTCCACATATGTAGAGACAGTGCAATTAAACAACCAAGGAAGGCCTCCAGAATGTAAAAGCACACAGTGAAGTTAAAAACACCAAAAAGTAAACAGACACATGAAAAGATGCTGAACACCACTCATCATCAGGGAAATGCAAATCAAAACTACAATGAGACATCACTGTACACCCATCAGAATGCCAGAATGGCTAAACACAAAACACAAGAAACAAGAGATGTTGGCAAGGATGTGTGGAAAAAGGAACTCTCATGCACTGTTGGTGGGAATGCAAACTGGTGCAGACACTGTCGAAAACAGTATGGAGGTTCTTCAAAAAGTTAAAAATAGAACTACCCAATGGCACTACTGGGTATTTACCCAAAGGATACAAAAACACTAATTTAAAAGGATACATGCACCGCTGTTTATAGCACCATTATTTACAACAGCCAAGATGTGGAAGCAGCCCAAGTGTCCATCCATGGATAAATGGATAAACATGTGGTTTAGATATCTACAGTGGAATATTACTCAGCCATAAAGAAGAATGAAATCTTGGCATTTGCAATGACGTGGATGGAGCTGTAGAATATTATGCTAAGTGAAATGTCAGTCAGAGAAAGGCAAACACCATATGATTTCACTCATCTGTGGAACTGAAGAAACAAAACAAACAAGCAAAGGGCAAAAAAGACAGAGAGAGAGACAACCAAAGAAATAGACTCTTAACTATAGATAGAACAAGTTGATGGTTACCAGAGGGGAGGCAGGTGGGGTGATGGGGGAAATAGGTGATGGGGATTTAGGAAGGCACTTGTGAAGAGCACTGGGTGATGTATGGAATTGTTGAATCACCGTATTATACACCTGAAATTAATATAACACTGTATGTTAACTATATGGGAATTAAAAATATTTTTAAATAAAAAAAATAGAACTCATTCATTCCCATCTTAAAAAAGAAAAGAAAGTAAACAAATCATATTTTCAATGCCACTGGGAAAATGAGAAATGACACCTGGATCAATTTATTGTAAAATAAGGTAATTCTTCCAAAAAAAAAAAAAAAAAAAGAGGGCAATCTATTTGCAAATCACACTATTCATTTATCCACTGATGTTTATTGAATTGAAAGGTTTGGAGCACCTACTATGTGCTAGGTAGTGTACTAGATCTTTGGGCTCCAAAGATGAACATGTTCCTGAACTTTAAAAAGAGCTCATGGTGAGGAAGACAGAAATACTCATAAATAATTAAAGCGAATTAAATGCTGAAAGAATTAACTGCAAACTCCACGGGGAAATGGTAATTAGGGAGGTCTTATGGAGGTGATTTTTTTAAAAGATTTATTTTAGAGAGAGAGAAAGCACAAGTGGGGGTGGGGGGGCAGAGAGAGGAGGATTGAGAATCCTAAAAAGATTCTGTGCTGAGTGTGGAGACTGATGTGGGGCTCGATCCCAGGACCCTGAGATCATGACCTAAGCGGAAACCAAGAGTAGGACACTTAGCCCACTGCCCCACTCAGGAGCCCCAGGGAGATGGATTTTTTTGTTTTGTTTTGTTTTAGATTTCATCTATTTACTTGAGAGAGAATGAGAGGAGGGGGTCAGAGGGAGAAGCAGACTCCTTACTGAGCAGGGAGCCAAATGTGGCACTTGATCCCGGAAGTCCAGGATCATGCCCTGAGCCAAAGGCAACCAACTGAGCCACCCAGGTGCCCCTCACGGAGGTGATTATTAAGCATAATCTGGAATGATCTGAAGGATGACTAAAATCTGCCAGACAGACAAAGCAAAGAAAGACACAGCAAGCAACGGGAATGGAGTGTGCAAAGACCTAGAATACCAGTAGGTGTGAAACACTAGTAGATGCTGAGGAACAGCAGGTTTTAAATGACTGCACACAAGGCACAAAAGGAGAAGTGACAGGAGACTGGAAAGGCACATATTTTTGATGAAAAAATATCAAATTATAATAATAAAGCAAAAGGTCCTAAATTCCATTCTGCTCCCTGGGGACATACACTATTATTTCATTGTAAACGCTTCCATTTGTTGCTGTGAACTCTTTACATCTATAAATGCATGTATTTTCTTAGACACGCTCCTCACTCTGTATGTCATACTGCAACGAACTGTTCCATAACCTGCTCTGATCATCTACCAATATGTATGGAAGATCTGCCCAAATCAGAGCTTTGCCTTTCGAATCAGATTTTTTCCCATGAAAGAAAAGACCACTCTAGTAGTAGAACAAAGAATGGTTTGGAGAAGAGCTAGACAGGAGGCTGAAGAGAAGTTTGAGAAGACCAGTGGAAGAGTTCAGGAGTCATCTTGCCTGAGAGCTTAAGGCACTGCAGTGGGAGCACAGAAAAGGGAATAAGAAATATATATGAGATGGAATCTGAAGAATCCGCATTGGGTAAGATCTGGGAGGAAAGAGGAAGCACCAGTGTTTGTGCCAGTGTGACCTGGCAGACTGGGCATGTTTTCGTGAGTTGGGGCATGGGATGGGCTGTGGATACAGTTGTCTCCAGAGAAAATGTAACTTCGTTTTTAGGAACTGTCAAATTTGAGGCACCTATGAGCACCAGAGGCAGTGGTATGACTGGGTCAAGAGTTCTGGGAGCTCAGTAAGTAGTATCCAAGGCCTGATGTGTGTAAACATTATTATTACTCTAAACAGGAGGCAGATAGGGAAGAGCTAGTAGGAAACAACATAAAATGGCAGGGAGCATGTGACAGCCTTTGCTCCAACTCTACCTCTGCCTTTTGCCAGCAATATGACACTGGATCTTTACGTGCCTCAGTATTTTTATCAGTAAAGTAGATCTAATACTACCCACGTTGTAAGATTCCTCGGACCGTACACCATAAAGTACCGTACACCATAAAGTACCGTACATGATGGTCTGAGTACCAGGTCTTCAATAAATGGAAGAAGTGAATTTTATATGCAAAGTGTTCTGTACGCAGGGAGTGGAGCCGGGCGACGGGAAGGTGCGACCAGAGATGACACCTGCAGTGTTATCAGAGCAGAAGTCATCAAGTGGGTTTTGTTTTGTTTTTTTTTTTTTAAGATTTTATTTAGTTATTTGACAGACAGAGATCACAAGTAGGCAGAGAGGCAGGCAGAGAGAGAGAGGAAGGGAAGCAGGCTCCCTGCTGAGCAGAGAGCCCGATGCGGGGCTCGATCCCAGGACCCTGAGACCATGACCTGAGCCGAAGGCAGAGGCTTAACCCACTGAGCCACTCAGGCGCCCCTCAAGTGGGGTTTTAAAGATGCGAGTTTGCCAAGCACTGCAGATCTTCAGCTGGAGGAGAGCAGAGACTGCCGCGGTCGGAGGGAGCCTGGGAGCCTAGAGCTAAGTAATGCTTAGCGGAGCTGGGAAAAGCCGGGCGCGGCAGGCGGGAGCTACCAGCTGGGTCCCTGAGGCTGGGGCCGGGGCCAATAGGCGCGGCCCGAGTCCTCCCCACCCCGCACGCCGCCTACCTCCGGAGCCACGCCGCCGCCCTCGCTGTAGTTCTCAGAGATGAGCTGGTCGAACAGCAGGTGGATCTCGGTCCGGGCGGAGCTGCTGTCATCCGGGCGCAGGGCGCAGAGCCTGGCCGACAAGCAGCGAAATCCACTGCTGCGCTCTGGAGGTGGCTCTCGTGGCACTTCGCGCCCAGCAGAGCCGGCGACTTGTACCGCCGCCATCTTTCCTACGTAGGACAACAGAGAAACACTTCCGGGGTATTCCCGGCTCCGCGCGCCAGTTCCGGAAATACTTCTTTAGACCCCGTCGGTCCTCGGAGTGTTTTGCGAATATTTGTCAGAAATTAACTTGGTGTTTTTCTTGTTTTGTTTTTGCTGTTGTTGTAGTTTTACCTCCCACTTGTCTTTGAGTCCTGACTGAAAAGTGGGACTCTATTTGTCCTCCTAGAAAGTGTGTTCCTGGGCAGGGTTGACATGGCTATTTAGTACTAGCGTTTCACCAGGCGGCCTGTAGTTGGAGAGGGGCTGTTGGTGGTGGCAACGGCAGAAACTGCTGGTTCTACGACATCCTTGGATTCTTCTTACATCGTGTGAGAGCCTTTGATTCTTACCCAGGCACAAAACCACCCTGTAAATAGAGGGTATAAGTCCCAGTATTCCTTGCATTTGGCTGTGCATCCTTCTGAGAAACTCGCGCTCCATTACACAAGAAAAGAAATTTGGAAGTTCAAACTGAGCCATGTAAAATATAAACTGCCTACGGGTGACCTGGTTGAGATTGGACACCCCAAGATTTCCTGTAGCCTTAAAAGCAAGAAGCTGGGAAAGAAAATAGCCATTTTAAATGCTGTAAACAGTTTTTAGTCACCCAAGAGGTGAAGGCATGAAATTTACATTTGGTCATGTCTTGGGTTTTTGAATTATGCAAATATAGAGCAGATGCTCATCAGTGGTTCTTAGGAAAACCTCGAAGTCACACGAATGTACACGTTTAATCCTGAGACTAAAACACTTGTGTTTAGCAATAACAATTGGGGACATGCTTTAGAAGAGCTTGTTTTCTGAAGACTTTGGGTTTGGGGAAGAAATACTAATTTTTTGTTTGAATTTAGATGTCATTGTGTTTGTATATTATTGCTTATTCTTGGGATGTGTGTATGTGTGTGTTATGTATTTGTGTGTGTTTGTGATATTCAAGCATTTGCTCACAGAAGATCAGGAGTTGAGACCTAGTCACGGAAGTGTTAGTCTGATTTCTCCCAAAGCAGAGCCTTAGATGAGGTTTATGTGACTGACTTATTCAGGAATGAATAGGGAAGAAAGGAGAATCAGTACACCTATGTACTATCAAATTGGCCATTGCAAAGGGTGAGTGCTCAATCCTCAAGATTTTCTGAGAAGCCTTATGGAATGTTCTCAGACACCCCCCTGACCCCCGTCAAGGAATGGAAGATGGAAGCATATAACTGTCAGCCTTTGAATTCTGTTGTCAGGCCTTACCCTCACCAGGTATCAATTCTCCAATGCTTCTCATTTGAGCATGTCAATGGGTAGTGGTTCCTGCAGGAGTTTCTTGTTGTACAAAAAAGCCCTGAGGCAAAAGTGAGAGGTATGGGGTACTGGGGTACAAGTCCAAGGCAAGTCTCTGATTACCTTGTACTAAACTAGTAGATGCCTGACAGAAACTGCTTGCCATAGCGATGATTAAAACAAGAGTGTAAGGCCAGGAGTATTTGAAGGAATGCACAAGAGATACCCAACACTGGGCTAGAAGCACATGAAGCCTGGTCATCACCACAGTGGAGGTGGTGACCTAGACTGGAAAGGATCTGGGTTCAATGTGGCTCATCTTAGGTTGTAACATGGATGATCCATATTAATATTCAGGACTGAATGACCCAGGAATTGCGAAGTGTGCAGATACGGCCAATACCGGTCTTTTAAGCTCTGATGGAATATGCCCTTGCGGATGGCAGTATGATTTCTACAAGGAAATGAACATTCCTACCTTTTAGTGATCACTAACTGAAGAAAACATACATCAAACTCTCAGGGAGGACTTGAGGGCCCCCTTCCTTGTCTTGTGTTTAGGTGATAACCCCCAAACTGTGGAACTTAGAGCTTGGCAAAAGTTCTCCCAAGAAAATCTCCTCACACATCCTTACTCCTCCTCACTCTCAGTATTTTTTAAACTTACAGAACCTTGGGGCCTTGAAGATGCTAAGCATGTTCACAGCCATTTCCCTTTATAAATTCCGCATAAGGTGATCTGGAACCCTTACTCTGGAATATCACCTCTTTCATATTTTGGAAATCTGTCAAGACTTAATTTTTATCATCTCATTAGAGTCTGGATCATTCTAACTGAAGTAGACTTTACTCCTTACCCCTTCTAATTCACATCCTTGTTTACTTCCTTCAGAACATTGACCATAATGTGTAACAATCTTCTTTATTGTTATATTACCTGTTTCTTCCTCTAGGAAGTGAGATTTGTTAAGGCATACATTCTGTCTGTCTGATTCACTATTTTATCCCTAACACTAGCATGGCACCTGAGTCATGGTAGACACCTCCCAGTACTTACTGGTGGAATGAATAAATTCACTATTCAGCGCCTCCTATTTCCCTTAGGTTGGTTGTTGTGAAAATCAAATGGGATCTTTGTGATACTTTGTAAACTATAATGTTCTATAAATCTTAGCATCCAAGTGAGGTAGATACTGTTATTTTCCCTTTTTACAGATAAAAAAGTTTAAATGGCTTAGAGAAAGACAATTTAAAGGGTTCAAATGGTTTGTCAAGGCCCACACAGGCAGTAAATTGGCTGAAATCAGACCACAGACCAGGCCAGTTGCAATAATGAAGAACATGGACAAAAAATTGTAAGTCTATTTTTACCTCCCATCTTTTGTAATGGGGAAAACCAGAAGAGAGGGGCTGGCTTTCAGGATCCAGATGAGCTAGGATAGGCTAGGAAGGAGGATTGTCCTAGGCTTCTGTTCTAGATTCCTTGAAAATTAGTACTAAATGCCATCATCCCATCTATTTGATAATCATAACAATTGTAGTTAACATAATTGAATGTTTTGTGTGCCAAGTACTTTACATGAACTAACTTCTTTTGTCCTTGGAGCTCTATGACGTGTATATTGTCATACAGATCAGGAAACTGAAGCACAGAAAGGTTAGGACACTTGCTGAAGGTCACACAGTTATGTGGCAGACCTGGGTTTGAAATTCAGAATCAGAATTCCTAACTACCTCACTATAATGCATAGGCTCTGGAGCTGGAATGGGATTAGAGGTAAGACCCTGTCACTTACCTGCCATGTGATTTTGAGCAAATTACTTAATCTCTCCAAACCTCAGCATCCTTATATATAAATAATAAGCATAGTCACAAGGTGGTTGTAAGGATAAATTAGATGATGCTTATGGAGAATATAACACAGTTGCATATCAAGTGCTCCGCAAATGTTACCTGTCTCCCACCCTGTCCACCTCATCATCACCCTTAACCAAATAACCCAAACAGCGTGGGTACTGTTGACAATGATTTATTAAAAGAAATGACTCTTTCCCCTTCCCCACATCTCTTGTAATCTCTACCCACAGACACCCATTTTCATCTGTCTTCCCGGTGAAGGAGTTCCAGTTGTATCTTTGAAGACAGGAAGTGTTGAGAAATTATTGGGGAAGGATGACCTTCAAGATGAGTCTTCATCTGAAAAATGGACCAAAAAATTATACGTGAGACCTGCTGTTTTGGGGACCTGGAATGACAGAATGCAATCGAGAGGGGACAGTTCTCAGTTTCGGGAATCAATAAGCACCTGAAAGAACCAACAAGGCCAAAAGCATCCCAAGGATGTGGGTGAATTGGACAGATATTATATTCTGAACACAAATGGGTTACTTGTAAAGTTTATGTTGATTCTATTGTGTTAGTTATTATATGGACTAATGAATACAGCTTAGTTTATAATCAAGGCTGAATCATGGTAGCTTCTCATTATGCGTTTTCATTTGATGGATATTGAAAATAAAGAAACGATCATGTGAGGACCCTGAGATATTTCTACAGGAAAGGGGTTCTCATAGGTCAGTCTGGCAGTGTGCATCAGAGGCGGAAAATGAACATACTCTTTGGTCATAAATTATAATTCTTAGAATTTATCCCAAGGAAATTAATAAGGGCATATGCACACATTTAATATTCATTATAACCATATTAATAAACAATGAACATATTAAATGTGTATTAATGGGGGTTACTAAATATATGAGTATATATGGTGGACTTCTACAAGGCTGTTAAAGAAGACTGATGTTGTTCAAAGTTGTTCATTAGGTATTTCTAAGTGAAATAGTTAAGAAGTCAAACTAGACATACGATTATCTCATTTCAATATATATGTTATGTGTCTGTGTGTGTGTTTAAAATATGCACCAGAGTATTAAGCAGGTATCATTTGGGGATGGGAGATAATGTGACTGGTTTTTATGTTCTTTTTGTTCAAATAAATAATCTGATTTCTCTCCTAGATATATGATGAGCTAGGAGAGTAAAATTATTTTAAAGGTTTGGAAGGCACCATCCTGTCATAGATACTTCTTGGGAAGGGTGTGAAGAGGGAAAGGCCACAGAGAGACAGGTTTCTATCCCACCCACTTCTGGAAAGTCCCATCAGAGCCAGCCAGCCTAGCTGGGACAAGGTTTGAGGAAGCAGGGAGGGGCTGCTGTTTTTACCTGTCCTTAAACTGCAGCACAGACGTGGCCACACCCATTGCTGACGCAGCTCTCCCCTACGTCACAATCCCAGTCACCGCTGCAGAGCTCAATGCAGGTGCCTATATTAGAACAGACCGGCTGAAAACCACCCTGCTTTAAGCACAAGTGTCAGAGAGGACAGCCCTTGACCGATTGAAAGAATCCGTTCCATTTTTGTCTTCCAGTTGAATAAAAAGGGAATTTGTAAATAGTTACTCACAGAACAACAACTCATTAACATCTTATATATTACAGTTTAAAATGATGCATTCACATGACCACAATAAAGTAAGGCCCACTTTAACGAAGAGCGTAACTGTGTTTGCGGAAGAGAAGTACAAAGAAGTCCCCTCAGATGTCCCCACTTCCCTACTCTGCAGGGAAATGGGCAGAAAAGAGGAGACTCACACCTACCAAATGCCATCAGTGGTGACTTGCAGTCACCCTGCGCGGTGAGTCTGACTACTCTCACCTTACAGGTGTGACAGCTGGGGTGCACAGAGGTAAACTGCCCACTAGTAGGTACAGAAGTGGAATTCAGCTGACACCTGCCTGGCCCCTGGGCCACGCTCCCTCTGCCATCCCACATGGTGAAGTAGATCTTGACAAGATGAGCACATCTCCAAATTTCAAGGAGTCACTCCTGGCCTGAGTGGAGCCCCACCCCCAGGTTCCCAGAGCCTCAGAGTTAGTCTTTCAGAACCAATGAAGTAGGTCCCAGAAGCTGGTGAAGACCCTACAGAAGCTTCTAGGTAAATGTATGCAGAGCTCTGGATGAATATGTGCCATGGTTTTGCTTCTGCTCAGCGATTATCAGGAGTTTCTCTACCTGTTTCTGTGTCTAGACTTCTTTGGGCCTTTGTTTCCTCATGGGTAAAATGGAGCTCTTGGATTGAGCAGGGAAAATGAAGTTCATTTTCCAGTGTCAGTCCTGATCCATAAAGGTGACTCTCTGGGGGCGCCTGGGTGGCTCAGTGGGTTAAGCCTCTGCCTTCGGCTCAGGTTATGATCTCAGGGTCCTGGGATCGAGCCCCACATCGGGCTCTCTGCTCAGCAGGGAGCCTGCTTCCCCCCTCTCTCTCTGCCTGCCTCTCTGCCTACTTGTGATTTCGCTCTGTCAAATAATAATAATAAAAAAAGATGACTCTCTGATGCTGTGTTGAGAGGGCTGGCACCACCTGCTGAGAGGGCTGGGGCTGGCACCAAGCACGAGGCTCGGAAGGAAGAGAATGCTGTTTAGCACTGTAAGACTGTAAGAACGGGCCCGGTGGGGTGTCTTCCATATACTTGCAGCCCTCAGAGAAAGTCAGTGTGATCCCTCCATGCTTCTATCCACTGTTGTTGATTTATGGTGAGAAGGTTCAAGACTTTGTCTCCACTCATAGCTGTTTGGTCATTCCGTAAATCTGTTGATTTCTTACAAGGTGCAAAGCATAGAGCTAAGTTATTCAGAAAATATAAAGATATAGAGTCATTACCTTAAAGCAGCATAGAGTCTAACGATGGAGGTAAGTAAGTCTTGTGTTGAAGGCACAAGAAACAAGGCAGTGCGGACAAGTGTCCTGAGAAGAGGTATATCCAAAGGAAAAGGGGTTCAGAGGAGAGAGGACATCACTTCCAGTTAGATTGACTAGAAAAGGTGAGTCTTGAAGTAGAGGAATCTTTTAAAGGCAGAATTGAGGGGGGTGGTAGAGTCTGATGGAAGAGAAGAGAATTACTGGTAAGAGTTCACAAGGGGAGAAATGTAACTGGGCCTGGCATAGGAAGAGGCATGCAAGGCTCCAGGAGCACAAAGTTTAAGGGGCACTTGCACAGCCCTGAGAGTGAACATCTCCTTAAATACGGCACCCTGGGTGCCTCGTCTCCTCACTCCTTGGCTGAAATACAAGGAATACGGGAAGACTGGCAAATAAATGCAAGGCTTGGGAAGTAGAAGGGGGCAATTGGAAGTCAGGCAGGAAAAGTAGGTGGGGGGTAAAGTTATGGGGCCAGATCTTGAGGACCTGAGGAGTTTGGGTTTCACTTGCTAGACCAAGGGAGGGATAGGACTGTAGTTCACTTAAGAAAATTATTGTGGCATGAGGGTATAGAATTGACCAGGGTTCCGTGAGTAAGCAAACCTCAGAAGCAATCCAGTGTCAGGAAGTGCTGTCAGGAAACCACACGGCACTGTCCCAAGCAAGGGGTAGTCAGGGCCAGATGGGCCATGTGGCAATGGGGAGTGGAAAGGAAGGAGCACACACTAGAGACAATTACAAAGAATGGACGATATTTGGCAACTGGTTTAATGTGGGAGAGGACAGCACAGCAGAGAGAGGATTAAGAGCTGAAGCCAAGAATCTTTAGGGATAAGTAAGAGCTCCAGTGACCATAATCCAGGAGAGAAGAAAAATCTGAGGACTGATGGAGTGGCAAACAACGCCAAGTGCTGCAGAGGTTACAGACTTTTGCTGTTGAGGAGGGTCAAGAGA
This sequence comes from Lontra canadensis, assembly GCF_010015895.1. NCBI lineage: Eukaryota > Metazoa > Chordata > Mammalia > Carnivora > Mustelidae > Lontra > Lontra canadensis. Next base: position 2,884,273 of record NW_022631131.1, on the reverse strand, counting down.
TGTCAGCAGATCCTGGGAGCGAAGTTTCTGGAGACTGACGGGGACAGGAATGGCAATCACCTTTAGGAGGCAAAGGAAGGAGTTGTGGGGAAGTTCGGGGAGAGAGTTAAGATTGCTCCTTTGAGAATGTTGCGGGTAAAAGGAAAAGCAGAAATTAAGATCAGGAATGATCAGGAAACTATGATCAGGAAACTATGTTCTCTTGTGACCTGATCTATTTGTAGCAAGAGACCAAGAGCATGATCAGGAAACTATGTTCTCTTGTGACCTGATCTATTTGTAGCAAGAGACCAAGAAACCCATGGGGGAGAGAGATGCTGGGGAAGATGGCGGGGGGCTGATGGGGCAGCAAGAGGGAAGAGTGGGAAGAAAGACCCAAGGAAAGGAGGAGGGAAGAGTGGAGGCAGAAGGAGAGAGGTGCTGCCGTCAAGGTGGCTCCTGGACTAGAAGATCTGTCCTTCTTGCCTTCCTTCCCCCCACCCCACCCCCAGCACACACCAGTCCCTGCCAGCCCACTTTCCAGCTCCTTCATGCAGAGAAAGGGCTGCCTTTTGCCTAGACTTACCCAGAAGTTGCCGTGGTCTCACCGCAGCCTGGAGCTCCTGTACCTCCGAGCTGAGGGTGAGGAGCATCGCCAGGAGGAGAAAACCCCCCAACTTCATGTTGCTGTCGGAAGTCTTCGGTAAAAATGCAGCAAGGCTGAGGACAGCTGCAATTTATGCTCTCCCGCCCACTGAGCTAGAACGCAAGCCCAGGGGTGGGACTAGGCACATGAGAGCCTGAGCCCTGACCTGAAACTATGTCTGAAGAACTCCCCCCCGTAGGTCTTCTGAGGAAGGCCTTGTTGCCCAAGCCAGTCCTAGCCAAAGGAACGCCCTCCTCTGGCAGATGAGTAAGACTCTCCCAAAGCAGGAAAGCCGTGAGTGGCAGAGAAAAGGGTGGAGTGGGGTGTGGAGGGGCACTAACTTTTATTATGTGCTTGATCCACGTGTTCCTTTTGCAACACAAGCAAATGTCTCCTCTGGGCCAGGCACCGGCTAGGCACAGATACAGCCTTATAGAAATTCCAACCTAGGAACTGGGCATTAGCCAGGGCGCAGCCGCCTGTCTCACTTCTCCACTCCCTGCTCTGGGCCCTAGAGCTCTGGTATTGAGGACACCGAGAGTCAGGAGAGCCAGCAGGGGTGCTCCTAGGTCACGGGCTGCTGGGAAGGAGCCCCCCCACCGCCTTCTTAGTCTCCTGTCTAGGTCTGATTTAGGCGGTTGCGGGGGTCTTTGCCTATATGAAGTACATCCTTTTACGGCCTAGAGTTTCCCTTCATCTTGCCCACCTTCTTTTCTGAGAACCCTAACTCTCAACACACATGCTAGTTTCTTCCAGAATGTTTCTCATCAGGCAGCACAGGGGCGGGAGGGCGGGGACAGGGTGGCGGCTGTAACCAGCCAGCTGGGGAGGGAGATTTCATTTCCTCCTTCTTGTAAGCACTCCTAAGCTAAACCAATGATTTCCTGAAACCTATACTCCCATTGGTTTTTTGGAAGAATACACCCTCCCTCCCTCCCTCCCCAGAGGCAGTGGGGGCAGAGGAAGGCATGTGTAACTTCTGGCCTTGAGCATCATGTCCCATAAGATGTCTTATTGGTAACATGGGATAAGGATGACTGGGCTACTTGGGAATGGTAGGACCAGTTTGCAGATTCTTACACCTCTGGGGAGAGGGCTGACTTCTCTTTGGAAAGTAGAGTCCTTGATTTTCACCAGGGGCCCTGCTTCCTAATTCTAGGGCTATGGAAAGAGACCCTCCCTATCATGCTTCCTTTGTCACAGTTCCTGAAATGCCACCAGTGAGAGGTCCTTTGGAAAAAACCTGACATCATAAACTGCTAATACCTGTGGGTAGGTTAAGGGGCCAGTTATAGGCTATTCATAAAGCAATTTCGCATACTGCTTCAACTGATCCTGCCTATCCCAGTGCTGAAGTCGGTTGGTGTCCAATTTCTGTAACAGAGTCAGAGCCAGACAGAGATATTTGAGAGATCCTAAACGCTGAAAAAATGATAGTGATGTTCTCCCCCATGTAATTCCAAATTTTAAAAAATGTTTCAACTGGAAATAAAAATCTATTTTGAAATAATTTTGAAATTTTAACAAAACTCAAAGGTATGTTGAAATTAAAACTAGTTTCTTTTTAGATGTTCTTTTTTCCTGATTTTATTTTGGGGGCCCTGTTTTGCCAGTGTCCTAAACACATGCTTTGTTTGTCCCTGGGGTCACTCAGAGCCAAGCAGGGCTTTCAGAGCCTTGGCAATGGGGTCCAAGCCTGCCTCCCTTCCTCTTGGCCCTGGCCCTCTGGACTGCTTTGATTGATGCCCCTTGCCTGGTACATCACACTCCTGCTCAAGCTGTTCCTTGAACTTGGAACACTTTTCCCCTTTCTTTCCCCACCACATCTCACCAGGCTCAGCACAAACCTCACTGCCAAAACCCTCCTCAACCTCCACTCCCGGGAGAGGTAACTTTATACTTGTTTGGTCATAACACTTTGTACATTATATTTACAATTATCTATTATTATTTTCACATTTTTCTCCTGAGAATATCCTGATGGTGAGGATGAGGGAGTGGTCTTATGTATCTTTTGTCTTCCAGTGATAAGCATTTGCTGAGTTCAGTAATTATTAGATGAACCCATAATACAGGCAGTGATAAATGAATGGGAGTTTTGGTTAAAGGATGAGGACAGAGAGAAGAGCGGGAAAGCAGAAGGGGTTTTGGAGCATGTGATGGAGAATGGGTCTGAACAGGACACGAAATGCATCCTTTAGTTGCCAGAATGGAAGTCCCATAAAGGCACCAATGGCAGGAAGGGCACGGTGTTGAAGCTGGATAAACTTCCATTGAATCCTTCCATGTGGCCATCTCCTGGGTGTGTGCGTGGGCAAATATTAATGAATGAAAAAACTGCATTCAGTTCTTGGAAAAAGCCTTATTGATCTCTGATTGTGTCCCATGCTGGGTACTAAATTCTGGGTACTAAGTGCTGGGTACTAAATGGGGTGTGAGCAAGGTGGACTTCCTCTTACAGAGGAGGAGGTAAACATTCTACAGTACCCCGGCTGGTATAAAACAATGAAAATAGTCTGTTCATAGAAGCGAATTTTAAGCCAATGTCATCTGGCTTCCCCAGGCCTACGAAGGGGAGTGCCATTTGCATTTAAACTTGACTGTGCTGCCACTCTGCCACACCCCACCCCCGAAAAAACCAGCAACCTTCAAAGGGTTTCCCAGTTACGGTTCTTCCTGTTTCTCAAACTATAGGATGGAGGAAATGTGACCATTCCAGAACCCTAAGTTCAAAATCAATCCAAAAAGGCTAGATTTTCTCAGTTGCAAATTTGGAATGCTGCAGGAGAGAAATGGATCTTCCAATTGCTGATAATATAAACAAAGTTGCTGAGGGCCCTGGTGTGTGTTTGGGGGGGAATGTTAAGGGAGCCATTGTAAGCAGCAAGCTCCCGCACATGGTTTCCAACACAGACAGACACTATTACTGCCATTTTACAGAGGAGGAAATGGAATCCTGGAGAGGTTTAGTAATATACCAAAATAATATGTCAGAACTAAGGTCAAACTCCAAAGACTGTACTTAACTGGGACACATTACTGTCAGGCTCAGTCCAACTGCCTAGAAGATAACTTTGACTTCTCTCTGGGACACAGATAAATAGGTTTGTGAGGACACAGCAACAGGCCTGGTGCTAAGATTTCATACACAGAACACAACCGCTTTGGGCTAAGCTGTTTCCTACAGCAGATTCTGATGCCCATTCCTTAAAGGTAGGGCTCACCCACATAGGCGTCACTGTGGGGGCGCCTGGGTGGCTCAGTGGGTTAAGCATCTGCCTTCAGCTCGGGTCTTGCTCTCAGGGTCCTGGGATGGAGCCCTGCATCAGGATCCTTGTTCAGCTGGGAGTCTGCTCACTCTCTCTCTCTCTCTCCCTTTAACCCCCCTCCCCAACTGCACATTCTCTCTCATTCAAATAAATACACAAAATCTAAAAAAAAAGAAAAAAACTGTCACTGTGATTTTAAGAGAGTTGAGGTACAGCAATAGGGCCCTTATTTCTGGCTGTTCACTAAGACCAATGCAAGCACTGCCCAGCGCTTAAGACTGAGGACTCTGGGGTGTGACAGATCCAGTTTGCCTCTGGCTCTGCTGCTTGGCAGCTGTGTACCTTGTGAAAATTAATTGCTCTTTCTGAGCCTCACTTCCTCATCTGTAAAGTGGGCGTTTTAATTCCTATTGCATCGGCCTGCTGGGCAGATTAAATGAACACATACGGACACATATCTATTCCTGGAAGAGTCCTCAAAACAACAAAAAAAGCAGCTATTATTATCATTAATTTCTACAAAAGGGAATGTATGTCTTTCTCTTCCCAATAGCAGGGCACGTACAGACAGCCCGTGCAAAAATGTATCAGTTCCCCAAGGAAATATCACAAGAGAAAGGGGAATCAGAACCTACCCATATTTTATTCTACTGGGAATTATCAGCTGAACCATCAACGCCATGAAGTTGTCAGCTCAACAACTTTATGTGGGCTCAGGATTCCCATCTGGAGGTCAGGAAACCTAGCATGGAACCAAGTTTTGTCCAACGAGGATCAATGACGTCACAATCCAATACCATTTCTCCTCAAAGTGCTAAAGAGCACAGCAATCGTCTAGAAGGGATTGTCCCCATTCAAGAGTCCCTGCTCCAAACAAAAACTACTTACCAGCACTGCCTCGTGAACACTGATCTGCTCCAAATCCCAGCTCTGCCTCTCCCTGGGTTCTTCAATTGGAGCATGAGACTGAGGGTGAGGTCATCTCGAGAGGATAACATCTGGTCCCCAGGAGAATATTAAGCATGTGTCCTCCTGCCTAGATCTCTGTGCTGTGTCAAATCTTGATCACGTAACAGGCAGGAGTCTGTGCTCAGGAGCCTGGCCACCTGGGTCAGATCCCAACTCCATAGCTGTGCGACCAACCGTGGACAAGTTACTCAACCCCTGGGAGGCTCAGTTTATAAGAATAGTACCTGCCTCACAGTGTCAGGGGTGAGAATGCAACGAGATAATTATGTTCATAATTCAGCACCATGTCTGGAAGACAGCAAGCACCCCATAATGGTTGCCGTTTCCAGGATCCATGATAGTATTATTCAAAAAGGAATTCTTGCTTATAACTGAGTGCACCCATATTTAAGCCTCAGACTGTGTGACCTTGGATAAGTCATGCTGTGGTTGTGGGACGCAAGGGTCCTCATTGCTAAGAGCTGTTGCTAGAGCAGGAAGCTCACAAGTACCCCCGCCCCCCTCCCCCCCAGTTTGAAACCCCACTGATGTGAGCACTTCTGCTTTACAAGGACAGTGGCGTATGCTTCTCCTTTAAATGAAGTGAGTTCTGTATTTCCGGTGCTCTTGAGAATGCCAGAGCAGAAGAGGCCCGTGGGAAGGGGCTCTGGAAAAGAGGACAGGTGCTGAGATGCCACCCTGGGCTTCCTCTTCAGATACAATGTCTTATGGCCCTGCCTTCCCCACTCTCTTCCCTCCTGCTCATCGTTGTATCATCCTTCTATCCAGCTCCTTGTCCTAACACAGGCAAGTGGTGGCTGACGGACCTGCCAACCTCCTCACCACCGGTTTGGAGAGCAGCCCCTGCAGCTCTATGTGGAGAGTGGGGAGGGCTGCAAGGAGGAGGACACCCCCATGCCACGTTGCTGTGTGGCGTTTCCTTGGGTGACAGTGCCGATGGGCAGAGATGACCTGACATTCATGCACTTCTGGCGACTGAGCTGGGCCAGGGTGTGGGACCTGGGTGGAGGCAAGGGTATTTGGAAGCTTAAGCCCTGATATGGGCAGCTGACCTTTCTGGATTATACAGATCCGTGTTTAATATTGAATAATGGCGTATCTTCAAATAAGCTCTCTGAAGCCAAGTAAAATAGTTTCTTCTGCCTAATAATCAAGACTGCTAAAGAACAGAGGTCTCTATTCTTCTGAGTTTTATTTACTTAAGTAAATAAACTATACCCCACGGGAGGCTGGAACTCATGACCCAAGAGCATGAGTGGCATGTATCCTCTTCTGACTGAGCCAGCCAGGTGCCCCAGAACAGAGGCCACTTTGAATGGCGGAGGGAAAGGGGATGAGCACCTCTGTGTGCCAGATTTTACAAACATACACATATAGAAATTGGATCTTATAGATACATATTTTTAAGTAGTATATATAAATTGATCTTTAAACTGGTAGATATGTGTATGCTATCTCCATCCCCTTTAAAAGCAAAAAGTACTCTCAGAGTTTATCTCCAATACACACAAGGAGAGAAGTCACTCCCCACTCACTTCCTAATGATTCAGGTCCTCCTGATCGAAATCCCAAGCTCTCTCCTCCACACACACACAGAGTTCACACCTTTTCCTTACACATTCCCATTCACTAGATTTTAGATCCAAATATAAATATTGCAGGGCTTAGAACCTGGTCTAGGAATGGGGACTGGCAACCTCTCACTTCTCCCCCAGTCTCTGCAGAACTAAGAATTCCTCATCCGGTCACGCTGCCCAAAATGCTAACAAGTAGAGATTTCCTTGGGTAAATAAGCCTCAAGCCACATTCAGGTGCAAGAAAAAACCCCATATCTGAGTATCACAACTTTTTCCTTCCTTCCACCTTATATAGAATCCTCAAGGTTTTCTTTCTTTCTTTCTTTCTTTCTTTCTTTCTTTCTTTCTTTCTTTCTTTCTTTCTTTTTTAATTTTTTGAGCCTTCTTTTTATTTCATCTTCTCAGAAACACTGACCTGGCTTTTATGTAGAAGTTTTCAGTCTTCCTTTTGCAAAGCTGTTTGGAAGAACACTCATCTTGCAAGGGAGGCTCTGTGGAAGGTCTGAGTACTATGCAGCCTTGGCCACAGTCAGTGAGGTCAGCCTCCCTAGGGGTAGCAGGCGGACCCATGTCTCCTTGAGAACTTACATTACAGTTCCCAGCTTCCCCCGCAGTGAGCTATGGCCATGTGACTGAGTTCTAGGCAACCCAATGTGAGCAGAAGTGACAAGCACCACTTCTGGGGAGAGGCCCCTGATCACCCCCTCCCCACCACATGCAACCCTGCATTCCTCCCTTCCACCTGCTAGCCTGAAGCACACAGACAATTAATTCAGGGAGCCAAGTACTGAAATTGGTGAATCAAGATGGAAGGCACCTGGTCCTCAAATTACCAACTGGAAAAAAGCTGTCCGCTGTTCAAGATGACACATTCTGGATTTCACAGCAGGAAGGAGTGACCCTCAACTGAGTGAAGCCAGTAAAACTTGGGGGTTTATCTGTTGTTGCAGCTAATTAATGTAATATGAGTTCTAAGTAGTCACACACACCCCTTTCGACAAGTGAGTTTGATCTCTTTCTTCTCTCCAGCCTCTCCTGCTCCCAACTCCTCTCCCCCCACTCACATTGCATTCCTAAATGGAGAGGCTGGCCACTTTTTGAGATTTCTGATTTTCTGAAGTCCCAATTGATATTTTGTGAATAGTATTGGTGGTGTGGCTATAATGGAACACTACGTTCTTATTGCCTTTAAGGACTACCAGCCCAGGCTGCCATTCAGATGTAATTTCATTTCTTCCTACAGGCTGGGGGTGCTTGAGGACTTTGGGGTGATACTATTGTACAGTGTATTGGTGTAGTGGAGGGAATATTTGTGAACCCTGGGATTTTGGGAGACTGAGAAAGTGAAGCTCAATGAAGAAGAAAAAAAAATAGGGGGACACACACCTTAGAGTGGGATCAGCTTGAACTAGGCACAGATTGCCGGATCATCAGTGACTTTCCATAGCACAGATCCCAGCAGCTGCGCAACCCACTTTACAGGTCCCTCTTCATCTCTCAGTTTCCGGAGGGATCCAAGACCCATAGCCAGTATTTTAGGGACTGTCTAATTAACTTGGCAGAGAAAGGCTGCATAATTGATTCAGGTCTTTCAAGCTCTTAGTCTCCTTTTAATCAAGATCCTGTAACAAGTCACTAAACAAGTGTTCGGAAACCCTCCAGTGTCTGTTCCTAAGGCCCTAATACTCTCAGCGCTTCCCAAGTTGGGAGAGTAGCGAGTACATTCGTTGACTGCAATGCAATTGACAGACAATGCACATCCTAATTTTTCTTTTTGGAGGTAGTGTAGTATAGGAAAAAAGAGGGGGTTTTGGAACCACTCATATCTGGATCTAAAAGCAGGCTCTACCACATTGTAGTAATAATTGACCACATCCTTGGCAATTCATCTCGGAGCCTTCTTCCTCACGGATGAGAGGCTCAGATCATTCCACTCATGGGGTTATTTGGTTTTTTTTTTAAGATTTTATCTATTTATTTGACAGACAGAGGTCACAAGTAGTCAGAGAGATAGGCAGAGAGAGAAAGAAAGGAGGAAGCAGGTTCCCCAAGGAGCAGAGAACCTGATGCGGGGCTCGATCTGAGGACCCTGGGATCATGACCTGAGCCAAAGGCAGAGGCTTAACCCGCTGAGCCACCCAGGTGCCCCTCATGGGATTATTTGTAAGGATAAGGAAATAATGTAGAGAAAATATCTAACACCTCATAACATAGTATATAAAAGATTTTCCTTCTCCTCTAAATGCATTCCTTATCCTCACCTGTGTTTCAAAATCCCAAAGCTCAGAGTTCTTCTTTACAATCTGTGTGGAGCCAGATTGTAATGGTGAACAGGACTGCAGTGCAGCTGTTGCTACCTTGGCATGCTCCTCCAGACTACTAACGCGTCCCTGAGCCACTCTACTAGCTCCCGAGATCATTCACTCTGGGGTGCGCTGGCTTCCTGTTCCTGGTACTCTGCTCGGGGGCCCTCGGGGGCTCCAGGGTGAGGTGGTGCTCAGGCTACATGCGTGGCCTGAAGATTCTCTGGCAGACCAGCAACTGCCAGCCAGGGTGGGGTAAGGACTGGGAGTGAATGACCTGTGTGCTTCACACCAGCACAGATGCGTGTCTGGGTGTGAGACAGAGGCTAACTCATTCATACCCACATTCTTTCCAGCCCTTGCTGAGGAACGACATAGTAACTTAATGATATTTCCTTTTTGTTTTAAGACTATTTCCAGCTTGTTCAAGGTTTGCAAATACTTCTCTTTTTTTTTTGAAGATTTTATTTATTTATTTGACACAGAGAGAGAGAGATTACAAGGAGGCAGAGAGGCAGGTAGAGAGGGGTGAGGGGTGGAAGCAGGCTCCCCGCTGAGCAGAGAGCCCCATGTGGGGCTCAATCCCAGGACCCTGAGATCATGACCTGAGCCCAAGGCAGAGGCCTAACCCACTGAGCCACTCAGGTGTCCCACGGTTTGCAAATACTTCTAAAGCAAGATCTTATTTATCTGTCTTCATAGTCTTCTAGACCTGGGAGACTGGACACCTTTTCTAATTTTCACAGGGGCTAACGCTGGCCCCACCTGCAGCCCCCTTCTCTCTCTCTGTGTCTCTCTCTCTCTAAGGGTGTGGTGGGCCTGACACCCATTGTCTGGTTAGGGCTAAGCCTCTAGCTGCTCTAGGACATGAAAGCAGGACTTGCTGCTCTTACCATGGTCTTGAGTTGGTGAGTGCACATGGCTGCATTGGCCACTGACACAAGGCTGTTCTACATGCAGTCCCAGGGTCCTCAGCACTGTTCCACGCAGAGACCTGCCACTGGAAAACGAGAACTATGAAGCCTGGTAGGAGAGCAGGGGAAGGCTGTGAGGGGGCTTATGGGTTTTAAACTTTTGTTCAGTTCAAAATATCCAGATAGCTACATAGTTTGCACTATTATAAAACTAATACATTTTCATTTTTTATAAAAAGATTTTAGTTATTCATTTATTTATCGGAGAGAGAGAGAGAGAGCGTGCGCACAAGCAACGGGAGCAGCAGGCAGAAGGAGAAGCAGGTTCCCCACTGAGAAAGGAGCCCGATGTGGGACTTGATCCCAGGACCCTGAAATAATGAGCTGAGCTGAACACAGATGCTTAACCAACTAAACTACCCAGGCATCCCTACATTTTCATTTTTAAAAGGCAAAAACCACTCAACTATATAAAGAAAAGGTCAGTTTCCCTTCCCCCCAACCCATCAAGCCCACTTCCTGGGAGGTATCTACTGTTGCCTGTGGCTTCTTCCAGAATTTTCTCTGTGTTTTTATAAATATAAACACAAGCCCATCAATAACACACATATACACGCACATAAAATGTTAGTAGACATTTGTTTACTAAATTACAAATATGTAGAGTGAGAATACATATTTTTTTTTGGTGTTGAAGGATGTCTTCATTTAGGCATTTACAATATACGTCAAAAGCTTTCAAATGTACAATTGGGCATGTCACTTTTAAGAATTTATCCTAAAGAACTATGATTTCAGGGCACCTGGGTGGCTCAGTCATTAAGTGTCTGTCTTCGGCTCAGGTCATGATCCTGGGGTCCTGGGATGGAACCCAGAGTGAGGATCCCTACTCAGTGGGGAGTCTGCTTCTCTCTCTACCTTTCCCCCTGTTCATGCTCTCTATCCTACTCTCTCTCAAATAAACAAATAAGCAATCTTTAAAAAAAAGAAACATGATTTCACTCAAGGATATTTATCTCGTACTTGTTACTGAACATCAACCCCAAATGACAGATCTTCTAAGTATAACAGGACAAGGTGTGGAAAATATGGCATATCTATATATCGGAAAACAATTAAAGCCTTATTAAAACATGTGGTAGAACTGTGTTTACTGATTAGGGCTGATATATGACATCACATTTGTAAAAATCGTATACACATGCTCATTTTCTAAATTTTTGTTGGTTTGTATGTTTATTTCTATTACTGTAAGATCTTTAAGGACACAGACCTCTCCTTAATTTTTCTTCCAGCACTTAGCACAATAAGAGGCATGCAGTAACCACAAAATAAATCTCTATCCATTGTGAAAACTGCAAAAGTGTGTGTGTGTGTGTGTGTGTGTGTGTGCATGCACATGTGAATTATGGAAACATTTATTTAAATGTTAACATGGTTATCAGCTGGTGGGATGATGGACAATTTCTCTTTTTTATTAGTAGCATTTCTGTATGAGCATGCATTACTTGGATAATAAAGTAGGAAAAGAAGTTCCTGTGCTCAGAAAGTAGAGACACATGGGGCCATGTCATGCTTTTCCCTCAGGAATGACAAGCCTGAAAGCAGAGACCATAGGTATTAACCACCCAAGGAAGAGATCTGTGGACAGAGCTAAGTAAGTCTCCCTGGGTTCTGTGGGATTTGGGGATCTGGGCGGTGTTGGGGGCTTTTACCTGGTTCCTGTGCTGGGGAGCAGATTTGATGATACCCACTCCTGACAGATTGTCCTCTAGCCCTCACAGTCTTGGTCGCCTTGGCAGAGAACCACACAGACTCCTGACATTAGAAAAGACCCCGTGAGTGCAAAGAAGGCTCAGGTGGGGGTATCTGGACGCAGGCCTGCTTCTATGTGGTACATAGTACATAACGGAATAGGATGTGAAACAGGACATAATGTGAAAATAAGTCTAAATCGGCATATTTTTAGAAGAAATTGAAATAATATTTACCCAACAATGAATGGTGATTATCTCAAGACCATTCGACTATAGACAGATGTATCCCTTTTGGTTTAGTTCTCTGACATTTTAGCTTTTGCAAGAAAAGTGTAACTTCAATAAAGAAAAAAACCCCAAAATTTAAAAATGGAGAAAATTCAGAGAAATAAGCTTCAGGTTTTTGGCCAATGCTGTTGATCAGCAGGAGAACAGGAGAAGATGGATTCCGTGCTCACCAAGCCTTTCCTGTGCATGCCAGTTGTGCAACAACAGAGGTGTTGGGGGGCAAAGAATTCCCATTTAAGACACAAGGACATAGGAGTTCAGAGAACATAACTGACTTGCCCACAGTCAGGACTTATGAGTGGTGGTGCTGGGGTTGGAACCCAGGTGGCCCTGGGCTTCAAGTCCATTTTGACTAGAGACCTTCTCTGTGATTCCCCAGCTCACACATGCCCATGTGGATTCAGGTATGCCCTCGGATTGGTTCTGCCATGGCTGTATATGTCTGAGGGCCCAATGTGACTTTTGGGAGGCACAATGAGCTTTTTTTCCAGGGAGGGGGGAAGAGTGAGCCTTCAGGACAGGACCTCATAAACACTTGAGGGATCATGCCATTCCCAACCTCCCAGGCATCTGTTGCCTTCATGATTCCCACCACTGCACCTACAAAGATGGCGTCCTCCCTCCTGGGAGTGCAACGTGGCATTCTCCACGGTGTGGTTCTCAGATAGGGCCCCTCTCACCAGGGAAACGGTGCTACTGCTCAGTCTCCCGAGCCCTGGTGCCTCCTGAGATCTCTTGTGGTTTGTGACTCTGTCCCAGATGCATTGGCCATAGCCAACAAAGGTGTTTTCCAGGGGCTGAAGTCCAATATATGGCAGACTCCATTGCTTTCTCTTCCATTCCTCGGGGTCAGTGGGAAAACGTACCACATCCTTAGAATGGCAGTGGAGTACAAGGCTAATTTGAGCAGAAGTCACCCTGTATCACCCATGCTGTAAAACCAAGCCCCATGACAAAGCTATTAAAGTCACCAGGTCTAGGATGAGATCCCTCTGGCAGCCTAGCCACAGCTGAAGCCCCTTCCCTGGCAGCGAGGCCAGTCATGTGCTTCGGCGCTCAAGTGACCATTGAAACCAGGATCATTTGGGTTCAAAGCAACGTCTCCTCCTTTTCAAGTGACTTGGCTGACTTTGCTGTTTGTACTTTTAGTCACATATCAGGATCCAGACCTTACTTATTAACAGCTTACAGATTAGGAAACCATTATTGAACAGGAAAGGAAATCCTGCAGAGGGGGCAAAGGTTTGGTCTGGGGCACTGATTGATGGCAAAGTTGGGGGATGGGGCGGGTGTAGCTTGTCCAGGGACTTCTCAAAACGTTCTGATGCAGCTGTGCAGAGAATTGTGCAGAAAGGTAGCTAGGGAAATAGGAGTAGGGTGCCCCCCAAAGAGCGAACCAAACTAAAGAGAATGCGCAAAGTCTTTCTAGCGGGGCTGGGAGTGGGGCCACCCTGCTTTGCACCCCAGCGGTGAAGCTCTAGAGGGAAGTTGCGTTAAACGCCTTCCGCCTGCAGGGGGAGCCAACACCCGTGACTGTCCACCCGCGGTGACACCGGTATCTTGGCTTTGGGAAACCGTGCTAACGTGGGTGCAAGCTCGCCCCCGGTGAGCCTGGCTGTAAAAGCCTGGGGGTGGAGGGGAGGAATGTCGGGGAGCGGTCAGGCCCGACCGGAGGGGAGGTCAGGCTCTAGGTTTCCCGCTCCAGGCTCATGGCTAGCAGATGGTCTAACCCTGCATGACATATTCTCTGGTCTGCAAGAACTTTCAGCGAAGGAGCTCCTCTCCTCCTGTACCATATCCCAAGAGAAAGAAATCATCTCTGCCATGATTCTGTCAGCTGAGCCAGTGGACAGACTGGCCTCCCAAAGTGTCTGTTTTGTCTCCAGGGTAGTTTCCTTGTTTGGAATGTGGAGGTTCTTACACAAAGAAAACCCAGTAACTGGAAAGTGGGGATTGAGCCCTAGCAAACACACACCAGGTCACCTGAGAGTCCCATCTGCCCCTTTCCAGGTTTTGTTTCATTTCCTTCTTCTGCACAACGTGAATTAAATTTGCCTCCTTTGGGGGAAAAAGAAGGGGAAGAGAAGGGGACCCTAAGACTCTTCCCGTTCACCCCAGTGCCCCCCGAGTCCCAACCACAGAGTGGCCCACGCCTTGGCAGTCACGGGTTTCTTGGGCACTTATGCTTCACTAGACACTTATTCCAGACTCAGACGTTTCATTCAATCCTCCCAAAATGCCGTCACACAGATACCACTTTCTGGGTTTCACTGATGAGGCCATGGAGGATCATAAAAACTAAATATGCTTCCTCCATGTCAGGACAATGTGTTGAAATCAAGTCGAAACCTCATGTGATGTTACCATGTTTTCTGTTGCTTCATTCTTTTCCCTATTGTTCCTTTTCCTTACAAAGGATCTGTGAGGGTCAGGGCCAAATACATTATGACGTTAGCTCCTGGAGTCCCCACCACATCGCTCTGAGGTGGGCGTCACCCCATTCTGCAGGTGAGGAACCTGAGCTGATGTAACTTGGCCTGAGCCCCACGTGGGGGAGCCTCGGAGGTGGGATGGGAAGGCCCCGGAGCCCCGCGCCTCCCACTTGGTCAAGGGCAGCCCTGGGATAGATCCTGACCCAGCCGCTCACTGTTTTCCCAACCACCAGCAATTCATGGGTCTCTTAAAACTGAGGAGCCACCGTTTCATGTGGGCATCAAAATAAGGAGGGCCACGAATTTTAGCAAGAGTTATCACTGAGACATTGCTTAGAACAGCACCAACAAACCAGACAAGCAGAAAAAACCCCACATGGAACATCCCCTAGAAGATGACCTGTTGAGGTGATATGGGAGGTTCTAAATGGTGGCATATAATAAAGTCCGTCAACTAAATGAGGAAATGTATTCAATTAATTTATATAATTAAATATATTAAATAAGCGTTCACAGCTGAAGGTACAACAAAACTTAAGTTACAAAAAAGTACTTACTGGATGACTTTGGGGCTAAATATAATAACAAGCATTATTAATACTTATATAAATATGTATAATGCATATATGCTGTGGACATGTTCTTTTTCTGGGTAGCCAAAATGCTGGCAATGTGTGTGTGTGTGTGTGTGTGTGTGTGTGTGTGTAGAGAGAGGTGTCCATCCATGGTTTCTGATTTTTTTTCTTAATAAAGATTTTATTTATTTATTTGACAGAGGGAGACACAGCTAGAGAGGGAACACAAGCAGAGGGAGTGGGAGAGGGAGAAGCAGGCTTCCTGCCGAGCAGGGAGCCCAATGTGGGGCTCGATCCCAGGACCTTGGGATCATGACCTGAGCCAAAGGCAGACGCTTAATGACTGAGTTACCCAGACGCCCTGTTAGTTTCTGATTTTTATATAAAAGGCATTACTTGTGGGGGGAAAAGAGGAAATGAGGAAAGGTCTTTCAAAGGGGTCTTTAATAATGAGACTCTGGCACAAGGTCTTGTGGTCCATTTTCCTCCTGGGAGGGTAAGAGTGGAGGGAGAAGCCCCAGGAACACCCAGGGGGGACTGTCCAGTTTCTAAGCAGCAGCCCAGTGTTGGAAGGGCCATGCAGGGCTAACCTTGGGCACACCTGATGTGGGGAATGGAGTCGGACTCCTGGTCTTCCCTGCACTGGGGGCTGGGGGAGCAGACCTGGCTACAGCCCTTCCCGATGCACTGTCTTCCAGCCCTGCCATCCCAGTGTGTCCTGCATGGGTGCTCACAGATGCCTGCCAGAACAGATTCATCAAAAAGTCTCAGTCTCAGGACCTAGTGCTAGGAAGGGGCCAAGGCCAAGAGTGAGCAAAGCCTTTCCTAAGAGGCAGTGTCTGCAATTTGCCCTTCTAATGAATTACATAATTTATAATGCGCCTACTCCCGCAAAAAAGTCACAATCTCCATAGAATGTTGTACCTTATGGGACACTTTTGCAATGTGTGTGTGCATGACACAATGGAGATGATGTTATTCCGAGAAACTCAAATGCAAATGAGATGTCAGAATTTGTTCAAAATGTTGATCAAGTCCAGTTGTGCCATTTTAACCATAATTTGGGAAAGTGTTTTGGAATGTTTCAATAAAACAGTGATAAAGAGGGGCTCCTGGGTGTTTCAGTCACTGAATCATCTGCCTTCAACTCAGGTCATGATCCTAGAGTCCTGGGATCGAGCCCTTCACTGGGATCCCTGCTTGGCAGATAGCTTGCTTCTCCCTCTCCCAGCTCGTGCTCTCTCTCAAATAAATAAAATCTTTAAAAAAAAATACAAAGCTGTTTAACAGCACCACTGGGTCAAAGGGATTCTACAACTACCATGCAGATTGCCTATCCTTTTTCACATGTAACAGTCCTCATGGGCCAGTCTGAACATATACATCAAATGCCTTACAGGTGTGCCGGGCAGCAGGTTGAATGGAGGCTAGTCAGTGGATCTGCAAACAGAGACCACGGTAATGACAGGAGAGGGCCGTGGCTGGACAGAGATGCGATGTGAGACTGGTGGGACCCCAGACATTCTGATTTCTCGCCATCTCAAGAGGGTAGTGTTTCCTGTTGATGAAAGCTGTCTTCAGAAATGGGGCATATCTGGCTCCTAAGCTCCCAGGGTTTTTTCCCCCACCACATCCTGAGTTCTTATCATTGTGCCTGTGATCTCACTGGTTTGTCACAAGATTCCTAGGACATAGGGATTCTTAATCCCAATTTATATAAACTGAAGCTCAGGGAGCTTGAGCAATGAACACGAGACCACAGAGCTAGGAAAAGGCAGACATGATATCCGAACCAAGTCTGATTCCTAAAGAAAGATTTGCAAAGAAGCCTCTTCACTACTGCTCCAAGTCTCCATGGAGCCGGCCATCGTGTTCACCCTCGAGCCAGAACAATGTAGGCGGCCCCTGGACAGCCATCCTCTAGCTCACACCCTCATGGCCTCCTCAGGATGGGGTTGTGTGTGTCCCCACAAAGGAAGGGAGGGGCTCTGTGGAGGAAGTCCAGCCAGCCAGCCAGAGGGGAAACCCCACTGGTTCAGGGCTTGCTTACTCCAGCTGGGCCTCTCAGAAAAAAGAAAAGAATACACCATATGCAAAGATGCTGGGTTTTCTATTCCTGAAGTTGCTGTGCCCTGAGAATATGAATGAAGAAAGATGCAGAAGTGGGTAAATGGTGGCTCTTTAAAGGTTTTATGCAAAGAGGCAATATAGTGTTGTAGAGAGTGATCTGGTTTTTTCAAGTTAAAGAGACCCTTTATTAACAGATCCCATCATCTTTCTGAGCCCCAATTGCCATCTCCATAAAATGAGAATGACACTATGACTTCAAAAAGATGCAATGAGGAATGAAGACACCCATAATTCCATCTCATCTACTCTAACTACGGCGGCCATGTATGGTTTTCTAGGTGGTGCACTCCACAATTACATCTGGTGACTGTAAACGGGATTGTAATCCATCCCCGACTTCATTCCTGAAGTCCTACCCCAGGCACAGCCTCCACCCAAAGGGAGGGATACTTTTTCCTTATTAGGATAAAGGTGTCATTTATCAAACCGAGCACCCATTGGACTCCGCTGGAAGGGGCTTTTTTTCTGACTCTCACAGAAGCATCATTTGAGCTAGTTGTAGTCTCCATCCAGCCTGTCAAGACTTTCTGAATTCCAACACAGGCTGTTCCCATGCAAACTTCTCACCCTCTGTAGATTTGAGGCTATGGTTTTCCTGTCTGGAACCAAGCTATCTCTTTGTACAAACTGGAGGACAACTGTTGGCATGAAAGCCTAATGAGACTCTGTTTATTCTGGGAATAGGATGGACACAAACCCTGGCAAGGACAAGGGAACGGAAAAAAGCCTTTAATTCATCCCTTTAAGAGAAGGGGCCTTTGACAACCTGGGGTTTTGGCCTTTTCTAAGCCCTTGGTTGCAACTGGGATTTCAAAGTACAGAAGGACTTGGGCGGTCCAAGACCCAGGCTTACTGTTAAACTCCAGTCCGTCACTAGCACCTAGGAAAGCAAGAGCTGGGACCCAGAGCCAGGGAGAGAGGTGGCAGCCCCTGCTGTTGGGGACCAGGTTTCCAAGCCTTGTACATGTCATGCAGACCCAGGCAACAGGGGAATGCATGGGGTTAGCAAGCCCTTTTGTAACCCCTATCTGGTCCATAAAATGAATAAATATTATGCTTCTCTGTTCAAATATAAGCGAGGACGGCTGTAAATAATAACACAGGCTGTCATTTAGTGGCCTCACGGATTCCATTAGTCATGATGTTGTAGGTGTGTTGGATACTAAAAGTTCAGCAGTCTTATGAGTGTCTTAACATTTCTGGTATTTTAAACAGGTCCTTATGTGCAATTTGGAAATATGTACCTAAAGCCTTATACATAGGCAAGGCCCTGAGCTCTTATAAAGACTTTCTATGGGCCTGAAGAAAAGAGACACAAAGTCACTACAGCCAATAAACGGCAGAGCCTAAAGCCAAAAGGATGTCTGTCTGACTCCAGATTTCTGGGTCTCTACCTCCACATGCTGCAAATGTTCTCTATTGACCAAGAGAACCTCAGAGAAGGGGCATATGTAGCACCAACCCCTCACCTGTTTCTTGGCTACCATTTTTTTCAAGTTTTTTTTTTTTTAATTTGATAGAGAGCAGGAACAGGGAGGAGAAGGAGAAGCAGGCTCCCCACTGAGCAGGGAGCCCCACACGGGGCTCAATCCCAGGACCCTGAGATCATGACCTGAGCTGAAGGCAGATGCTCAACCCACTGAGACACCCAGGTGCCCCCTCTTGGCTACCATTTTTACTGAGTACTTACACCTCCCAGGCACTGGGCTTCTTAGTAGCCCTATCTTGTTTAGTCCTTAGAACAACCCTGAGGGGTATGGATGATTATTCCCATTTTAGGATGAGTAACTTGCACAAAACCATAGATCTAGGAGAAGGAGGGGGCTGGGTCAGAATGGGGTCTGTGTGACTTCAAACCTCCTCACTACACTACACCACACTATAAAGCATCCAAGGTTCTGTGGAGCTCGCAGCCATGTCCTCCCGTGAACCAGAATGGTGATGGCAGCCCCAGGAAAAGCTGCCCTCAGTCAGAAGCCCCATGACCTTCTGTCGCAGCTCCTTAGGATGGGGCTGTATGGGTCTTGCCCTGGGGGAAGGAGAGGAGTGGACGGCGGGGGAAAGCCCAGTCTGCCAGGCAGAGATGGGAAACCCCACAGGGACAGAGACTGCTTGCTCTAGTTGGGCTTTGCAGAGAACAGGAAAAGGTCTGAGCGGGAAGGAGTGGTCCATGGCTTGGCCATAAGACTGAGTCAGAGTGTGGCCAGCCACTGAGACACCAGGACACATACTTGTGGTCACTCTATGCAAAGATGCTGGATATTTTTTCTTATGGTTTCACTGGTTTGGAGGAAAATGCAGAACCATGTGGACAGTGTCCCCTCCTTCATTGGACAGGCAGCATTACGTGTTTTTGATGTGGAGACACTAGCTTTGTTGTTTATGAACTGCTTAATAGGAGATAAGCACATAATCTGAGATCCAGTTTTGATATGCTTGAAATACAGATAATAAGATTTCCTTTGGGAAAGTGTTATAAAGATTAAATGGAAAAATGTGAGATTTACAGATATTTCCACCTTGTCGGCTCCAGCCAATACTGCCATGTGTGATTGGGTAGGTCACACATTGGACAGTGACAGCTGGCAGATGGCACCAAGGGGGCTGGTGCCGTCCTAGGCTTTGCTCCTGAGCCAGGCACCTAGACTCTGCCCTGCCTGAGGGGTAGAAGGACACCAACTGTGAGTGCAAGTGGGGACACTCGGAGGTATGATTGCACCCTGGTGTCACTGTTAGAGAGAAATCATGGCAAGGTGAGCAAAAGACAAAGAATTTGGTTCATTCCTCAGTTCCCTCATCTGTAAAATGGAGGTGAGATGAATATTTACATCTCTCACACCTAAACCTCTCAAACAAAATCATATATTGAAAAGACCTGCCATGGAGACGTTGTCAAACATGCATGTTTTCACTCTTTCCCCACTCTGGGGGATGCCAACCCACTGCAAAGGATTCCTGAAACATTCCCTACAAACAAGTAAATATTTCACGAACATAACTGAAACTCTTTTTAAATTGCATTTGGTTTAAAATCACAAATTTCCATAAAAGGATTATTGCCAAGTAGAGAAAATTAAAAATATATCCAGCGTTTTGAAGTTTACTGAAGTTTTTGAGAAAGATAATGCATCCTCACAAAATCACTTTGGCAATTTATCTTTGACTTAAAAAAAATGTATGCCCTTTGAACCAGCAACAATACTTCAGGAATGTTTCCTAAAGAAATAGTCACATACACACAGAAAGGTTTAGTTCCAGGGGAATCTTTTGATAGCAAAATATAAGCCTACAAGTCCATTGGTCAAGAATTAGTAAGCAAAAATGTGCTGTATTCACAATGAAAATGCTTTGAAGTCTTTGGGGGAAAGAGTTGTGGAAATATTTACACAGTCATGTGAAAGAGTTCACTACATATTACTGGGCATAAAAGCAAAAACAAAAAAAGGAAGTTTAAAAATGTGGAGTGTGATGTCATAATCATTGGGCACCACACACCTTGGGGGTATGTGTGTGTATACACACACACACACACACACACATATATACACACATATATACACACACACACATATATATACACACACACACATAAAAATTTTTATTATTTTTATATATTCTAAAATTATATATATATTTATATATAATACATATAATATATTAGAATATATATTATATCATATTATATATTATATTATATATCTTATATATTTATATAATAATATAAAATATAAACATAAAATATATATTAAAATATATATTATTTATATATAAATACATGTATTTATATCTATTTCTATATATTTTATAAATATATAATAGACATGTCTATTATATATTTATATAATTATATTTTATATATAAATATATATGTATATGTAATATACAAAGATATTTTATATAATATATAATATAAAAATATATATTTATAGGTATATTTATATATTTATATAATATGTTTATATGGATATATATTTATATGTAAGATACACATATTAAATATATATTTATGTATTTTATATTTATATTATATTAAGTTTTATAATTTATATTTATATTTTATTATTTATATATTTATATATAAAAGCTTATCTATATGTGTGTATATATATATAAGCAAACATGTAACTATGTTTATCTCTTGGTAATGAGATTACAGGCACATTTTGCCATCAATCTGTTCTGTTGTTTCTGGTATATACTCCTTGAGAAAAATGGAAATTTTTCAGGATTCTCATACTTGAAAATGTCGGGAGAAAGGGCCTCATGACAAGCTTCTCCCTCCAAAGGGCAAGAACGCAGGGAGACCTCAGCATGGAGGTGTACTTCTCCCCCATTTCTGGGCGATCACATACCTGTGAAAGTTCAGAGAGCACCAAACCTCTAATTCTCCTGCGACAGGAGGGCTGGAGGAAGTCAGGAATTACCTATTTGAACAGTGAGGGAGCAGATGTGACCAGGGCCCCTCCTGAGGCACTGGTGTCCCTTCCCACAGCACATGGCTCCTCTGCTGGTGCTCACAGATGCCTGATAAGAGGAAAGACCCGGTTAAAAGGCTTGAAGTCTTATAATTCTGAAATAATGATTTTAAGTGCCTTTACGATATCATTCAAAAACTAAATCTAATCAAGTGTGTGAAGACAACTACATATCACAAAGAAAAAAATGGAAATGTGTTAATAAATAGAGGGATATGGGGCTCCTGGGTGGCTCAGTGGTTTAAGCCTCTGCCTTCGGCTCAGGTCATGATCTCAGATTTCTGGGATCGAGTCCCACATCAGGCTCTCTGCTCAGCAGGGAGACTGCTCCCCACTCTCTCTCTGCCTGCCTACTTGTGATCTCTCTCTCTCTCTGTCAAATAAATAAATAAAATCTTTAAAAATAAATAAATAAATAAATAAATAAATAAATAAATAGAGGGATATGCCATGTTTATGGGTTAGAAGACTTCCTATGCTAAAGACGTCAGTTTTCTTCCAACTGATTTTTAATACAATCCTGGTCAAAACCTTAAAAGGATTTTTCATAAAGATGCATGAAAAGCTAATTCATGATAAACTAATTCTAAAACTTACATGAAAGTCCCCCCCCTCAAAAAATGTCAAGAATAATCAAGACAATTCTGAAAAGAGTTGCAGGATTTGAGCTACTTTTTAACCAAGACTTACTATTATGTGTGACAGCAAATGAGACTGTGTGGTATTGGTGCAAGACAAACAGACAGACCAACGTGAAGATGTATACGCCCAGTCTCCTAATTTATGGCAAAAGAGCCCCTGTAATAAAAAGCGGGATAAGGTCTTCTCAGTAAATATGGGTGGAATAAGTGGATTATTCACATGAAAGAACAGAACCTTTTCTCCTACCTTACATCAAACACAAAAATCTGTTTCAGTTGGAACATGGACCTAAGTGAAAGGTAAAGCAATAAAGCTTCGGGGCACCTGGGTGGCTCAGTGAGTTAAAGCCTCTGCCTTCGGTCATGATCCCAGGGTCCTGAGATCGAGCCCCATGTCGAGCTCTCTGCTCTGCAGGGAGCCTGCTTCCTCCCCTCTCTCTCTCTGCCTGCCTCTCTGCCTATTTGTGATCTCTCTCTCTCTGTCAAATAAATAAAATCTTTAAAAAAAAAAGCAATAAACCTTACTCTAACAAATAGCTTCATGGTCTTGGGAGAAGCAAATATTTCTTAGATATTCTAGAAACATTACTGACCATGTGAATAGATAAATGGTATCTCATTAAAATTAGGTACTGTTCTTCATTGAATGACATGATTAAGAGTGAAAAAGAAAGTCACATTGGAAAAAAAATGCTAACACATACATACAACAGACAGCTTGTGTCCAGAATCCCTTACAAATCAATAGAAAAATGGGCAAAGGGATTGAACAGACACTTTCCAAAAGAGAAACTTGCAAGTTAAAAATAATGTCAGATTCCAGGAATTTATTAATTGTGCAGGTTGGCATAATCTCTGAATCACACAGAACACAAGAGTGTATTTTACGGGAGCGGGAATAAGGAGAGGATTGCAATGGTTTAGTTATGTAATCTGGGTGGTAGCCGTGGGTGTGGAAAGGATGTCAAGGAAATGTTGGAAGAAGAGTTGACAAAGTCTGGTAATTGATTGCATGGTGGAGGCCAGGTGTGGCAAGCCAGCCAGAGAAACCATCCCTGGCTGTGAGCCCATTCGTTTCAGACAGTACAGGGAGGAAGGAGAGAAAGCAGCAGGGAGAGAAGAGGAAAAGTGTGGTGGGGGGAGGCATTGGTGGTGATCATAATGGTGCTGGTGGGGGTGGCTGAAGTTATCCTGTAAGGCTTCAGGCGTGACTGGGGGGCGAGGAAGGAAGACACAGAAGACAGAAGCAGTGTTCAGAAAAATGCCTTCTCAGGCATGAGAAGATGTATCAGGTGATGGGGAGTAATGAGGACACTTGATAGAATGAGCTTGGGTGTTCTATGCAACTGATGAATCACTATATTCTACCCCTGAAACCAATAATACACTCTGTTAACTCACTTGAATTTAAATGAAATCTAAAAAACAATGACCAGATGTATCTGTTTGTAGGTAGAACAAATGGAGAGATCATGGAGACACAGAGAAACTATTGGAGCGAAGTCCAGCAGGAGTTGAAGGCCAACAGAATGCAGTTGGAGAGTCTGGCCATGGCAAAAAAGGAGGGAGAAGGTAGGCAGACACAGAGATACCAGCGTGATGATGGGTGGTGACAGTTAAAATGTGGCAGTTAAAATGTGCTACTGCTGTGGACTGTTCTCCATGTTTACCCATCTTCGCTTCCGTCCCCTCTTTCATACTGCACGCACCCAGCCCTAGATTGCCCACTTGTGACTTTCTTGTTCTAAGACAGGTGGGGCTGGTCTTTGTCTGGATTTATCCACTGCCTGGAGCCCTGTGCTGAGGGTGAGGAGGACTTCCGGGAGGAGACTCCCAACTTCAGGTAGCTAGTGGAAGACATCATTTGGTGATAATGCAGTAAGGCCAAAGGAGACGAGATTTACACTCTCCTGGACAGGGAGCTGGGCCAGAGTTCAAGTCCACCATCAGCATGTAGGAGTCTTGAACTTTGGGCTCTGCAAAGTAGCCAACTTGGCTGGGGGGGAAAAAACCAACACAGACCATATGTGGTTTCCAGACAAGTTCTTTGAGACAAGGGGAATATCTTTTCAGGGTAATAAAGAAATCTATCAGAGAGCTTGAGATAGATTAAGAGCCAGAGAGAGCCAGAGAGGAGGAGGAAGGGGAGAGAAAATGATACAGTTAGGGAGGATGAGAGGTAACTCAAAAACATGTGTGCAAGATGCTTTATTTAATGCCACAATAGAGGCACAACAAGATTAATTTGTTCAAGGATACAGAGCTCCTAAATGGGATTCAAACTGAGATATTTTTGGCTTCATATTTCATGGCCTTTTTCTACAATGCTTTGTCTCTGCATTGGGACCTCAGTCTGAGCACCATACTGCTTTTATGATACCGAGGAGGACTGCTGGGAAAGGTCCTCACCAGGAGGGGTGTCAACAGAGGCTCTTTTCTCCAAACGCTGCCCAAGAATTAGTCTCAAGGGAAGACTCTGGTTGCTGGATGCTACTGGTTGCTGAGCACAGTGCCATCTGAGCCCTGGAGGATTCAACTGCATTGCAGGGCTTGGAGGCCCTCTGCTACAAAACCATGGCGGGCGCAGAAGCTGCTGGCCACTAGGTGTTGCAATGTCTATGCTAGAGATGCGCATCCCCCTCCCCCTGACCTGCACTGCAGAAGCTGAGCAGAGCCAAAGCTCCAGGTGCTAGAAGCCAAACTCTCCTCCTGAAATGCCTCTCTAGTGCCCTCTACTGGTGAAGCTTCAGTGCCGTCTGGCAAAGGAAAAAAAAATATTTAAAGGGCCCAGATCCATTTTCACGGAATAGCCTACAAGGATGAATTTGGAGGCAAGAGGCAATAAAGCAATAACTGGCATAGATAGTTTGTGCCTTTCAAGGAATTTGGCCATTTCGTTGAAGTTGTCAAGTGTACTGCAGAGATAGTACGGCGAGTTCCCGTGTACCTCTCACCAGGTCCTCTAGCGTTAACTCAAACATTACGGTAGTTCCGTCAAAACTTTAAAAAAAAAAAAAAATCAATATTGCTACTAGTCAAAAGGACAGAATTACTATTACAAAAGTGCTATTAACCAAACTACAGAATTTCTTTGACTCTCACAAATTTTCCCACTAATATCGTTTTTGTGTTCCAGGATCCAATCCTGGGTACCACATTACACTTATCCGTCACCACTCCTTACTCTGGTATGTGACGTTGCCTTAGTCTCCTCTGGCTCAATATTTTGTAGGACAGCTGCCAATAGGTATGTGTCTGATGTTTTTCTCCTGATTGGACTAGGATTATAGGTTTTGAGGAGAATACTGCAACCAGGAGACAGAGCCCTGGGACCAGGAGTGGCTGGTGAGTCCCACACTTAAGTGGCCGTGCAGACCAGAACTGAGAAGTTAGAACAGTAGAACATGAGAGGCTTATTCATGTTCAAAGGAGAGACATCCCTGGAAATATCAAGGAAGATGGGGAGGCAGAGGAGCTGTATAGAAACCAGCAGAAGGATGCATGATAGGCAAGCCAAGCATTGGACTTGGCACAGGGCACAACACCAGGGAGTGCTATTTCCACAGACTGCAATGTCAGGGCTGACCCTGGAGTTGGGCAGTGCAGCAACCCTGAGAATGTGAGCATATATGTGAATGTGCCTTTGTCTCTCCACCCAGGCTGTGGGGTCTGGGACACTGAAGTCGTGCACCTGTTGTAGACATTGTGGTAGAAAAAGGAAGAACATATCCAAGATCTGAGGGCACCAGGCTCCCAGCTTAGATTGCCAAACGCAGGGAAAAGAAGAGAGGGCACATCCCTGAGCTTATACAGCTACACAGACTGCCCATCAGCCCTGGGTTAGCCTCTTCCCATCACTAGCTGGAGATAACCTCTACCCCAAGGGCTCCATGTGGCTTATACTTCTGAGATATGCCCACCACTCTGAAACAAGCATCCAAAAAGCCACAAGAGCCCAATTCTTACAGAACTTGCTTCAAGTTCCCTGTATATTTCCCAAGTTTTCAGAAAGTCGCAAATGTAAATGACACTCAGTGAGCTGATGCAGATCATTCACCACGGACCTCTGTGGCTTTCTTGACATGACCCTATAAAACGTCTGACCCTAGAACAAGGGAGGACTCATGACCCACTGTTTAAGGGTCAGCCCCTAAGCCTCAGGAATTCTTGGGGTTTCCCTGGCAGAGGAGCGGTGACTAGAATTGCCTTCCAAGCACCAACTAGTCGTCAATTCTGGGTCCTTCAGGGGGACACTGGAGCCAAGGCAGAGCCATAGAGGTCCGATTTCAGGTCTCAGCTAAGGCACTCAGTGCTGTGTGTCCACGCAAAGTTATACCTTATGAGTGCCTAGCTAGGGGGATGCTGTTTCCTTCTCAATCTAAATGAAACTGCATTCTTAAAGTATTCTTTGCTATCTCTGCCATGGCCTATTGACTTCCTTCCCCTCCAGAGCATCAACCTCATAGGACTCCAAGCAATTATATGGCCTACTAATCTGTAGGCCCCACAGTCACCCATGTGGAAGTTGAGAGGCTCTCTTCTTCTTGGGCTCAAGAGGGAAGAACCTAGTGTCAAGGAGAATTGATGTTGCAGCTTGAGTCCAAAGGCAGGCTGGAGGCAGAATTCCTTGTTTCTCAAAGTACCTCCGTCTTTTCTTTTATAGCCTTCAACTGGTTGGATAAGACCCAACCACATTATTATATCTGCTTTACTCAAAGTCTTCTTTCTCTGATTACTTGGCCAGCTGAGTTATGTAAGGCAGTCTACAGTCTCACAGCATAGAAGGAGCTGCTCCAATGATACCTGTGCAAGGAGAAGGGTTCTCTTTGCCCTTAGCTGAGAAGGTAGACCCAGATGAGTGCAGGTACCTGGGCTTAGAAGATGTCAGTAAGAAGGGACTGGGAGGCAGGATGTCTTCTTTGCCCTGTTAGCATCTCCCATCATCTGAAGGAAGGACCCTCCCATGTGCCACTCAGTATGTCTTCACTGAGATTGATTCACCTCACTGATTATAGGAACTCCTGCACACAGCTTAATCACAATGACCCAGGGTGGATAGGGTTAAGCAAGAGTGTCTTCAGAATAAAGGTTTTATAAATGGAATCACCAGGCAATACTACCTGTAATCCTCAGAAATCAAACATTCGTTGTCTGAATAGACATCCCCAGTGCTATGGTTCCAGATGTAGAAAAAGGACCAGTCAGGAAAGGACTACAAATTTGCTCATTGCACTTTGCTGGCTTGACTATGCCCAGTGGATTTCAATCCACCATGCTTGGCATGGCAATGAAGGCCCTGCAGAACTGGCCTGGAGCGCCTGTTAAAGTCTCCTCCAGTTCCCCTATGTTGATACTGTGCCTCCCTCTGTGCCCCACCCCCAATGCCATTGCTCACTGGTCCTGCTTCCTGGACAGTTCACCTGGCTCCTGGTCTACCTGAGGACCTCCGCCTCACCCCTCAGCTTCCAGCTCACATACTTTGCACCACTTCAACACTTTCCCAACTTCTGGGACAAGAGCTAGTAACTCCCCTTCTGCTCCTGCAGAACTTTGCACAAACCTCTGCTGTAGCCCCAGGCAGGTTATATTATAATTATTTACATGGGTCTGTCTTGCAGAACTTGCTTTGTATGTGCTCTTATTCCAACACCATGCACAGTGTCTTGGTGGCCACCAGCAATCAATAAGGCAGAAGAGACCTATCTCAGGGATTTTTAATCAGTGTCCTGAGAACCCAGGAACATGGTCATGTGTCTCAGTTGAGCAAGTTGGAAAAAGCTGCCTCCCTCCCTAGGAGGAGGGTTCTTTAATTCTTCCCATGACCTTTGTTAGGTAGGACAACTCCAGTTCTTCTGCTGTTTGCAACCAACTGCTCTTCCCCAGGACTTCTGCAGACTTCCATGTGTAGAGGGTCGTGGGGGGAGGTGGCGTCCCTTTTGCCCGAGATGATGACTATGGGCTCATCCTTCACCCACGAGCAGATCACCAGTGTCCTT
Source organism: Lontra canadensis (assembly GCF_010015895.1). NCBI lineage: Eukaryota > Metazoa > Chordata > Mammalia > Carnivora > Mustelidae > Lontra > Lontra canadensis. The sequence continues at coordinate 2,856,322 of NW_022631131.1, read as the reverse complement.
GCACCCATTTCTCGGACAACAACCCTGTAGATCCATCCACACATTTACCATAGTATTTCCTACCTTTTCAGATTGTGGTGTCCCTGTACTACATGATGATCGTTCTAGAGTCAAGCTCGAAAGAAACCTATACCTCCTCAGAGAAGATCCCTATTCTGTCCCTCATGACCACAACTGCAACAAAATTCACTACGCAGAGGCTTGGAAAGAGGACATCTGTATGGATACAATGAAGGAACCTCATCATTGAAAAGTGTTTACTACCTGCTGTAGAGATAGCACCTAATTCTGTGAGATACCCATAGGGAAACCAGTCTCATGTCAAAGGTTGGGTTACCTTTCTTAATCTCCCCCAAGGCTGGTTGCTGGAAAGCCCTTAGGAGACTGACCTGCTCTACCAAGTCTGTAAGACCAGACTCCACCCTCCCAAAAGGGAAAGCCCCCAGGATAAATGTGGTGTTTAGCCTCACATCAGTACATCTGGCGCACACACACAGAATCCAGCCCAGCTTATAACCATCCATTAGGAGAGAATGCATCTGGGCTGTGCTGGGCATATGAATGGTACTGAGGAACTTCTAAGATCCACATGGTAATCTGGCTCCTTTATTCCATATCACTATTCCTAGTGATGTGGAGGGAGAATTTTCTCTCCGGTTCAGATGGCTCTTCAGAGAGCTAAAAATGCAAATCAATTTATAGTTGGAAAAATTGTCAGACAATCTCCTCATCACTTGATGGTCATCAGTCAAGTACCGTGGTACTTGAGTTCAGGGTACCTTTGAGAATTATGTTCAAGGAATTTCTCATGAGTGTCAAAAGTGAAGGTCTATAAAGAAGTTGTGGTCCACATATACAATGGAATGTTACTCAGCCATCAGAAGAGATGAATACCCACCGTTTGCATCAACATGGTTAGAACTGGAGGGGATTATGCTGAGTGAAATAAGTCAAGCAGAGAAAGACAATTATCATATGGTTTCACTCATATGTGGAATAGAAGGAAGAGCATGGAGGACCACAGGGGAAGGGAGAAAAAACTGAAGGGGAAGAAATCAGAAAGGGAGACAAACCATGAGAGACTATGAACTCTGGGAAACAAACTGAGGGTTGATGGAGGGAGGTGGGTCAGGGGATGGGGTAACTGGGTGGTGGGTATTAAGGAGGGCACATGTTGTGATGAACACTGAGTGTTATATGCAACTAATGAATCGTTGAACACTACATCAAAAAATGAAATACTATATGCTGGCTAACTGAACATAATAAAAAAAAATTTAAGTGAAGGTCTAAGCTATGTAGCATTAGAATCTGCTTCAGCATTTGATAAATAAAATACACCACACTCAGATTTTCCATTTCAAGTTGCCTGGATGGCTCATCTACCATTCTCCTTGCCATAATTAACATACTTAGATAATTAGGGATATAGCCTTAGTTCTTAGCCTAACTTTGCACATGTAAAGGATACTTTTTCAGCAGAAGCTAACCAAACCTAATAGCTAATTAATTCAAAGTCCTGTTTGTCTTTACAAACAGAGCTCTGGTAAACAATCTCAGATTAAAACACAAAGTGAAAAGAAGGGCCATCTGTACCCCAATGTTCATAGCAGCAATGGCCACAGTTGCCAAGCTGTGGAAAGAGCCAAGATGCCCTTCAACTGATGAATGGATAAAAGAGATATGGTCCATATATACAATGGAATATTATGCCTCCATCAGAAAGGATGAATACCCAACTTTTGTATCAACATGGATGGGACTGGAAGAGATTGTGCTGAGTGAAATAAGTAAAGCAGAGAGAGTCAATTATCATATGGTTTCACTTACTTGTGGAGCATAAGGAATAACAACAAGGACATTGGGAGAAAGAGAGGAGAAGTGAATTGGGGGAAATTGGAGGGGGAGATGAACCATGACAGACTATGGACTCTGAGAAACAAACTGAAGGTTTTGGAGGGGAGGAGGGTGGGGGGTTGGGTGAGCCTGGTGGTGGGAATTAAGGAGGGTACATATTGCATGGAGCACTGGGTGTGGTGTATAAACAATGAATGCTGGAACACTGAAAAAAAAATAAAATAAAATTACACAACACACACACATACACACCCACGTGAAGTGTGGACTTTCTCACAGGTCCTGTGGGGTCTGTGCTCAGAGTGTCCTGAAATGAAATGTGTTTTCCAATTTTGTGTCCAGCGCTCCCAACCTGAGCCACTCATGATTTCCACATTCCTCTCCAAACAGTTCATGTCCCACATATGCCCTACATGTGGAGGTTTGGTGAAATGATCATTTAGGGGAGGGAGGAAAGAGGCTGGAAATAAGCCAATACTCTGTGTAAACTTGGGGGAGCTATTAAGTGTAGGGGTGGACAGGTTTTTTTTTAATTTTTAAATTGTTTTATAAACATATAATGTATTATTAGCCCCACGGGTACAGGTCTGTGAATTGCCAGGTTTACACACTTCACAACACTCACCATAGCACATACCCTCCCCAATGTCCATAACCCCACCACCCTGGACATTTTTTTATTGGTTTATTGGTTCTACGGGCATTGTTTTTCATATTCTCAATCATTTAGCAATGAGTGGTTATGGCTTCAAAGAGAATAAGGCTCTTGGTTCATTCCACCAAGAGAAAGGCTCTTTCAGGATCTGTCATTTATTTTTTCCCCTCAAAGTCAAGGGCTCATTTGCAATTAAAAAAGCAGACTTTGGGGCACCTGGATGGCTCAGTGGGTTAAAGCCTCTGCTTTCTGCTCAGGTCATGATCCCAGGGTCCTGGGATCATGCTCTGCATCAGGCTCTCTGCTCAGCAGGGAGCCTGCTTCCTCCCTCTCTCTCTGCCTGCCTCTCTACCTACTTGTGATCTCTGTCTCTGTCAAATAAATAAATAAAATCTAAAAAAATAAAAATAAAAAATAAATTAATTAATTAAAAAGCAGACTTTGAAAGATGCTGCCTCCCATATGATACCTTCCTACAACAACCTATTCACAGACTTCCCATAGCCAAAACCAGAGCCAGGGGAGAAGCCCAAGGAACCCCCAAGCTACCCCTTCTCTACAATTTGCGCCTGTGATATGGAATTGTATGCCTTGAATGTGCTCAGAAACTTGGGATTCCAAAGAGGCAAATCAAATAACCACATGATAAGGAATACTTGACCAAAAAAGTCCTTTCCAGCATGGGTTATTTTAGTTGACTTTCTTTTCTGAAGGATGTATGAACAGAAAGTGAGGGGAGAGATTCACAGCTGCCCAGCCAGACTGGAATCAGATCCTCCAGATTCTGTGAACCTGTAACACACATTCCTGCTCTGTTAGGTGGAGCCAATCATATGTCATACACAGAACTGTGGAGTGATAGGTGGTCAGGAGGTGACACAGATAGGCTGTTGGGGGAGGCAGCCATGCCAAAGGTGGTGAAAAGCTTTGGCCAATTAAAAAGTGCTGGAGGTATCACAATCCTTACTGACAAATCCTGTATCACAACCTATACTTAAAAAGTTCTAAGAATCAAAACAGTATGGGACTGGCACAAAAACAGACACATAGATCAATGGAATAGAACAGAGTTCAGAAATAAGCCCATGATTTTATGGTCAATTAATCTATAATCAAAAAGAGAAGACTGTACAATGGAGAGAAGACAACTCTTCAAAAAATGGTATTGGGAAAACTGGCCAGCTATGGGCAAAAGAATGAAACCAGACCACTTTCTTACACCATACACAAAAATAAACTCAAAATGGATTAAAGACGTAAATGTGAGACCTGAAACGATAAAATTCCTAGAAGAAAACATAGGCAGTAATTTCCTTGACATTGGTAATAGGAGCATTTTTCTAGATATGTCTCATCTGGTGAAGGGAGAGGAAAAAAAGCAAAATTAAACTATTGGAACTACACAAAATAAAAAGCTTTGTACAGTGAAGAAAACCATCAACAAAACAAAAAGGCAACCTACTGAACGGGAGAAGATATTTGCAAATGATTTATCTAATAAGGAGTTAATATCCAAAATACATAAAGAACTTTTACAACTGAACACCAAAAATAACCCCAAATCATCCAGTTAAAAAAAAAAATAGGCAGAGGATCTGAGTAGACAGTTTTCCAAAACAAACATACAGAGCTGGCCAGCAAACACAAAAAAAGATGTTTATCACTCATCACCACGGAATTGCAAATAACCACCACAATGAGATTGTGACCTCAGACCTGTCAGAATGGCTAAAATCAAAAACACAAGAAGTAAATTGCTAGAAGGTAGAGGGGAGACAGTAAAGTCTCCTCCAAACTGGGAGGGCACTTTGAGACCAGAAAATGAAGCAAGTTTATGAAGATATAGTTTTTCAGGTTTGTAAAGTTTATGAAGATATTCTAAAGCCGGAAGTGATTGTAAAGTGAGATGGTACTCTGTTTACAGGCCTGTGTGCAGTGAGGGTTAGTTATGTTCCCCTAATTTATATGGCTCCCCAAATCCGAGTGACCGCAGAGTCGGCTAAGCCTTTATGCACAGCCTTTCTATAGAGCGAATAAGTAACAGGTGTTTTAATTCTGCGAAGGTTCTCTTGAGGACACTGCCACTAGTCTGACTCAGCCTCAAAGCTGTTCAGTCTCTGTGTCTTTCTGTTCCATATTTTCAATTCCCAGGAGGGGAAAAGCGTCCAGTTGATCAAAGATCTCAATCTGGATCATTCAGCTAATGTCAAGGAGACAGCCTTGAGTGGAGGAGCGTGGGCAGGAGAGGACAGCCTTTGGGGAGTTGCTTTGGTCTTCCGTTAGCTTCTACCTTGACTTGTGGTCATCTGGAAAGGATTCCAGGGACACGTGTGGGTTCTAGCCATACTGCCTCCGGCCCCTATAGGGACCAACCACGCTTTTGCTAAAAGGTCTCTCTTTTCCTCTGCTACTCCTAACGGGCCACATGTCTTTAAGGTCAAGGTTCCAAGACTTACCTATCCTGGAAAGCAGAAAGAGGTCATATCTTATTTAGATCCACATCTGGCTGTCAGGCTGCCCTGATTTCACACCCATTTACCCCCGTCCCATCTCCTTAGTCTTGCCCGCATATTTTCTGCCATCCTAAGGTGTCCGCGTGTGCTCACCAAGCGCACTCATGGCCTTCTCATATGGCCTCCATGGTGTGCTCTGGTCTCCGCAAAGCCACTTGAGCCTGGAGGCCTGTCATTGCCCCCATTGTCAGTGTGGCAGCAGGCAGGCCATCCTGTGCAACAGAACACTCTCTCCAAGTAGTTCCAAAGCTAGAAATCCCCCCAGGTGCCAAATGGTGCCTTGTTTCCATTAGTCTTCACTTGGTCACACCACGTTCCGGATAGCAGTGGAGAGACTGCCTCTCACTTCCCAAGCTCAAAAGTCCTGTGAAATATTGAGTAGAGAGGACAGGTAGAAAGCCAGTTCCTGCATCTCTCCCACCTATCTCTGACATGGCCACCCCAGACTTTCTAGCAGCATCTCCCACCCAATTCATGTAGACCATCTCCTAGGAAAGCATGGCTGGGGCTTTTCAGACCAGGCAGTCAGGGGCTCCACTGGGTGTCATCTAGCCTTAAGAGAATGAGGAGTGGCCTGGGACAGGCTCACCCCGAGGGAGAGAAAGGGACTAGAGAATTCAAAACAGTAAAACTAGGCTGTGGTTGCCAGAGGGGAAGACAATCCATCTGGCTTGGGGACCATAACCCAGATTTGTCCCCAGTCCTTATAGATTATGCCTGAGCCTGTGGGACCATGGGACTATGAGGAAAAAAAGCAACACAAAACCCTCAGCCTCCGGTTTCTACTTCCTTCTGACCTTCCGAGGTTAGTGGGCAGTTGTTACCTGTGATCTCTCAGCCTTGGGGAAACTCCAGTTCCATGCTTAGAGAAGACAACCTGTCCACTCTGTTGTTTAAAGTCTTGGTTCCTTGAAGGTGAAGCAGGACTGAAGGACGATGACCTCCCCCATGCCTGCAGAGCAGGGCCAGAGTGTGTCTCTGGAAGCTGAGGCCCTCAGGCACCTGGCCAAGGATAACACACACCTGTGGGTGCCGCCTTCCCAAACAAGCTCTTTGCACCAACGGCAATAGCCTTCCCCAATCAGCAGGCAAGGCCGCCAACATTTAAGAGCTGCTGTGAGCAAACAGAAGACCACGGAGTAGGGTGAGCAGAGCTAAGCTCTAGGGAGCATCTTATCCACACCCAGAACCGAATGGGCTTCACCTCGTTGCGCCAACCCAACCATGGCACCATATTGAGCACCTCCAAGTCCCAGATCAGGACACGGACACGGCTCGACTGGCTCAGAACTACTGAGGAACTTCGTTGCAGGGCTGGGTAGAGATAGGCTAGTTCTGTCTAACTTCTCAGGTCACGCTGTTTCTTCTGCACCACCTCTTGCCTTTTCCTCTACTGCTCATCCCCACCCAGGCTCAGGAGCACCTCTCCACCCTGTTCCCCCTCCAGAGGGACCACTGTTGTAATTTCTTGAGTTTCCCTCTAGAGATAGTTTCCTCTCTCTCTCTCTCTCTACCCAATAATATTATGAAAATATTTTAATTTAATGTTTGGATTAATGTCAAGGTCATTTGGAATGTATATTTGGGCAGATATGTATTTGGTTAAATTCAAGATACATACCTGAGCTGTTTTCTGATCTTCTGATCAGACAACTTTTTTTCGATCCCCTTTTTTTCCTTATTTTACCTTGTGGCATATAATTGTATACTAATTGGAGAGATGAGCAATTAAATGCTTACATTTCCTAATAGCAAGAGTCTTTTTTTTTTTTTTAAGTAGGGTCCACACCCATGTGGGGCTGGAACTCATGATCCAGAGACCAAGAGTCCCACGCTCCACCAACTGAGCCAGCCAGGTGCCCCAGGAGTCATTTTTAAGGGTACACATGGTTCCATGAATACACATGTCTATTCATCAGGAACTTACCCTCAGTCACAGTCATCTGCATGTCCTTCTTCTCATACATGTTGGCAGAACATGATTTGGTGGGGAGAAAGCAACAGTTGTGAACTTTGCATTCTCTCAAAAGAGTGCAACCATTCTTCCGTAACTTAGTCTCCCAGAAATAGTAGATGGATTGCTATATTGTACTTGCATTTGAAATTTCTCACTCTGGGGGCGCCTGGGTGGGTCAGTGGGTTAAGCCTCTGCCTTCGGCTCAGGTCATGATCCCAGGGTCCTGGGATTGAGCCCCACGTCAGGCTCTCTGCTCAGCAGGGAGCCTGCTTCCCCCCTCTCTCTCTGCCTCTCTGCCTCCTTGTGGTCTCTGTCTGTCAAATAAATAAATAAAATCTTAAAAAAAAAAAGAAATTTCTCACTCTCTGTTTACTCTGGGCATTTATCTCCCATGAGCCTGTAACATGGTAACACTGATTGGTGCAAGTAATGTAATACTTGTGTCATCTGATTTCATTCCCTTGTACTGCGGACATCAGTATTCAATCTAAAGGGATACAATTATGTCAAGGGCTCTCTGGTCTTGTTTTACATTTGTTTCATATTCATGGAATCTCTTTTTGCAGATCTTTTTTTGCAGAGCAGAACTTTTTTATTTTGTTGGTGCTAACTAGAATGAAATAAACAAATATGGGGCTGATATAAATGTAACCTTTTAATTTTTTTTATTTTACAAATAATCATTGTATAAATGTTGAAAAATTTGGAAATGTATAAGGAGGAAAATGAAAATCATCCAACCTAAACAGACGTTTCTCCAAGGAAGACATACAGATGGCCAACAGGTACTTGAAAAGGGGCCCAATATCACTAGTCATCAGGAAAATACAGATCAAAACCACAATGAGATATTGTCTCACACCCATTAGAAGGTCTATTATCAAAAAAGAAATGAACAAAAAAAAAAGATGACAGGTGTTGGAGAGGATGTGGAAAAAAGAAATCCTTGAAAATTGTTGGTGAGAATGTAAACTGGTATGGCCACAGTGGAAAACAGTATGGGGTTCCTCAAAATATTAAAAATAGAACTACCATATGATCCAGTGATCCAACTTCTGAGTATACAGCCAAAAAGAAAAGGAAGTGGTACCTTGAAGAACTATCCACACTCTTATGTTCTTTGAAGCATTATTCACAATAACCAAGATAGGAAACAACCAAAACGTCTGTCTACAGATGAACGGATAAAGAGGTCACACACACACACACACACACACACACAATAATAATATTTAGATGTGATCGCTTTTTTTTTTCTTTTCAGCGTAACAGTATTCATTGTTTTTGCACCACACCCAGTGCTCCATGCAATCCCTGCCCTCTCTAATACCCACCACCTGGTTCCCCCAACCTCCCACCACCCACCCCTTCAAAACCCTCAGATTGATTTTCAGAGTCCATAGTCTCTCATGATTCACCTCCCCTTCCAATTTCCCTCAACTCCCTTCTCCTCTCCATCTCCCCTCGTCCTCCATGCTATTTGTTATGCTCCACAAATAAGTGAAACCATATGATAATTGACTCTCTCTGCTTGACTTATTTCACTCAGCATAATCTCTTCCAGTTCCGTCCATGTTGCTATAAAAGTTGGATGTTATCGCTTTTTTATAGAATTTGTTATGTAAATCTTTTTGCAAGGGAAAGGGAAGGATTAGAACATGCTACCAGAGCTAAGAAATCTGGGTAATCATTTGTGTTAGATCGTAAACCATGATATGGTAAACCGGATATGATTTCCTGAAATCATATTTTTGTGCATTTTTCTGCATCTAGACTAAGGGTCAACAGATGTTTTCTGTAAAGGGCAGACAGTAAGTATTTTAGGCTTTGCAGGTCATTTTCTCTGTCCCAGCTACTCAACTCTAAAGCTGTAGGGCAAGAGAAGCCAGAGACGATGTATAAACTGGTAAGTATGGTTATATTCAAATAAAATTCCATATACTTTCACTTGTCACTCAATATCGTTCATGTCAAGTGTAAAGACTAGTCATAGCTTGTGGGCTATACACAGAACCAGATTGGGGGGGGCTAGATTTGGCCTACGGGCTGGAGTTGGTGGATCCCTGATCCAAACTATCTGAAAACAAATTAAAAAATCAAAGTTGTCATTGTCTGTCAATATTTTGGCAGTTTAAAAATAAAGCTATTTTGAATGAAGAGTTTGAAAACGTGTTTTAAGAGAAAAAAGTCCAAACTTGCTTTCAGGTATTATTCCATTTGTCTGCCTCTCCTCCCTCCCGAAGAGCTTCCCATGGCCTTGGCAATGGCTGAATCCCTGTGGGCTGCTCAGTCAGGTGTGGCAAGATCAAACCGAGAGCTGTTCAGAATCGGGTACCCTTGGAAGCCTGAACAGAACGGGAAAATCCAGTCTGCGTGACAAAGGTCAGAGTCAGAAAGGGGGACCACAGAAGGAGACCCCAGGTCCCAGCAAGGCCAAGCAGAATCCTTGTCAGGAGTGCACAGGGATGGCGGGGGGATCACATCCTGGTTCTAGAGTCATTGTGTAGTTGACCCAGACTCTTGTTTTTGCCAGGGCTTTTTTGGAAGAGGCAAATTTGATTCAGCAGCTCAGTCCCTGAGCCCAAACTTGGTGCTCACTAAGCCCACCCTCCATCTCCCTCCTTCCCCATGGAGACTGAGCCGAGAGTTCTATTGGTCCCCAGAACAAACACTGTGGACCCGCTCACACTTAGAGTCTCAGAGTAACACCCAGATGCCAGTAAGGACAGAGGAAGGCACTCGAGAGAGACGCCTCACTTTGTCCTCTCAGAGTCGTCAGAATTATTTTCAGGGCTCCACGGGCATGCATCTTAACATTTTATGCTACTTATGATACCACTAGTCCAGAGAGGACCCCTTGGAAACTTTAAATAGTGAAAAATTCCAATTAGATGATGCCAGCACAGTACTATTCTGGATTAGGGATTTTAAGATAAAGATTTTCTGTATGAAGCTTTACCCCTTGGAAACTTCAGCACTTGAGTAATTGAAATAGAGCATTTCTCCCAGGGTGGTAGTTCCAAAGATAAAGAACAACCAGGAAAACTTGTGGAAGAGCCTGCACTTTTGTGACCTGGAGGGTGTGCGATGTACCTTCGTTGGCGGGGGGCGGGGTGGATAGCCAGATACCTTTCCATCTACATAACCATCATTGCTGCTGACATAAAACACAGATTTACCATGACTCTTGCCCCGTTTAAACGCCTATCACAGAGCCCCGCTCACACTCTGAGTGGGCTGTTTAAGATGTTCCAGAGTCTGTCTTGATCCTCCTTTTGTAGATTTCTCTCTGCCACTACCCCCAGCAAGTCTCCGCTGCCTCCTGTGCTCTAAACCCCCATCGCTTTGAGACATCTGGGGCCACGTCCTGCTGCTCCTTCTGTGCAGCTTGCTCTTCTTTACTCTCTGTTAAATCCTGCTCCCTGTCATAATCTAGCTCAGACTATTACCACCTTTCTGAAGACACTGCATGCCAGTTTCCATGCTACGAAACTGATGATTTCAGTTGCCTTCAGCTTCCAACTAGACCTATTTATGAGACCCAGACTGTTGTCATTTCCCTGAGCATACCTGGCCTGGGTTCACGCCCGACACCAGTGTTCACACAAATTAATCCTTGCGAATGCAAGCCAAAGAACCAATTCTGACCAACCTGAGAGAGCAGGAATTTTGGAAAGATATTATTAGGCAGCTCACAGAAACAGCAGGAAAGACTGGGGAAGCAGGCTCAGGAAAGTATCAGGAGCTAAAATAAGGCAAGTAACAACAACACAACCATGCACGGGTCACAGCAACAGTGTGGTTAGGATGTTATCACTGGCACCTCTGCTGTTGTGAATTGTTCCCAACGACCCCTAAGTCTTAGTTGTCACTCCCTATATCTACATGGTCAGAAAGAAGCATCCTAATTCCAAGCCCTACTTCCAGGAAGTAGAGAGAGAATGTGTCTAGCTCATATCAATTTCCATGGAGTTTTCCCCCAAATAAAAGAGGGGGTTGATGCAGAAGAGAAAAATGAGAAGTTCCCAAAAGAACACAAATAGCTTTCTAGGGTCTTCAGAACCAACTGGAAATGTACATGGAAATTGGAGGATGCTATTCTCAAGTATCTTAGCACGGGAGGGTCATACCTTGGCATTCAGAATGACAGATAAGAGGTGAGATTGTTGAGAATATTTTAAGGGTATACTCATGAACCCCCATAAATGACCAAATGAGACTGGTGCACGGAGACGTTTGGGACAGGGATGACTAAGCAGTAAAAGAAGACACCAGTGCTAATACACCCTCATTGCGATGCACAGGCTGATGAGGCCATTAGACACCGGGGTTATAAGTTGTACTATATGGGAAGCAAGAGCGGGGAAGACCGAGACAAGCAGATATGGGAGACGTAACTCAGCAGGCTAAGTTGTAGAATCTAGACAGAAGGAGGTAAACTCTGGGGGATGGAACAGTCAGCTCAAAACATCTTCCTTTTGTCTGGACTTCTCTGGGAGACCTAGGTTTATCCTCTACTTAGATAACATTGGAAACAAAGGCTGTACCCCCAGAGCCTACCTCTTAACTGTATCATTACTCTTCATCACTCCAGGCAGGAGCTGGCACTTCCCAACTCAAAGCCACTTAAAGTCCTATGCCTCAAGGGTCAGGGTCATTTTCCTGGGTTCAGGCATCCAGTCCTGCTAGATACCAGTGTGTTCCCTTAGAATGGAATATTTCCACACTTGCTCCTTCCCCGGCTCCTTCTGAGTCTTGCCCTAATAAAGGCTGCTCCAATAGGCCTGCTGTGTGCTACCTGATCATTAATTTTTATGCTTGACCAAATTCATATTCCCAGGATGCTGCAGAAAATATTATTGTGCCATTTGCTCTGCCTGAAGTCACAGATGTGGAAGGAGGAAAGGAACTAGCTGGGACAGGAAGCCTTCCTGTCTGCATGGACTCTATGGGAACCAAAGAGGAGAGGCGTTTAGAAGGGAGGACAGGGGGAGACACCTGGAAATGAGAGAGAGGACGAAGCCCTCAGGTCTGTGCAAGGTGTGTGTGGAAAGCCACTCAGAACCACCATGTAGCCGCCGGGTTCAGCCAGCAGGAAGAACTGTGGTTTCTTCCTACCATCTGTGGCTCAGTTTATATCCTTGGTCACTGTTTCTGCTGGGTCAGCTCCTGGCCACCTAGGAGGAAAATGTGTATGTCATGGGAACATAATAGAAGAGTCTGGGTTGGAGTGGGATGGGGAGAGAACACAGAACTTGCATGAACCGGAACATGAAGAAACAGAGGCCCTCCAAAACTGGAGAGAGAAATGGGGGACGCAGACATTGCAAAAGAGTAGGTTTCTGGTCTCTACCCAGAAACCTGGTAAAATAAATGGAAAGTCAGATACCAACTCCCTGACCTCAGGCTCAGAAAGGAAGTTTCATGAAGAAAGGAGAACGGAAGAACCAGTCCCTTATTGTGCAACAAGTGAAGCCCCACATTGCCCCATGGAGAGGATCCCGCCCTGTCGTCGGTAATTCCAGGCTGGAGCACTTCTTCACCAGGGTATTCGGGTCTCCTTCCACCCTCCCTGGAGCTCTGGCCTCCAACGAGCTGAATTCCTCCCTTCCAGTTTGCGCAGGGGCAGGGAAGTGTGGGGAAAAGGGCTCCATGTGAAAGAGGAGACCCAGATTCTGGCCCGAACTCTGCCCTCTCTAATGGTGAGAAAAAGAGACGATTGGGGCTCTGCTCTGGGCTTCATTTGACAAATAAGAGGATGGACTCCTCCAGATAGGAATCCAAAACCCCTCTTCCCCCACCGACACCCCCAGAAGGCCACGGTGTCTCAAGAAGAGGCAGGCTTCCTCTTAACCTAGCTAGCAGGTTTGTACCCTTGGTGAAGTTTCAGCCTTCGCGTTTAGCTGCTACAGCAGACCCTCCTCTGGAGATACCTCACTTCATTATAATACATTGCCTTGGAATGTGTCCACTTCACCCTGAGTTTCTCCTGCAGGGAAGTTGGTCTCATCTTCTAGAATGTTCCATTCCCTTCCGCACTGAGGAGGGAGTGACTTGTCGGTTGGTGATTATATCAGTTTTCTATTGCTGCTGTAACAAATTAATACAAACTTGGTTTCCTGAAACAACGCTCATATATTCTTTTAAAGTTCTGGAGTTCAGAAATCCAAATGTTTCCCTAAGTGGAAATCAAGGGAATCAGCAAGGACTGCACTCCACCCAGAGGCTCTAGGGGAAAGCCATTTCCTTGCTTTTTCCAGCTTCTAGAACCGCACTCTTGCATCACTTGACTTGTGGGCTCTTCCTCCATCTTCAAAGCTGGCCGCGTAGCATGGGTTGTCACATTAACTTCTTCTCTCCATAGTCAAATCTCCCTCTGCCCCCTCTTATAAAGGTGTTTATGACTCCATTTAAGATCCAGTCAGATAATCTGGGAAAATCTCTCCAACTCAATGTCTTTTACTTGATCAAATCTGCCAAGTCGTTTTTGCTGTATAAGGCAATCTTCACAGTTTCTGGAGATTAGGATGTGGATATCTTGGGGGCCATTCTGTCTACCATGGTGGTCTATACCTTGTCTCAGGCCAGGGGAATATCTATTTTCTCTCCTAATCCCTTCCCTCAGAACAAAGTATGTGTATCTTTCACCAAAGACCACACCCTGTCTTCCAGCCTACTTCTAAACCCCTCCCTTCGCTACTTTAGGCTGTGCATTTAGGACAGTGTCATCCAATGGAACTTTCCACAATGATGGAAATGCTTTATATCTGTACTGTCCAACATGGCAGCCACAAAGCTAATAATGTAGCTAATGAGCACCTGAAACTGTGACTGGTGCAACTGAGGAAATGAATTCTCGATTCTATTTAATTTTCATTAATTTTCTTTAAAAGATTTTATTTATTTATTTGAGAGAGAGAGTGAGAGAGAGAGCATGAAAGCAGAGAAGGTCAGAGGGAGAAGCAGACTCCCTATGGAGCTGGGAACCTGATGTGAGACTCGATCCCAGGACTCCGGGACCATGACCTGAGCCAAAGGCAGTTGCCTAATCAACTGAGCCCCCCAGGTGCCCCTAATTTTCATTAAATTTAATAAAAATTTAAATATCCACTTGTGGCTAGTGAAAATATATTGGACAGCTCAGGTGTAGGCAGATGAAAAGCAAAAGCCAAGCCCAGTCAGGCTCTGGGATGAAGGAGGTGGCTAAAGCAGGGCAAGGAAGAAAATTGGCTGTTGGCCCCAGAGAGGTACATGGGCCCCGTTCAGCTTTTGCACTGGACTAAGAACACTCAAATGATTTTCAGGGTAGCTCCTCTTCATCTGCCTCACACAATGAGTCATCCTTTAAGGGACCACAGAGTCATGTCACATGGAGCACAGAAAAGGGACTAACCTGGGATTTGGCATTGGCTGGAGTTCTCTGTCACACACTCACTGAGTAAGTCACTTCTCAGTCCCCTGCTCTGTTTCCATTATATCAGTTGGAGCAGATGATCTGAAAGGACTCCTGAAATTTTAGTAGACTAAAATTCTATGTCCCATGGATCAAGGTTTGATTGTACATATAATTCTATTTCAGGCCCACATTCTCTCTGACCCATGTAAGAGGAAAAAAAAATTTTAAGTTTCCACATCCAGCAAGGAGCCCAACATGGGGCCTGAACTCACAAACCTGAGGTCAGGACCCTGAGATCCAGAGTTGAATGCCCAACAGACTGAGCCACTAAGGCGCCCCTGTAATAGGAAGTCCTGAGTGAAGAATTAAGGAGACAAGATGTGGCTCTAGGTTACTCCTGCAACCGTCCAGAACCGGATCTGACAATCTGACATTCATTCTTCCGTCCTCATGACAACACTTCACATTTGCTTTGGCTTTTTGAGAGCTGATCACTAACTAACCTAATCCTCGTGATGACCCTAGGAGGACAGACACAAGGCCCATTTTAAGTGAGAACGCTGAGACTCAGAGAAGGAAAGAATCTTCCAGGTGTCAGGCCCCATCATAGGTAACGTACATGTCACCTTACAAATGCCCTTCGAGGGGTTAAGGGGGTAGGAGAAGAGTAAATGAAGCAAGATGGGATTGGGAGGGAGATAAACCATAAGTGACTCTTAATCTCACAAAACAAACTGAGGGTTGCTGGGGGGAGGGGGGTTGGGAGAGGGGGCGTGGGGTTATTATGGACATTGGGGAGGGTATGTGCTATGGTGAGTGCGGTGAAGTGTGTAAACCTGGCGATTCACAGACCTGTACCCCTGGGGAAAAAATATATTATATGTTTATAAAAAATAAAATTTAAAAAAAATGCCCTTCGAGGCCCCCACTTTCCAGGTGTGAAAATTGAGATCCAGGAAGGCAAGATGACTTTCCTCACGGTATGTGGGTAATAAGTTAGGCAGACCCATTTTTCTGACTCTGAACTACTTCTTCCTCCCTCTACATTGTGCTGCTGCTATTTACAACGTCCTGCAGAACACTGACCTGTAAACCTTAGCATCACAGCTCTCCTTCTGGATCATCCTTTCATGATGCTCCCCAGCAGACCTACAAGCCTAAGCAAGTCATGTCACCTCTGTGCCTCTCTTTCCTCATATGTGAAACTAGAGATAACCAGTCCTTTACAAGGGAGTTAAAATCCCATTGAAAGTGTTAAGTGAGGTCATGTCTTCAGACCTGTTAGCCCATAGTAAGCACTCAGTAATTGCTCATTTTTATTGTGTTTGGAAACGGTAGTTGGTCCCAGTCATAATGCAAGGCAATGCCCTTCACCCCCAATCAAATTAAAATGCAAAGAAATTGTCTGTAATTTTAAGAAGTTTTATTTTGAAAACACATGGAATCAGTTACATTATCCACATATCTACAATAGCAGAGAAACCGTGACAGTAGGCCATCCCCATGGGGGATAAAGTGTCCTTTGGCAAAACAAATAGTAGAAATAACTTCAAATACAAAAACACAGCCCATAATAAGATTAAATTAAGAGAAGGAATGGGCTATTGAGAAGAGTCACGAGTGTGGAGAAGGTGTGTCTCGTGAGAAGAGTCGGGCTCAGGTGACCTTCCCTGGAGACCTCCTGCACCCAGACCCGGAGCAGCTCAGTTCAGTTCCAGATCGTCCATGTATTCCTGGACCCAGGCCTCACTGGGATTAGCACACACTTGTCTGCCCCTTTTGGTTTGGAATCTGTGGGACAAGGAATGAACAGATTAGAATTCCATGGATCCTTGCCTATGGTAGGTATGTATCTTCCTCCACTTGACTAGGGTTCATGTTGGACAGCTCTAATGATGGGGAAACACTTCCTGCGGTGGTGCTAGAACTGGGCTCCTTTTAACTTCTATTCTAGATTTGGTTCCACCTCCTGGGTTGCCCAGATTAGGAACAAATGAGTTTTGCAATCAGTAAGGATACATCAACCCACTCATTCTCTCTTGCCCCCAGCAATGACTTTTCTGTGTTTTTCTAAGTATGGTTTAAGAAATCAGCCCACATCTCCTATCATCTTTTTTACTTTCCTTGGTTTCTTGGCTTCTGGCTAAGTTCCTCCCCCAGAAACCTCTTTCTTCTCCCTTGGCTCCGACCCAGCCCTCTCCAGACTCAACAGGTGACTTCATGACTTGATCCTCTCTGACTTCTGGGAGGGCTTCAGCCCTGAGACCAGCCTCCCTACTGCTTGATTCCACATTCCCCCAAATAGGTCCCCTTTTCTCATCCTACCCTCACCCTTGCCTCCTAGACCAACTTGATACTTTATACTCACACCACGGCTGGCTGGGAGCAGAGGCTGCTAGTCTCGAAGTAATCAGCCACAAAGTTTCGAGGAAGCTTCCTTAGGGTGTAAGAGAAGCAGCAGGCGGTGGGAGGGTCTGAACCCACTGAAAAGAAACGCAGGGGTGAGACAGAAGCTCTATAATGACTGTTAATTCTGGCTTCTAATAATAGATATTCAGTGGCCATCTCTGTAGAACAACCAGATCCCAAAATATGGTCCCTTGTATCCAATCTCACTCACCCTAAGTAGGAGTATTATTCTGAATAGAAGAACATAAGAAAGGCATGAAAGAATTCTAGATCGGAGCTGGACTTAGTCTCAGGGCATGTGTCTACCTCCCTCTATTTTACAGATGGGTAGACCAAGGCACGGAAGGAAACAGGAACTTGCTTAAATGAGTCTACTTGTTGCTATTTCTTAAGAAAACAGGAACTTGACTATTACTTAATGTCTACCAGATTCTACATTTAACAGCAGGCTACTTGGAAATCTTCCCGTCTCCCTTTTGTCCAATCCCTAGATGCCACCGTTAGATCATCCCGAGTTAGAAAAGTCAGCACTGCCTCCACCATGACTCTAGAAGTTAGCGGCTGGAAGAGTGGACCTACTTGGTGCTGAGAGAGCCGGGGTGGAGAAGGCAGCCACGAGCACAAGGAGAGAAAAGACGGTCACGCAGAGCTTCATGGTCTTGAGAAAGGAGAGGTTTTCCTGGAGCTGAGACTCTCGAGTCCAGAAGCTTCAGAACCTGACTGTGTTCTGTGCTGAAACTGATCTGGGAACCCCTCTTTATAGGAACTCTGAGGCCTCGGACAGAGCTGGAGGCACAGGAGGGCAAATGGAATTTCCAGGGTAGAGATGATGTCATGGTGCCAATACGGAAACTGAAGCTAGCTGACAGTGAGCAGCACTTCACAGCTTCTCTTCCCCAGGGCGATGTCATCACTATGAGGGAGGGTAGTGGAGAAGAAACGGGCTGCACCATAGAGGGAAGTGGTACACCAAAGGCAGTCATCAAGGTTGTGGAGAGAATTGCAAACCCTAGAGGAAGGATGAAACATTCACACCTGCCGGAGAGGCTTGCAAATGAGAACCGTGCTGCTCCTGGGGGTTGGCACCTCCAGAAACTGGAGGCTTCATGTCAGTTTTTTCAGGGCTGCTGCAAGCCTGGCCTCAATAAGGAAGGGGCGGCCAGGGCTCCATGTCCCATTCCTGGGACTCCTTCTGCTGAGCTGAGTGACCTTTGTACCCTGTATTTTCCTTGGGCATAAAGAGAGAGTCCAAGCATTGACTGTGCAGAAGGACAAAGCAGGGCAGCTCAGGAACATTTACAACTTCTACTTAGAGATTTATGATGGGCCAGGCACTGGGCAAGCTGCCACGTACACATGACATCTAACCCCACCATACCCCTGAGCAGGACTGTGATTATTCCCCTAGGGCAAGGAGGATCACACAGCAAGATTCACTATCTCCAGACCACACAGCTGTTAAGTGGCAGTGCCGAGATTTGAACTGAGATTCATCTGATTCTAAAATCTATTTTCTTTCCACCCCATTGCTTCCAGTACAAATACAGAAAGTGACCACAAAGAGAGAAAATGTCGACCACTAGGGCCAGTGCCACACACAAAGACACATCTTATTAGGGCTGAAATCAAAAAGGAGTTTGGATCAGTCCATCCCAGAACAAGAGGGGAACAGAAAAGAAATAATGATTTCAGTATGTTCAGTTGACTGATAATAGAAAAGGGGGAAAAGCTCAGGAAGAATAAAGTTTGGAAGACCCAAATAAAGACTAATTCTCTAGTGTAAAAATGGGATCAGAAATACCTAGCAATGAGCTTATCCATGTTATGGATAAAATGTGTAATCCAAGCATGTGGGTGTTCCCCAGCCATCCATAGGGAATTCCTTGCATTTATGGAAACCCCTGCCTGGTTGGGCAGCTGCTGCTGACCACCTGAAGTTTACAAAGGCCAAGAACACAGTAATTCATGGTGTGGTACATGTGGGGGCAATTTCAGTGGTTGGATCAAGATCTCTGTCCACCGTCGTCTCACCCACGCTGACCCATCTGCTCACCCCCACCTCACATGGCTACCTGCCTCTGCCCTGAGAAGGAAGAATGAAAAGGGAAAGATGAGAGCCAGGCCTCCTGGGTGCTGTACAAATGTGGGCTAGGAAGGATCAGGGTAGCATTTTGGAGTACTTCAGGGCTACTAAATAAAGTTCAATGTCATCTTACTTCATCACTCCCCAACCACCACCACCTATACACTCACAAACTCTACTTCTTTCCTCCATCCTGTCCTTACCCTTTTCTTTGTGCAAACCTTGCTTCCAACGTACCAATCTTTACCAAGTCCTCCATCTCCAGCTCTGAGGTTCTGTGATACTTTGTCTCTCCTGGTTGATGGGATTGCATGTTCATGCATCAAGCACCTTGCCTTAAGGGAAGGAAGGCATGTCTTTTTTTTTTTTAAGATTTTTATTTATTTGACAGAGATAGATCACAAGTAGGCAGAGAGGCAGGCAGAGAGAGAGAGAGGGAAGCAGGCTCCCTGCTGAGCAGAGAGCCCGACACGGAACTCGATCCCAGGACCCCGAGATCATGACCTGAGCCGAAGGCAGCAGCTTAAACCACTAACCACCCAGGTGCCCCCAGGAAGACATGTCTTAATGTTCCCCCAAATCTACAGACTTTGTTATTCGTGGCATTTCCATTCAACTCAGTTGAGTAGTCATCTGCTGAAGGAAGCCCCAAATCTGCCCTCAGAGGTTTTACTCTAGTGACGGTGGAGACAGTGACAGAAATAACAATGTCATGAGATGGAATAAGGTAAGTGTCATATCAGAGGTAGAAACAAAATGTCAGGGAGCCCAAAGGGTGGAGAAGGCCATCCCTTGGCTGTCAATGAATGGTCTCCAGTCAAGTCTAAACCCCACTGTGCACTAAGAAGGAGCACTTGACATTCAACCAATGACCCTGTCATTGGAGTACTCTGTCTGACATGGAGTCCTCTGTCTAAATGAGTGGGGTGTGCTGATCTTCAAGCTGTGGAGGGATTACGAAGGTGTCTTCTCTGGAACAACAGGACAATGATCATAGGTAAGAATGGGTAATTAGTCTACATTGAGCCACACAATGAATTTGACTGTTGACTTTGGCTTCCTAGCCTTGCTTTGACCTTTGGCTCATGGAGATAAAATCTTTTGTTTGTGAAGGTCCCAACAATAATGCTGTGTTCACACCAGTGAAATTCCACACCAAAAGCACAAAGGCTTGTATCAATATGTTAAGCTGAATCAATGGCTTCTGAGATTTATGCATGGAGGTTATTACTAAGTAATAGTCAATAGAGAATGAGAAAAAATCCTTCTCAAATACACAACAAAAAAAGGGCTCATCTTCTTTAGAGAACTTCCCCCACCTCTCTTCCAACTAAATTCTCTATCTTCCTCTATGCTCCTACAGCTCTCCCAGAGCTCCCTCCTTCATATCAACTAGAACGTATTTGGTTGTCTCCCTCTCTGCATCAAAGGGAGTTCCTTGGTACAGACACCATGTTGTGCTTATCTCTGTGTACACAGTAGGTATTCAATAGACATTTGCTTAATAGGTGTCCAGAGGCAGCCAAACTACCAGTTTTAATGGGAGGGGACGTGACAGGTAACATGGACTCAGGATGTGAACTCCATTTAGCTAAATGAAGTACGAATAAACTGATCATTTTGAAAAACTCTATCCAAAATGTGGTTCCCCAACCTCGATGGGGTAATTCTCTTCTTTCTTCTGCCTTCCACCCACATATCCAGTAGTTTTATCATCAAGGAAACTTTTCTAGACTCAGCTCTTTCCAGCTTAGGGTTGTAGGAGTGGCAGCAAGAGTTAACTGGTCCCACGGGTCCCTGTGTCCACCTCCTCACTCCTGAGCAGGGAAACCCTTCACTTCCCCTCACTCGTGGCAACACAGAGGTTTCGCCTTTTATGCCCTTGCTAGCACTGTGCTCATAATTCCATTTTGGGCACTTTCACATCTGTCTTCTCATCTTGTCCTGCCAGCTTCCCAGGGCTACACACAGGACCACTAGCCACAGTAGTAACAGGACCTTGAAGAGGTCCCGGTACTTTTGATTTCCCCCAGCAGATCCTCATCCATGGTTTTATTTGATTCCAATCTGTTTTGCCATTATGCAGATTAGGAATACAAACTCAGAGAAGTTCAAAGACTTAATCAAGGTCACACAGGATGTGTGTCAATAACCAAAGTCTTCCAACTTCTGGGTTGGAACTTCCTTTATAGGTATGACCCTCTGAGACTGTACACATAGGAAGTCCCAGAAGGTACCAGACCCTCTGAAGAGATTACAAAGCTGTTGAGGAGCAGGAAACAGAAGCAATCAATCCCAACATTCTGTGCCCACCTAGAAGGAAAGTACTGAGATGCATGAGGATTGGGGAGACTATTGGGTGTCAGGACCAAGAACACTAGCCTCTAGGATGTGGAATGCCCAAAACTAGAGAGCAAATGTTGAGACTGGACCGCCAACATGAGCTAACTGTGTGGTCACTTTGCCAAGACAATAAACCAATATAGGTAAATCCTCTGGTCTTGTCAATGTGGTAGTCAAGTCACTCAGGGAAATGGGAGCAGAAACTGGATTGTAGAAGGAAGAAACAAGTACATTATCCAAAGTGTGGGGGCTCAGGATGGAATCTGTAAGACAGGAAGGTGATCGAAGCAGTTCATCAGAGACAATCACTCCACCCCTCAAGCCAGCAGCCTCACTCTTCTTAAAGAGGAAATGGGTCTTCGTCACCCACCACAGCCTGCTCTTTGCAGTCAAGGGTGGAGGTCAGTGACTTTAGGGATGTTCATTTCCTGAGAGAAGGTTAAAGCCTCACCAGGGTTCGGAAGACTTTCAGTATTCTTTAGGAACCATCTTTCTTCCTTCCAACAGTGCTTTTATACCTGTTTCAAGCTCTTCCCAGTTTGGTCACAGAGAATATCCAACAAGAGAAGAAATCTAATTCAATAAAACCTTACTGAGTGTCTACTGTATTCTGGGCACTGTTTCAGGCATTGGGGATACATGCTTTGGAAGGTGATGGTGAAATGTCAAGAAAGGGAATGCCTGAGTTTTGTTTGTCTTTTCTCATAGAAAATATACATCACCACTCTACAAAAATTAGAAAACATAGGAAAGCATAATAAGAAAATAAAAATGAGCCAGCATTCTGTATATGGTTTTGTATTTTACTATTGTCTGTTACTATTTTTTCTTGAACTAGTATATCTTATTTTGTTACTTTACATTCTTCCGTGTCATTAAAAAACATAAAAGTTACTCCAAATTGGCATGCATGGTATTTCATTGCATGGATATACCAAAATTTTATTAAAAATTGTATAATTAACCATTCTGTTACTTAGGTCAGGCCATGCAGGTTGTGCTAACATTTCTCTGTTATAAATTTAGCTGGGATCTGAAGAATGATTAACCAGGCAAAAAGTATAGGGCTGGGGTTAATCGGGCAAAGAACAAGAGACCTGCACCTTTTTTAATACATGAAATAGATTAACTGGAATAGTTCAGTAATATCTAATGATAGATAACACTAACGTAACGATAGTAACTAACACTAACACAGTGCTTACAAGAGCCAGTAATATTTAAAGCCTGTTATTCATATGTTATACATATATGTTATGTTATACATAACATTCATAGATGCTAATGTATTTTATCCTCCTGGGGGGGTCCTCTGAGGCAGGTACCATTATCCCCCTTCACACATGAGGAAACTGAAGCACAGAGAGGTAATTAATTTACAGAAGAACACAGAGCTATTACATGTTAGATTTGGAAACTGACATCAAGGAAGTCTGTCTCCTAGGGCACCTGGGTGGCTCAGTGGGTTAAAGCCTCTGCCTTTTGCTCAAGTCATGATCTCAGGGTCCTGGGATTGAGCCCCACATCGGGCTCTCTGCTCAGCAGGGAGCCTGCTTCCTCCTCTCTCTCTGTCTGCCTCTCTGCCTACTTGTGATCGCTCTCTCTGTCAAATAAATAAATAAAATCTTAAAAAAAAAAGGAGGTCTGTCTCCAGAGCGCAAGTAAATCAGAAAAGGGAAATGTGCTTACTATAAATTTATGTTAATAATAAATAAAAAGTTTTTTAAAAAATTATGTTAAAAGCTTAAAAACCAAAGTTCTGTTATTGTGATGTAAAATGTCTTACAGTTTTGCATTCTGCATGTCTTTGGAGAGTAGAATCCATGGGTTTCCCTTGTCCTTAGAAAATTAAGGGAATTTATTATACCATGGCTTTCCTTATTTGTTGTAAATACTCATCTCTGCAGCTATCATGGGATGTACCCATGCTTATAGGAATTCACTCTGCCCTGTGATCTCCCAGAAGGAGGAGCCGACACCTCATTCATAGAAAGCAAAGGAGAGGCCTGCACTTTTAAGGAATTACATGTGTTTCACAGGGCTGAGTCTAAGTTTCCAGGAAGTCTGAAAGTGGCAAGAAACAGACCAAGGAGGGAGGTGGGGGTCAGGTCATGGAGGGGAAGCTTCCATTTCATGTTGGAAACCATGCAGGGTATTTGAAATATTTTCAACAGAGAGAGATAGAGATGTAAAATCACTTTGGATGGCATGCGATGGAACAGACTGAAGAGAGGCAAAACTAGAAGGAAAAACAGTTAAAAGGACACTCTTAGAGCAGTAAGAAATGATGAGAGGCAAGAAATGATGAGGGCCTGACCTAAGACAGTGGTAGTGAGAACAGTGAGAAGTAGACATACTTCATTTCAAATACAGAATAGATGCAAATGAGAGGGAGGGAGATGTCAAAGGTGAGTCCCAGATTTCTGGCTTGGAAGCTTTGTAGGTAGAGATGCCTTTTACTGAGTGGAGAACAGAGAAGGGGGAGCAAGGATGGATCTAATCCAATACCAAAGGGATTCCTTGCTCTATTACATAGGCAATATGGCCAGAGGAGAATGATAAGAAGAATCCAAGATCACAAAGGGCCTTGCTGTAGAAAGAAGGGTCCCCATTAATGAGACACTGTCTCTCTAGGATGCTAAAAAGAGGTCTCTGGGATATAGTTTCTGCCTACCTGAAAGTGGGGCCACACCTTAAAAATGGGAGCCATGGCTGGGTCAAACAGGTTGTCATTATCAGCAAGGCTGTCCATGGAGCTCCTGCTGCTGAAGAGAGAGAGTTGGGACCAATGCCCAAGACAGTGGGGGCCACAGAGCCGGAAGTGGGAAGGAAACCCACCTAGCAGGGCCAGGGCATGGGAAGCAGTGAAGGGGTGAGCTGTGCAGAACAAGGCAGTGACATTGCAAAACATGAACTGTTCCACCAAAATTCCCTGCACTCATGGCTAGGATACTCTCTTGGACTGGGATGGGACCTCAAAGAGGCTGGAATGAGCCAGAAAACCAGGACGCAAATGAAGCCCCTCCAAACCAAAAGGTCCGCCATGCTACTGTAGCTACTTTGTGTCACCACCACGTGAGAGAGTTTGGGTGCTCCACCAAAGATCAAGACCTCGACACAAGGACCCTTCTGATTTTTTCTTTCCTGTTAGTATGTCAGCTCCATAGTGGGACTTTGGGCATAACACACACTGTTGGTCAAATCAGTGATTTATTCATTCCTTCACCAAATATTTATTAAGCTCTACTATGTGTCAAGCATTGTGGTCACCCTTGGAGATAACCTGCCAAAGAACAGACAGGGAAACATTAAACTGACCAAAGCCATCTGTGTGAGCCTGGGAAAGTCATTTCACCTGGTAACATCAATTTACCACCTAGGAAATTTCTAAGACCTACTCAACCAACTCAATCATCCGAAGACCCCCTTATAGTTTTCATTCAACATAGGCATACCAAGCACATACTCTGTATACAAGTATGTTATTTTCTGATCCAGGAAAAGCACATAGGACAAGGGGCTATTTTCTGATTTGAGGATTAATATGGAAAGACTTACAAATATATAAACACTAAGATAAAATTGAATATTCAGTAAAGCACCTTTATTAGAAGAACAAAAATATAAGGGATATGATCTCAGACAATTCATCATTTTATAATAATTGTGTGCTAGCCTTTGATTTAAATTAACCAATAAGACATGATTTGAATTTGGTTTAAACTGAACAGGACATGGTTTCAATTTTTGGAGAGAAAATTGCATAAATAATTCATTACAATGCAATGTGGCTGGTACGGTAACTACAGGTCCACTATCAGGAAAGAGGTTGATTCAGCAGTTTCCAGTTCCTTCTTCTGGCCCTCCCAACTGATAGCATCCAGCTCTCAGAAACTGAATCACAAGTTTGAAGGGGGTTCCCCAAGAAGTGAATGAGAGTGTGCAGTTCAGGGTATCAGCTGAGGGCTGGGGAAGAGGGGGCGGGCAGAGGAGAAGGCACTGAATATGATTTAGAGTTTCCACTGAAACCAGTGATAGACTCCTTTTTTGGAATTAACAGTAACAAGGGAAGACACTTAGATGCGAAGCCCAGGGTAACCTGCCATGGTCCTTGATCTTGCCTTAGCCTCTCTCAAGACCAGCATTAGTAATCCTAGAGATGGGATGAAAAGAGGGCACATGTATTTTATTTGTTTAAGATTTTATTTATTTATTTATCAGAGAGAGAGAAGAGGCAGGGGAAGCAGCAGGCAGAGGGAGAAGCAGGTTCCCCACTGAGCAAGGAGCCCAGTGTGGGACTTGATCCCAGGACCCTGTGATCACAACCTGAGCCCAAGGCAGACGCTTAACCAACTGAGCCACCCAGGCATCCCGAGCCCATGTGTTTTAAGAGCAGGACCCGTAGGCACACAGGAAGGAGAGAATTCCTAAGGTGTGACCTCACTTTGCTTATGTCTTACTCTCACCATTGTTCTAGCCCCTTCTGGGGGACTTCAAAACCCTCCTGATTTGACCCCAATCTAGTTTCCTTGTCCCTGGTCGCTCCGCCACGATACAGCTACACTAAACTTCTTGCTCCTCCCTCTGAACTGGCAAGTCCACACCTGTCACAGTACCAGCTGGACCTCTTACTGCTACCCCCCCACACCCACTTATATGTGCTTGAATCCTGTGTACCTTCCAAGACCCAAGCAAAGTTCCTTCCTTTCTGTGATGTCTTCCCCAGACTGTCCTGAGGGAGGTCATTTCTCCCTCCTCCTGGTGCTATGAACTTCCATTAATTTTTCTCCTAGGAATCTTGGCACTTTCTGCTAAATGCTATAGTTGCCTGTTTATATACTCTACCTGCTCCTATCAGACTGAGAGCATCTAGAGGACAAAGGCCAACTGTGCATTAGGTTTATTAATTATGTAATAATAGGATAATAAAAGATAGAAAAGAAAAAAACATGTCGATTTGCCTGAAAAGGAGACCTTTTCACACCACTGAAATTATGACTGGAAAAGAATACGAAAACTGCTTTGAATTTGTCATTATTTATGTAAATATCACACGGGTTCTTAAAAGAGTTCAGAGAAATGGAAATCAAAACTTCATGTTAACAAAGACCATTGGACAGAAATTTCAGTATATCAAAAATTTCTTTCAAACTAACAACTTTACAAATGGTAATACTGTAAATGTTTTAAAACAAAATGCTTTCATAGATTGGTAGGCTGACCAGGAAAGTAATACATTCTCACTTTAGGAAAAAAAAAATCTAGAAAAAGGGGAAAACAAAAAAATTAATTATCCATAGACCATAGACACAAATATAGCTATTGTTGGTGCTTTGTGACATTTATTCCCAATGCTTTTTATTTTTCCCATTCCTAGTGTTTACATCTATATCCCATATATATACATGGTTATAGTATTTGTCATACATGTGTGGCTACACATACATACACATATTTGTATAATTCTTCATCTTGCACAATTTTTCATCTTACCTTTTTATAACTGATGTTATGATATATTTACGCCTTTTCACTTCACTTAGTTTAATGAATGAAGCGAACAATCCAGCATTTACTTTATCCTTCCCTAATAGAGGAGAATTTGGGTTTTCTTGTTTTAGAATCATGAGTGATGCTGCATCAGATGTCTTTATGTTTTTTTTTAAGATTTTATTTAGTTATTTATTTGACAGACAGAGATCACAAGTAGGCAGAGAGGCAGACAGAGAGAGAGAGAGGAGGAAGCAGGCTCCCTGCTGAGCAGAGAGCCTGATGCGGGGCTCCATCCCAGGACCCTGGGATCATGACCTGAGCCGAAGGCAGAGGCTTTAACCCACTGAGCCACCCAGGCGCCCCAAATGTCTTCTTGTTTAAAGATGCCTCTGTGTTTGGGTTTGTTTCTTTAGAACTCGTTCCTAGAAATGCCTTTTCTAGGCTACAAGGTATAAATATTTTTAGGCTCCTGACATCTGAACACCCACATCTCCTGTGCTTTCTGATCCTCATCCAATGTTAACCCAGAGCCTCTAGTCACCCGGTGACTGTCTGACGACAGGACGAGAAATGGAGATGTGATCTCATGCTTCCAGGTCCCCAGGCGAGAATTCCCCAGGTCAGTGCCTTGCATCTGAGGCAGGTGCGTGGCACCCTCTGCATCACCCCACTCCCTGCCCTGCAGTGGAGGAAGCACAGAAGTCTCAGCTCTGTGGGAAGGACAGGGCTGGCGAGCTCACGTATAGATCAGTTCCTATGGGAAGATCCTGCCTAAGAATAGCCTCGGGTCAACACATGGCCCTCTCCTTCTGCTCACGGGGGAAACCATTTCCTCACAAGAAACCAGAACAAGTCATGAGTTTCGGGCTGAAACTTAGAGCTCAGAGAAGCTATTCTTGGATATCCTGAACCCCTGTGGTCCCCTAGGACCTTGAGTTGTGCAATACTCAGCGTGACACCACTGTGCTTAAAAATTTCCCTCCACACCCCCGGATTCCATTTCCCCTTCCACCAGGGCTGCTATAAAGAGCAGGGGAGATCTGCTCACACTCCAGAAGGACGGAGGCAGCAGCCAGTGCCCAGGCCCACCCCCCGGACAAACGAGCCCACACGCCGTACCCTGCTGAGCAACATGAAGGTTCCCGGGGCTGCCCTCGCCGTCCTCCTCTGCACCATGGCCCTCTGCAGCCAGGTCTTCTCTGCACCATGTGAGTCTCTGTTGTTGTCACAACTGTCTCCACTCCCTGTCCCCATAGTCGGACCACTCCTCTTTCTGTCTCCCCAGCCTTGGGAGCCCCCAAGAGAAAAAAGGGAGCTTCTCAAAGGGCTTGAAAACTGTGGCATTTCTCTTCAAGACTTTTACTTTCGTCTTATAAAGGAGTCTTAGCTGCCCCAGTCCCCAGATCTGAGAGCTAGGGGGAGGTAGGGGAGTTGGAGTTCCATTTTACAGGTGGCAAAATAGGGACCCTAAGCAAATGAGTTTGTAAGAGGCAAGATCCAAGCCTGGTGACCTCTCAGTGGGGTCATCCTTCCCCTCACCCCCCAGAGGTCTCCCCAGGGCTCTGTCCCTTGGATGTCATAAGAAAGATGTCCAAGGTTTCTATTTTGCTGGGGCATGCATGACTCCTTGAGCCAGACAAAACTTCCAGAGAGAGAGGAAAAAAGAGCAGTCTTCTTGGATGTTTGGATCACATCAAGAAAGTCTGCCCATGACAAAGAGTCAAGGACAAAGAAGGACCCAGACAGAAGCCAGAACAGAGACAGGCACACTTCTAGGCAAAGACACCCAGCACTTTCCAGCGACCCTGTCTGCCGGCCCGTACCCAGAGCAATGTTGGCTTCCTCCGAGTCTTCCTCATCCTTTCAGAGATCCAATCTCAGGTCTGATGTTTCCTTCTGAACTGTGACTCAGGCTCATTCTCTCTCCTCCTCCAGTTGGTGCCGACACCCCAACAGCCTGCTGCTTCTCCTACGTCTCCAAGCAGATTACACGCAAGTTCATAGTCGACTATTTTGAGACCAGCAGCCAATGCTCCAAGCCTGGTGTTATGTAAGTGCCAGTCTTCCTGCCTGCCTCTGGGGGAGATGGGGAGGGTCTGGAGTTGGGGCAGCACCCGAGGGCACAGACTGGCCAGGGGTGCCATCCTGGAATGGCATGTAGGACCCAGGTCTCTGAGGTGTGACCTGACCTGGCCAGAGGCTTGCGAAGTCAGGGAGGGTTGGCCCAGCCCAGAGGGGAGGGAGGGAGAAAGGAGGTGGCAGCAGGATCCCTTGGGAGGAGGTGGTGGTGGTGAGACGGTAAGAGGAGGTCTCTAGACCGAGATGGGCAGAGGGTCCAGGGCAGAGAGTGGGGTGAGGGGCTACAGCGGGCCCAGAGTTCCACTGCTGGATTCCTCAGTAAATAATCCTTCCACCCCTCTCCACAGTTTCCAGACCAGAAAAGGCCGGCAGCTCTGTGCCGACCCCACTGAGGCCTGGGTCCAGGAGTATGTGACCGACCTGGAGCTGAATGCCTGAGTGGCCCGGAAGCTTTGAGAACCCAGTGACCTCAGTGGGCTGCCTGAGGAGCAAAGGTCCGAGCCTTGGGAACATCCCTACAACCTCCACAGCTACCTCTCCTGCGGGCTGGTTGTTGCCAAACAGCCACACTCTGGGATTCTTTCTAACTTAAATTCCAATTTATTTATACTATTTAATTTTTGTTATTTATGTTCAATGTCACTCTCTGGGACCGTGTGCTCCGAGAGACCCCAAGACACCTTCCTCGCCGCCCTCCCCTGCTCCCCTCACTTGCACTGTGATTGGTGACGACTGTGTGACTGTCGTCGTTTATTCTAGGCAGAAGTGGCACCCGAGCCACTGGACTGGTGTACATGTATGGGATGTTTCTGTTCAGTGCTGTGTTCAGCCCTGAGAAATAATAAAGATGGTCTTTTGAAAAGGAAACTGGCATTGAGTTTGGTTTCCTTTGTCCGGAAAGTCAGAATCGCTGGTCAAAAGGAACAATGGGCAAAAAACAGGCAGATGTGAAATGGAGGGAAATTGGGATTTCTGGGTCACCGACATCATGAATACTTAATAAATGAAATCATAACATATGTATTTGGGAAAATTCACTATGATGATGGATATTATTAAGAAGAGTATTAGGGCACCTGGGTGGCTCAGTGGGTTAAGCCTCTGCCTTTGGCTCAGGTCATGATCCCAGGATCCCGTGATCGAGCCCCACATCAGGCTCTCTGCTCAGCAGGGAGCCTGCTTCCTCCTCTCTCTGCCTGCCTCTATGCCTACTTGTGATCTCTCTCTGTGTGTCAAGTAAATAAATAAAATCTTTTAAAAAATGAAAAAATTTTTAAAAAGAAGAGTATTCATAGTACATATTGGTCATAAATGAAGCGTTCTTAATAACAATTGCTAACATATTTGAGACCTACTCCAGGCTGAGTGCTTTTTAAGCAGGGTTCATTTGATACTCACAATGAAACAGTACAGTTTAAATACCACTAATATCCTCATGTTATTCAAGAGTAAACTCTAGCAGGGCTCAGAGAGGTTAAGCAACTTGGCCAAGAGCATACACCAAGTAAATGGTACAACTGTGTTCCAAAACTAGACTTTGATATAACTACACACTCACTCTTAAACTAGCAAAGTTATATCCCAAACACCATCCAGCTGTTCTCAAATTGTAAGCAATGATTGTTTAAGACACTTATATCAGAGGGGTCTTGGTGGCTCAGTTGGTTAAGCCCCTCTTCGGCTCAGGTCATGATCTCAGGGTCCTGGGATCGAGTCCCATGTGGAGTTCTTTGCTCAGTGGGGAGTCTGCTTCTTCTTCCTCTGCCCCTGCTCTCTCTTGCTCACTCTCTCTCAAATAAATAAAATCTTAAAAAAAAAAAAAAGATACTCATATCAGAATCTTCAAGTGTGGACCTGGGAATTGATAGTTCTACAGACCTCATCATATGTTCCCCAGGCACCTTGACAGCTGAGAACCATGGAAATAGCATGACTCCCCACTCCTTTCCAAATTCAGTGCTTTTCTGTACAGAGGAACAGGGATATCTTACCTTATTTCTGAAGAATCCGTGCTCCACAAAGTAAATGTCTAACATTACAGGAGGAAAAGACAGCCAGCCCACATGTGGGGCGTATAGGTTTATACTCTAAGTCTGTTTCTGGGTTAACTGTGAAAGCTGAGCTAGTTAATAGGTGGGTTGCCAGTCACAGTTTCAACAATAAGGAATGTACACTGAGCCAGAGTCCTTTCTGCAGAAGACAAGTTCAAAAGACTGGTGGAAAAACTGAATGTATTCATTTTTGTGAGCCATGATTATTTCATTCAACTTAGAATAATCTAATTATTTTATCCAAAATTGGTGCAGAATTGTATTGCTCAAACTCCTTAGCGTGTAATTAAAAGCTGCTATGAAGCAAAACATTAAAAGGCCCGTAATATTGGACCTAGATAGCATGTGCCCTGATTCCACATCTAGGAATGTATCTTGCAGCAGCCCTACTAAAGGACAGGAATATGTACGCACAAGGATATTCTTTGTAGCACAGTCTGTGAACAGCAAGCTAATGGAAACAACCATCAGCAAAGGACTAAGTCAGTAGAGGACTGAGATGCCTGTCCATGGAAAATCCTGCAATCAGTAAAAAGAAAAACACACGCACATATCCATGAAAAGTACGCATCATATTATGTGCAAAGGTTGTATGTGCTTACATCTAATATAGGCATTGCTACTCTACTCGCATGGTACAGAAATGTATGTATAGAATAATATTCCTTTTGGTTTATATATATTGGTTTTGGTTTATATATATTGGTTTTGGTTTATATATATTTATATATATATATTTATATATGTATGTATAGAATAATGTTCCTTTTGGTTTATATATATTGGTTTTGGTTTATATATATTTATATTTATAATTTAAATTTATATATAATTATATATAATATATTATATATCATATATATTTTATACATATAATATCATTTTGTGAGCCATGATTATTTCATTCAGCTTAGAATAATCTAATTTTTTTATCCAAAGTTGGATATAATATATATATTTTATCCAAAGTTGGATATAATATATATATTTTATCCAAAATATATATAATATATTATGTAATATATTATATATTTATATTATTATATAAATATATAAATATATATTAATATTAAGTATATATTATATATTTATTTTTATTTTTATATATGTATATATATATACATATAAATTCACAAGGGCAAACATTTGGCAAAGATACATGTCAAGTAGCTAGTTGTGGTTTCTTAGAGGAAATGAATATTATTATTTATTTTTTAGTAATGGACACTCCACCTTTTTATTTTCTGCACTTCTCTTTTATTTAGTCTTTAACAAGAATGCATCATTCTCTCATGTGACCCTATGCTTTGATGGGTGATCCTCCATCCATTGGAATAATTCTCTAGTGATCCTGAGTTGACACAGAAGATAGAGCTTGCCATGGCCAGTCCTAACAGTCTTGATGCCATCATGGCTTTCATATAGAGAGGGTAATGTGACAAACAAGTCATTTGCCAGAGACTTCCGTATCTCTCTCTCTCACACACACACACACACAAACACACACACACTCACCTCCTCTCAGGCAACATTTTACAATCCCCTTCCACTCCAAAGAGCCCCATTCCCCAAACACTATTACCCCCCATGCCCATGATAAGTGTGTAGACACCACCAGGAGAATGGGAGGAAGAGTTGTTGTTCCCAAAGAAGCAATGGAACGGTCACCATTTCTTCTCTGTTGGTGTCCAGCCTCTTGAGACCAAAAAAAAAAAAAAAAATCTGCTTATTTACAGTGAATGATTTCTCAAGGTCCAGTGACCCAGAGCCAAAGGAGAAGCTTAACCAGGTGCAGCCTTCCCTAAACACAAGCATTTTGAACAGCGTAAACAGAACAAAGACTCCCGTGCTGGAAAGGGGAGAATGGCAATAGCATTGCTAATCAGCTTGTGGGGCACTGCAGAGTCCGAGACATGGCTGAGACCCTTGGTCAGCCTCTCTGCTGGACCTCCCTGGGGAATGTCCTCCCCGGACTCCTCTGAATATGAACGGGGAGGAGCCCTTCTCTGGGGGCTGCCCACTCCTGTCCACGTGAGCTAGGAGCCTGGGCTTTGCCTTGGGTGTTGAGCAATCAAGGGCCATTTCTGGCTGGTCTTGTGGTTTCTTCAGCAATTAACACCCTTCTAATGATAGTTTTCTCATCTCTCTGCTTCTGATCAATTCCATGCGTCATCTAAAAGCAGAGAACAGAAAAGTTGTCCAGTCGTATATTTTGCGTATTACTGGGGGGGGGAATGCGAGCACCCCAGCATAGCCCTCAGTCCCGCAGCCACCCCTACACCTCTACGTCAGCATCGCCCCTGCAGAGGTGTGGCAATGCGGGGAAATGATGAATAACTGATAACTCTCCCCAAGCCACGTCCTCCCTGCACCTTCACACAGATCTGACTGTCCTTGTTAGAGATAAACATTTCATCGGAGAAGGTGGGGAGTGAGGGTGAGGGGTGCAGTTAGACCCCCGCTTTCTCGCCTGTGTAGTTCCCCACCTCCCTGCCTCTGCTTACACTAACTTTAGCTTCAAGGAGAAAATTCTGCATTTGCAGCCCTTAGAGACCGCAAAGGTCTGGCTCTCAGCTGGCGGGTTGGAAAAGCCTTTCTTAGCAAAGATGAGTTGTTTCCTTTTCCAATTTCAGATAAGGCCATTTCCAAGTAGTCTAAACTCTCCTAGAGGACCTCACTGATGGATGCAAGAAGTAGCTTTTCTATTCCAATATTTAGACTCTTCCCTATCAAATTCCTCAATGTTGCAGACTTAGCACTTGGCACAGGGCCTTTAGCACCAAGAGACAGTAGGGCCCAGTCCAACCATGTTAGCTTGGTTCTCAAGAGGCAGTCTCCAGACAGCATGAGTACCACCTGGGAACATAGTAAAAATGCAAATCCTAAGCACCCCCTTCTCTTCCTTTTAGGGGATGGAGCCCAGCCATCTGTTTTCACAAGGCTCCAGGTAATACTGTTGCACACAAAGTTTAAATACCACTGCATTTAATGAGGTCCTTGGCAAACTTCCTCCTATTTCTTCAGGTCAGCCGATCCCATGCTTCAGTCGGGGGTTGTTACTATTCACAGACCCTCTACCTCCGCCCAGATGCAGGTCTCTGCATTTCTCAGGATGCTGGTGGTTTGGGGGGAGTGGCGGGGGTGGGGGGCGGAAACAAACAAACTAACCTAACTCAGAGATGCTTGAATAAATGAGCCTTGTAGCAACATGGACGGGACTGGAAGAGATTATGCTGGGTGAAATAAGTCAAGCAGAGAGAGTCAATTATCATATAGTTTCACTTATTTGTGGAGCATAACAAATAACATGGAGGACATGGGGAGATGAAGAGAAGGGAGTTGAGGGAAATTGGAAGGGGAGGTGAACCATGAGAGACTATGGACTCTGAAAAACAACCTGAGGGTTTTGAAGGGGCGGCGGGGGGTGTGGGAGCTTGGGGGAGCCAGGTGGTGGGTATTGGAGAGGTCACGGATTGCATTGAGCACTGGGTGTGGTGCAAAAACAATGAATACTGTTACACTGAAAAGATATAAAATAAATAATTTTTTTAAAAAAATGAGCCTTGTGGCCCCAAGGCTGAAGGGTACTGGCTCCAGGGAAGGCTGCATGTGGCAGCCCCATGGCAACCCCCGAGTCCTGTTTTCTTCCCTGACTTCGGTCCATGCCAGAGCCCCAGGATGGCTGCTGGCACCTCCCAGAGTCACATGAATCCTTGCTCGCTGTCTGCAGGCAGAGAGCCTATGCCCCCGTTGAAGAAAATCACTAGGTTCTTTTGGATTTGACTGACCCCTAAGTCAGAAACCCAATTCCTAACCAGTCACTGTGGCTTTAGGGATGCGTTCCATGGATTTGCTTAAGCCAATCAAGGTGCATACCTGGATCTGTGATAGATGAACGTCACATAATCTTAAAGCCTGAGAATTATGGGGAAGAGAGGCTTCCCAAGGGAATTGTGGGTTTCTGGTACCAGGAGGGATGCCGGTCAGCAAAACACATGTTCGCTGTAATATGTTTGTCCTTTTCCAGTGGACTTTTTTCCTACTATCTGAAAGGCACTAATTCTTTGTAGGTGATAAATGCTCCATCTCCTTTGCTCTCTGGGTTAGAAACTGTTAGTCTTCCATCTTCCTGAATTACTTTATTTTTAGGAACACGCTCACTTGTATACTTCCTGTTGCCTTATAAATGACAATGACTCAAATTTGAGGCTAAAGAGACATGAAGTTCTTCATGGTGCTAAACCAACTGCCAAAAACTGAGGTTGCATGTCCACCCCAGGACATGCTAAGTGGGGTAAGACACAAGTGCCACGGACCCTGAAGCAGAAGACTGGGGACAGGGAAAAAAGCGGACACCCAGAACAATGAACCAACATTACAGAACTTGCCATAGTGAAGAAAATAGGAGAGTCCTTTAATGTTGGATGGACAAAGACATAGATAACAGAGGACACCTCATACTTCTTCTATTCCCCTTCCTTTTGGGGAACAGTATTTGCGAAAAAATATCATATGAAATTGACCACATCCCAACACATGGAGTGGGTCCTGATTAAGGTAAGGCAATTTGCATTTTGGGTTTTCCTTTTAACTTACCAAAACATAAACATTTTCCATGATATTGCATTATTTGTAAAACCTCCCAAATAGCAACTCGAGTGAAGATACCAAATTTTTTTCATTATTTTCTTACTGTAAGTAATTTAAATTGGGTAAGTTTAAATTGCTATCAATATGCCAGAGACATTTTTTTTTTCATATTTGAATTCATCTACATAGGAAATAGATTCCTAGTCATGGATTATCAAGGTCAAAGGCAAAGGTAATTTAAAGTTCTTTAAGTGCATTAGTGCCCATATCCAACATGCCTTTATGCTGTCTGCCTTGTACATTTGGGCCCTTGATGCATCTCTAGAATGAGCGGTGTCTGAAAGGCTGCCTGGATGCTCAGTCCCTCCTGAAGCCCAGTCTTTGCTAACACAACTCTGTCCACCTGGGTGCGATTTAAGCTGGGTATGCTGGCTAGGACTCATGGCATCATTGCATGTCATGTCTATTAGTAAGAACAGCTATGGAATCATAAAGAAATTTTGGTTCTGCTATGGGAAACTATGACTACATAGCTCTAATGAGAAGGACCCAGCTAAGTGTGGTCCCGGGATGACACAAACATCTCACCTCCTCTTGCTGGGGAAACCACTTCCCCATAAACAGCCCTAGTCAATTGAGCACTTGAACCATTCTTGCAAATACCCCATGCCTTGTGGTTACCCAAGACCCCTCTTGTATTTACAAGTCAACAAGGAGTCACTGTACTTAAAAACTTCCTCTCTCATCACCCTAAGTTTCCTTCTCCCCAAGGTCCAGAGCATACCTGAAAAAAAAATAGGGGACCCCAGAAGAAGGCTGGCAAGAGCAAGTCTCATTCTGGCCCACCCTCTTGGGTCCCCACTAACCTCCTCACCATGGTTCTCTGTTCCCAGGCTGCCTTTCATGCGTCTCCTGCTCTCTGTGGGGTCAGACCACAATGCCAAGGTCCTATGGGTACCCAAGTGAAATAGAGGGCTTCCCAAGGGCTTTTCAAAATGCCCTGCATTACTTGTTAAGGTGGCTATTCTTTCTGAAGGAGTTTTAGCATTCTAGTCTATGTACCTGGAGGGCAGGGTGGGGACTTGTCTTACTTTGGGAAGGGGGACACTGAGTTGGTTTTCAACAGGGGCAGAATCCAGATTCAACAGCTTCCCAGGGATCAACAGAGTAATAAATTCACCCCAGTGCCAACTTACAGGTAATTTGCAGAGAAAATCTCTCCTTTCCCCCCAATAGAACTGGAAAAAGCACGAGACTGTTCCATCAGCTGCATTTCCTGCAGAGGGGAAATAGAGACCAAACTCAAGACTAGAGCAAAGACCTGAGATAGAGGAAGTGGTCTGTCCAAGATGGCACCATAGGAAAATCCTGACCTCCACTCCTCCCCCAGATACACCGAGTCTACAGTGACATGGGGAACAATTTGCTCTGGAAAAGACTGGAAAACTAGTGGAGCACCACCCCCATGGAGGTAGGTTAGAAGACAGAGCAACGGCCTCACAATAACTCCCCCCATCTCCCTCCCGCTCGCACACTGTGATGCTCAGTCAGGAGCTTTTCCCTGAGGAGCCAAGGGACCCTACCCCACAACAGACACCCCAACTGTTAAGAACTGCACCTGAGAGACAAGCCCCAGACACCTGGCTTTGAAAACCAACAGGGTTCAAGTTCCCGAGACCCAAAGCCCTGAGAGAACTGGGAAACCTGGTGAAGCGCCCAGACTGCTGGGCTTGTCGGGATAGAGGGCCTTTCTTATGCTCCACAGCAGCAGTATCTCTGGGAGGGGACCTTTTCACACATCCGGCACCCCAGTTTTTGTGGTGCATTTCTGGGTCCCAGGGAACTGTAAGATCAGGGAGAGCAGCTTACCGCTCCGGGCACTGCACAAGCAGTGGCTGACACACAAGCCCTCTCCCCGGGTAAGTCCTGTTTCCTGGCCCTGGCTTCCCACCAGCCTGAACCTGGAGGCTGACCGAGATCTTCTCCCTCAGGACACTGACAGGTCTTGGCCCACCCTCGACAACCGGGAGCTATCAAAAATAGAACAGGTTGCTTGGACAATCACCAGGGTTCGAGAGATACAGAGAGTTGGGGGTGAAGTTGAACTCCAAGGTTCTCCCTCAGACCTGGTAGGGGTAGCTGTTTCATCCAGTATGTAGAAACACGGAGTCAAGCAGAGTGAGGAGTCAGAGGAACATGTCCCAAATGAAAGAACAAGATAAAAGCTTAGGGAAAAAATTAGAGCTAGAAGATTCTTGCTATTGAACGATGCTATCTCTATCTTCTTTCTTCTAATTCTATCATTGGGCAGAAGGAGCTGGTTCACTATTGTGATGAAAAATGACTCCAGCTCAGGCTGCCCCTTTTCTTGGAGTACACAAAGGCCTCCAAGGATCTGCTGCTTTTTCTATGTCCTCCTGGCAGATCCCTAGCAACATGGTAGATGGCTATTATGAGACCAGCAGCCAGAGCTGGTCCTCTTGCCCATCTCTGGGGAGAGGCAGGACATGCAAAAATGGAGCCAGCAGGACTCTGTGTAGGGAACAGCCAGAACAAAGGCAACCCAGGTGGGTGAGAGCCATTCTAGGAAACCCAGAGCTTCGAGTGAAAGGACACAAGGAGAGGCCATGGGGGTGTTCTCTAACCTGGCCTGGGGCTTGGGAACCAGGGGAGAGCTGCCCCAGGCAGAGGGGAGACTTCCTGAGGAGGACCCTCCCCCCAAAAGTCACTGAGAAAAGGTCTAGGAGTCTGAGGTTGGAGAAACAGTCCCGAGGAAGGAGGCAGACTCTGAGCTTCCCAAGACAAAGAGGATTCAGTGGGAGTAATGTGGGACCGGGAATTCTCCTGCTGATTCCCCAATTTTTATAATTCCATCCTTCTTCACACCTTCCCAACCAAAGAGGCCATGAGGTCTGTGTCCGCCCTACCAAGTCCTGGAGCCAAGGACATCATTGACCACGGAGCTGAATCCCTGAGTGGCCTGGAAGCAATAAAAAACTAGATACATCTGTGGCCTGATGAGGGAGCAGGGACCTGAGCCCAGGGAAGAATGTTCCTTCAACTCCTGAAGCTACCTGTGCTAGGTGCCAGTTATCAAGCTACTACACTCTGGGCCTCTTTCTGGATGTAAATGTAAACTTCCTTAGACTCACTTTGTAATGTATTTCCACGCGCTCTTGACTGCCTGCAGAGAGAGCTCCTACAACACTCTGTTCAACACGCCCCGGTGCCCGTCCAATCACACAGTGGTTGACACAAGTGTGTAGGTGCTTATGCTTAGCATTTTCTAGGGGGAAATCGTTTCAAAACCATCAACCAACAAATATTTATAGAATGTTATTTACCACTTCTGTGTTCAGCTGCATGAAATAATGAAATTTCTCAAAACCAAACCAGTCTTTTGGGTGCTTCTATGGGTTTTGTTTTATGATGAAGTCAGGATCTCCAGCTGGAAAACATTATGTGGTGGGGGGGTGAGCTAAGGGGCAAAGAGTAAGAAAATCTGAAGAGGGGAAGTCAACAGAAAGGAAATGACAGTAATACCTGTCTCTACACATTCCTGAGAGCTAAAACACAAAGCATTAGCTTAGAAAACAGTGATGATGAAATACTATGTACCTAGCATAGAGTGTACATGTATTAACTATATCCATTCTTTGTATATATTCATTTAAATGTACTTTTCTCATGAATCAAATTTTCCTAAAAATTATGCATTGTCCTTTCAATCCTAGTAATTTCACCAAGGTTTCCATTTGGCAGAAGAGGAAATGTTGGCTCAGAAAGGTGAAACAACTTGCCTGTGGTCAGGCAGCTAATAAATAATATAACGAAAATGTAAGCCTATGCCAGCATTTCTCAGAGCATTCCAGAACGACAAGGGATGATTGTTTAAAATGCTGGCAACAGAATTTCTTGGGTTTGGATCTGGAGATCCAAACCCTCAAGTGATTTACATGCACACAGAAGACCAAAAACCAGTGACTTCAGCAATAAGGACTTATCACTCGTTTCTTAATAAGGTGCATACAGCAATAGACATCTTGCCTGGATATTAGTTTCCTAGAATCCGTGCTCCACAAAAGCAGTGGCTAACATAACAGAAGAAAAAATAATCAGCCACTATATGCAATGAGACTTCTGTTGTGAATGCCAAATTTATTTATCAGACTGATTACCAAGATCGCGGTTCACAAGCTATAGTTCTCAGAACAAATCCATTATGATGCAGTCTCTGTAAATAAAGTTTCATTCTGTTACATAGTGTCCGGGGCTGCCTTCCCTGTGGCAGACTTGGTAGCTGCAGCCGAGCCTGTATGTTTACAAAGCCAAAAACATTTACTATCTGACCCTTTATAGAAAAATTTGCTTAAACCTGGCCTATGTCATGTTTTTAAGTATAGGGAAGGTAGACTTAGGTTGTTTGTTGTAAAATTCAAGAGGGGAAAGAAATTCAACATACTTATGAGAAATGCAAATGTTTATTCAATTTTTGATAAGGTATACTTCTTTTTGTTTTAAACTATTTTTTTAGTATCAAAAGTGGAATTTTGATCAGGTTTGTAGAGAGCAATAACCAGTTCCTATCAAACTGTTAAATGTACATCCTCTTCAATCCAGCTATCTTCATTCTAGGAATCCGGTGGTAAACTCAGTCCATATAGTGGGAACACAGCTGCCTCCCAATACTCCTTTCTCTCCCCTATCCCCTTGCCTCCTCTCTTTCTCTCTCTCTCTGTGTATATCTGTCTGTCTCACTCTCTGTCTCTCTCAGATCCTCTATCCTCTGTCTCTCTCAGATCCTCTATCTACATAGTTCCCTGATGAACAATATTATTTGCTAACTCTCAGGGGAGAGTAATAGAGAGAGAAGAGAGAGGAAAGAGAGAGGCCAACCTAGTGGGCTCCACCTTTGTGAAGGTAAGTTCATCACCTCTCCTCCTCTTGAAGCCCAATGAAGGGGTCTCAAGAGGGTAACTTGTAAATCCTGGAAGGTGCCTACTAGAAAAGTGACTCACTTTACAGTGGGGTGTCCTAGGATGAACTCTCATATTGAAGGGAAATCTGAAATTCAGAAGGAACCATGGTTTTTCATCATACTTGAGGACTAAGGATGCAAAGCTTTGGATCAAGCTTTGCTTGAAGCTAATCAACTTCTCAAAGCTTCACTTATGTGAGCTAACAGGTTCCCTTTATCCCTTAAGTCAGCTTGAGTCAGCTTTTCGGTACTACAACTCAAAGTATCCCTAACTGCAGTGCCCTAAGTACCACACCGCACAGAGCGGAACCGGCTGAGGGCAGAAGCCGAGGCCAGTCAGTGAGGACGCCTCCTCCTAGTCTAACAGTCGGTTCCCTCCCTGGCCTGGTCTGTATTCTTACTAAGGCCATCTGCCTGGCAAGGTTGCATCAAAAAGGAAAATTCAGGATGTTGGAGACTGACTAATTATTGCACAAATCATTAGGGCTCACTTTGAAATTGGCTTGTCTGATAGCAGAGAGGAGGGAAAAATAGTTTCCTTAAGAGAAGCCCTCTTGAATTTGAGAGGCAGGGTTGGGGGTCATGGGGAGTAGGGAAGGAAAAAATGAAATATGGGATTGGGAGGGAGACAAACCATAACACACTCTTAATCTCAGGAAACAAACTGAGGGTTGCTGGGGAGAG
Organism: Lontra canadensis; assembly: GCF_010015895.1. Classification (NCBI taxonomy): domain Eukaryota; kingdom Metazoa; phylum Chordata; class Mammalia; order Carnivora; family Mustelidae; genus Lontra; species Lontra canadensis. The sequence goes on along the minus strand of NW_022631131.1, from coordinate 2,815,234 downwards.
GGAGGGAGGGAAAGGGTGGTTGGGTGATGGACATTGGGGAGGGTATGTGCTCCGGTGAGTGCTGTGAAGTGTGTAAGACTGATGATTCACAGACCTATACCCCTGGGGCAAATAATACATTTTATGTTAATAAAAATAATTTTTTTTAAAGGGGAAGCCCTCTTTTTCTTGCTGCCTGCACACCAAGCTGGTGTGCACAGCAGTGACCTAGAGCTTGCAGACGGGAAAAGCAGACCTCTCCTCGGCAAGATGATGTTAGTATGAACAGAAATGGGAAGATGGGAGACAAGGAAGGATGAAAAAGTGGGGTTCAGAAACAGCCGTATCCACCCTCTCTGCAGATACCCTCCTTTCAAACATTTATCTTGTGGACAAAATGAGCAGTCCCGCACTTACGTCACAGCTGGGATGCCACCAGAAGCAAGGAGCGGATTCCCGTGACCCCAACGCCCATGGCATCATTTCAGCAGGGCATTGTGGGGACAGCAGTCAGTGGCCTGGGAGATGGGGTGTGGCAGTGAAAGGGGGAACCAGGGGGACCAGCCCCACCAGCGCTCGTGCACTGAGAGAGAGGCCTTCTGAATCTACTTCTAGAAGTGATGTTATCTGGCAGCTAGCTAACAGCTAGCAGATTTTCTGCTTCTAATTAACCACCCAATGGAAGTAACCAAAAACAGCTCAGAAGTCTTAAAAATAAGAAAGGAGCTGCATTGCCTCTGAAACCCCAAAGCTGGCCGAAACAGGCTCTTATGACACCCGGCAGTGGTTTTCAAACTGCCTGTGCTTTACATCACCTTGGGAGTTTCAAAATTACTGACGCCCAGTCCCCACCTAACTAAACCCGAACTAAATGCATAACTTTGGAGGTGAGGTCCTGGCCCTGGAGTTTCTAAAAACTTTCAGAAGGGATTCTAATGGGAATTCAAGGTTGGAAAGCAACTCCTTAGGTACCCACTCCAACAGGAAATAGCCAGCCTCTATAAAAGTCTTCACCCTAAGTGGAATTCCCAGATAAAAGGCAGGATTCCCAGTTAAATTTGAATTTCGGACACACACTAAATGATTTTTTATGAGTATATCCCAAATATTGCCTGGGACATACTTATACTAAAACATCATTCATTCTGTATTTTAATTTGCTAACTCTGGCCACTGCAACCTCGAAGCCTCAACTTAGATATGGCTTTGGAGAACATTCTCCCAGAAAGCAGAGCACAGAACACCAGAGAAGCTGACCAGGGCCGTCGGCCTCCTGGTAGATGGGGAGTCTCTGCTAGGTCGCAGGCAGGTTTGCTAGACCATCGCTAACAGAAGCATCTAAGCTCCCAGCATTTGCTAGACGCTCAACAAATATTAGCCATTGTTCTGAAGAAAGCTTCTCTTGGGAAAATGAAGGTGTGTGCATAAATACGCATTCACAGTACGTTTCATCATCTCGGTAGTCATTTAAGGAGAAAGATGTCCTAGATCATATCGATTATGACTTAGTGATAAAACAATGTGCCAGTATCAGCTTTCTAGGAAAGCATCTCCAGCGAGGGTGTGGCACCCCTGTGCTAGCACTCTGTCTCTTTCTGGTGGTTTCTGCCCCTCTTCAGATGTCTCTACTCTTCCCCCAGTATCCCCCTCAGCCTGTGGTTCTGATCAGTTGGGAAGACAAAATCAATGGAGTCATTCCAAGGAAAAGGCTGCTTTACCTTTTATATAAGAGTCTTCAGTATTTTTTAAGGGATTTTATTTATTTGACAGGGAGAGAGAGACAGCCAGAGAGGGAACACAAGCAAGGGAAGTGGGAGAGGGAGAAGCCGGCTCCTGATGAGGGGCTCCATCCCAGGACCCCCATCATGACCTGAGCCAAAGGCAGATGCTTTAGTGACAGAGCCACCCAGGTGCCCCCCGCTTCAACATTTTGAAACGCAGTGCTGGGCCAACCATCCCGTGAGCATTTGTTGTTTGAGATCTCTGGTAGAGCTGCTCCAAGAGAGATCTCATCCTGCTGAGCGATCCATATAGTGAATATGAGGAGAAACTGAAGGGGGCGGGTAAAGAGAATGCCATGAGAAGTCAGAGAAAATATCTATTACATCACACAATTCAACAATGGAAATAAGTTACACAAGTTAAATAAGATACATAAATGAAAATTAAAGAGGGCTGCAAAGTGTGGCAGGGGGTGGGGGGTGAGACCCGTAGAGGAGGTGCCCTCCAGAGTTCCAAGGTCATTGCCCTGGGCAGGTGCCAGTCTTCACACAGATGGAACACCTTCCTTGTAGCTTCCAGGCCACTCAGGCATTCAGCTCCAGGTCGCTGATGTACTCCTGGACCCAGGCCTCCCTCGGGTGGGCACAGATCTGCCGGCCTCTTTTGGTTTGGAAACTGTGGAGAGGCATGGAAGGATTACACACTGAGGAATGTAACAGGGGAATCCTAGGCCCACTGTGACCCCTCCTTCCTTCTCTGCCCCGTTCTCTCAGGTCCTGTCCACAGGCTCATAAAATGTACTCTCCATGTTGGGGTTCATGACCTCCTCTGGGTCTCATACGGGGGTCCACTCAGAAAGCCAACTTCCTGCTGTCACCTTAACACAGGGGCAATTCCTTCAGGGCTCTCCACAGGCATCAGACCAGGTCAGAGACGTGGCAGTGGCCTCCCCTGGTGTTCTGTGCTCCGATGGTCTCAGAAGGCTGAGTCCTCCACGGGGTTGGGGGGGGGCTCATCTCAGCCCTCCCATTGCCCTCCCCAGGAAGATTGGACCTTACATGACACCGGGCTTGGAGCACTGGCTGCTGGTCTCATAATAGTCGACCACAAATTTCCGAGGAATCTGCCAGGAGATATAGAAGAAGCAGCAGGAGGTCGGGGTGTCAGCACCAACTGAGAGAAACAGGACAGAAAGATCCTAAGTGACTCTTCAGAAGACTGGGCGAGCCAACCACTCCCCGAGGGTCAGGAAGAACTGGAAGGAGACAGCCCTGCACAGGCATGGGGATGTGCAGACAAAGAGACCCAGAAGGAAGCTGGCATTTCTTCTTTTCCTTGACATTTTTATGCTCTGTGTCATTCTCTCTCTATTTTGGTGTGGGGTCTCTGTGTCTCTCCACCAGAACTTCAGCTTTCTGAACAAACTACTCCCTTTCTGTCTCTTGCGGGGCAGTGCCATCTGGAATTCACAAGGAGAGCAAAGGCCACAGCCTTGGGAGTCAGCTGGCCACAGATTCCACCTGTTGTCCGAGATCCCAGTTGGGCGGCCATTTTTCCACCCTTAGGATGGGACTTCCTCCCACTCTCTCCCAGAGCTGGACAACAGAATGGCTAAAACACTATGGGAAAGACACTCCTCCTCAGGAAACAGCCTCTGACAGCTCTCTGAAGTTCTCTACTCAGAGGGGCTCAGGCACAAGACTTGGGCGCTGGGGTCCAAGCCGTGACCAGGGAGTGGAAGGATAGGGCAAAAGGAGGCAGGAAGGACAGACTCACAAAAGGAAGAGGAGGTCTGGGAACAGAGTGCCGCAGTGAGAAGCAGGACGGCCAGGCCAGCCGCAGGGACCTCCATGGCGCTGGATAGCAGAGGGTGTGAGCTCGAGCAGTAGCCACGCAGAGCTGGGACCGGAGACCCACAGCTGCTGCTTCCTTCTGGGGTCTAAACCATGTCCCGTCTTTATAGACAGCCTCGGAGCCTTAGAAGACAGAAAGTCGAGGAAACCAAGGGGGGGGATATTTAAAACCATTGGTGTTGGTGTCGTGCTGTGAGTCACATAAGGTGGGAGAGCTCTGGGTCACCACCGAAGTTCAGGTTATTTGCAACCACGGTTCGGTTGCCTACCTGAGGGGGAAATGGTTTCTATATGAGAGGAGGCGAGATGCTGGTGTGACCCGGTTAGCAGATCGGGAGATCAAGCCATTTCTGCTACAGAGCCTTCTGCTCTGTGCCCCAGCTGTTCAGATGGCCTCTAGGTGACCCAGAGGATAATGCCATGGAGTCTGGGGGAGCACACCTCAGACGGAGACGGCAGAACTAGGGAAGCTTCAGCTCTTCAAGGGGCAAGACGGAGGCTGGCCTTTCAGACTTCAGCTCCATCATCAAACCCGCACGGGTCTCTGCAGTGCGCCCAGAGTGTCAGTGCCTGGCAATGAGCACTTCTGATTGCAATGTCAACTTCGGATTGCCAAGGCATCATTTGAAAGGCATACTGCCAGCAAGGCCTGGAGAGAAAGAGCCAGGCTGTCCCGCCTATAAATTTCCCCTTTGAGAAAAGCCCTAGTAACCGATATAGATGGTCACTTGAGCGACCCCACTATTCCCTTCCTGCATTCTAATTCCTGCTCTTAGGTTTTACATTTGCCAATAGGGAACCCACAAAGCCCTGGGCACCCCACCCTTAACCCCAATAAGGGCAGAACCTTAGGTCTATGCTCTCCCTCTCTCTTTACCAGTGACCTCACTGAGGGGCCCTCGGGCATGCCATGTACCCCTGTGAGTAATAAACCTTGTATTTTAAAATTTCCCTGGTGGTTGCTGCTGAGGTGTGAACCTCACACTCATAGGAAGAGCCACAAAGTCCTGTCGGGCCACAACATTGGCTCCAGTCAGGAAAATGTCTGGGGAGCTCACCACCAGCTATAACTACATAGCCCAGGCATTTTGAGTGCATGCCATCACGATCAAAAGGTTGAGACCCCCGCAAGACAGCTGGTCCCTGGGTTGGTTAGGCTAATGTGAACGGAGAACCCTAAACTGTTGTTACCCTTTGACCACAAAGTACTCTGCCAGGGATCTGTCCTACGGATAGAAGTAGAAGGATGAAGAAAATTGTATGGATAATGGTGTTTGTCACAGCCTATTTGTAACAATTTTAAAAGGACCTACAGGATGTCTGGGTGGCTCGGTAGGTTAAGTGTTGGACTTGATCTCATCTCAGGTCATGATCTCAGGGCCATGAATTCCAGCCCTGTGTTGGGCTCCAGGCTGGTCATGGAGCCTACTTAAAAAATAATTATTATTATTATATTTTTTAAAAAGAAGTAATTTTTAAAGTAAAAAACCAAAATTAACTAATTAAAATCCATACAATTAAATGAATTATGGCATATTCACCTCTTATAATAATAATTAGCCCTGAATAACTAAGAAAGTGAAGAAATGTTCAAAGGAAGTACTTGTTCTTCAAAAACCCTGAAACATTTCCTGTGTCCTTATTGTAAAGTCAAGATGGTATTTCCACGGTTTGTCTGGCAGCTCAATGACATCATCAGGGACACTTTTCTTAAAATGTTTCCCTTTCCCCCAACATTTTGTTGGCTTTTCTTTGTGGGAAGGTGGGTGTCACTTCATGGTTACAAAATGGCTGCTGCTTCTCAGGTCTGCACAAAGTCTTCTCCATAGGCTTATAAAGGAGTCTCATAAGAGTAGAGAAAAAGCAACATTACAGGTATCTTTAATTCAAATTGGGGTTTGGTTTTTTTTTTTACTTCATTTGTAATGTGAGCTTTAGTTCACCACCCAAAAGTAGCAAAATCTAGTTTTATTTTTAAGTAATCTCTACCCCCAATGTGGAGTTTGAACTCACGACCCCGAGACCAAGAGACACATGCTCCTCCGACTGAGTCATCCAGACACCCCAGCAAAAGCCAATTTAAAAAATAAGTAAAATAGAAAAGATTAAAATTTATTTTATTTCTGAAAGCTAGGTAAGCAGCAGGACGGGTGCCAGTAAGGATGTGGCGGTTTGCCTCTACACTCTTCCCGTCTTACTGTGGCATATATGAAGTCTGAGGCATGATTTGAGTAAAATTTCTTTCCTGGAAGGTAGCAAAAATGTTATTACCCAAACATAACCACTATTAACATTTTGGTTTATTTCTTTCAAGTGCATTTTTTCCTAGGCTATGATGTTCTGTTGGCTTACCTGCTTTCTTCTTTCTACTGTATGTCTGGGGGCTGAGGGGCATTATTGTAATCATGATATGAATGTAATTTTGTATTTTTATTGTTTATACTTACTATTGTAAGACTTTTCCAGATCGTTCCAGGATTTTGAAGAGCTGTCTGACTCAACTATAAGCCTAGTTCATCAATATGATCACACACTATTACAGCTCATTGATCACAGCTCAATGATTACAAATCATTACACTATTACATTTGAACTAGTTCCAGTTTTTAATTTAGCTTTTAACTATTTTATAAATAAATTGTACCAAACATATACACCCATAAAATGTTCCCCGTAAGTGAGGTTATTTCTATAGGATATTTTCCTTGCTGTTGACTTTCAGGGCCAAAAAGTAGGTACACTTAATTAAGGCTCCCGATCTTTACAGATACCCCATATGAATGTGCGTTTTTGTTCCCCATTGGCAAACCCAGCGATAGCATATGATAGAGACTTCTGAATGTTTGATGAATGAAGCAGTGATTTAAAAGCCTGCTTGGAGTCTGGGGTTCCCCAATTCCATTCTGTCCACCTGCGTCCGGATCAAATGTAGCTCGGGCTACTCCGGACTCAGTGGCATCATTATACACATCCCATCTGTGCAGCCAAAACCCCAGGGAAGAACATTACACATGTCTGCTTTGCAGATGGTAAAGAGAAAAATCCAGTTCATAGCTCTGTTTGGGTAGAAGGAACCAGCTAAGCCTGGGCCCCTGGTGACAACTCTTGGTTCCCCCCCCAACCCCGCCTCACTGGTTAATCATTTCCTTAGAAACACTCTGCTCAACATGATGTCATGGTCCTTTACACCCAGGGTGTGGTTTAAGTGTGACTCGTGTGCCCAGGATGCTGAAGCATCACCACAGATGTCAGCCTTTGCGACTAGAAGAGCTGTACTAGAACACAGATCTGCTCCACGGGCAGAATCATTCACCTGTAGATCTCTCCATGCCCCTAGAGCTCTAACACAAACATCATCTCATCCCGTCACTGTCCAAAACCTTCCCACACAGTCAGTCCCAACAAATAAGCAACTGAGTTGTTCTTGTGTTCCCTGAACCTCCATGTACAACCCCAGGTACCCCAACATATATGACTCCTAACATGTTACCATGCAATAGCTTCTCCTCTGGTCATCCCCAGCCACTGACTCCCCATCCCCCAGAGAGGCTTATAGAGGGACAAGGACGTGGCTTGGACCCCAGAAGGAAATAGGGAGTAGTGAGTGCCCAGTCCTGACTTGGCTTTGCCCAAACTCCTCTAAGCCCAACGTTGTTAAGGTCTCCAGAGCTGCCCTGGTTGACTGTCTCCTCACACAGCCCTCAGTTCATAGTCTTGTCCACACCACAAGACTCTCAACCCTTATCCTTTCTTGCTGTCAGGGTTGTGTCCTAATCCTCTGGATAGATGCCTAAACCATATCACTTAAGCCTTATAGATAGATAGTCCCTAAATGAAAGCAAAGAACTTCACAGAAGGTTTCAAAATGTTCTAGACTGTTTCCCATGGAGTTTTATCTATCCTAGTCTCTGGATCTGAGAAGCAGAGGAAGACTAGGAACCATTTGAAGCTGGGAAAATTGAGGCTTAACTCAGTCCTTTTTTTTTTTTTTAAGATTTTATTTATTTATTTGACACAGAGAGAGAGAAAGAGATCACAAGTAGGCAGAGAAGCAGGCAGTGGGGCGGGGGGTAAGCAGGCTCCCCGCTGAGCAGAGAGCCCAACGTGGGACTCGATCCCAGGACCCTGAGATCATGACCTGAGCCGAAGGTAGAGAGGCTCGACCCACTGAGCCACCCAGGTGCCCCTTAACTCAGTCTTTAACGAGATGCTGATGCCAAGTCTATTTGGTTCCTAGGAGGAGCCAAATGAAAGATTTCCCTCAGTTCTCCAAAGAAGCTCCACCCTTTGGGTGACTTACAGAAGATGAGATCTTCTGGGAAATATCTCTATAGACCAGATAAAGTTTCCCCTAAAGGTAGGAGGGTCCAAGGTTCCAATATCCAGACGTCCTCAAGAGGGAGCTAGAGACTGAGAATAAGACAGCGATCCAAAACAAAAATTCCAAGACACATAAGAAATGGTTGGCTCCCTTGGTTCCTTTTGTGCCTTGCTCTGTAGGTCTGAGCAGTGACATCTCCATCAACTTCCCCCCACCCCGGGCCCCTCAGAGGATGGAAGAAGTTAAATTGGCTTTTCTCAGACATTTGTTTGCTGCTCCCTCGTGCTGAGGGAAGACACCTCCACATATGTCCTAGATTTCTTGATAGTCATGGTGACACTGGCAGCCAGCGTTCCCTCTCCTTGTGTGACATCAGAATCATTCCTCCTTCCCAGAGAGAAGTGGGTCATGTAGAGGAGAAACAACCCACAGGACATGGGCTGAGGAGCAGAGAGACACAGACAGAGGGTTTTCTCTCTCTCTGGATTTTTTTTCTTCCCAGGATTTTTGAAATAAAACTACATTTGACATTTTGCATCTATCCTTTCAACGTTTAATAGTAGAAATCAAGTATTTTCATGACATTCTATGTGTTTAAGTGGTCCATCTGTGGATTTACTTTATTATCCCAACACTGTAGATTATGTAGTTTGGGGTCAATTATTTGATTATAGATAAGCTGCACCAAATAACATGGTCCCTAAAGTTTTTCCCATTTGTGAGTTCATTTCCGTAGGATAGATTCTGAGAAGTCACCTCTGGTTTAAAGACTACGGACATTTGTAAGGCCTCTGACCTTCACCCAGGATTAAATCTGGACTTCACTGTAGGTCTACGATGAGTACTTGATAAATAGACCAATTCCCAGAGAGCTAATCCTTATTTTTACCATTCTCATGCCTCCAGACTTTCTAATTTTGTTCTTTCCTTAGGATGTACTTGCATATTTGTGTATGGATATACATAGTATAAGCTTGACTTACACTCTTGTGACTGAATGACATTATTACCTCTGCCACATTTATATGGTCAGGATTACTGTGGAAGTCCACCAGAACACTCTGTTTTATGGAAGGAGGCTAGTCACCCATCTGGAGAAATGACATCCTCTCAAGCACCCCAATCAAATCAGCAACTGAACCTTTCCAGTGTGTGCCCTAACCTTCTCTTATAACTACAGGCAACCCTGGATTGTACCACTCACATGATGACACCATACTTAAATTTCTAGCTTCAGCATCTCTAATTTCTGTGTTCCCATGGCTGCAAGGCTGCCTACAAAAAGGAAGCAAGACAGCTCAGATCCCAGAAGGAGTCCAGCAGTAAGTGAGTTTCCAAGCCCTATCTCAGCTCTGCCCACACTCATCCAACTGTCCAGCATCATGAGAGGCCTTGTGGCTTCCCTCTTTGCCCTTCTCTGCACATGGTCCTCTGCTCCCATGCACGGGGGAGTCTGTTGTTCACTTGCCTTCAACAGTTGCTCCCCTCACTCTGGCCAGAAGTCAGTCTCCATCTTCCTAGTGCTGTGGCCTGAGAACCCCCATGTGAAATCAAAGAGCCTCAAGTGGGCTTTCAAGATGACACAGTGCTTTTCTTCAAGAGGGTTGAAAAGGGTCTTACTGATCTGGACTGCAGAATGGGAGTTAGGAGAGGTTTGATCCCATTTTTCAGATCAATGAAGCCTAGTTTATTGGGTTATTAAGATCTGGTAAAATTTAGGTCTATTTAGATCCTATTGCTATTGGTAAGTTTTATAAAATTGGTAAGAGTTATAAAATTGTTCCTGCTTTCACTGAGTATCTGTATGATTTAATGGATTTGGGGGCGGGGGGAATGTTCTCCAAAGGAAGTTAGAAGAAGGGAGTAGACTCTCTATAGGCTGGTTGCTTGTAGAGTAAGCCAGAGCCCAAAAGAGACAAAACCAGAGATAAGACTCAGGAAATTAATGGGAAACAAACAAATTAAACAAAAAAAGCCAAATCATTTCCAGTTTCCTTTCCTCCTAAACCTCAACTCTGAGCTCTGCTATCCTTCTCTACTTCTTCCAGACCCTCCGGGGCTTGCCTGTGCTCCTGAGCAACTTCTTCTGTTCCTGCTCCCTCACAGGTAAGGTTTACACCACATCTCCCTGCTGCTTCACCTGCACGTCCCTGCAGATCCCCCACAACCTTGTGGTTGCCTGTTTTAAGACCAGTGGCCAGTGCCCCAAACATGGCGTCAGGCATTGTTCTCCCTGCCCAACCCTGGCGAGACATAGGATGTGGGGGTTGGGAGTGGCCTCAGAAGTCAGAGCAGAGATGCTCCAGCTGACGGAGAAGGAGCTGTCCTGAGAAGACCTGGTCCTCTGGGGGCCTTTTGTGCATGCAGGACACAGAGAGAGACCACTGAGCTGTTTCCTGACATGGGATGGAGGTGCAGGGACCCAGGGAGGACATGCCCAGAAGTAGAGGGAAGAGAAGGAAGAAAGAGACAGCAGAAAGGAAGTAGCCTGAGGTTATTTCCATTAATCACTCAGGGAAGAATTAGGAGTCGTGAGGTTTGGGCAGTGATGCCTTGATAAGGTGCACCAGCCCTAAGGTGCCCACAGGGATGAAGATGAAGAGGCCACAGGTGGTCAAGAAATCCTTACTCATTCTCTACATAGTACTCCTGCCTTCTCCACAGCTTTGTCACCAAACAGGGCCATTATTTCTATGCCAACCCCAGCTGTGCCTGGGTCCAGGAATACAGCAGGGGCCTGCGGAGAATCCAAGGGGTCCAGAAGGAACACATGAGGGGCATAACGTAGACTGAGCAGCAGTGACCTGAACCAGCGAACTGTCTCTACAGCTCCAGAAATTCCCTCTCTCTTCTCCTAACCACATTCGGAAAACTAATTTAGTTAAGCTTTTTAAATATTATAAATTATTTTATTATTTGGTGTTTTTCTCTGTGCAATCATATGTCACCTTCTTATTCCCTAAGTCCCTTCCCAGTCAATCATATGGCGGTTGCCATATTGAGGGTGATAGTGAAGGACTGTGCTCCTATCTCTGGGTAGACATTGGGCCAAACCCATCAACAGACACATATGGAGTTTTTATGAGCCCTTCATTTTGTTATGCATGTCAGAATAATGAAGACTCTTTCTGTTCTCTTAAGTGAATCTTGGAGTTTTTGGTTTAGTTTGGTTTCTCTGACAAAGCAGTTTCCTTGGTTGGAGAGAATAAGAGGAAATGATTAGGGGCATCTAAGCTAGAAGGGAAGACAAGAGAAAATGGATGAATGTCATTCTAATGATACCAGGCTTTACAGTGGTGATACAGTCCTCATATGCTGAAGAACAAACAAAGTATTCAAAACAAATGCAAATTTATATGCATCAGGGAAACCCACCACTTCAATGAACAACAAAGCAAGGCATTCTATCGTGCATATTTATGCATTTTCGTGAGTTCACCTTTTTTAAAAATAAAGACTGTTTTTGAGGATTACAGTAAGTCACAGCCTGTTTATCTAGTCATCAAAAATATCACTGTGTTGTATATACTGCTTATCTCCCTTTGACATATGAGGAAATAGAGTCTCAGTACAGCTAAGAAACTCGCTTGAGGTCACACAGCTAGAAATGTTGGAATCTAATCTGCAGACCAGAGCAAGTCCCACACTCTTTTTTTTTTTTTAAGATTTTATCCATTTATTTGACACAAAAGTAGGCAGAGAGGCAGGCAGAGAGAGAGGAGGAAGTAGGCTTCCTGCTGAGCAAAGAGTCCGATGCGGGGCTTGATCCTAGGACCCTGAGACCATGACCTGAGCTGAAGGCAGAGGCTTAACCCACTGAGCCACCCAGGCACCCCAAGTCCCACACTCTTAATTAACCACTAGGAAACAGTCTTTCAGTGTGCCCATGTACCAACTGAAACAGATTCACCAGGAATGCACAATTCCCTATTATGAGAGTCTATACTAGGCAAGCAAGGAGTAAGGAATTGTTTGTCTAAGATCCCAGAAAAGACTGAAACCCGTGGATGTGAGCCTGGCATTAGAGACCTCTTCTAGACTAAAGATGTTTGCAATTCCAAAGGGGCTGCTGGGCGGGTAATCTGAACCTTTCACAGCCTGGATGGACTAGAGGAAAACTGAGAGTCCAGGGTGAAACACAAGCTACGGAATGAGAGAAAATGTCTGCAAACCATTGATTTGCCAAAGGACTGGTATTTGGAATATGTAAAGAACTCTCAAAACTCAACAGTAAACAAACGAACAGTCCAATTAGAAAACGGTCAAGAGGCATTAAGGAACACTTGAATGAAGAGGATATGCGGATGGCAAATAAGCAATGGTATTGTTGACCGTGAGTTTTTAAATTCTCATTTTTAAAGATTCAGACTGAAACAGTGAGGTAGGTAAAATAATGTTGCCCTCCTCTCACCCCCACAAAGATGTCCCTCTTAATTCCTGGAAGCTGTAAACATGTTATGTTGCACAGCCTGGAGGAAATCAAGATTGTTACCCACTGACTCTGAGATGGCAAGATTACCCTGGTTTATCTGAGTGGGCCTGACGCAATCCCAGGGATCCTTATAAGGGAGGTAGGAAGGTCAGTGTCAGAGCCCTGCAATGTGAGAAAGACTTGAGCGGGTGAACCATGAGAGACTATGGACTCTGAAAAACAATCTGAAGGGTTTGAAGCGGGGGGGGTGGGAGGTTGGGGGAACCAGGTGGTGGGTATTACAGAGGGCACGGATTGCATGGAGCACTGGGTGTGGTACAAAAACAATGAATACTGTTATGCTAAAAATAAATTTTTTAAAATGATAAAAAATTAATAAAATAAAATTTAAAAAAAAAAAGACTTGAGCAGCCATTGTCAGCCACACCCAAGGAATGTGGGGCTCTTCCAGAAGCCAAAAAAAAAAGACAAGAAAATGGATTCTCCCATAGAGCCCCAAAAAAGGAATGCAGCCCTGCAGACACTGTGGTTTTAACCCACTGAGACCCATTTCAGGATTTCTGACCTCCAGAACTATACAAAAATAAATGTGTTGCTTTTGAGTGACTAAGGTTGTAGTAATTTGTCACAGCAGCAATAAGAAACTAATACAAATAATTACAGATAAAATGATATCATTGAGGTTTTAACACATAACCACAATTTTTCTGAGGTTTCTCTCAAGAAAGGTGGGATCTAGGTCCCCTCTGCTCGAGTCTGGATAGGCTTGTGATTGCTTCCATCACAGGGGAGGAGATGCCACGTGACTTCTATGGCTATGCCGTAGAGAGCCATGCACCTTCCACCTTGTTCACCAGGAACAGTCATCTCGGAGCCCTAAGACTTCCAGCCTGGAAGGGCCACATTGTAGACAGTTCCTGTTGACAGTCCAAGCTGACCCTATCTTTCAACCAGCCCAGCCCAGGTGCCAGACATGTGACTGAGGAAGCCGTCATAGAAATGGACCTTCCAGCATGAAGGTGAGGGTTATTTATGACAGGATGGCTCATGGCATCATAATTATCACATCTGTGTGGGCAGAGCAGTTGTAAAACAGCATGAGCACCTTCTCCTAAATGGAAGAGAAACTCAGCTCACAGTTCACAGGTAGATCTGTCCTTGCAAGGAGGTTGTGGTGATTCCAACTCGTGGCCATGCACTAATTACAGAAATAATTTCTTCAGAGCAATCTCAATAAACTAGCAAAAATTTTCTGAGATGTGCCCCCAACTGATGGAGAAATTGAGCTACTTTTGAAGAGCTGAACCTCTGTGTTAACCAAAGGGTGCTGACAAACCCTAAATTGTATAATTCACAGCATGACACCAACACTATCATTAAAATCTTCCCCTCCCATCACCCCAGTTTCCATCTTCCAATGCCATGGGGCTTTCAATAAAGAGAAGGGGTAATGGCTTGAACCTGGTGTCAGCTGCAAGTACCCAAGTCTTATCTTAGCTGTGCCAATGTTTGATCTCAGAATCTCCTGCCTGCCCAGAATCATGGAGGCATTCAAGATTCACCATGACCCTTTGCTCCCAGACCTTCTCAATGCCATGTCAGTCTATCATCCCTTCTGTCTTTTTCAGATATCATCCTCTCTGGTCCCAGGTGAGACTGTATAAAACATGTCTGGATGACAAAGATCATTCAAGTGAAAATAAAGCACTCAACATGGGGACGTCAACCACCACCCTGGTCTTTCTTTCAAAAGGGTCCAGGCTCTCATACTTTACCAAGTAGTTCAGAGAGAGAAGAGAGACAGTGAGGTGGTAAGTCTCACTTCATAGATAAAATTATTAAGGCCAAATTCACTGAGTAACTGTTGGCAAGAGGCACACTCCTGGTCTATTTACTTCCCATTGGTGCAGGCAAGTTTAGATTCATGTCAGCTATTCTCAAAACCCCAGTAGTTTTGGTGACATAAAAGATATCCCAGTTTGATCTCTATTCTATTATGACATCCTGGGCTAGATGAACTTCCCTCCTAAAAAAGGCAGAAGGTCAGATAAGACTTTTTAAGTTTCTTGAAAAATAAAAACCAAAATGGAGAGATAGACATGGAAATCTCTAGGAAAAAACCACATGCCCAATTCATTTAAGTTTCCCAAATTTAAGAAATGCTATGACTTTCTAGTTCCTTTTGACCTTTTCTGGGGTTAGCATTAGGGGGAAGAAGTTGATTGTCTTTGGCTTTTAAATGACTCAGTCTCATGCTGTACCTTCTCCTATAGTTGGTGTTAACTCCCCAGCCTCCTGCTCCTTCTCTTATACCCACCAGAGGTTCCCTCAAGATTTTGTAGCAGACTCTTATGAACCCGACATCAGGTGCTCTAAGGCCAGTGACATGTAAGGACACTCCTACTCACTCCTGGTGAGAAACTGGAGAAGCCCTGGGGGAAAGAGCAGCTCCCATTGGTATAGGGAAGTGGACTGGGCACTATCCTGGGAATACCCAGCTCTATGGCCCATCACAAGAACAGAGGAAACCTTCAGCTGTTTTCTGAACTAGTCCAGGGCCAGCAAAGAGCCAGAAGAAACTGGCTAAGTGCAGAAGAAGATGGAGAAGGAAGTGACAGCAAGAGGGAAGCTGTAGGAGGAAATCCTCATGAGACAGTCAAGGAAATGGAGGGCCCTCAAGTATGAGGGCTGATTGCTGAGAAAGTGACAGATCCCGAGATGTCAAGTCAGAAGGAAGGATGAAGGGCCACTGTGGGCCCAGAAATTTTCCCACTGGCCATGTCCTCCTGAATCTTTCTGTCTTCTCCATCCATTAAGCTTCCAAATTGAAAGAAACAAACCGGCCTGTGCCAACCCCAGTGATGCCTGTGTCCATCATGAACCTGGAGCTAAATCTGAGGGGTCTAGAAAGAAAGAGCCAAATCAATCAGCAGATTGAGGAGCAGATTGTCTAAGCCAGAAGAACAGCAGTTGGAACCCCAGGAGCTTCCTCTTTTAGGGGTTTAAACCCCACCTCCCACTAACCAAACTCTGGAGCCTTCCATACCTAAATTTTAATTTATTTAAAATTTTTCATCTTGGGACGCCTGGGTGGCTCAGTTGGTTGAGCTGCTGCCTTCAACTCAGGTCATGATTCCGGGGTCCTGGGATCGAGCCCCGCATCTTGGCGGGGAGCCTGCTTCTCTCTCCCACTCCGCCTGCTTGTGCGCTCTCTCTCTCTCTCTCTGACAAATAAATAAATAAATAGCATCTTAAAAAACAGATTCTAAAAATTTTCATCTTTATTTTGAATTATGTTTCCCATTGAATGTTCTAAGAAAGCACATAGTGCACTGTCATTCAAGGTGATGTTGAATGATTGTACCAAATTTTGTCTTTAGAGATTTGACCAAATCCATCAACAAACAAGATTTTTTAAATATCCATTTTTTTTTCAAAGTATTTGGTCTTTGCACTATGTTTTAACCTTGTGAATAACAAAGATGCTTTCATTTGTTAAAAATAGAGCTTCCCTATGACCCTGCAATTGCACTACTGGTTATTTACCCCAAAGATACAGATGTGGTGAAAGAAGGGCCATCTGTATCCCAATGTTTATAGCAGCAATGGCCACGGTCGCAAACTGTGGAAAGAACCAAGATGCCCTTTAACGGACGAATGGATAAGGAAGATGTGGTCCATATACACTATGGAGTATTATGCCTCCATCAGAAAGGATGAATACCCAACTTTTGTAGCAACATGGACGGGACTGGAAGAGATTATGCTGAGTGAAATAAATCAAGCAGAGAGAGTCAATTATCATATGGTTTCACTTATTTGTGGAGCATAACAAATAGCATGGAGGACAAGGGGAGATGGAGAGGAGAAGGGAGTTGAGGGAAATTGGAAGGGGAGGTGAACCATGAGAGACTATGGACTCTGAAAAACAATCTGAGGGTTTTGAAGGGGAGGGGGTTGGGAGGTTGGGGGAATCAGGTGGTGGGTGCTAGAGAGGGCACAGATTGCATGGAGCACTGGGTGTGGTACAAAAACAATGAATACTGTTACACTGAAAAGAAAAAAAAAAAAAAAGTAAGCTAGACCTTCCAGCCATTGTGTTGCTTGTTTCCTTGAACATCAATAATACCAACTGGGAGGGATGAAAGGGGAAGTGTGAGAAAATCAGAGAAGTGAGAAAAGTCAGAAAAAGAGAACATGCCTCTGTAATCTGTTATGACAATCACCTTACGACAGAGATCATTGACAGGAAAAGCCAGAGCTAAAATGTATGTTTAGATTAAACCATATCTATATTCTCTAAATTATCAGCAATTGACATGAACAAAAGAACAAGCCATTCTTTCATGGGCATCTTTGCACTTTTTAAATAAATCAAATTTTCTTAAGAATAATAACATTTATTGAATTCAATATGAATTAAGAACTTCCACGCATTGGCTCATTTTGTCCTCAGGATACCACTGTGCTGTCTGTTCTGTTATTGTGCCAGTTGATAGATAAGGAAGCAGAAGTTCAGGGAGGTTAAGTTAACTCCTCCATGGCTATCTGTTAGCTGTGTTGGGATGTTCATGTCCCACGCCCTTAACCATCAGACCCCTGTCTCTCAAGGTGGTGTTGTCCCTGAACAGACTTAACTTGGCATTCCCTGTTCTGTGACGTGGGCACTCTGGGTCCAGCTAACCAGGAGATCATCGTCGTTGGTTTGCAAAAGCAAGATGATTCAAGTCCCTCCACTTGGTACTGCATCTTCCCTTTGCTTATGTTCATCAAGCCAAAAGTCAGAGTGTAGACAGGCTCTCTGCTTGCTGCCTGTTTCCCTTCCCCTATTCAGATAAATGCTCAGGGCACAGCAACAAATATGCTGTCTAAGCAGACTCTAGCTAAATAGTGAGAAGACTCCCTCTTTCCTTGATGGTGCCCCCAGTTTCTACAAATATTTCCTTTGGAGTTGTCTCATCCACCCTTAGGGGAGCCATGAAACTGTAAAACTTCCTTCTCTGGGCAATGATTCTCTCCTGTCCCCTAACTTCAATCTCCTGCCTCAACAGATGAGAGTGATGGGGAGAGGTAGAGGACTAGTCTTGCCATCATCAGGGGAGATCTTAGCTGGAGGGGTCTATGGCATGGTCTTTTTTGAATGACAACACAACTTTGCAACAGGTTCAATCCCAGTCAACACCTTGTTAAATGACACAGAAAATTCCATGACAACATAGGGCAGTGACACTGCCTAATGCTGGAAAGTGGAGGAGGATAATTACTCATAGGATTAGACCAGAACTCTACAACTTAGAGAATCCACAGCTACTTCAATTTTATCTATTTATTTATTTTTAAAGATATATTTACTTACTTTAGAGAGCAAGAGAGAGAGAATGCCCACATGCAAGAGTAGGGAGGAACAGAGGGAGAGGGAGAGAAGCTTGAAGCAGACTTTCGGCTGAACATGGAACGTGACACAGGGCTTGATCTCAAGACCCTGAGATCATGACCTGAGCTGAAATCAAAAGTCAGACGCTTAACTGGCTGAGCCACCCAAGCATCCCTATTTCTTCAATTTTAGAAAAGATATACACAATTTATATAAGGATTAACATTCTTCATTTATCAAGAACAAATTGGTAAGAAAATAACAGACATATTACATACCTAAGTGTATTGAACTCTGTAATTTTGCTTCTGAAAGAAATTAAAGGTTTCCTTTTCCCCATTATCATTCCTGATGACTCTATGAGGATTAAAAGTAAATGTCCAAGCAGAGCAGGTCTCAGTGGCACTGAATACAACAGGTAGCCAGGGAGCTTGGAGTATAAATGAAAAGTGAGCTCCTCACCAAGTTCTCCTATAGGTTCTACCCACAAGGCTCAGGACCTTCACGATTGCTCCCTCTGCTTTCCAACAATTTTCATCTCTATGTCCAAAGACTTTACACAAGTCTTTATAAACACTTTCATTTAAAATATCCCCAAACAGGGGCTTCCTGGGTGGCTCAGTCATTAAGTGTCTGCCTTCAGCTCGGGTCATGATCCCAGGGTCATGGAATCAAGTCCTGCATCGGGCTCCCTGCTCCCCAGGGCGATGGCGGGTGGGGGACAATGCTTCTCCCTCTCTCACTGCCTCTGCTGTGTTCCTTCTCTAGTTATGTCTCTCTCTGTCAAATAAATAAATAAAAATCTTTTAAAAAAATAAATAAAATAAAATATCCCCAAACAGGCACCTGGCTGGCTCAGTCTGATAGAGCATGTGACTCTTGATCTCAGGGTCCTGAGTTAAAGCCCCAGGTTGGGCATGGAGACTGCTTAAAAAAAAAAAAGCATGCATATATACATAAATGCATGCCATATATATATATATGGCATATATATACATATATATATATATATATATATATATATATATATATATATATTCATTCCAGACTTTACTCAAAATAGAACACAAATGTCCATTGAGTGGTGAGTGGATAAACAAGTGGTACAGTTAGTTATGCAAGCCCATGACATGTGCATTCTTAAAAACCACTACATGCTACAAAATCATGCAATAAAAACCACAGGGCTCAGGGAAGATGGAGTTGGGGCACAACATTGAAACCCCTCATCAGTGAAACACAAAAGAGAAATAGGAACAGAGTAAAAGTTAGCACAGCTTTACACATGTTAAATAGTTAATATAAATACACTACACATGGCACTTTAATTAGAAAAAGGCCTGAGTCAGGGAAATACAAATCAAAGCCATGATGAGATACCACCTCACACCAGTCAGAATGACTGAAGTTAACAAATCAGGAGACAGATGCTGGCGATGATGCAGAGAAAGGGGAACCCTCCTACCCTGTTGGTGGGAATGCAAGCTGGTGCAGCCTCTCTGGAAAACAGCATGGAGTTTCCTCAGAAAGTTGAAAATAGAGCTTCGCTACGACCCAGCAATCACACTACTGGGTATTTACCCTAAAGATACAAACGTAGTGATCCGAAGGGGCACGTGCACCCGAATGTTCATAGCAGCAATGTCCACAACAGTCAAACTGTGGAAAGAACCTAGATGTCCATCCACAGATGAATGGATAAAGAAGACGTCATACACACCACACACACACACACACACACACACACACACACACACACACAGGAATATCAACCATCAAAAAGAATGAAATCTTGCCATTTCCAAAGACATGGATGGAACCAGCGGGTATTAGATTAAACGAACTAAGTCAGTTAGAGAAAGACAAATACCGTACGATTTCACTCATATGTGGAATTTAAGAAACAAAACAGATGAACACAGGGGAAGGGAAGGGAAAATAAAATAAGATGAAAATTGAGAGGGAGGCAAACCATAGAGATGCTGAACTCTAGGAAAAAAACTGAGGGTTGCTGGAGGGGAGTGGGTGGAGGGATGGGGTGACTGGGTGATGGGCATTAAGGAAGACACATGATGCAATGAGCATTGGGTGTTGTATGCAACTGATGAATCACGAAATTCTACTTCTGAAACTAATTTTTTTTTAAAAAGCCCCTGAAGTTTGCTTACAGAAGTGGGAGTATATTCTCTGAGCACAGTGGAATTTAATTAGAAATCTATAGCAAGGGGCGCCTGGGTGGCTCAGTCAGTTAAGTGTCTGCCTCATGATCCCAGGGTCCTGGAATTGAGCCCCACATCTGGCTCCCTGCTCAGTGGGGAGCCTGCTTCTCCCCCTCCCTCTACCTGCCACTCCCACTTCCTGTGCCCTCACTTTCTCTCAAATAAATAAATAAAATATTTTTTAAAAAAGAAGAAATCTATGACAAGACATACAGAAAATGTCCAAATATTTGGAAATAAAAAATGCAGTTCTAAACTGCTCATGTGCCAAAGATGAAATCACAAGGGAAATAAGATAGCATTTTAAACTAAATGGCAATGAAAACATACATAAAAAATTGGCATTGTGAAGCTAAAGCAGAACGGAGAAGAAAATGTACAGCTTTAAATGTTTCTATGCGAAAAGAAGAAAGGTGTGAAATAATGAATAACGCCCCACCTCGAGAAGCTAGGAAAGATTGAGCAGATTAAACCCAAAGTAAGTAGAAGGAAGAAAATAATAAGACGGGTAAGCAATGAAACAGAAAACAGGCAAAAGAAAAAAGTCAGGAAAGTCCAAAATCGGTCATTTGGAAAGCTTATTGATGAACCCCTGCTGCCTCTTACACATTTCTCACTGGGCCCCTCACAAAGGTCCTGTTAAAGAAGACTCCCTGTCATGCTCCCAACCTCTTGCTATGCTTGGTCCAGTCCTCTTGCCACCCTGGGGAGAGAGAGAGATCCTACAGGACAAGGAGTGGACAGAGACACAGACAGGTGGGCCCCGTCAGGTGTGCAGAACATGGAGAGATCCCTGGGGTGTTTCTGCATTGACCCAGGATCCACAGGGAATCAAGGATGAGCTACCTCTGTGCAGAGAAGAGAAAGGAGGGGAACTCAGCTTCCATGAGCAAAGAAAAAAGGGCTAGGGAACTTGAGGGCTTGGGGAATATGTGCAGCTCTGAAGGAGATTGGCTCGGAGATCCCCAGAACAGAGAACGGCATGGAGCAGCGAAAGAGAGAATTCCCTAGGCATTCTGCTATGAAATTGTTCCTTTTTGATATACTTCTCCCTCTCACCATGGCTCCTTCCATCTAAGAGACTGGAAAGGTCTGCGCCGACCCCAGTAATGTGTAGGTCCAGGAATCCATCAGCAACTGGAATTCGATCCCCGAGGAGTCTGGAACCAAGCCGGGGAAGGGCTACAGATGTGAACAGATTTGGGCAGGAACCTGAGCCAGGAAACAGTCGGAAGCTTTATTTTTAAAATAAAATTTTATTTTAAACTTAGATGTGCTAGGTTATGGTCGTAATTCCTTCCGAATTTCAAATTCTGTTAGTTATTAAATGTTTTGAGAGGTCACGTGGCTCGGTCTTACTGCCCCTTACCTCTCTGCTTTGGTCACTCAGAGGATTTCCATGGCTGCCATTAGCAGGGTCTAGGCCCACATTATAAAAAAAGTCATGAAACCAGTAGTACGTATTGACTAAAGGTACCAAGTTCTAGATTCTAAGTTTGGAACGAATAAAGTTTTCCTTCCTTCCTTTCTTCCTTCTTTCCTTCCTTCTTCCTGTGTCCTTCCCTCCAAATTTCATTAAATGTTAATTTGAGGGATGCCTGAGTGGCCCAGTCGGTTAACTGTCTGCCTTTGGCTCAGGTCATGATCCCAGAGTCCTGGGATCCAGTCCCCAATCTGGCTCCCTATTGGGGGCAGGGGGCGGGGATTGGAGCCTGTTCCTTCCTCTCCCTCTGCCTGCCAGGCCCCTGCTTGTGCTCTCTCTCTCTCTCTCTGACAAATAAAATCTTTTCAAAAACGTTAAATTTGGAAAGTATCAATATTGGACAGGCTATGGAATATCTGGCAGGTCCCACAGCTGCTGCGAGTGTGAACTAGTCCTATCATTTGGAAAATTACTGTTGCCATTGGGTACGGTAAAAGTGTGCACAGCCAGAGACCCAGCACCCCGCTCCTGGATGCCTCCCCACAAATACCCTTGCACACGTACACCAGGACACGTGGCAGCCCTGCTGGCTTTAGCAAACACAAAAGGGGGCAAATGAAACGCAGATACACGGTGCATACACATACACGGAAACGTCCCAGGAGTGAAAGTCAACGCACTTGACAGCTACACACAGCAGCAAGGGTGAATCTCAGAAGCGTAATGTGGGGAGGAAAAAAAGCCACCGAAGAATGCGTATAACGATTCTATGCACATAAAGTTCAAAAACAGACAAAACTAAAAATCTGTTGTTTAAGATTCAAGGATGCATGGTAAAACCATAAGAAGAGCCAGAGTGCAGTACAGACACTATTGGGATAGAATCTCTCAGAGGAAGAAAGGCAGCGGGGCCCACGAAATGTCAGGTCATGTGATGTTTGTTGTATTGTGTCTCTTCATTCTCAATTCATATTTTATGCTACTCAGTCATAAGTAAAAATAATTATAAAAAATCAGATTATAGAGGGGCGCCTGGGTGGCTCAGTGGGTTAAAGCCTCTGCCTTCAGCTCAGGTCATGATCTCGGGGTCCTGGGATCGAGCCCTGCATCGGGCTCTCTGCTTGGTGGTGAGCCTGCTTCCTCCTCTCTCCCTCTCTGCCTATTTGTGATCTCTGTCTGTCAAATATATAAATAAAATCTTTTTTAAAAATCGGATTATAGAAAAGAACATTTAATTTTTCATTGTATATTGTATACAACAGGTATAACGATCACAGATAGAAAAATGCATGAAAAGTTACACATTGAAGATTAATAGTGGTAAACTGAGTTTTCTCTTTTTTATTTTCTTCAAAATTCAAAATTAAAATAATTTTAAGCGACACATAGGATTATATAATGAAATGAAGTTGTTCACCATATGTCGAAGCATGGGTTATGAAATTGGTTTGTTTGGTGTGATCTCAGCTAGGGAGAAAGCAGGCAGAGGAAAAAGACAAAGAGGCATCTAAAAATGTGACTATGACGGAGCACCTGGGTGGCTCAGTCCCTTAAGCGACTGGCTCTTGATTTCCACTAGGGTCGTGATCTCAGGGTTGTGGGATCAACCCCCACATCTGGCTCTGCACTTAGTGGGTTTTCTTCTTGGTACTCTCTCCCTCTGCCCCTCCTCCCATCCCACACATAAGCTCTCATGCTCTCTCTCTCTCTCTCTCTCTCTCTCTCTGAAAATAAATAGATCTTTTTAAAAAATGTGACCATGAGATCACAGGGGACTTTTGCTTACTTAGTTTTGCTTAATTATTTTCTAAAAGTTTTCATAGTCTTGGTTTTTAAATGATGAATCATAATGAAAACTTTTGTTTTTAAAGATTTATTTATTTATTCAAGAGAGAGTGTGAGCAAGCGAGCAGGGGGAGGGGCAGAGAGAGAGGGAGGGAATCTCAAACAGACTCCATGCTGAGCACAGAGTGTGACACGGGCCTCGATGCCATGACCCTGAGATCATGACCTGAACCGAAACCAAGAGTTGGATGCTCACCAGGCACCCGTGTTTTGTTTTAAGAAAAACGTGTCAAAGGCCCATTGCTTGCTTACATTTGCAGCAGACCCAATGCAACTTGTTCATGGTTTAATCTCTGGTTCCTGGACAGTGCTCAGCTCATAGTATGCATTCAATAATTATTTACAGAATATATGAATGAGTAAATGAATTAATAAATGAACAAAGGATGTTAACAGAGCAGGTGGAAGAGACAAAACAGAACTCTTGGCCTCTGGTTTTTATTTGTCTCTTCTCTGCACATTACAGTCTAGAAAAGGCATAATTTCCATAGATAAGAAGCCCAAGATGGGTAAGCAGACTATATGACAGTTCATTCTTTGGCTTGCATGAATTCCTTTCTAGCATCTCAGACAACATACAGTAGAGACTGATAACGTTTGTGGATTCTTGGGAGGCAGAGAGTTTGTAGACTATTAAAGACCAGCAAATGGCAGCCAACCTTCCCAAAAGAAAGGGGAAAGATGGATGAACTTGTGATCAGCCACTTCTGTATGGGCAAGATGCTATACCTATGCAATTCTTGGTAAGAAACCCTTTGTTGGCACTTTAAAAAGGAAATGCTCGGGGCAAGTCAGCATGGGTGCAGCTAGGGCAAATCCAGCTGAACCTATCCTACTTCCTTCTCTGGTAGCAATGAACATCTGAGGAAGGGTTGGCTGAAAAGAGCTGCAGACAAAGGCTCTGATTTTCAGCATTTCATGCCATGGGGATAGCTGGGAAAACAGTAACATTCGGGAAACTAACAGTCTATCATGGGCCCCTCTGTTATTGTACATTGCCGCGTGTAAAACAAAACAACTTTACCAAAAAGATGAAAACCTTGGAGCCTTAATTCTTCCCAAGTCCCCCTCCCCCAGTTCAGCCCTGCTCCTTTGACTAGGGGAAGCAGTCAGTCAAGCAGAGCTGAAGGTCCAAGAGAGGGGTGCACATTGCTTACCCAGAACGCAGATGACTCAGCGTCACCAGGAACTGGCGTCCAGGAATTGGCATAGAGACCCAAGAAATTGTACGAATCAGCTTCTTCCATCCTCTTGCCCATGCGTATTCCCCACATCCCTCCGCCATCTGATGTTGTGCTAACCGATGGGACAAGCTCCTACTCTTCCATTAGAACAGGGCTTTACATTTTCCTTTTTAGGAGGCAAACAACTTTCTTTACAAACAAACTTACCTGGAACCCCGTTCTATAAAACTGATAAAAAAAATATATAGATGCTTATATCAAAACCACAATAAGATGGGGTGCCTGGGTGTCTCAGTGGGTTCAAGCCTCAGCCTTCAGCTCAGGTCATGATCCCAGGGTCCTGGGATGGAGCCCCGCATCCGGCTCTCTGCTCAGCAGGAAGCCTGCTTCCTCCTCTCTCTCTCTCTGCCTGCCTCTCTGCCTACTTGTGATCTCTTTTTAAAAAAATCTTTACAAAAAAGAAAAGAAAAGAAAAAACACCACAATAAGATACCACCCCACCTCCGTTTGTATGGCTACCATCAAAAACCAAACCAAAACAAAACAAAACAAAAATAGAAAATAACAAATATTGGCAAAGGTATAAAGAAACTGGAGGGCTTGTGTGTTGTCATGGAGAATATAAAATGGTACAAAGGCTGTGGAAAACAGTACGGCGGTTCCTCAAAAAATGAAAAATGGATTTACTATAGGATCCAGCAATTCCTCTTCTGGGTATATACCCCAAAGAACTGAAAACAGGGTCTCAAAGAACCACGTGTTCACCCATGTTCACAGCAACACGATTCACAATAGCTAAAATGTGGAAGCAGCCCAAGGGTCCTTCAATAGATGAATGGAGAAGCACAATGTGGTAGATCCATACCACGGACATTTATTTGGCCTTAGAAAGAAAATTATGGCACATGCTACAAAATGGATGATCCTTGAGGACATGCTAGGAGAAATAAGCCAGTCACCAGAAATAAATACTGTATGATTCCACCAATATATGAGATTAGAATAGTCAGAATCATTGAGACAGTGTAGAATGGCGATTCCAGTGGCACAGGGAGGGGGAGAGGGAAGTTATTGTTTGATGGGTGCAGAGTTCTGGTTTTGCAAGATAAAAAAAAAAAAGTTCTGTGCTTGGATGGTGGTGATGATTGCACAATATATGAATGTACCTAATCCCACTGAACTGCACACTTAAAAAATGTTGACAATGGCAAGTATTATGTTACATATATTTTACAATAAAAAAGTTAAAAAAAAAATCCGACTGGTGCTTAATCTGATCTCGGCGGGAGTGGAGGTAGGGGACAGCCACATCTGCCTGACCTCTGAGCAGGGCGACCAACTCATCCCTGTGTTAGCACTGAAGTCCCACATCCCAGGTATACCTCTCGTCCCAGGGAAACCAGGATGGCCGGCCACCCTATCTCCCGCTCCCACACAGACTACGGTGGTGTCACTGTGCAGGGACCCTGCAGCACAGATTTAAGGCTGATGAAATGCAACTGGATTCTGTGGGATGCATTGCCCTGTCCCCAGCTCCCCCAGCCTGACCCAGAAGGAGTTCACCCCTCAGCCTCAGTCCAGGAGGCAGCCCTGGCTAGGCAGAGAGTTCTGTACAGCTTCCTTGATTGCTAAGGACCCACTCAAGCTCCATGTTCTGGGCACAGCACAGGCCTCCAGCTCTCCCTAGATGAGGGGTTCCAGTCCAATCCTGCTGGTGAGGCCCAGACACCCCAGGATCCCCTCCAAGTCCAGCTCCCCACTCCCAGCCCCCATCAGGCTTGAGTCTGGGTCTGGTGCTGGAGGTAGACACAGAACAGGGTCCCCAAATCCTCATCCTGGAGGGTCCTGGAATCCCTGAGCCTGAGACTACTGCCTGGGCCTTTGAACTCATGGTCCACATGGGCTCACCACCACGGAGGCTTCCCAGGCTCCCTGGGGAGGAGCAGAAAAGGAGGGCAGTTTCTACTTGTAAAGCCCTTCGCCTCTGGGCTTCCCCCACTACCACCCTAAAGATGCAAGCCAAATGTGAATTCTGGGATCATTCTCTGCCTCTGCTTCTCTTTGAATAAATTGACTCAGTTCTCTTATTTCAGATAAGTCATTAGTCACAATTCCAAAGAAACAAAACTCCCATGCAATCATGGATTTTTCTATCTCATGACTTCCTCACCAGCAACCCCTTATAAAGGAGGGTCAGAACCCAGATTTCAGAGCATCAGAGAATCCAGGAGTCTTCAGCTGCAACCTGCTCCCGCAGCTGGTCAGCCACCAGCAGGATGAAGGTCATCCTGGCTACCCTGGCCTTCTTCCTCATTCTTGCTGCCCTCCACTCTGAGGCCAATGAAGGTGAGACCCATTACTCCTAGTCCTCTGAATAGAGATAGTACAGTGGCTGGAGGAAGGGGAGTGTGGAGAGATGGGGGTGGTCCAAAATAGGCTCCCCCCACCCAGGTCCCTGCAAGACAGGTAGCATTTTACCAAGGGTCTCCCCCCACTCCTGTTTGGGACTCATTTCTGCCTCCTCTGGGGAGAGGAAATCCTGCCTCTGAATACAGCCTCCCTGGCCCTCGGGTACCCAACAGAAAGAAGCTGACCCAGCACCCTCTGGTCCCACTGCTTAGCCCCCTCTTGCAGATACACAGGAGCCCACCCATAAGCACAGGCTGGGACAGAGAAACCTGCAAAGGATCAAACTGTCTCCATGGTGTAGATGGGGTTTTACATGTTTAAAAATCTGTATTTCTTGTTTCTTTTGCAACTATGGCAGACCAAGCAGACAGGAGCCCAAGTTCCCACAAGCTTTCACTGGGACTGAGGTGGTGGGTGCCATCCCTTTAGACAGGGGGTGTACTCCCAGATCTCAGGGGCCCCCACTGCCAGGGCCATAGGTACCTGCTGTCTGCCTGGCCTGTGGGGGTACTGAGCCTGAGACCCCCCTATCAGCCTTCCCCCTTTCCCTTTAAGATTTCTCTAGTGTGTCTATGGCATAGAGCTGCTCCCGGTGTTCGGTAAGCTCTTAGTAAATACCTGTGAGGTACTCTGAGCAGCAGCAGCAGGTGACTGAAAAGGGCTCAGCTAGACCCCAGGTGTCCTGACTCCCAGCTCACTGCCCTTTCCACCCTAAACAGGCACAGTTGCCTCTCTGCAGGGGGCTGCCCCCAGGGGAGAAGGTGGCATAGCTGGTCCCTGCGGCCAGGGTTGGGGGTTGGGGATATTTCCCAGGAAACTGTTCTCCAGAGCTGAATTTCAACCAAAACCAGAGACAGAAATACACTCGGTCCTAGGACTCCGATTCGGCATCCAAGCTAGTCCAAGGAATGATGGCTGGTTTTCCAGGAACTGTGACTACAGCTAGCTATAGAACTCCGTGATGCTTCCCGTCATTCCCGTTATCGTTGTGGGGCTTCTCACCGGCTGGTGGGACGAGGGGTACTTTCTCAAAAGGCTGCTGTGAGGGATGGAGAGAAGCCATGTCTAGAACTAAGCCAGACACCAGGCCTATGGCAGAGACTCAGTCAAGGGAAGCTTCTTTTTTTTTCTTCTTCTTCTTCAGAGAACAGCAACCCAGAATGGAGAAATAGCCAGCTTTATAGTCAGGGAGACACACAGTCAAGTTGAATGGATTCATTCATTCCACAAATATATATGAAAAGCCTACTCCTGCAACCCTTTCAGTAGACACGCTGGGCTACGGTGAGGGACAGAGGTAGACACTGTCTCTGCTCCCAGGGAGCCTCAGCCTAGAAGCTCTGCCCCGGTCAGTTGATGGGCCTTCCTTGTCTCTTTCAGGCCTCCTGAGCCTCAGGTTTTCCATCTGCTACCCAAGGGTAATGAGGCTCTGATTTGAACAGTCATCAATATGTAAATCAATACACAGTACTTGCCCCATTGATATTTGCTGTTATAAGGAGACAGGTTCGGAAAGGGCGGGTGTCCTGTCTGGAGTCACATAGCTTTCAGGAACAGAGACAAGGACAAGTATAGCTTTCCCGCTTCGTAGCCAAGGCTCTGCTCATCAAAACACCACAATCCTCCCCCATCTGTCATTCTCCAGAGCCCTGTGAAGGAGATCCCTCTCATATGGAGGGGACCAGTCCTGCCCTGCTGTACCCCACCCTGCGCATCTCCTAGCAATTCCATATGGCAATTCCTTCTAAAGAAATCTTGTTTCTCCAAATCCCAAGTCCTAAGAAAACTCAGTTGAGAAACTGGGAAAAGGTGGAAAGGTAGAATTTTCTTGCAAGAATTAAAACTTAACAATCAATACGGAGGTATTACTGATTTAAAGGATTCCATCGACATGTAAAGCAAAAGCAGGAAACACACAGCACGTGGTATGTAAGATCAGCGTTTCAGGAAACTGGGACAGGAGCATGGTGGGGATAAGTGACCAGGACCCAACAGCTTGGAACTGTAGCCATATCACAAGTACGTGTCCATGGCCCTGTCTGCTCTGGGTGAATGCTAATGTGTTTGTATACCTAATACATTAAGCACAAATCATATAGGTGGTGTTTCGAGAAATAACTTTTAAGAGTAAAATACATCCTTCAATGGGCCATTTCAACTGTGATTCCTGCTAGAAGTGAATATTCTGTTGTTTAAACAATAATGTTCGTTGACATTACCCAGTGTTTGAATAACCACTGCAGGCTCTAGTTCTTTATAAATGCTTTTGCAGAAGAAATACAAAGAGAAAATACATAAATGTTATAGACTACTAGGATGTGACACTAGAAACATTTGCTAATTCGCAGATAAAATCTCAATTAGCAAAAGCAGTATCGACTTGAACCAAAGTCAGTACAAGAAGACAAGATATGCTCATATTAAAAAAGGAAATGAGCTTGTATGAAAGATTATAGATTCTAACACCCAATGGGAAGATGCACTTGGACGCATTTTGAACAATCCGGCCAACAGCCTTGTAGAACAGAAAAAATGTTTCTATGTCTGCAATATTTGTTACAACACAAAGATAAAGGCTACAAATGTGGCAATTAATGTTTTCTGTGTTTCAGAAATTCCCTTATGAATGATAACTTTTTTTTTAAGATTTTATTTATTTAACACAGAGAGAGATCACAAGTAGGCAGAGGGGCAGACAGAGAAAGTGGGGGGAAGCAGGCTCCCTGCTGAGCAGAGAGCCTGATGCGGGGCTCGATCCCAGGACCCTGAGATCATGACCTGAGCCGAAGGCAGCGGCTTTAACCCACTGAGCCACCCAGGCGCCCCATGAATGATAACTTTTAAGTATTTTAAATATTAAACAGCTATAGTATTTTTTCCGCTTTTTAAATAATTTTTCTTGGCCATTTATTTTGTATTGATATTCCCTTTTTTCTGTATTTTCTGTTATCGACTGTTATCTGCCAGAGAACACTCCATATGTTATTGAGTATATAATCTCGTCATAACACTCAGAGACACCATTTATTACCTTACATTTTTTTTTTAACACAAAACCCTTGAAACTTTCAGGACAATCCTATCACAGAAAAACAATTCATTCTTTAGCATCCAGTCACGCATTATTATTTAGAAACATGAAAATAAAATGTTATGGAAAATATACAGTATACTTAAAAAGAATACAATGTTATACTGTTAATTATATCTCCATTTTTTTAAAGAAAATGAATAATTTATGAGTTGAGCGTTCCCAGGAATTCTGGTTTCTTATTCCCAAATCCTGAAAACTGTCAGAAATTTGAAACACTTCAACCAGAGTCACATCCCAGCCCAAGGGAAGGGTCAGAGAGAAGTCAGGAGGGGTCAGCAGTGGGGAGGGAAGAGAGGTTTTAGAGGAGGATAATTTTTTAAAGTAATATCTACACACAATGTGGGGCTCAAACTCACAACCCTGAGATCTAAAACCACACGCCCTACTGACCGAGCCAGCCAAGGGCCCCTGGACGAGGATAATTTAAGAGGGGGACGAGGAAGAGCTGCCAGGGAGAGGTCAGGCCTGCCTCCCTCCCAGGTGCTCTGGTCTGGTCTCCTCCTCCATACTCTGGGTGATAGAGTTACAGGTCTACACTTCCTCGTGGCAAAGCTCTCAGCATCATATGGCCTTCTACCTTGCAGAACCAGTGAATAAATTAACCTTCATTCAGTGCTGTTTCACCTATGTCTCACGGAAAGTCCCACTCCGGTTTGTGGAAAGTTATAATAGAACCAGCGACCAATGCTCCACCCCAGGGGTCATGTAAGTTTAGCCACACTAGGGGGTGGAAGGGGGTACAAACGTGAGAACCAGTAGGGTCTGGGAGAGGGAAGCAGTGGGGTGGGACTAGCTAGGAAGTGGGGGGAGCTCAGGGAGATGAGCTGAGCAGCAGCCTGGGGACTTCCCTAGCCTGAGCTTGGCCTACAGGGAGGTCAGGGGAGCTGGTGGTGGGGTCTTCACAGACTCCTCAGAGAGCAACAGAGAGTGGGGGTGTCCTTCTCTGTGTGAGGGCCCCATATCCAGCAGAGAGAGAGGTGGGGAAGCTCCAGCTGGGTAGAGAAAGAGCTGGGCTCCTCGTTGTCTGCTGACTCAGTTTCCCCTCTCTCTCCTTGTTGCACAGCTTCCTTACCCGAAAGGGCCGACAGGTCTGCGCAGACCCCAGTGTTGCCTGGGTGCAGGAGCACATCAGACACCTAGACCACAAGTGTCAGAGATCCGAGAGCAGAGGGGCCCACGTGGCTGAGGAAGCTTGAGGAGACGCCACGGAACCCCCTTCTTGCTCAACTCTCTGAGCCCCAGAAGGTCCCTGGCCCAAACTGAAGCTCTTTCTTGCTTTTCTGTGCTCCCATTCTCTGACGAGTCCTGCTCTTTCCTGAAGCTTTTTTTTGACACTGCCTACTGGGACCTGAGGACACTGTGGTCCCCAGACACCTCGGTCTCCCCTTTGCAGGCAGCCAATTGTTGAAATAAAGCAGCACTACTGAAAGGAACCTGCGTAGTTTGGACTGGTTCGCTCACTGACAGCTGGTCATTTCTTTTCTTTTATACACACTTCTACAGTATTGACTCTGTATGGGGTGCTGTTCTGGCCTCTTCTGTGTGAATTAATTTAAATAGTGGGATGATGGGGGCAGACTTAGGATCAGGAGTACCAAACACAAGTGACACTTAGTTTGGGGCCTTACATCACGCAATAGTGTGAGAATCCAGAAAAATCACTCATTTGCATGGAAAGTAGCTCATTGAGGTGCACACGTAACCCATCTCATTATTCCCATCACCCCTACTGGGCTGCAGCTCACCGTTCCCTGGAAGCTCTTCCCCACACCTCTGCTATTTAAACATTTACTTCTGGGATCACCCCTCAAGACCTAGTATAAGTAACACCTTGTTCTCTATGCCCAAAGCCACATGCCCCAAACCCTGAGATCCTGCAGTCTCTTCCATTGGTCCCTTGGCCCTCATCCATGATGCCTGGTATGGAAGTGACTTTGGACATTTGACCATGCCCCCAGCGCCACTCCAATTAAAGACAGAGCCAGGTACAAGGCAGTCCTTCATAGGGTACAAGGAGGGAAAGGGAGGGAGGTAGAAGGTATTCAGCTCTGTTCTGGGGGATGCTGAGGCTGACGCCAGCCTGGCCATGCCTCAACAGACACAGACTAGAGAAGGTGCTCAGGGATGCTGGTGTTGTTCAATCCATGTCCCCAGACTCAGGTCTTAGGGAGGGCATGCTACAGCTTTCTGCCTCAACTCCTATGGAAGGATACTGTTGGACACCACAGGTCAGAAATCTATGTATGTCCGTGAGTTCAGTGGTGGGGTATGGGGGCCATTTACCATCAGGGGCAAAGTTAGGAAACTAACAGTCTATCTTAGGTGTCCTCACATTCCCCCATCAAGGCCCATTTCCTCACTCTCCTGCTCCTCACTCTTCCAAATTCCAACCCTTCGAGCCCTAACACACCTGGGCTTATTCTCACTCAAATCCCATCTGGAAACCAGTTCTCTACACCTCCATTCACACTAAAATGTGGCTCTATCTTTGAGAGTGTTCAAATCCCAAAACCAAAGGGACAAGAATCAGTGAGGAGGGCCTGGGGTCTCTGGGAAGGATGTGAAGGAGTACAGGGGTAAATAGAATCCCTCTCTCCAAGCTACTCACAGTCCTACAAGTAAGCACAGCCATCTGGTTCCCGACAAAGTGAAACAGTCTGCCTACCGGAGGGAAGGAAGGAGCTTAGGGAAGCACCTATTATGTGTCAAGAATTGTGCAAAGTGCTCTACATACACAAATCATTTAACCATCCTCATTTCCCTGTGGTGTCAAGCTCATTACTCCTGTTTTGCTATGAAGTCCATTTAGGGCAAAGTCCTCCTAACCCTTCTTGATTCATCCCTCTCTCTAGGTGATCTCAGCCAGACTCACAGCTTCTATATTCCCCTATATGTTGGCAAGTTCCAAATTTATACTTCTCCAGCCCTGGCATCTCCACTTACGTGTCTAATAGCTTCTCAAAATTAGCTGGTCCATACTGAACTCCTGAATGTCCCCAAATCTTCTCCTCCTTTGTCTTTCTGTCTCAGTAAACAGTAGCAACATCCTTCCAGTGGTTCTGAACAAAATTCTGTAGTCATCCGAAATTCTGCTTCTTATCCCCTCACCCCCCACCTCTCTGGTACTTCCTATATCCAAAACCTGAGCCCTCTCTGCCACCTCTGCTCTTACTCCGCCACCATCTTTCCCCAAGATGACCAAAGTAGCCTTTTAAGAGTCTCCCTGCTTGTAATCTCAACAGAACAGCCAATGATCCTTTCAAAAATAAGTCAGATCATTCCATTCTCCTGTTCAAACTGACGCCCTCAATGATTTCCTATCTCAGAGTCAAAGTCAAATTCCTTACAGTACCTACAAGGTCCTGCATGATTTTCCCACCAGCCCTATACCACCTGACCTCATCTCTTACTTTCTCCCTAGTTTCCTCCACTCACCTTCAATGCCTTCCATGTGGTTCCTCAAACACAACAGGCAGGATCTACCCCCAGGGTTTTGTGCCTGTTCCTCTGCTGAAATCCTCCTCCTCCACATCTGGTCAGCTTCCTTTAGGTCATGCTGAAATGCCACCATATCAGGAAAGCCTGCCTTGAACATCCTATAATATGTAACATCTCTGTGTGCACGCGTGCACCCACCCTCACACACACACACAAATTCCTTATCCTCCTTCCCCACTTGTCATTACCTCTGTAGTACCTGTCAGCTTGTGTTATATTATATATTTACTTATTTATGTTTATCTGTCTCCTTGTAATTAGAGTGTAAGCTTCATGAAAGCAGAGATTTTTAAAAAATATTTATTCACTGCTCTACACTCAGTGCCTAGAGAGGACCTGGTACAGAGCAGGCACTGTTGAATGGATGGATGGATGGATGGATGGATGGATGGATGGATAGATGAATGGAGTCACTTAGGCTCAGAAACAAGCCTACAGAGGAGAGGGTTTCCAATAGAGAATTTTTGGAACAACTCCATCTTGAAGAGCACTTCTTCCCAGTGAGGAGATAACCACTAATGACCTTCACAGAAGAGGTTCCAAAAGTAGAGCACAATGACACTTCATTCACACTGCCATTCAAGTGCCATTCTCTTTAGTTATCTGGGTTGCTTGGCCATGTGGGGAGCTGAAATGGATACTGAGTGTCCTGGGAATGTGAAACTGTAATTGCCATGGGATATGTTCCTTCCTCAAGTTTCTCTCCTCAGGAAATAGAATCTCCACTCTCAAAGCTACTTAAGCTGAAAACAGTAAGTCATCCTTAAAGCCTCTCACCCTCATCACACACACCCCATCCAATCCATCAACAAATTCCTTTACTCTGCCAAAATCCCTCTCAAATGCACCTATGTTGGCTCCTCCACCACTGCCCCAAACCAAGCCCCTATCCATATGACCTCATGATGTGTCTCAGAAGCAGATGAGGGTTTGGAAGGTATAAGAATCAATCAGGCATCTGAGAAAGGGGCCAGTCAGGAAAATCATGAAAATTCAAAATTCAATTGTGCAAAATAAGTGACTAAAGAAAGTCAGCCATCACCTTAGCAGGAGGGTGCAGAATTCCATCCACACAGATCATAGAAAAGAATTACAGAAAGATCTAAAGGACTGACAGACAGGGATTGAAACATCTTCAGTGCCAGAGCGCATAGTAATAGATGTCCTAAAGAATGAAAGAAATGACAAAATCTGGCCTAGCCGTGAAAATTGTTTGCTATGCCCTTGGTGAAGGTGTTGGCTTCTGTCTACACGAGTAGCATAGAAGAATCATTTGAAGGTATATTTAGAACTTAGCCACCAACCCATTTTATAGGAAGTAAACTCCAAGCCTCCTGCTATCATCTCGACTATGAAAATAGAGCCCCACGGACCCAGTCATGGTGGAGCAGAGTCACCCGTGAGGTGTGCAGGCCTAGGTCTCAAGTCCCATTTGGCCAATAAGCAACACCCCCACTGCGGGGATGGTGACCTGGGGAAGATCATCAGTAAACGGCCTAATAATCTCAATGTGTTTACGATAATAATGCTTGTACCCTAGTGGGTGAGCCACAGAATGGTTATAATTAAACATAGATAGGAAGCTATAAATCAAGCACAAAATATTAATACTCAATCCTTCAAAGATTTGCAATATGTTTGTAATCACCGGAATCATCCATATTATTTGGAAGTTCAAGTGTTTATATTTTTAATAGGGCTTATTAAAGTCCACAACAGATTACCCTTGTGGCTGCCATATTAAGTGTGTAATTAAGTAATTTATTTTGTACTTGTGATTTTGAGTTGAGAGATGAAAGAGGATTTGGCTAAGTTAGCAGAGAATATGGGAATGTTTAACACAACTTTTTAAAAAGATCTTATTTATTTATTTATTTGACAGAGAAAGAAATCATGAGTAGGCCGAGAAGCAGGCAGAGAGACAGGGGGAAGCAGGCTCCCTGCTGAGCAGAGAGCCCCATGCGGGGCTCAATCCCAGGACCCTGGGATCATGACCTGAGCCAAAGACAAAGGCTTAACCCACTGAGCCACCCAGGCGCCTCTGTTTAACACAACTTGATTTTCCTATATCTGTAAGCTTAATTTGTTGTATTTACAGGAGTGAAGTACTTTGGAAGGTTCTGAGTGTTATCTCAGACATGTAGAGTACTTCTAGAAATTTAATATATTAAATTAATAAAAGCAGCTTAAATTGTCTACAAAAACTTAATCAACAAAGTAGATAGATGGGATTGATTACTTAAGGGCAGTATTTTCAACTTCAGTAAGCATTAAGTAAGGACCTCTTAAATTTTGCTAACTTTATAAGTAGGATGAGTGAAGCAAAAAGGCTGATGGGAAACTAATCTTTTAATTTGTTGTGCTGCTGGACTAACATTCATTACAAATAGAAGGAGGGGCTCCTGGGTTGCTGTCGGTTAGTCCAACTCTTGATTTTGCCTCAGCTCATGGATCGCGGGCTCAAGCCCGTGTTGGGCTCTGCACTCAACATGGGGTCTGCTGGAGAGCTTCGCCTCCCTCTTCCTCTGCCCCTCCCCCCACTCATGCCTGGGTGCACTCTTTCTCTAAAACAAATAAGTAATCTTAAAAGTAAATAAGTAAGGGGCACCTGGGTGGCTCAGTGGGTTAAGCCTCTGCCTTCGCCTCAGGTCATGATCTCAGGGTCCTGGGATCAAGCCCCACATCGGGGCTCTCTGCTCAGCAGGGAGCCTGCTTCCTTCTCTCTCTCTGCTTGCCTCTCTGCCTACTTGTGATCTCTGTCTGTCAAATAAATAAAATCTTAAAAATAAATAAAAGTAAGTAAATAAGTAAATAAAAATCAAAGGAACTTCAAATGGCTTCCCACACAGAACTTCAGCTCCAGACATGAACAACTCGCACCAACAGAAGTCATCCCCATCTCTCACCCTGATGACAATAGCCTTGCCATCAAGGCTTGGGCTCTCCATTTCCATTCTTTCCCCCTCCTCTCCATTCTCCACTGCAGCCACCTGAAAACCCTCCAAGAGCTTCCCATGATAACTAGAATGAAATCCAAAAATCCTTACATGTCTTGCCAGATGTCCCCATAACAGGGTCCCTGCCTTTTTGCTCAGATCATCCTGCACCACTTTCTACCTTGTCTCAGTGCTCTTGCCACATGGATTTTCTTTTGTTACCTCAAAGGCGTGATCCTCATTTCTGCCTCAGGGCTTTTGCATATGTTACTCCCTCTCCTAGGGTTTCCATTTCACCCACCCTTAGCTGGCCAATTCCCACTCATCCTTTAGGTCTCAGTTAGTCAGCCCTTCCTTAGGGTGGACTTGCATTAAACCAGAGCGTAAGTTTGACCTGCAGTCATCCTCGTTCATAAAATCCTATAACTAATCTGTCATAGCTCTTATCATATTTTTAATTGCATACTTATTATACATGATTATTTCTTTAATGTTTTTCTCCCTCACAAGACTCTCAGTTCCATGACACCAGGTAGTATTGGATGGGCGAATTAGGAGTGGCAAACCCTTTGCTGATGGCCTAGGAAGAAGCATCTCTCCACCCCCAACTTTACTCTAAAAAATGAGCTGGATTCGGGGCGCCTGGGTGGCTCAGTGGGTTAAGCCGCTGCCTTCTGCTCAGGTCATGATCTCAGAGTCCTGGGATCGAGTCCCGCATCGGGCTCTCTGCTCAGCAGGGAGTCTGCTTCCCTCTCTCTCTCTCTCTCTCTCTCTGCCTGCCTCTCCATCTACTTGTGATCTCTCTCTGTCAAGTAAATAAATAAAATCTTTTTTAAAATTAATTAATTAATTAATTTTAAAAAAATGAGCTGGATTCTACCAGGATTCTGCCTAGGGATCAGGGGCCAAATCCAGCCTGCTGCCTGTTTTTGCAAATAAAGTTTTATTGGAACACCATCCTGCCTATATATTTACATATTGCTTATGGCTGCTTTTGCTGTACAAGTACAGAACTGGACAGATGTGACAGAGGCTTTGTGTGGCCCACAAAACTTGAAACATTTACTTTCTAGGATAAGATGATACCTATGCCAGTCACCTTTAAGTTCCAGATGTTTGTCTCCCCAGCAAGACCAGTCCAGACAGCTCCCATGCCCAGCTGGTTCTGCATGCCCTCTCCTAACTTCCCTATAAATTGGTGGAGAAACTGAGCAGCAGAATAGCTCTTCAGGAGCACTCCCCAGGGTGCATCCAATGGTGACTGGTCCAAAAATGCTTCTCCATGAGACAAAGAGGGATGGGGTGGGGGTGGGAGGCTGCTGCTGTAAGTTTTTGCTCCATAAGCCTATTGCTATCCAATATGTCTTCCCACCCTCTTAACTCAACAACTACTAAGGAAGGAAGAAATGAGTAAGTAGGTTCTAGGACTTCACCAGTGACTCATCAAATGAGGACTGATTGGGATTGCATTGAGGGTTTGGACTTCTTCTTGCATTATGGAAGTTAATACATTGGCATTTTTTGAGAAAAGCAGTACAAACTGAATTTCCCATTCTTATTTTCTTTTGCTATGAGTTTATTTCATTACTTGTAGAAGTAGGTAATTATTTGCTTTTTCTGATATTTTTGATAGACTCTTATTAACTGGGCAGGATCTGGGCTCAAAGATCTCTTTACAAAGAGAGAGAACACTTGGAGCCAAGTTGGAAATTAACAGCATATTCAGCTCAAGGGGGCAGGTAGAACTCCTAACTTTAGAATGCCTCCTGCCCAAACCCCTCTGAAATAATAATTTTGAAGAAACCAAAGAGAAGGAGTTCATGGCAGGAAAATCAATAGTCTAGAGTTTTCATTGAATTTCTGGAAGATGCAAAACAAACAGAATGCTATAAACAGATCAAACATAGCAGAGGAGGCCAGAATCCAGGGCAGCCACAGGAGGAATCAGCAGTGGAGGCTCTGGGCTCTGAGTGGTAGATAGGGATGGCAGGAGTGGGTTGTGGGTGGGAGTTCTGAAGATGTGTCTTGAAGCAGCTATAGGCAGATGCCTTTGTCCTACCCATTCCCAGCAGTGCCAAGATAAAAACCCACCCCAAGGTTAAAATAAGCAAACAAGATTTTACTCAAGACTGTTGCAATAGGGAAGAGAGAATGAGCTCAACCCCACTGAAGCAAAATGCAGGGGGACTCTTAAATGCTGGGGTGAGCTAAGAAAAGTACCAAAGGATCTATAGGATATGCCCAGCACATCAGTCCAGCTGACTGACAGCTATTAAAGCTAGGCTCCCCCTGCCCCACAGAGACTGGGGTGTAAGGGTGCGGTCTTCCTGGATGATAACATTGCACATGAATGGCTTCTAGGTCCTTGAGACTTGGTCCTACCAGGTCCTTCCTGGATAGTAAAACTGGCAAGGGTCTGGGAGATTTTTATCTATTTCAAAGGGGCAGAGAAAGACTTTACAATTTCAAGTTTTCTAAAGAAAATGCTCGAAGAAGGGGAGGTCAGGGATTATAAGCAGAAAGAACCCCCAGATTTGGTAAAGCTGAGGGAAACATTTACGGTCACCTCAGTCACAGACCAGAGTTTATCCCTAAGAATTATACTAAATTATACTGAAGGGAGAGTACGGGTTTGCAGTGGGGTTGATAACCTAGTAAAGCCCCCCACACTGTAGTTTGGGAAGGGTCCCATTCTGCCCCCACCTGCCAGCTAATGTGACCCACTCAGGTACATTCAGCACTCAGTTGGCCCTCCCATTTGGAGGAGAAACCTACTAGGACAGCAGACCTACCTATATCTGAGCAGAGGCAGGCCCATGCCAGATTAGTCAACCTGCCCTTCCAAATATGAACAAAAGAATGAGGATTCACAGACTTGGAGGGAGGAACATCTTTACATAGCCCCTGAGAGTCTGTGTATTTTGGCACCTGTCTTCCACGGTTTCTGCTGCCTCTCTGCTCCTTGCTCTCTGTGATCTAACCACAGGACC
This sequence comes from Lontra canadensis, assembly GCF_010015895.1. Lineage (NCBI taxonomy): Eukaryota > Metazoa > Chordata > Mammalia > Carnivora > Mustelidae > Lontra > Lontra canadensis. The sequence continues at coordinate 2,775,955 of NW_022631131.1, read as the reverse complement.
TTCCTCTGTGTTCCTCAAACACAACTTCTTTCTGGACTGAAGGTCTTCACAAATGTTACTTCTCCACTAAATCTCCCTTCCCTCCAGCCTACACAAGGCTGACCAGAAACCACCTGAGCAGTCTCATCGGGGGGACCCTCACTGACATCCCCAACCCATCAAAGTCTCCTTTCGTACCCTCTCACTGCCAGGACCAGTGACATGCTTTGCAGGGACTAGCAGAAAATGAAAACTCAGGACACCTTATCCAACAGTGACTAAAGAGACAACAGTGAAGCATTTAATCAAGCACAGGGCCCTTCTGACCATAGGACTCCATGTAACTACACAGACCACATGCCAACAAAGCCAGCCCTATTTACAGGATGATCTGATTTTCCTTTATAGTATATATAATAATTTGCAATGAAAGACTGTGTGGTTATGCATAAAGTCTGTCTCCCCCTGCTTTTACAATCCACCAGTGTAGATAGCATTGTTTAACACCGCCAACCCCCCTCCCCTCAGCCCACATTGCTGGGCACTGTATCAACAGCATTGCGGGTTCAGAGTACACACCTGTTGAGTGTCTGAATGGCTGAGAGTACACGAGTCAGGGAGTCCATAAATGAGGCAGGGGCTGATGAACACACTACCCCATCATCCCCAAGGCGACCTCACCAGAGACAATCTTCTGAACAAATGGAATGTCTGTTTGGGCCTCACACTAGTGTTCTTGGCCTCTGGGAAGGGATCAAACCAAATGACACGGCTAAAGCAAAGCTTGGTACATATTTTCCTTGGCTCTTCCTTGAGATCATCTTTCCTTAATACTAAGTATGAAAAGGGAGATGATTTCACTCATATATTTACTGAAATTTTATTAGTCTGTAGAGAAATTTTGAAACAAAATACCAAAAGTGAACAAAAGACAACTTTGGAAAGTATATTCGCACTTAAGGGATTTCGATGGCCCAGAGGACTATCTCTGCATCTAAACCCCTGAGAAACTCTTCTAAAAGTCCCAGAGCACGCTTGTGCCAGGAGAGTCATCAAATGCGGTTTGAGATGGTAAAAAATTAGAAAGAACCAGGAGAACAGAAAAGTGTACGCATCCAAAGGAAAGTGGGCAGTTATCCAAACCAGTACACTGGATTTCTACTGAGCCACTGCTGAGTTGTTTTAAAGGAGACAGAGGTGGATGCCTGGGTGGCTCAGCCGGTTAAGTGCCTGCCTTTGGCTCAAGTCATGATCCCAGGGTCCTGGGATAGAGTTCCGCATCAGGGTCCTAGCGCAGCAGGGAGCCTGCTTGCCTGCTTCTCCCTCTGCCTGCCTCTCCCCCAGGTTGTGTTCGCTCTTGCTCTCTCGCTCTCTCTCTGGCAAGTAAATAAATACAATCTTTTTAAAAATAAAATAAAAAATAAATATAAGAGGGGTCAGAAAGAGCGAGTTATCACACTTCACCATCTACGTACATTAAAATCACACAAAGCATTATTGAGTGTTTAAGAATACATGTCTAAACAAAGGTATACATTGAATACATCAGAGTGAGAGGCCATGGGGGAAGGAGAGTGGGCACAGACCATAGGATAGAGGAGGAAAACAGTAAAATTCCATAGTGACCTGGACTCAGCTGGTGCCGGTGAGGCGTCATGAGATGAAGGGCAGGATTAACTCGGGGTGAACCTCTGATGTTTAAGGAGGCAAGGAAGGAAAAGAAGAAGGGAGGGAGGGAGGGAGGAAGGAAGAAAGGGAGAAAATTCAGTATCTACTTTTCTTGTGAGTGCTCTGTCCTAAGCTGCTTTGACATCTCCAAGGCAGTGGTTACAGGCGAGCTGCTGTCTGCCCGCCTCTAAAAATGTCTAAGGAACAAGCTCCTCGGATACTAGTCTTCATCCCTCCTAGCTGAGGGGTTCCAGAGCCACAGAGGGGCAGCCACAGTGGGGAGGCGACCTGGCCAGGAATGTTTGGTGCTGTCACATGATGCTCAACAAGACACAGGGAATGAAGGATGGTGCCCTGAGTCTGTGTCAAAGAGAAAAGGAATGAGCACAGTACTGGGGGAAAAGCAAGAGAGGAGGCCGTGACATTGGACTGCTCTTTACCTCTTAAAAAAAAAAAAAAAAACACTTCTGGTTGGAAAAGCAGGAAAAGCACCAGGTGATGGTATTAAGAAGGCCTCCAGTGAGCGAGGACCACATTAAGGCACTGTGCAAGCTATTTTAATTTGATCACTTCAACAATTTGCCAAAACAGCAAATATTATCCCATGTATAGGCATGGAAACTGAGATTTGGAGAGGTTAAGTGACTTGCCCCATGCCACCCAGCTAGTAATGTCAATGGAGAAATTCAAATAACAAGGTAAGGAGCCAGGCACCCTGGCTTGTCATTTTAACTACACCACTTTTTTTTTTTTCCTTTTTGGATCAGGAGCAAGTTAATCTCCCAAACTTGCAGTCTTCTTCCTTATAAAATGTGACAGTACCAAACCCAAAGGGTTGTAATGATGTCATCTGTCCCTCACTGTGGATATGGCAGAGACTCAAGGACGTTTTGTAGATTCCAACCCCAACTAAAGTTAAACCAGGCACAGACAGTGTGTCTGTGTGTCCAGATGGTCACATACTCTTTCCAGCTCTGGGGTGGGGTACCTGTTCTATAACAGGGTCCTCCTCTCCCTGAGTCCTGCCTGGCTGAGGGCCCGGATCATAAAATCCAACTTCATGCCTCCTCTCTAGACCCTGGGGTTTGGCTTTCACTCTACAGCATTGCAAAAAGCAGAAGCAATAAGCAATTAAGTGTCTTGAGGTTTAGCAATTTTAACTGGAAGGGCGTGTTACCAAGAGTTCAGAGAAAAAGAATTCCTGGGCAGGGATGGAGCTGGATGAGTCAGAGACACTGCTCTGTTCCTTTTTGAGCCTCCAGAGGTCCAAAGACAGAAAGTGCTGTGTCAGATATCAGGGGAAGGGACGGCACAGTAAGAAAAAGTTTGGTGGGAAGCGAACAGGTTGGCTTGAGGCTCTTTAGGTGGTGCTAAGGTCCGGGTGGAGCCCCAAAGAAGGGTCTCAGGGACCTTGAAGGGGCTTCTGTGTCCAGCGTGTGTCCAGGAGCAGCCCTGGAGGGGACACCTGCTGGCCATTCCCAGGAAGAGACAGCTGTCCCATGATGTACACAGATTAGAGCCCCTGTGTGTCACGGAAACCTTGAATGGGAGCAATTTTGGGGAGCAAATCACACAGCAGACTCCTGCTCGGTCTTGAATTCTGGGGGCTGGTTTGTCCTCCGCTCCTGGATAAAACTCATAGCAGTCCCCACAATTTTCCTATTGCTCAAATAATACCAACCATTCTGCAGTCACTTAAGTCACAAAACACAGTATCAGTATAAATAAATGAATGACCTCTACAATCCCATGGGGAAGTTCCACTCTGATGTGGCCTCAGTGATTCTCTTGGGCCCCTTGCAAGCAGAATGCCTGCAGTCAGGGATGGAGGGCTTTCCCCACCCAGTCCTTGGACTTCCCCTGCCCTTGCATTTCTGACCTTTTTGGGACTGGGGTGCTGGAAGATAGAAAAGGTGAGGCCTCGTATGGTCCCATTTATATCAGATGCCCAGAAGAGGTAAACCCACAGAGACAGAAAATAGATTCGTGGTTGCCAAGAACGGCGGGGAGGGGAAATGAAGGTGAGTGCTAAGAGGTACAGGGCTTCTTTTAGGGTAGAAAGGACCCATGACCTGCCAGTTATGGTATAACGATGACTTTAGGGGCTCCTGGGTGGCTCAGTCAGTTGGGCAGTTGACTTGATTTAGGCTCAGGTCATGATCCCAGGGTCATGGGATCAGTTCCCCTATCAGGCTCTACACTCTGGGATTCTCTCTCCTGCTCTGTCCCTCCCCCAATTTGAACTCTTAATTAATTAATTAATTAATTTAAATTAAATTAATTAAAATATTTTTAAAATATTTTTAAAAGATCACTTCAAGTGAAAACATCTCAGATGTTGAGTCATCGGGTTGAAGTCCCTCTTTCCAACATTAGGTGTAGAGAAAAAACATCCCCAGCCTTCCCTATGAGAAGCAGAATTTTTGACATTACCATAGCCTCTCCAAAACCTTCTACCCTAATCTCCCACTCCCTTCCACCTTTAATAACTTCAATGTGAGTTCAAGGGTTAAAAATCACAAGCAGCCTTCCTTGTGAATCTGCATCAAGGTGGCAACACACCTGGACAAATGGTATTTACCATCTTTTTTCACATCTTTTGGAAAGGGAAGGGAAGTTGCCACTCTGGTAATGGGAAAAGTTGGGAAATCAGTAGAATCTGTCTCTGTGTCCCTCAGCTTCCCCATTTAGCCCTCTTTAGGGCATTCCCACAGCCCCAGTCCTTAATTGCTCAGTGTCCTCAACTGTATTCTCCTCGGGTGCCATCTAAAATTAGCTCTCTGCCTCTCTTTTCATACTAAAGTGTGAATGACTAACCAAGGCTTTAACAGGTTTTGAAAGGCCAAAACCAGAAATCAGGAATCAGACGTGAGTTGGGGAACAGCAAGTGGCTTCTGGAATTTGGGGTCACCCAAGCCTTCCAGGAAGGATGGAACAGGGACATGATCTCTTGCCTCTCCCTGGTATTCTTGGTGCCAAGCAGAAGGCCAGATACATAGTAGGCACTTAGTTAGTACATATTATAAAGATAAACAGAAGGATGAATGGATGGGTGAATACCCTAAGAGGAAGCTCCCACTGATTTCTATTCTTGCCTCAGGCTCCAGTATGGTATAGCATAGTACCGTTACTAATCCTGTCTTTATTTAAGATTTTGATTTCTTATTCACTGTGGATTTTTTTGGCATTTTTTAAAAGATTTATTTAGCTGAGCAAGAGAGAGAAAGAGCAAGAGGGAGGGGGAGAAGGAGAGGGAAAGAGTTTTGAGCAGACTCTGCACTGAGCACAGAGCCAGAAGCTGAACTCGATCTCACAACTCTAAAATCCTGACCTGAGCCAAAACCAAGAGTTAGATGCCCAACTGATTGAGCCAGCCCCAGCATTAATTTTGAGGTTTAAAATATTTTATTAGAATATTATTGATCTCAACTTATCAAGGTTTTTGGTGCCTTCTTAAGTTTTGTACCCAAAACCAGTGCCTCACGCACCACACCCTAGTTCTAGCCCTGCCCATAGTAAGGAATTAATAAATAGTAACTATTGTTAAAATTATTACTGTTGTATAGATAAGACATAAAAGGACAATTACAGGCTTTAGTCAGACAGATTAAGGTTCCAACCTGGCCATTCATTGATCAGTCAATCATTCATTTGTTTATACAGGTAGTCAATTTTTTTATTATTATGTTATGTTACTCACCATAGAGTATATCATTAGTTTTTGATGTAGTGTTCAGTGATTCATTATTTGTATGTAACACCTAGTGCTCATTACAATACATGCCCTCCTTAATACCCATCATCTGGTTTCCCCATCCCCCCACCCCCTCCCCTCTGAAACCCTCAGATTGTTTCCCAGGTTCCATAGTCTTTCATGGTTCCTCTCCCCCTGTGATTAACCTTCTTCAGAGTTCCCTTCCTTCTCCTAATGTCCTCTCTGCTATTCCTTATGTTCCACATATGAGTGAAACAATATGATAATTGTCTTTCTCTGCTTGACTTATTTCACTTAGCGTAGCCCCCACCAATTCTATCCATGCTGATGCAAAAGGTAGGTATTCGTCCTTTCTGATGGCTGAGGAATATCCATTGTGTATAGGGACCACATCTTTATCCATTCATCTGTTGAAGGGCATCTCGGCTCCTTCCACAGTTTGGCTATCATGGACATTGCTGCTATGAACATTGGGGTACATGTGCCCCTTCTTTTCACTACATCTGTATCACTGGGTTATAACATCTTGAAGAACCTCCACACTGTTTTCCAGAGTGGCTGCACCAGCTTGCATTCCCACCAACAGTGTAAGAGGGTTCCCCTTTCTCTACATCCTCACCAACACTCGTTGTTTCCTGCCTTGTTAATTTTTGCTATTATAACTGGTGAAAGATGGTATCTCAATGTGGTCAATGATTTTTTTGAAAGCCTCTTCTGTTCCCACCCATTTTCAGAACATGCTGGAACACAGCAGCGGGCATAAACACCCTGTCTCTGCTTTCAGGGAGCTTCCACTCTAGACACCCTGGTGCTGACCAGCTTGTGACCTTCCATGGGTCACTTGGGCTTCCCAAACCTCATCTGTAACTGGGTAATATTAATCCTATCTGCCTGGATTGCACAAAGGCTGGGAATTATAGCAATTAGTTGTGTCAACAGACACAAACCCACACCCCAATACCCAACACAATGCCCCATCTGGTGTGATTCGCAGTTTCAAGGACAGAGGCTGAGAGAGGGTGGGTATCCCGTCTAGGGTCACACCGCCAACAGCTGCAGAAAAGAAGACAAATCTAGTCTTCCTGTTTCATAGTCAAGGCTCTGCTCTGCTGGGAGTGGACAAACCTCTCCTTCCCAACCCAGCATCTTCCTGAGACCTCAGGGGAAATGGTAGTGAGGACAGTCCTGCACTGTTGTGACCTGCCCTGGGCACCCACAGAGGCCTAGTCCAGCCTTGGGGAGGATCTGAGGGAAGGGGTGGACAGGAGGGTTTAGTAGAGGAGGAAGAGAAGTATCAGAAAAGGATAAATTTCAAAATGGAAGGAGGAAGAGGCATCTAAAAGGAGGCCAGTCCATACCCTCTCCATGGTCTTGCTGCCTCCTCCTTCCCCCACCTGGATACTCTTGGGAACAGAGAAGCAGGTCCAAGTGGACACAGCCCCCAGCTTCACACCACCCTTCTTCTGGTAGAAGCAGAGGTTGCCCAAACGGTCTCTCTTCTGTCTCTTAGAAAATCCCGCACGGTTTGTGACAAGTTCTTTTAAGATCCATCCTTGCTGCCCTGAAGGAGTTAACCTCCAGGGATGGTAAGAAGCCAGCAAGGCCAGGTGACAAGTGCGGGTACTTTCCAGGGGAGGTATAGACTTCTGAACACCTGTCAGCGGCACAGACACCAGGAGAGACTGGGGCCTTCTGGCCTGGGCTGAACCCACAGGAACAGGGGGGTGGGAGTTCCTATCCCGGGGGGAGAAGGGGCCTGAGTCTGGGAGGCAGAAGATGGAAGAGGGGAGCTGTGGGAAAACAAAAATCGTTTCTGGGTTTAGGGACTTAAAAAGAGCAAATGCCAGGGGTGTGGCTCAGGGAAAACTGACCCCAGGGCAAAGGACTCTCCAGCCCTTTTGCAGGTGTGATGGGATGAGGCTGCTGCTCCCCTTATAAGCAGAGAACTACTGGGGAAGGATTCCACCTGCCAGGCTTGAGGGGATGGCTCTACCCTTCTGACAAAGGGTTGACTGAGCCCAGAAAACCTCATAACTGCACCAGCAGAGAAGTTCCCTCAGAGAAGGGAGGGCATAGTTTCCAGAAGAAAGAAGGGTGTTGGAAAAAATAAATGTATGTAAAGCCCCTATTTGCTTTTTTTGTTTAAGATATTTATTTATTTATTTATTTATTTATTTATTTATTTATTTGAGAGAGAGAGAGCACACCTGTGCACAAACAGGGAGAGTGGCAGAGGGAAAGGGAGAAGTAAGCTCTCTGCTGAGCAGGGAGCACAATGTGGGGCTCAATCCCAGGACCCTGAGATCCTGAACTGAGCTAAAGGCTGATGCTTAACCAACTGAGCCACCCAGGTACCCCACTACTTTGCATTTTATAAAAAAAAAAAAAAAGCCTCTTGGTCTTAAAGTATTGAATTACTTTAAGGACTTGTCTTCAAGTACTGATTATCATGTTAAATGTCTGTGCTCACTTACACATTACATATATGGTACGGACACACCCAAAACATGCCCCAAATGTTATCATTTCCATGCCTTTGTCTTAAAGGGTGAGCTCTAGTCTCAGAAGACCTGGATTTGTATTCCAGCCTTGCCTCCCTCTAGCTATGTACACAAATTATACACTGCTTTGTGCCTCTGTGCCCTGATCTGTAAGAGAGGGTGACAACTATACCCATTTCACAGCGTAGTGAGGATAGAATGATAAAATATTTGCAAAATATTTAAAATAATAAGTGGCTCGTGTCTTGCAACTGCTGGTTATGAACACTATTTGCAGTTACCTCTAACTAGAATATTCTTCCTCCTTTTGCTGCACTTTAAAATGATTATAGAGTCTCGTTCCAATTTTTGAAACCACCTTCAAACACTATCTCTTCCATGACTTTTTCTCATCATTCTAATTCAAAAGGATCTCTCTCTTCTTCCTCTGAAGTCCTCATCGGGCACCAGGGCCCCACAGCTCTGGACAGCAGGGTCTTCCAGTCCTCTCCTTCTCTACCCCAACTAGAATAAAAGCATCTTTACCAATACTTACACTAGTCCTTCTTAACAAGTCCTAGTCTAAGCAAAAGCAATAAACCTAAAGCTCCCAAAAAAGAAAACAGAGCTCTATGCCAGATAGCTTCACTGATGAAATGTACCAAATATCTAAAAAAGGAGGGGAGCACCTGGGTGGCTCAGTGGGTTAAGCCTCTGCCTTCAGCTCAGGTCATGATCTCAGGGTCCTGGGATTGAGTCCCACATCAGGCTCTCTGCTCAGCAAGGAGCCTGATTCCTCCTCTCTCTCTCTCTCTGCCTGCCTCTCTGCCTACTTGTGATCTCTCTCTGTCAAATAAATAAATAAATAAATAATCTTTTTTTAAAAATTAAAAATAAAGAAGGAGGAACATACCAAACTCTTCCAAGAAATAAAAGTGAAAGCAGTCCTTTCTAATTTGTCTGAGGAAGCCAGCATTACCCTGATGTACAAACATCTGTTCACACAAAAACTTGTACATGAATGCTCATAACAGTGTATTCATAATATCCACAAATTAGAAACAACCCAAATGTCAATCAACCAATGAGTGGATAAACACCATATGCTCCAGCCATACAACAGGGTATCACTCACCCATAAAAAGGAATGAAGTATTGATGGCTCTTACAACATGGATGCACCTTGAAAATGTTACATTCAGTGAAAGGAACCAAACACAAAAGGCAACATGCAGTATGATTCCATTTCTATATTACCCATAATAGGTAAATCCACAAACAGAACACAGACTAGTGGTTGCCAGGGGTTGGCGGAGGGGAGAAGCAAGGTGGTACTACTTCATGGGTAAGGGACTCCTTCGTGGGTACAGGGACTCCTTGTGGGGTGATGGAAATGTGCTGGTACCAGATGGAGGTGATAGCTACACATATTGTGAGTGTACTAGCTGCCGCTAAATTAATTGCACACTGTAAAATGGTCAATGGTTACTATTATGTCACGTGATCTTAGCTTCAATCACAACAGCAAGCCTCCTTTTGAATGAGGGACTGTTACTTTTGTTTTCAGCAAATGTATGAAGAAGATGAGGCAGTTTTTACAGCCCTAAGGAGAAATTATCAATTAGCTTTTGCTCCATCACAATCACCCTAAAATTTAGTAGATTAAGACAATCGTTAACAATGAGGTACCACTACACACCTATGAGACTGGGCTAAAATCCAGAACACTGACAGGACCAAGTGCAGCAAGGATGTGAGCAATGGGAAATTTCATACATTGCCGGCAGGAATGCAAAATGGCTCAGCTATTTCACAGGACAGTTTGGCAGTTTCTTACAAAACTACACATACTCTTATCATGTGATCCGGCAACTGCCCTCTTCGATATTCACCCAAGGAGTTGAAAACTTTTGTCCACCCAAAAACTTGCACACAAATGTGTATAGCAGGGAAGAGCAAGATGGTGGAGGAGCAGGAGACAGAGATATCATCAGGTCCCAGGAGTTCAGCTAGATAGTTGTCAAACCATTCTGAACACCTGCAAACTCAACAGGAGATCAAAGAGAAGAAGAGCAGCAATTCCAGGAACAGAAAATCGACCACTTACCGGAAGGTAGGACATGCAGAGAAGTGAATCTGAAGTGATATTTGGGAGGAGAGACTGCGGGGAGAGGGGCTGGCTCCTGGCAAGTGGTAGAGCCCCACAGCGTGAACTCAGAACTTTTAGAAATCTGTTCCACTGAGGGATGTTGTTCCAGAGGCTAAGTGGGGACAGAGCCCTTGAGGGGACAGTGTAGTCTCAGGACCCACTGGGTCACAGATAGACCAGGGTTGTCTGAGTGTGGCAGAGCTCCCTGGTATTGGAGCGGGGAAGCCATTTCCAAAGACGGAACCAAGGAGTCAGTTCTCAGCTTGGGCTTACCTTAAACCGTGATCCAAGGCACAGTCAGACCATTGCTCTTCCAGCAGGGACCCCACAAGCAGCAGATCCGGGGAAACCCCCTCTTTCCTCCTTCCTCCCTGGGGAGGAGCAGCATAGGAGTACGTGGCAGGAATCTGCTGGGTTTGGAGACTCCAAACGGGGCATGTGCCAGAGAAAGAAATGTTTCGTCACAGGCCAGGTGAGCCCACAGTGCAGCCAGAGATGATGGAGACGGGAGGGACTGACTGCTTTTCTCTGAAGGCTCACCGAGGAGCAAGGCCCCAAACTCTTGACTCCTCTGGACCGGATATTGAGAGGCCGTCATCTTTATTCTCCACCTCCAACGCTGTATGGAAAGCCATCAGGGAACAAAAGACCAAAACGTACAGTTTGCTTAGCCTGGCCCTTGGCAAAGGCAGTGCAATTCTGCCTCTGGCAAAGACATTTGAGAATCAGGGCAACAGGCCCCTCCCCCAGGAGATCCACAAGAACATCCAGCCAAGTTCACCGATCAATGGAAACTGCAAAACTTCAGGGCCACCGGAATATAGCACATAGAATTCATGGCTTTTTCCCCCCCCATGATTCTTTAGTCTTTCAAAGTTAAAATTTTTAAATTTTACTTTTTTTAATTCTATATTTTTATTTTTCCTCTTTCCCATTTTAACATTTTTAAACTATTTTGTCTTATCAATACCTTTTTTAAAATCCTTAATTTTCATTGTTATAGTCATATTCTATCCCTCATTGTATTTAACCTTATTTTTTGTATACATATAAGTTTTTCTTTCATTAAAATTATGGGATACAGTTTCTTCTAACAGCTCAAAATATACCCTAAATCTAGTGCATGGCTTTGTTCTAGTCTCCAGCCTGATTACATTCTTTCCTCCTTTTTTTCTTTCTTTTTTCATCCAACTTCTTATCATATCAATTCCTTTTTTAGAATCAAGAAACTCATTTTAGACCCAAAGACACCTCCAGATTTAAAGTGAGGGGGTGGAAAACAATTTACCATGCTAATGAACATCAAAAGAAAGCTGGGGTGGCAATCCTTCTATCAGATAAATTAGATTTTAAGCCAAAGATTATAATAAGAGATGAGGAAGGACACTATATCATACTTAAAGGATCTGTCCAACAAGAAGATCTAACAATTTTAAATATCTATGCCCCTAACATGGGAGCAGCCAATTATATAAACCGATTAATAACAAAATCAAAGAAACACATCAACAATAATATAATAATAGAAGGGGACTTTAACAACCCCCTTACTGAAATGCACAGATCATCGAAGCAATAGATCAACAAGGAAATAAAGGCTCTAAATGACACACTGGATCAGATGGACATCACAGATATATTCAGAACATTCCATCCCAAAGCAACAGAATACACATTCTTCTCTAGTGCACATGGAACATTCTCCAGAATAGATCACATCCTGGGTCACAAATCAGGTCTCAACTGGTACCAAAAGATTGGGATCATTCCCTGCATATTTTCAGACCATGATGCTTTGAAACTAGAACTGAATCACAAGAGGAAAGTTGGAAAGAACCCAAATACATGGAGGCTAAAGAGCATCCTACTAAAGAATGAATGGGTCAACCAGAGAATTAAAAAACAATTGAAAAAATTCGTGGAAACAAAATGAAAACACAACTGTTCAAAATCTGTGGGACACAGCAAAGGCAGTCCTGGGAGGAAAGTAACAATACAAGACTTTTCTTAAGAAACAAGAAAGGTCTCAAGTACACAATCTAACCCTACACCTAAAGGAGCTGGAGAAAGAACAGCAAATAAATCCTAAACTCAGCAGGTGATGAGAAATAATAAAGATCAGAGCAAAAATCAATGAAATAGAAACCAAAAGAACAGTAGAACAGATCAATGAAACTAGGAGCTGCTTCTTTGAAAGAATAAGATTGATAAACCCCTGGCCAGACTTAACAAAAAGAAAAGAGAAAAGACCCAAATTAATAAAATCATGAATGAAAGGGGAGACATTACAACCAACACCAAAGAAATACAAACAATTATAAGAACATATTATGAGCAACTATACACCAGCAAATTTGGTAATCTGGAAGAAATGGATGCATTCCTAAAGACATATAAACTACCAAAACTGATTCAGGAAGAAATAGAAAACCTGAGCAGACCTATAACCAGTAAGGAGATTGAAGCAGTCATCAAAAATCTCCCAAAAAGCAAGAGCCCAGGGCCAGATGGCTTCCCAGGGGAATTCTACCAAACATTTAAAGAAGAATTAATACTATTCCCCTGAAACTGTTCCAAAAAATAGAAATGGAAGGAAAGCTTTCAAACTCATTTTATGAGGCCAGCATCATCTTGATCCCAAAACCAGACAAAGACCCCATCAAAAAGGAGAATTACAGACCATTACCCTTGATGAACACAGATGTAAACATTCCCACCAAAATACTAGCCAATAGGAGTTAACAGTACATTAAAAGCATTATTCATCATGACCAGTGGGATTTATTCCTGGACATCATGGTTGGTTCAACATCCACAAATCAATCAATGTGACACAATACACTAACAAAAGAAAGAACAAGAACCTTATGATACTCTCAATAGATCCTGAAAAAGCATTTGACGAAGTACAGCATACTTTCTTGATCAAAATTCTTTAAAGTGTAGGGATAGAGGGTACATACCTCAATATCATCAAAGCCATCTATGAAAAACCCACAGTGAATATCATTCTCAATGGAGAAAAACTGAGAGCTTTTCCCCTAAGGTCAGAAACACGGCAGGGATGGCCACTATCACCACTGCTATTCAACATAGTACTAGAAGTCCTAGCCTCAGCAATCAGACAACAAAAAGAAATTAAAGGCATTCAAACTGGCAAAGAAGTCAAACTATCACTCTTTGCAGATGATATGATACTTTATGTGGAAAACCCAAAAGACTCCACTCCAAATCTGCTAGAACTTGTACAGGAACTCAGTAAAGTGTCAGGATATAAAATCAATGCACAGAAATCTGTTGCATTTCTATAAACCAACAGCAAGACAGAGAAAGAGAAATTAAGGAGTTGATCCCATTTACAATTGCACCAAAACCATAAGATACCTAGGAATAAACCTAATCAAAGAGGCAAAGAAACTGTACTCAGAAGACTATAAAGTACTCATGAAAGAAACTGAAGAAGACACAATGAAATGGAAAAACGTTCCATGCTCATGGATTAGAAGAACAAATATCATGAAAATATCTATGCTACCTAAAGCAATCTACACATTTAATGCAATCTCTATCAAAATCCCATGCATTTTTTTCAAAGAAATGGAACAAATAATCCTAAAGTTTCTATGGAATCAGAAAAGACCCTGAATAGCCAGAGGAATGTTGAAAAAGAAAAACAAAGTTAGTGGCATCACAATTCCAGGCTTCAAGCTCTATTACAAAGCTGTCATCATCAAGACAGTATGGTACTGGCACAAAAACCGACACATAGATCAATGGAACAGAATAGAGAGCCCAGAGGTGGACCCTCAACTCTATGGTCAACTAATCTTTGGCAAAGCAGGAAAGAATGTCCAATGGAAAAAAGACAGTTTTTTCAACAAATTTGTTGGGAAGATTGGACAGCCACATGCATAAGAATAAAACTGGACCACTTCCTTACACCACACTCAAAAATAGAATCAAAATGGATGAAAGACCTCAGTGTGAGACAGGAATCCATTAAAATCTTTGAGGAGAACACAGGCAGCAACCTCTTCAACCTCAGCTGCAGCAACTTCTTCCTAGAAACATCGCCAAAGGCAAAGAAAACAAGGACAAAAATGAACTATTAAGACTTCATCAAGATCAAAAGCTTTCACACAGCAAAGGAAACAGTCAGCAAAACCAAAAGATAACTGACAGAATGGGAGAAGATATTTGCAAATGACATATCAGATAAAGGGCTAGTATCCAAAATCTATAAAGATCTTTCAAACTCAACACCCAAAGAACAAATAATCCAGTCAAGAAATGGGCAGAAGACATGAACAGATATTTCTGCAAAGCAGACATCCAAATGTCCAACAGACACATGAAACAGTGCTCAACATCACTCAGCATCACGGAAATACAAATCAAAACCACAATGAGATACCACCTCACACCAATCAGAATGGCTAAAATTAACAAGTCAAGAAACGACAGATGTTGGCAAGGATGCGGAGAAAGGGGAACCCTCCTACACTGTTGGTGGAATGCAAGCTGATGCAGCCGCTGTGGAAAACAGCATGAAGTTTCCTCAAAAAGTTGAAAATAGAGCTACCCTATGACCCAGCAATCGCACTAGTGGATACTTACCCTAAAGATACAAGTGTAGTGATTCAAAAGGGCACACGCACCCGAGTGTTTATAGCAGCAATGTCCACAATAGCCAAACTATGGAAAGAACCTAGATGTCCACCAACAAATGAATGGATAAAGAAGATGTGGTATATATATACAATGGAATACTATGCAGCCATCAAAAGAAATGAAATCTTGCCATTTGTGACTATGTGGATAGAACTAGAGGGTATTAAGCTGAGCGAAGTAAGTTAATCAGAGAAAGACAATTTTCATATGATCTCCCTTATATGAGAAAGTTGAGAGGCAAAGTGGGGGGTTTGGGGAGTAGGGAAGGAAAAAATGAAACAAGATGGGATCGGGAGGGAGGCAAACAATAAGAGACTCTTAAGCTCACAAAACAAACTGAGGGTTGCCAGGGAGGGGATAGGGAGAGGGTAGTAGGGTTATGGGCACTGGGGAAGGCATGTGCTATGGTGAGTGCTGTGAAGTGTGTAAACCTGTAAACCTCACAGACCTGTACCCCTGGGACTAATAATACATTATATGTTAATTTTTCAAAAGTAGAGTCTTAATTTAAAAAATGAAAAATTTGGGGGCACCTGGGTGGCTCAGTGGGTTAAGCCTCTGCATTCAGCTTAGGTCATGATCTCAGGATCCTGGGATAGAGCCCCAAATTGGGCTCTCTGCTCAGTGGGGAGCCTGCTTCCCTCTCTCTCTCTGCCTGCCTCTCTGACTACTTGTGATCTCTCTCTCTCTGTCAAATAAATAAATAAAATCTTTAAAAAAAATAAAAATAAAAAATGAAAACTTTTAAAAAGTAAGAATTTTTTTATTCCTCACAATTCTAATGGGTTAAATGGATAATTCTCCTGGCCTGAGCTAACTTAGCTGGGGTTCAATGGTCTAGCATGACCTCTCAGCTGGGACATCGAGGGTATCTTGGGATCTTTCTTTCCATGTGGTCTTTCAACCTTCTAAAGGCTAGCATGGGCTGGTACACACAACAGTATAGAGACTCTCAGCAGAAAAATGACACACAAGTCTCAATATGTCAGCATTTTCCAAGTCTCTGCATCCCATTTTCTATTATTCCACTTATCAAAGTGAGTCACAGAGCCAAGAACAGAGTCCATATGGGAAGGGACTTTCCAAGTGCGTACATACTGGATGGGATGAATTATTACAGCCATTTTTGTAAATAATCTACTAAAGGAAGGAATAAGTCAAATATTTAAAACAAGACCTACATGATCCTGGAGTCCCAGGAGCAAGACCCGCATCAGGCTCCCAGCTCCATGGGGAGTCTGCTTCTCCCTCTGACCTTCTCCCCTCTCATGCTCTCTCTCTCCCCCTCTCTCTCTCTCTCCCAAACAGATAAATTTAAAAATAAATAAAATAGAATAAAATAAAATAAAACAAGACCTAATCTCTGAGCTAGAATTTGTTGAAGTGTTTGGTCCCCAGTTGAAATGTCTTTACTTGACTTGATATCACCAAGGCATGTAGGAAGTGGTCAGAAGATATCTATCTCAGAGACATCAAACCATTTATGACCATGGAGCAGTTTCAATTCTACAACATAGAATCGACTTTAGCCGTGAGATTCTTTAAGGGGATATTATTGTTGAAATTTTTCTTTCTCTAAGGAGAGCCTGGGCTCAGACTTACGAACAGAAAGACATCAGAAGAAACAAAATGAGTTGGTAGGATCAGTTATTCTCCTTATTAAAGAGAAAGGTTTTCCGGGGTTCCTGGGTGGCTCAGTGGGTTAAAGCCTCTGCCTTCGGCTCAGGTCATGATCCTGGGGTCCTGGAATCGAGCCCCACATCAGGCTCTGTGCTTGGCAGGGAGCCTGCTTCCCCCCTCTCTCTGCCTGCCTCTCTGCATAGTTATGATCTCTCTCTCTGTGTCAAATAAATAAATAAAATCATTAAAAGAGAGAGAGAGAGAGAGGTTTTCCATAAGCAATAATGAGGATGTTTAAGATCATAAACAAGGAAGGAAGAGACATACACAGATTCTTTCTAGTCACAGATATTTAGAGTAAGAACATGGGGACCGTGGGTAGCCCACAGAGTCACCTCACCAACCACCATGCCCCTGTGGGTCCTGGTCAAGACTGCTCCTAATATTTGTAGGGCTCAAGGCAAGAATCCATAAGGAGGTCCCCACATTAAGTGTGCCAATATTTAAAATTGTAAATGAGCTAACAAAAAATATAAAGTAAAATGAATTGCTATATTGCAATCATGTGAAGCTACTACATTTACAGCCCTAATCTGGTCATTTATCTGCCAGATCAGAACACAAAACAATGCAAGAAAATGAACCCTAGGCACTACATGAGAGCAACCCAGGAATGCAAGAATATGGTGGCACACCTGCTGAGAGGAAAGATTTTAACAAGCTAATTGGTTTAGCTTTCCTCTGACCTTAAGCTTCTACAACTCAAATCTTCCCACAGTCTAAAAGAGTGTCTTTGTTCTTGCCTGGCAGCGGCACCTCTCACGAGCCTTCATAGACTTTAAACTCAGGAGTGTCCCATTTCGAGGACATAGGACAAGAGAGGTGGAGAATCATTTTACCTTGAGGAATGAAGTGTGTGTGCGTGTGTGCGTGCATGTGCACACACGTGCATGCATGTCCCAAGAACGAATGTGGAGAGTTGCAGGTCATGTTGGGCCAGCCCTGAGTACCACCTCCCAAGAGACAGAGGTGTCTTTGTGTCCTCTGATAAAAATTGTTTTGTGTGTATCTGTGAATGAGGGGTCCTCAAAAGCATGGGGTCCAGGGTCCAGTCCCCTCTTGCCTGGGTCTTAAAAAGTAGTATCAGTCTTGGAGCTTTGAAAGTTGAGATGTGCTCAGCAAGTGATACTTGCTGTCTAGCACCAGGAGCAGCAGTTCTGGGAAGTCAACTTCCTGCGTGGTTTGTAGGCATCAGGGCTGCTATGAAAAACACTCCTTACTCAGCTGCAGATGGAACAACACTTTCCTCGCATGGAGAAGAGACAGAGCAAGAACAGCTTCAACATCAAGTGTCAGCCTCCCATGACCAGCAGCTACCATCCTGCTGACATCTAGATGTCAAGTTTCAATATGGCACCTACCCTCAAGGAGAAAATATAGTCATATGGAAACATGTTGGTTGATTACCTTGGACCGCTGCTCTCTGGCAAGCCAGAACAATCTGGCCTTAGCAAACCATCACCCACTCCAGCTATGGATTTTCTTTCTGTACCAGTAGCAAATTTGCCAGCACAATTGAGATAGGGAAACAAGGGACCCCATAAAGGAGTGCTTTTTTTGTTCCTCTTCCTGCTTCTGTTTTTGCTAGGACCTACTAACCCCACCCTATACACGCCCTTACAGTTCAGATAATATAAGTCTTCCTCGAAAAGGTCAAGGAGTTAATGATTTCTTTGGAGTCTTCCAGCGTGCTAGGTAACATCTAAGGAGATACTGGGAGAGATCATCATGCATGTTTCCCAACACTCCAGACACCTTGACACCAAGACCCCAGGCTCCAGGACATAAGGAGCTAAGGACTTATGGAGGATGCCTGAGCACACCTCCTTGTTTTGACCAGTTCCCAAATGCCTGAGAGGACACATACACTAGCCCACTAACTTCCATAAAAACCCCAGACATTAAGATGGATGAGACTCATTCATCTTTCTGAGTTTCCCAGACACTCAGTCTGTATCTGCTTTCTCGGTGTCTTCAACAAACTCTGTTCTCCCTTCCTCTTGGTTTGCGTTTGATTTCTTTCCTGTGCAAACCCAAGGACGCTCTTGCTGGTCCTGCGGGATCCCCTCTGGGTCCTCGGACCCACCTTCCTGCATCACAAACATCCAAAGACTTACAGAACGCCTCATGAGATATACAACATTGCCTCCAGCCAAGGGATCCATTTTAGAGGCAGTAATGTGAGTCAGAAGGCATAGGAGACCCACTGGCAATAGCATATGCATAATATTGCAGGAGCAGCCAGACCAGAAGAATGTGGGGTGTTAATAATTTTGCTAAGGGGACAACAAACTTAGGGTTGAGACTTTCTAGAATGCACTATATCCACTGAACCAAACGCCGATAGATGATTCTATGTCCCCAACACCTAGAACACATAGGAACCAAGAGACTGATGTAGGATTAGCCCCTGTCTTCATGATTCCTGGTGATGGATGATGTATTTGTGGTTCCCGTCCCTACGACATTAGGCTCTGCTGGATTAGACTGGATTCAGTTTCGCAGGAATCCTGGAGGCAGTGGAGATGATTTAGCATGGGTACACAGGGTGGATTCCACCAAAACTGAAAGAACAAATACAACCACCTTAAAGGAGGCTTTGTGACAGATTCAACACAATCAAGCCACAAACCTAGCAGAGGAAGCATGGGTGGACCATACCCTGTACTACTTCACGTCCTTTTGTCCTGCTGCTTACCTCAGCCACTGGTCAGTTCTCACTTTTCCCAGTTTTACATAAGCTTCATGCAGGTGTCATGTTTCAGCCTGCCTTTGAGAACTCTAGCTTCCTGACCGGGGGCATCTCTGAACCTGAGCACCCAAAGTTTAATGGTACAAAACAACAACTATTTTGTTCCACTCACAAATTCTACGAGTCAGAAACTCAGACAAGGCAGAGCAGGGCTGGGTTGTCTCTGCTCCACGATGCCTGAGATCTCAGCTGGGAAGACACAAATAGCAAGGAGGGACTCAAATCTAGAACAGTGCTGTCCAATAGAGATATCGTGCAAATCATGTACATAATTTTAAATTTTTTAGTTGCCATGTTAAGAAAGCAAAAAGCAACAGATGAAATGAATTGAAAGGATATATTTTCTTTAACACAATACATCCAAAATATTTTCATGTTGACATCAATGTAAAAAACTATCCAGGTATTTCACATGTGGAGAGTGGGTTGGGGGGTTATGTAATTAGATCTTTAAAACCTGGTGTGAAGTTTCTACTTCCAGAACATCCCAATGTGGTCTAGCCCCATTTGAAGTGCCCAGTAGCCACATGTGGCTAGTGGTTGCTAGATGGACCAGTGCAAATCTGGAGGCTTCCTCATGCCCATGTCTGGCACTTAGGCTGGAATGACCTGAGGGCTACCTACCCTCAAGGAGAAAAGACAGCTGTATGGAAACAAGTTGGTTGATTATCTTGGACCTAGGCTGAGACAACCTGAGGGCTATGCTGTTTAGGGACTGTTGGCCAGAATGTTGCCTGTCGTTTGGGCTTCCTCACGGCACGGCAGCCTCAAGCTAGTCAGTCTTCTTATCTGGTGCCTCAGGACTCCAAGAGTGAGCGTTCCAGTGACTAAGGTTGAAATCCATGACTTTTCACAACCCAGACTCCGAGGTCACATGACATAGGCTATTGAGTGAACCAGCCACAAGCCCCTCTCCATTTCTAGGGCAGAGAACAAAGACTCCCCCACTGGGTGAGAGGAGTGTCAAAAAAAATCTGTGGCCATATTTTAAAAGTGCCCCAGGGATAAAAGCCAAAGGTAAATACTTCCGCTCTCTTCTCCCTGGCCAAATATTCTGAGATACATTCATAAGGCTCTTCAATAACTCCCAGCAGAGAGGTGCTGAGGAAGAATGACACTCTGGATACATTTTTGCAAGGAGAGCCAACAGTATTTATTAATGGATTGGATCTGCGGTGTGAAACAAAGCAAAGCATCAAGGGTCAGGGGTCTGTGTGAGGAATCACATGCCTGGTTTACAGGCTATTTCTGAACTTGAAGGTGCTTAGCTCTTGAGGAAAACGCTCTGATTCAAAGGGTGAAATTAACCTCCTAGAAGAAGGATCCTTCATGAAATAGTCTCTTTCTGAGCCTGTATCCATTGGGCAGTTGGGAAAGCATGAAGTCTCCTTTACCATCTACTTCCTGTTGCATTCCCTGCCTTGTTCCCTTTTTTCAGAAATAGCATGTTATCTATTGTATAGCCAAAGAACAGCACTCTGAGCCTCTGCCCTGTGACTTCCTGACCCTCCTCTCTTATAAATATGAGGGCAGAGCTGGGATCCCAGATAGTCAGAGAGCAGAGAGCCAGGAGTCCTCAGCTCTGCCTGCTACTGGGAAGATGAAGGTCTTCGTGGGTGCTCTCCCCTTCCTCATTCTTGCTACTGCCCTTGGATCCCAGGTCCAGGTCCCTCATGGTGAGTTCAGTGAACCTTTTCACTTCTGACAAGGTCCACGGGGAGAAGACACAGGACAACTTGTCCTCCTGAGATAGTTCCCTGTCCCAGACGGGGATAAGAATTTGGCACTTTCTTGAAAAGCAGCAGCGATTGGCTATAGACCTCTCTCTTTCTGCAGGCTTTGGTCCCTGGGGAAAACTGTACAAATGACTGGTCCCCCATGGGGAAAGAACTCTTTCCCTTTTCATGACCAGAATTATTTGATGCCTTCTCTTAGCTGACATAGGACTGTTAAGTGCTAAATCAAAAGAACTATAGTAAAATTGTAAAGTTGCAGGAAGAAGCATAGAATTCTACAATGTTAGTGTAAAACTCTCATTTTGGAGAGGAAATGGAACAAGCCAGGAAAGTGACTCATCCAAGCCCAGCTAACCGCTCTGCTTATTTAACAAATACCTCGTACTTCCTATGTGCAGGCCGGCACCGTTCTGTCTTACGGACTTAATACATTAGACCCTCCTAACAGCCCTGTGGGGTTGACTATTAGCAACTTGTATAGTTTTGCATATTAGATTATTCTCATTTTACAAATGAGAAAAACTTAGACAACTTGCTCAAGATCATACAGATATTAAGTGGTGTAATGAGGATGGGAGCTGGTTAGGAAGCTGCTATGGAAAGGCAAGGCCACTGAAGAATTTATTTTGCAAGCCCCACACACATCTTTGCAAGCATATCAAGTATACACATATGCCTCCTTAAATAGAATTCATGTGTAACTCTACAAGAAATGATCTAAAAGTTTCGTTGCATTGGCCTAATTAGCATAATACAGGTCCGTAATCCCTTTTCCAAAACTTCAGGGCTGGATGTGTTTTGGAATGCAGAAATATTCAGTTTTTATTTGTTTTAAGATTCTATTTATTTATTTATTTGACAGAAAGGGATACATTGAGAGAGGGAACACAGGCAGGGGGAGTGGGAGTGGGGGAGGCAGCTTCCCCACTGAGCAGGGAGCCCAATGCGGGGCTTGATCCCGGGACCCTGGGATCATGACCTGAGCCAAAGGCAGACGCTTAATGACCGAGCCACCCAGGCGCCCCTCAGTTTTTATAAAAACTAACACAATATGATCCAGCAGGTCCACTCTGGATATACACCCAAAAGAACTGAAAGCAGGCACATGAAGAGATATGTGTAAACCCATGCTAATCATAGTATGACTCACAATAGCCAAAAGGCAAGAGCCCCCCAAGTGTCCACCAACGAATGAGTAGATTTTTTTTTAAATGGGGCATATACACACAATATATTATTCAGCCTTAAAAAGGAAGGAAATTCTGACATGTGCTACAAAACGGATGAATATTGAAGACATTATGTTAGGTGAGATAAACCAGTAACCAAAGGACAAACACTGCGTCCTTCCATCCCTATGAGGCACTTAAAGTAGTTGAATTCAGGGACAGAAAGAAGAATGGTGATGGCCTGGGGAGTTGGGGGAGGGAAAAACAGGAGTTATTGCCCAATGGGTACAGAGTTTTCAGTTTTGTAAGATGAAAAACATTCTGTGGATGGGTTGTGGTGATTGTTGCACAATATGTGAATGGGCTTTGTTCTACTGAACCACACGCTTTTAAACATGCTTACAGTTGTGTTTATTATGTCTATTTTACATTTTCAAGAAAATAAATGACATTTTTTAAAAGGTAACACATTCCTGGATATTACTTAACATTGATTACAAGGTCTGAGAAGTGTACTTCAATCAAACAAGGTAGTTTTTCTGCAGCAAACACAAATATTCATACTACTGGGATAAATTAATGATTGTGAAAAAAGCCACTCATCATTTTGGGTGACATTGTGCCACCAAATGGGTTAATGAAACATTCTTCTGTTTCCTGAGCCCTTGTGGATTGCAGAAATGTACAGAAAGTATTGTGGTATGTATCACGTTATGTACGCATTCAACTGATTGATTCATTTTGCTTTCTGTATTTCAAAGCCAATCAGATGGTGTCATGTCCCAAACAGTTTCAAGAGTTCCCTGAAACATCCCAGGGCCCTGAGCGAGAACAGGCTCTCTAGAACCCAGACAGGTGTCCAGTGGTCCAGCATGAGACCAGCGGAGACACTGAGACAAGGCTGCCTCAGTGATTTCTCTCCCTCCTTATTGGTTTCTCCCAAATAGAACCCGTGGTGGCGAAACAACGGCAAGAACCCTCAATAAGTACGCATGTTGACGGTATGTGTTCTATTATAGCGTATGTTTAAAAGCAGCAGCTGCACAGATCTGCTCAATGGCTTCCAAACACCTCATGTACAGGGTGGGGGTGAGGGGCAGGTGGGGAGGGTCCTGAAGGTGGTGAATGTCCCACAGAGGACCGGAATAGGCCCTTAAAGGTAACCTCTGTTCCCCCCCCAGCTGTCTCTAGAGTTGGCTATCCTGGGGGCAGAGGTGCTCACTGACGCCCCCCTGCAGGCTTCAGATGCTCCCTCTTCTATCAGAAATGGTCTTGGGCCTGTATTGGCCCTGCCTGGGTGCCCTCAGACACATAGCTCAGCCCTGAGGAGAGTGAAGCAAGTGCAGACAGAGGAGGAGAACATCCCTCTGGAGTCCTGTGCCTTCTCACCCTCCCTGGCACTTTGGAGGAAAGGGGGGAAGGATCTAGTCTTTCTTAAAAAGACCCAGTCCTTAAATGTGTCTCCTTCCCCTTGCCGCAGTTTTACACCATCCTGCTGACTGCTGCTCCAGCTACACACAACAAATTCGATGTGCAAAAATGAAAGATTTTTTTAGAACAAGCAGTTCATGCTCCCGGCCAGGTGTCATGTAAGTGCCAAGCTCACTAGCCATGTCTTGAGAGGAGAGGACCTGATGGAGGCTTATGTCCTCAGTAGGGTCCTGCAGGGCATCAGAAAAGAGATGCTCCCAGGGAAGAGGGAAACTGGGGGCAGATGGAGGGAGCAGAAGAAAGGCTGCCAGAGGAAAGGACCATGAGTCACTTAGGAAGTCTTGGAGGCTGAGGCAGGGTCTCAGAGAGGAGGTGTCCTGAGCCCCTGCAGCAGAGAAGGAAAAAAACAGGCTGGTCCGAGTTGGAGATCCCAGGGCCAGGGAGGGTGGGGGTCTCCATCCCCATTTGCTGAACGCTCCTTAGTCTGTAATCTTTCTCCACCTTCACCCCAGCTTCCTCACCAAGAAGGAACGGCGTATCTGTGCTGACCCCCATGTCTTGGAAGTTCAGAATTGCATGAGGTCCCTGAATAACCTAATGATGCGGACAGGAGAAAGAGGAGGCTTTCTTGAGAAGAAATGGTTCTAGGGGCCAGCTACCCCACATCCACTTGTCTTGCCCCAACTCCCTCCTGGGATTTTCTTGGCCTGAATTATTTTTCAAAAAGCAACAACTACCATTCTTTCTGTTCTGGTCATAAAAGCCATGCATGAATAAAGGGTATCTGATATAACTTTCCTTGAGCTTTAGGAGGAAAAATAAACTATAGGAATTGCTGAAATTTGGATTCTATGGTTTTTTCCCAAATGATATGTCATAACAGAATTTTGTAAAATCTAAACACATTCAAACTCATTCAAACATAGATTGAACCTGTGTCAAAAATGTACTTAACCCATTCAAAAAGGGAACCATAAAACAGAGTCAAAGATTATCTGAGGAACAGAGATTTATATAGTTAATTGGGGATGGCATTCTGAAATGTTAAGTCAGAGAAAAAGAGATTAATATCCTATTGAAAAATAATACTGTAACTCTGGGGATTATCTTTTCTTTTCTCTTTTCTTCTCTTTTTTCTCTTTTAGAGGGGGGGAATAGGGGCAGAGGGAGAGGGAGAGAATCTTAAGCACGTCCAATGCAGAGCCCAACACGGCACTCAATCACACGACCTTGAAGTCATGACACTGAGATCATGACCTGAGCCGAAATCAAGAGTTAGATGTTTAATCAACTGAACCACCCAGGTGGCCCTGGGGATTCTCTTTTCTACTGGACAAAAATCATTTACATCTATGCTAGATAAAAAATTTGCAAGTTAACATAATTTCACAAAGTCAGGAGCCCATCAGTAGTAAATAGAACACCACTGGAGAGGACGTTCCCCCTACAGGAACCCTGGGGTGGGCTTTTCAGACAATCTTCCAGATGACATTGGAAGACCTGCCTGCAGTCATCCTTCTGCATTATTTCCACATTTTGGATATTTTCTCTCAACGGATATAACCTCCCCTCTTTAAAGTTAAGGGACATTAAGAAAAACATTTAAAGTTGGACTGAACATGGGTGGTGAGATCGAGCCCTGCATCGGGCTCCACACTCAGCACGGAGTCTGCATGAGGGCCTCCCTCTCCCTCTGCCCCTCCCCCACTGAGTGCTTTCTCCCTCTAATAAATAAATAAATCTTAAAAAAAAAAGTTGGAGTGAATATCAATTTTACATTCATATCTATTCAAGCATGTACGTTTATATTCGTAATTAGTAAATCTTGGTCAACTGTCTCAAAATTCAGAAGAAAGCACTGAAATTCTAAACAACAAAAAAATTTTAAATTCAAAACAAATTTAAAACCTATCTTGCTTTTTGGGTGATTTGTCCTAAAGAGTTATAAGGAAAAAACTGATTACCAAATATCTGTCATAATAATAAACACTATTAGAAGAAGAAACCTGAGACGATGAAAGCTGGGAATTATTACAGCTCTAAACGGGTTAAATACACATCCACACTATGTCTCATCTTCCCCTCTCTACTAAAAATAGCTAATCTCTGGAGGTTTGACTACAGTGTAGAAAAGCTTCTTTCGGGGCACCTGGGTGGCTCAGTGGGTTAAAGCCTCTGCCTTCGGCTCAGGTCATGATCCCAGGGTCCTGGAATCAAGTCCTGCATCAGGCTCTCTGCTCAGCGGGGAGCCTGCTTCCTCCTCTCTCTCTCTCTCTGCCTGCCTCTCTGCCTACTTGTGATCTCTGTCTGTCAAATAAATAAATAAAATCTTTAAAAAAAAAAAAAGCTTCTTTCGCGCCATCATTTGGGAGTAGGGGGTGGACAGCAGATGACTGGGGAGTAGGAGGTAGAGCACAGATGTACACAGTTTAGCCCAGCATTCCAGGGAGTTATTATGCAGGTTGTCCTCGGAAGAACCTCACTTAGAGATACCCTTTTAGGAGGTGCAGGTAAAAAAGGTAGGCAGGCTAGCTGGCAGACCTCTGCCTTGGTAAATTTCATTCCTTCGGGGATTCCTCTCTTTGTTCTCAACAGAAGTTCCCTGGTTGTGAATCCAGATTATGAGGATGGGGGCCCTGGCCCTGGTGGGTGACGAGGGAGGAGGGGTGGAACTGGTCTGACTTCCACTGAGATTGTCGGAGAGCTTCGTTTCTAGGGGGCGGAGGTGGTGGGATTTCTTTCTTGTCTTCGACCAGAAGTTGTCCTGGGCACTGCCCAGCCCTTTCCTGGATCCATTGTCCTCTGTGGAAGACTCAAGAGCAGACAGCCTTCTTTACCTGGAGAACTGTCCTTGTAGCTTTATCCCGGGGCAAACCCCACACCTGCCTGCCCTGAAGTGGGGACTAGCAAGGTTGTAGCTTCTTCTCCCAACGCCACTGACTCTGATCTTTGTGGTACCCAGGGTGCTGCTGAGAAAATATTTTTTCAATGATCTCCTTTACCAATATGAGGAAACAGGTTTTTCAGCCTCCTAATCTAGTCATCAAGCAGACCCATGTCCTTTATCCAGAACAGAAATTTCTCATCTTACAGTCAGCTGATGTCATCTTTTCTGATTTCCTCTGTTACTACAAATTTATTTTTGTTTTTGCATTTTTCCTGTCATTTCCATGGGATTTGGGGAGTTGAAAGAGGCAAACGGAGATGCTCAGGGTTCTGGCTTATAGTTTGAATCCACTTACAATCTCTCCTGTTGTTCTCGTCCACTTTACTGTATTGTTGAATTCAGCAGCTCTGAGTTAACACCAGCCCGCTGAGAACTGAGTGACAGAAACCACAACTTTTGGCTTCTCCATAAAGATTTTGTCTTAGAGCCTCGATGAAAATCTCAAAACGTTGTTGGTTTGAAACTGTGCTAGACCCAAGGGGAAGGTGTGTAATTTCATCGGTTTCTCCTGCTGGCCAAGCTGTTAACTCAACAGAATGAAATGGAGAGCACAGACCACCAGAAACTTTTAGACAGCAGAGGACCAGGTGTCTCCTCGCCAAGGCTTTGGGTCATGACAAGAGCAGCTCAACAGAAATGGGGGGTGGACACTGAGACCTTCCTTTCTGACCAAGCATCTGTTCACTCATAGAAGGTCTTTGAGGTCTTGGAGTGGACAATGGCTTGTTACATCTAGGTCAATTACATAATAAATTACTCTATTTTCACAGTTCCTCAAAAACCGCCCGCTCATTTTTGCTTCCTTGCTCTCTGCAGTGACTCTGCCACAAATGCCCCTCCTTTCAACTCTTCCTGGCAAAACTCAACCCAGCCTGCAAGGTTTGACTTAGATGTCCCTGTAAAACCTTCCCTCGCTTCCCCAGCCAGGGCACCCACCTCCCTTTCTCTGGAACCCTGAAACAGACATTTACTATCTTTACTCAAACAACGACTGAGGGGTGACTTTATATTGCATGTTGTAGTAGTCAAGATACAGAGAAGATTGAAAATAAGCATAAAATAGGACCTCTGTGTGCAAGAATCGTATACATAATTCCAAGTTATTATGCAATGCTGGATTAAAGTGATGAGGTTGTTTATATGAGGGGCAACCACCTGGGGCCTTACACCTCCCAGGTCCCATGCAGGCCACCCAAAGGTTGAAGCTGACCCTTTGAACAGTGCAGGGTTTGGGGCACTGACCTCCATGCAGCTGAAAATCCAAGTATAACTGTCTAAAAACTTAATGACCAATAGCCTACTATTGCCAAAACCTCACTGATAACATAGTTGACTCATACATATTTCATATGTTATATGTATTATATACTATATTCTTATAATAAAGTAAACTAGGGAAAAGAAAACATTATAAAGAAAACCATCAGGCAGGGACACCTGGGTGGTTCAATTGGTTCGGCATCTGCCTTTGGCTTGGGTCATGATCCTGAGGTCCTAGGATGGAGTCCCTCATCGGGCTCCCTGCTCAGCGAGGAGCCTGCTTCTCCCTCTGTCTGCCACTCCCCCAGCTTATGCTCTCTCTCTCTTTCTCTGACAAATAAATAAAATCTTTTTTAAAAAGAAAAGAAAAAAATCATCAGGCATAGAAAATACATATACAGTATTTATATATTTTTTAAAAATCCACATGTAAGTAGACTGGCAAAGTTCAAGTCCATGTTGTTCAAGGGTGAACTCTATATTGAAGCACAGCAATTAGGAAGTGTACTACAGATCTGAAACTTTAGTATGCATAAGAATCACCTGAGGGCACTCTTCCAAGCTTGGTCCTAGGTGGGCATGGTCTGTGAGTAAGGAAATCAGCGAGAACTTAACCACCAGAGAAATGTGAAGAAATACCAGGAAATCAGCAAGCGGAAAAGAAAAGAAGATATCTTAACCACCTCTCAGAGAAAGCAGAGGGACTCTGAGATAATACAAAAAAAGCAGAAGGTAGCTAATGAGAAGTCTATGCAGACAAGAGAAAAATGATGACTATTTGGAAAAATCTGGGTCCTACGGCCAACTAGATATATCATAAGCTCAATGGTCAAAATTTTGTGCCGTGAACAGTCATATGTTATATCCTTATAAAACTAGTTTAAACTTTACCTTTCAACCTGACTTAGTGTAATGTTTCAGAAACATTTTTCAAAGAATAAAACACTAACCATGCATGTAGGGGAAAAAAAAAAAAAGAATTACCTGGAAGTCTTGTTTAAAATATAGATTGCTGGATCCTATCCCCAGAAATTCTAATTCAGTAGGACTGAGTGGAGCCCCCCAAAATCTGAATATCTAACAAGTTCTCAGGTATTGTTGGTGCTACAGGGTGGAATGAAAATTTGAAGAAAAACTCTCACTTTTGACTTTTTATATCAGCATTGTTTACAACTTTTACAAAGTAAAACTTTTATAAAAAGTTTACAACTTTTTATAAAAAGTCCATGTTTCTTTAGTAACCAAAAAATAATTTCAAAGAATTGAAAAAATAAATCTTTGTGGTCTTCTTAAGAACAAACAACAAAATGAGCCAGTTCTTGACTTGCGCTGATATTTGATTTTTTTTATGATGAAGCTTATCAGAGCTGTTTAATTATAAAATAAATATGCAGTTGAAGAAATTTTAAACATGGCTAAATAAGTCTGAAAACCAATTTTCAGTTTTTATTTATTTATTTTATTTTATTTATTTATTTGACACAGAGAGAGATCACAAGTAGGCAGAGAGGGAGAGAGAGAGAAAGAGAAGCAGGCTCCCCGCTGAGCAGAGAGCCCCATGCGGGGCTCGATCCCAAGACCCTGGGATCATGACCTGAGCCGAAGGCAGAGGCTTTAACCCACTGAACCACCCAGGCGCCCACAATTTTCAGTTTTCAAAAGCAAAAATCTTGGGGGGCCCCTGTCTGGCTCAGTTGGTAGAGCGAGCAGCTTTTGATCTTGGGGTTGTGAGTTTAAGTCTCATGTCAGGTAGAAATTACTTTAAAATTTTTCTTAATCTTTTTAAAAAACTTTTTTTAAGTAAAAATCTTGGGAGTTGTGCAAAATATCTAGAAAAATTGTCTAAAACTTCTTTAAAAAAAAAAAAAAACAGGGACACCTGGGTGGCTCAGTTGGCTAAACAGCCAACTCTTGATTTCCACTCGAGTCATGATCTTAGGGTCCTGGGGTCAAGCCTGCCTTGGGCTCTGTGCTTGGCATGGAATCTACTTGAGGTTCTCTCTTTCCTTCTCCCTCTGCCCCTCCCCACCATGCCCCCCTTCTCTTTTCAAATAAATAAATCTTTAAAAAATAAAACAAGGGGCCCCTGTGTGGCTCAGTCGTTTAAAGCCTCTGCCTTCGGCTCAGGTCATGGTCCCAGGGTCCTGGGATCAAGCCCAGCATCGGGCTCTCTGCTCAGCAGGGAGCCTGCTTTCCCCTCTCTCTGCCTGCCTCTCTGCCTACTTGTGATCTCTGATAAAAAAATAAATAAAATCTTTTTAAAAATAAATAAAAATAAGAAGTGAAACAAAAACTTCGAAGAGCTGTGCAGAAATCAAGGCATAAAACAGCAAATGTAAACATCTATATTTTTACTCTTTTGCTTCTAGAGCCACAGTGAAGATTTTAAAATACATAGCTTATTCCCTTCTCTCCCTTTTTTCTCCCCTTCATGTATTGATTCTCTTGGTGTGAACCAGGGGGCTCACCTGAGGACTCAGCTAGGACTGTGGCAGAGGGCATGATCCCCATGGTTGAGGCCAGTGTGACTGGGACTGAAGATACAGCCAGTATGGCCAGAGGATTTGGTATATGCAGAGGACAATGCAAAGAGGTAGATATATTGAGGTTAATGGGAGCCAGATTTCTCACTGTTAAAGCAGAGAGGGAAACACACAAAAAGGGAAGATTAAAACCAACCTTGTGGTCTTTACTTGGAATTAAATGTATTGGTATAAACTTTTGGTTTTTCTTATAGCTAGACTAATGATATAGAAATTGCTATAAATGTGTGAGATTGATATAATAGAATAATATATTAGCATATAATAGAATAATATAATACATACTATATATAATATATAGAGAATAATATAATAGAAATAGATATAAATTTATATACACATTTACACATATATGCTTCAATATATTTCCTAGTTTCCTGTCCACTAAGAGCTCAGACCTAAGAGCTATGCCCTTCCCATAAGCAATGAGCCCCTAGGGACCCAGATTTCTCAAAACTATCCTTTACTAATGGGAGCCAGGACTCACTGGAGATATGGTTGATTCCCAGAGGTGGGGCAAAGCATAAGATGAGCGTTGGGTCATGGTTTTCTGCCAAAAAGTTTTAAAAAATAGAAAAGGATAAGTCAGAAATCTTAAAATCTTCTAGAGAATGGGGTGGTAGTGCTGGGAGCCTCACAGGCAGGAGACCATTACTCACAGTGCAAGTGCCCACCACACCTTAACAGCAGCAGTAGTGGGAGATCCCCCATTATCACAACCCCTGCACTGAGGCAGTCACCCTCACTCTCTCTGCTCTGAGAGACAAAGAGCAGAGACAACAATTTGACAAAGACAACAATGGCATCATCCCAACAAAGGAACTTGGAACTGTCATGAGGTGTCTGGGTCAGAACCTAACAGAAGTCCAATGGCAAGATCTGATCAATGAGGTGGGTGCTGATGGTAATGGTACCATTGACTAACCAGAATTTTTTACTATGTTGGCTAGAAAAATAAAAGATACAGACAGTGAAGAAGAAATTCATGAGACACTCCCAGTCTTTGACAAGTATGGCACTGGTTACATCAGTGTAGCAAAACTACCTCATGTCACAACAAACTTGGCAGAAGAAGTCAATGAAATGATCAGAGAACCAGATACCGATGGAGATGGACAAGTCAACTATGAAGAATTCATATAGAGGATGACTGCAAAATGAAGACCTACTTTCAACTCCTTTTTCCCCCTCTGGAAGAATCCAATTGAATATTTTACTTATCTCTTGCAAAAAAAAAAAAATCACTTACTCATTCTGTTTCTCTACAGCAAAACTGAGTGTCAAAGCTACCTTAGGTCCACACACACAAAATCTGCACGTATCGGTTGGTTGTCCTATCCTTTAAAGATCAAGCTGTCATCAGTTTTACAATATAAATACTTGTACTACCTTAATGATCAAGAAGCATTTAGTGGATTCCTTGCAGTTCTGTTTGCTCATGATTAATACACTGTCTGAGATGACCAATTTTTCTTGCATGTTGCCTGATAATTGAGCACCATCAGGCATTTATGTTAAAAATGATAAGGGCGCCTGGGTGGCTCAGTGTGTTAAGCCTCTGCCTCCCACTCAGGTCATGATCTCAGGGTCCTGGGATCCAGTCAGGGTCTCTGCTCAGCAGGGAGCTTGCTTCCCCCACCCCTCTGCCTGCCTACTTGTGGTCTCTCTCTGTCAAATAAATAAATAAAATCTTTTTTAAAAAATGACAAATGAAAAAAAATTGAAAACCTATTCAAATGGATTCTAGTTCAACTTGTTAGTATAAATTGTCAGGGCTGGTTTACTGAAAACAAACATTTAAAATTGGTTTACCTCAAAATGTTGTGCAGAAAAATGGGTGAAGGATTAACTGTCTAGACATAGCCCCACTTAGCTGAGTGGTCCTCTTGTACTTCCATGTGTCCTGACCTATGGTGATGATGGCACTCATCCTGGTGGCATGCTGCATGTGTTGGCTTAGCATTGTCCTTGTTGTACTAGAGAAAAATAGGTGTCAGGATGTCACCATTCACACAAAGTTTTAAAAAGAAAGGGACCATCTTCGGACTCTGTTTTTAAAACCCTTCTGAACCATGACTTGGAGACAGCAGCATAGGCTGTGGTTGTGGACTCTACACAACCATCAACTTGCTGTTCAAGAAATTACAATTTATGTCTATTCCAAGTTGTAAATGCTAGCCTTTTTTTCCAATACAAAGACCATTAACTTTAAAAAAAAATCTAGAGAGAGGAAAAACCTGGAAAACAAACAAACACACACACACAGAAGTTCCTTCCCCCTTGCAAAAAAATTCTCATACTCTCAAGGTAGAATTCTATACCCAGCAAAAATATCCATCAAGTATGAGGGATGAGTAATGACTTCTTCAGACAAGTAGGAACTCTGAAAATATATGTCCTACACACTCTTTCTGTACTCTTTTTTTTTTTAAATCAATGTATGTGTTGCTTTGGAAAACATTTTTAATATTTTTAAAATAAGTTCCACATACTTAACCAGTGGGCAATAGAACATTTAAGGTCTCCATGTTGCTACCAAATTCTATTCATCCCACTGTATTGCAATTTTCATTTGCTCTTTTGAGTCCCTCCTTAAGCTAGGAGTCCTCTGAGGTCAGGGTCATCTTCATTTCCACCCTCTGAGCATAGCCCAGTACCTGGCATTTGATATTGTGGCAAAGAAGTGATGTAGTCATTAAACCCATTCCATTGTCCTCCTGAGCACACAGATGATCTATATTTTCCGTATTTTCATCATTAAGTTGGAGCCAGGTGACTTCATTCTGGCCATGGAGTGTAAGTGAAACTTGTTTATGTCATTTCTAGGACTGGTACATGAAAATCTCCCATCTCTCTTCTGCCTCTCCCCTTTGTAGCAAACTTGGAGGTCTTGTGTTAAAACTGGGGGAAACCACAGATAGAAGCCTTAGCCCCTGAACAGGTGCATGAACAGCCCTTCCCAACACACACACCGTCATCCCACTGCTCACAAACATTGGACTGCAAGTTGAGCGAGAAATAAGACTTCATTTAATTAATCCCCTAGATTTAGGGGTTGTTTATTATAGCAATTAGCATATACAGACTAAGGTAGATAGGAACTTAATAATTTCTTAGAAAATAAAGGGATTTCCTGTAAGTGTCCTAGCAACAACTTGGCTGGGAGGCTAAGTCTCCAGGAAAACACAGTAAACACTGTTTCCTTCCAACTCATGTACTCCCCAAAAACAACTTATTTCCTTAGATTGTTCCTAATGGCGATTGTTATTTGATTTGGAGAGTTTAGAGAGCATTGTTATCGAGGATAACAAATACAGAACATGTATGGCTATCTTGGCACTCCAGCATGTTTTCTGTGGGATGTACATCCTTCAACCAGCTCAATTTATTTATTCATGATTCTTCTAAAACACTTGTTTATAAATCACCTGCTACATGCTAGGCCCTGTGTGAATGGGCAAAGATAAAGAACAGGGGCTCCCTGCCCTGATGAGTCCAGTCAAGGAAAGAGGATGTGAACAGTCTTCTAATCAGAGCAGCAAGCAAAACAGGCCAAGGGCCCCCAACAAGAAGAGCATGGTAAAGGCCACTGGACTGAGGTGGATCTCTTCTGCATCCCAGTTATCCTGTAAAAATGAGCAAGTCCCTGGCCCTTCCTGGCCCCAATGCTCCTCCATAAATAGCCAGTTTAGACTAATCTAAGGATGGCAATACACAGCCTATGAGATGCACCCTAATGGGAACCACATGTTAGTCACAGCACTCCCTTTCAGGCATGTGGATATAGCCTCAGAATGGTGTCCAACGCAGAACTCTGGTCCACTCCTAATCAATGAAGCCTACTAGCCATCCCTGAACAAGGAGTTTTTTAGGTACCCATCAAGCTTCTCTGTAACAAAAGTCAGAAACCAGGAGAAGGTCCCAAAGGGATCCACCTGAGCTCAGAAAGGGCTCAGACTAAAGGCTTTGCAGAAAAGCCACACTAGCCAAGACACTTTCAGTGACAGCTTAGTGGGGATGGGAGAGTCCCACGTTTCTCCAGGGCATAGCAGTTAAGAACACAGACTTGGGAACTAGCCTGCCCAGGTTTGAACCCTGATTCCTCTTATCAACTGTTAAAGCTTGGGCAAGTTATTTATTATTTCTGTGCCTCAGTTTACTCAACTGTTGATTTAAAGATTAAATGGGCTAATATCCATAAAACATTTGGGACAGTGGCCAGTGCATATAGCTGTTATGTAATGTTTGTTAATTATCTACGGAGCATCGTGGCACTTCTTCACCCAAGGGTATGGTGAGAGGGCGGTGAGAAGGCTGGGAGCTGGAGGTTCTGCTTAAGTCAGTAAGTGAGGGGTTCCTAGCCCAGATTAGTAAGACCAGACTTGGGGGGTTCCAGGCCACATCTTGGTATCCCAAATCCTCTCGGATCTCTAGACGAAGAGATCCTGAATCTCCCCACATGGCCTTATTCCAGGCCCAGAACTGGAATTGGATGCAAGTGACCTCCCAGTCTTGAGATCTTGGATAAATTACGCAATAGTACCCCCAGGCCCTGTGCTGTGGCCTCCACCAAAAAAAGAGCTTATATCAAAGGAGTTAAATTTATTCCCACTAGGGATGGAAGGCAATCTCCTCCCTGAAATCTTGGCTCTCCAGGCTTCCCTTGCTCCACCCTCAACAACATGCAGGATATGAATTTGCTGAGGCATCGCTACTCCCTACTTCCTTTGTCATCTTAGTTCCCTCATTTTAAAAAATATTTTGCCTTGATGATCATCTCTCAACACCTCCTCAGCCCAGAAGCCTCCAAAGTCCCTACCAGGTCAGCTCTTCCCCTGCAGCAGCTCCCCAACAAGAGGATAAAGGTCTCCCCCGCCAGGAGGATGAAAGTCTCCATGGCAGCCATCTCCCTCTTCCTCATCCTCCTCATCACCTGCGCTCTGGGGAGAAAGCCTGAACAGTCCTCACGTGAGTGCAACACCTCATCTTCCTTCCAACCTGGTGCCCCTGGGGAAAGAAGTAGGAGTAAAGTTGCTGGGGATATAAGGAGGAGGGGTTCCAGAAGGAGGTCTGGGGTCTTCTGAAACTGGTTTCATCCTCACCTTCCAGGACTAGCCCCCCTTCCTTCCAAGGCCATGGAGTAAGCCTGTCTCTCTACTCCTTCAGTCCATCTCTCTCTGCCATTAAGTAAAAGTGGCCCACCCCATTTGGGGGACATTATCCCCAGGGAGATAGAGGAGTATTTTGGGGAGACCCTTAAGGCCACTTGTCTGTTTACCTCTTGAGATGGGAGCCACCTGGTTCCAGAGTCAGCCCCACCCCACGAGAGCAGCTTCAGTTAGGTGTGGGCTTAGGGGAACCATAACAGTGGGGGGTCACACCTCGACCACCCTTTCCCCAGCTTATTACTTGGGATGAACTGCCTTCATACACAACCAAAACTATGCCTGACCCTTCAATTTTACCTCGTCTCCTTTTCAGAAACTGGGAGGAAACAGAGGAGGTTATGGAAATAAATCTGATCTAACTTAATGGGAATCTGGGCAGTTTGATTTGCCTCTCTGAGAAGGCATTTGGAGCTTAGAGGGATAGGGTGGGAGTGGCCTCAGGGACCAGCGGACCCCTTATCTCATTCTTCGGGGAGGGAGGATGCTAACTGGGTGAAAGGACAGGCCTTGCCCTCCCACCCACACATACGCCCGTCCGTGGTGACCAAGGAGGCCACTGCTCGGACACTCCCGGTTCTGTCCAGGTTGGTCACATAACGTGCACACCCCCATCACTCCACTACATGACCACGGTGCCTCCTTTTCTCCAGGGCCCTTGGTCGGAAATGCCCTTCCTGCTATCTCCATAAGTCAAGCTTGACTGAATGTGTGATTGTCCCCCTCCAGCACCTCCTAGAAGAGCCATGAAATTCCAGAATCAGAAAATAAATGGAAAGTTCACCTAATCCAGAGATGTTTAACATTTTTTAGACAGTGGAACATTTCTTCAAGCAAATTCTTACTCAGAAATTTAGTATGTAAAACAGCAAAAAGAGCCAAAAGGGATACTATCCCCAAAACTTTACTCTTAAGTGCATGAGTATCTCTGAAACAGACTCCAAAGCCCCCAGACCCTCAGGGAGTAAAACCCCTCGGTGCAGAAACCACCAATCCAGTCCAACAGCCTCATTGACAGATGAGGAAACTAACTGGGGAATAAAGTTGCCATTGGCACAAAGCTAGCAAAGGCGAGGGGAGGTTGGGACCTGGGTGTCCTGACTCCCTGTCCTTGGGCCTTCGTGTCAGCTTCCTTCCCTCTTTGCAGGACAGGGGTTCAGTGGGGACACAGGCAGAAGGGGCAGATTTGGAAGGGCTGGGTCTGCACTCCCAACTGGCACGTGTCCCTGTCCCCCACGGGGATTTCTTCCAAATATTCCTCCTGTGTGGAGCATCTGTGCGAGCCTGCCCCACTGGAGTGGTGGGTAGTCCCTGCGAAGATTTGGGTTTTGCTAATCTTCAGTCTGGAATTGAAGGTCACCAGCCAGTCTTTCTAGGCACGGTGGAAGAGCAGAAAGGAAGGTGGTTGCTGAGGCAGGAGGAGGGAAAGAGAAACAAATCTGCACAATCCCATGTCCGAGTCCAGCGGGGCCACCTCCTCCTTCCTTCCCTCTTCCACCCTGTGTTGTGCGAAGCAGCCGGCAGGTCTGGCCTCTGACAACGAGCCCAGGCCCAGCTCCCCTCCCTGCTTTCTCCTCAGGAGGACCTTACCACCCGGCCGAGTGCTGCGTCAGCTACATTGCCCAGGCAATCCCACGTCACCGGATCACAGATTATTATGAGACCAGCAGCCAGTGCTCCAAGCCTGGAGTTGTGTAAGTAGAACCCCCACACCCTACTGGGAGACAAGGAGCCTGCAAGGTTGAGGGGGGGGTGAGGGAGGACGCAGAATGGAGACTCCCCAGATTGCCTCTCAGGGGCAGCAGCAGGCAGCGGAGGGGCAACCTGGGGGGTTTCTGGCCAGGCTGAGCCTGCAGGGAGCCAGGAGGAAGCAGACCCCATGGATGGGAAGGCAGCAGGGGCAGGGAAGGGAAGGCAGGAGGGCACTTCTAGGGGCAGGGGGAGCACGGAGACTTGATGGTTCCAGGGGTCCCCAGGAGCTGGAGAGCAGGTCTCAGAGAGGAGACTGGCCTTGAGCTGCCTCTAGCAAAGGAAGGAGCAACAGCCTAAGGGGGTGAGGTGTTTTCTAGGGAGGGCAGACCGGCTTTCACTTCCCAGCTGCTGGATGCCCCGTTGGCAACACTTCTCCCTTTTGTTTCACAGCTTCATCACCAAAAAGGGCCATTCCATATGTGCCAACCCCAGGGACGACTGGGTCCAGGACTACATCAAGGACCTGGAGGAGAAACGAGTGACCCGGAAGTAGTGCAGGAGGGCACAGCTGGCCATCTTAAAGAGAAGAGACCATGGCCCCCTTCCCAGCCCCAACTCCCCGCCCCAGCCACCTCTCGGGAGCTGCCTTGCCATGAATTAAAGACCTTGAATTCACACCCTCCCTGCCCTTGCTCAATTCTATGGAATCTCCTCATTGGAGCCCAGCCAGAGTGGCACCCTCAGCATCAGGCTTCACTCTGCAGAAGTGAGGTCTGCCCTGAATGCAAAAAACAGGTCAGGCCTGTGATGGGGGTAGCGGGAAGCTGAGGCCACCTTTACACAAATCATCATGATGGTAACAAATACCATTGTCTTAGCACTTTCTATCCTCCTGTCTGCTAAGTAGCCTATGTGTATTATCTTATATGTGTATTATCTTATATAATATGTATATTATCTTATATAAGCTACACAAGTGTAAAGCTAAAAGCTATCACCTGATTTTTCCGGTAAATCTTCATAAAGCCTTCTTCATAGCGGCCAATCTTCAAATGCCTTCGTTTTGTCCCGCTCCCAAGGCCCTTGTTCCCAGCCATCTGGGGTAAGAATGATTTGGGGACATATGTTAATCCAACCCTTCCCCTCCACTTATATACATCAGGTTGTACTGTATTGTTAGGGCCATTTTTGTGTCCTCCACAAGGCCTAACAGAAAGCCTGGCCTATAGCAGGTGCTCAGGAAATGGATGGATGGATGGATGGGAAGAGATGGGGCAGGAATCAAGAGGAGGCTGTGCTCCATGAATAACACCCAGCTGCCCCCAAAGTTTCTCATACCCATCTTCAGAATCCCAGGGGCAGCTCTGTGTTCCCGGAGTAAGAACATGTCCAGGGTAGGCACTGTGGCCATGCTTCCCTAGCCACCGGCCTTCCAAGACCAGGGCCAAGAGGAGGCTTGTATGCTAAAG
Organism: Lontra canadensis; assembly: GCF_010015895.1. Classification (NCBI taxonomy): domain Eukaryota; kingdom Metazoa; phylum Chordata; class Mammalia; order Carnivora; family Mustelidae; genus Lontra; species Lontra canadensis. Next base: position 2,737,449 of record NW_022631131.1, on the reverse strand, counting down.
GTACAACCAAGCTTCTCCAGACCTCCTTGCCTCCATAAACAGCACCCAAAGGAGTATCCCCCAGACATACCCTTTCTACCCTCATAAAAAGCCACAGCTTTACCACCACTAACTGAACTTGAACCCAGCAGGACTAAAGGCATTATACAACTTCTCCTTATTTACGAGCAGTCATGCAAAACAGGAAGCCCCATAAGGGTCTCAATCTGGCCCTGCCTCCCTCTACTCTCATTTACTGAAACACTCCCCCCTTGGCCTCTACAGCTTGCAGTCCATCAACAGCAAAAACTCCTGGATCTCCCATCTCTTCTCTGAATCTGCCTTCAACCACAGGTATGGGGTCCTGAGGCAGTGTGAAGAGAAAAGATGCTGAGGGATAGGTCAGCCCTGGTTAAGGCCAGGGCTCAGAAGCTGGAAGTCTGGGACACAGAGGCAGGTTGTCAGGTGCATGATGTTGGAGCGCCCTCTGCTGGCCATCATTGGTCACAGAGGCGGGGTGGGTGAACCCTTATCGCAGATAGGCAGGAGGAATGGCCAGCTAGACCTAAAACTGGTTCAGAGTCCAAGGTCCAAAGAGTTAAAAAAATAAAAAATAAATAAATAAAAAATCAACAAGCCAAACACGTCAGCAATAAACGAGGATCCAAGGATCAACACATTGTTTTTCTCTATGTATTAGTAACATAATCTGTAACAGGAACAAGTGTGAGCTCAGTCAGGTGTCCTTAGACTGGGAACGGGGGACATGGTTTTCAGAGACCCAAACCCTAACCCTTGCCCCAGTCTGTGCACTCTCTAATCCTGCTTTATGGTCACCTTCCCAATGACAGTTCCACCCTCCCCCCCCCAAAATAAAGATGGGTGTCAAGTAAGGTGGAGAAATCACATGGATCCGATTTTCAGAACTGCCTGCCTCCCACCTGTGTGACCTGGGAGAATTTCTTTAACTTCTCCAAGCCTCAGAGGCCTCATTTTTAAAACAGAGAATCTCGGCTTCACTACTGCAAGGATTAAATAAAAGAAGGCATACACAGTGGCTGACACCCAGCACACACGAACTACATGCGCCCTTTCTCCAGTCCTCTCCTTCCACTGAACTTACATCTTACTAATTCAACTGTGCCAGGTCCCGCCCCACTCTTTCAGCAAACACGGAGGGAGGCACCGCCTCTCTCCCCCACCGGCTCTGGAGCAGTCAGAGTCCAGAGAGCCGTGAAGTCAGACAGGACGACCAGCCTTTCTCCCGAAGCTGAAGTGCCCCCCTGAGAGGATGAAGGTCTCCGGGGCTGCCCTCTTTCTCCTCATCCTCATCCTCACCACTCCTGCTTTGCACAGCCAGTCAAGTGAGTCCACCTGTCTTTGGAGGGCAGGAATGAGAGAGGGAGACGGGGCAGCGGGCAGCGAGGTGATGCCAAGAGCCCTGTCACGTCTCTGTCATCAGTCGCAGGGCCTCCCCCCTTCCCACAGACACACCTGCTGTTCACAAACTCTTCCCTTCAGAAGCAGAGCTGGGCTGGGGTCATCGTGCAGTTTCAGGAAGCTGGGTCAAGGTCACGTCAGGGTCCAAAGGATGGAGAACAGGAATGATCCTTTGGGGGAGCCAAGGAAGTAACTGAAGAGATAATAAAAATGAGCAATGAAAGGAGAGCAAGACAGGTGGACGAGAAAAGCAGCAGATGCTCTGGGAGAGTGGGACGAAAGGTGTTGGGGAGGCGGCTGTGCCCAGGAGTGGGGACTCTGAACCTAGACACCCCTTCACTGCAGAGTCTGGCACAGATTTCTGGGACTAACATGGCAGCCAAAAGAAGGCCCAATGGGATGCCCAGGTGTACAGTGCAAGGATTTCATGGCCTCTATCCTTATTCCTCAGCCCAGGTCTGGGGAATGGGCATAAAGTCCATAGAAAAGTCCACATAGAAAAGAGGAAAAGCCCATAGAAAAGAGGAAAAGAGGATGGGGTAGAAAGTTTTTGGAGCCATGGGAGGCTTAGGACCTATGGAAAACAAGGTTTGTCTAGCCTACTTTCTACCCCTGACTCAACCACCATTTATGAAAGAAACCACATCCCACCTTCAGGTGCCCCAGCCCTTCTTTTCTCTCTGAGGCTACCCCGGGCATGTGGTCTGGCTGGACTCTGCGTGTATGAGCCCTCAGGGGAGCAAGGGTCACACACACCATGGAATCTGCCCACACACTCTCAAAATGCCCCTGAACTCTGTAAACTTTGCTTTGAGTACTGAGGTCATGGACATCACTATGAGCACAGCTGCAACTGGTGGGTGGCAGGAGGCAACCGTGCCCTTAGGGAAGGTCGAACAGACCACTGCAATGGGTTCAGTTTTTCAAAAAGAGAAAATGGACCACCCAAAGCATGGATGGGCCAAATGGTACTCTCGTGATATTCCCGTCTTGGCCACCGGCTGGAAGCAAGGGGTCAGGCTGCAAAAGGTTTTGCACTCTGCAGTTTTGGGGGATGGGGAAGGTCTCTGCCTGCCATCCTCTGTGATATCCCGAACTGATGAGCAGCCAGAGCTCAAGGGAAACACAGTCTTAACAACCGAGGCCAGCATCCTGTCAGCATCAAAGAGAGGCGGGAAAGTGGCATTTCCAGGCAAGAAGAATGGTCATTCCTACCATCTGCTCTTAATTATAATAAACACTTGACAGACTTTCTATGCACTATGCTCTGAATTAAGGGTTTTACCAGCATTTTCTCAACTAACCCTCACCCAGATTCTAGGATAGAAGCATCTTTTTACCCTCGTTTTATAGATGAGAACTAGAGAGATAAAACCTACCCATGATCCAAATCATTTAGTCAAGATTCCTCTTCAAGATGTCTGACCCGAAGCCTAAATTCAAACACTTTTCTTCCCGCCCTAACTTCTCTAGCTCATTGCTCGTCTCACCCTCCTCTCCCGGACGTCAGCCCCTCTAATACCTCTGGATTGAGTCCACACTCCCCTCCCACAGTTCAGGTGTGCTGGTCATCCCCCACCCCAATTTCATCTTCTCTTTTTTATTATTATTAGTATTTATTTGAGAGAGAGAGCATGAGTCGGGGTGGGGAAGGGCAGAAGGAAAGGGAGAAGCAGGTGCTCCACCGAGCAGGGAGCCTGACTGATGGGCTCCATCCAGGACCCCAGGATCATGACCTGAGCCAATGGCAGACGCTTAACTGACTGAGCCACCCAGGCACCCCAATTTCATCTCTTATGTCTTTCTTCTCACATTGCATTCCAGCCATCTGCAACTGCTCGGTGCTCCCGCACACACAGTTTCCCCCACCTTTGGACCTTCATACCATTCTTTCTTCCAGACCCCACAACCCCTTTGTCTGTCTCAGTCCTGCTCAGCCTTCAAGAATCAAGCCAGGCCCCGCGTGCTATGGGACTTCTTCCGCAGCCACCCAGGCTGGGCTAGGTGTCTCTCATTCTGTTCCCAAAGCACCTTGTGCCAAATTCTGTTCTATCCCAGACCACGTTCACTGTAGTATTTACCTCTTCACTTTCCCTTTTCACCCCGACTAGACTGGGAGATACTCAAGAGGTTGTGACTGTGGCTTCCTCATGCTTTTTGCCCCCTGAGAGCTTGGCATATAATAGGAGCCAGTACATGTTTGCCAAACCAAGCCCTGGCGCACCAGCAAAGGTGAATAACCAAGGCATTTGCACTCAGTGAAGCTCAGTTCAGAAGCTGGAGGTTCTACATGTGTGTCCTCCCCCACCCTTTTTTCACTTTCTCTGTTACCCATCAAGCTATCATCAGCCCCTGCTAACAGATGGCTTTGCCATTGGAGGTGTGGAATGCAAGGGATGGGAGTTGAAGGTAGGCAACCATGGGCTCCCTTTACACATGCTTGGCTCAGCTTTCAATGTGATTCCCTCAGAAAGTCCTGCGTCGTTGAACAGTTCTCACACCTGCTGCCTGAAGCATCATGAGAAAGTAATGCCAAGGAAAACGGTGGTGGGATACAGAAGGGCCCTCAACTGCTACCTGCCGGCAATCATGTAAGCATTCCCTGCAGACACTTCTGTGGAGGGGAGAGGGGAACCCGGGGCAGGAAGGAGATGCGCAGAGCCAGGAAGTCTCCAAGAGAGAAGGAGCGGAGGAGTCGTGATTAAAGACCCGGCCTTTGAATCTCACAGGCAGGCCTGGGTTTAATTCTTGACTTTGCCACTTGGAGCTGTGTGGGCCAATAAATGGCAGCCATCTTGGCTGAGCGGGGAACAGGCTGAAACAAGGGTGATGAGGTCTAGAACCCAGACAGGGAGGCCTTCTGAGGGAACTCAGGTCGGGGAGGCCCAGGGAGGCCGTGAAGAGTAGGAGACAAGCCCCATGCGAGCTAGGAATGGGGGAGTGTGGACTGGACTCCCCACCCCACTCTGTGACCACTGACCATCTACTTCTGCCTCCACAGCTTTGTCACCAAAAAGAACCGAGAGATCTGTGCCAACCCCCAAAATGAATGGGTCCAAAAGTACATCAAGGATCCCAAGATACCTTTGCTGCCTCCCAGGAACTTGGCCCAGGCTAGAAGTGTTAGGCCATAGGAAGGCCACACCACCACAGCTCTCCACGACCATCAGGCCTCTGTGGGAGCCCAGGTTCTGTAAAGAAAGGGGCAGGCCTGTGAAAATGCGGCATCTGGGGTCCGGGGCCGGCATGTGGTCTGAATGAGAAGCTAATTAAATGTACTTTAAACATGTTCTCAATCTCTGGAGGAAATGCCAAAGTTAAGGGAGACGGGGAGAAATGCATTCTTAATACACAGAAATACGTATTTCACATCCTTCTCGTTCTTTCATCACCTCACCTCGCCCCCCCACACCAGCCGTCCCAGATAATTATGCTCAGCTTCCAGCCATCCGGAACCTCTCTTGCCTCTGACTCATTAAAACCCACACAGAATTCTTGACTTTCCCCGTCCATCTTCATCCCTTTATTAGATCTCTTCTTTTCTTTTAAAACACAGAGCCTTTTTTTTTTTTAAGCAGGTCAGAGTGGGAAACTTCACATGTTAATAGTTTTTGGCCTTGTCGCAGAGGTTTTGCTAGATCCCCCAATATGCGGATATGTGGTCTTCCCCAGGCAGGGCCAGACCGGAGACAGAAGTAGGGATCTCAGCTCCCGACTGAGCCACTGTCCTGTGTCACACTGCATGTCTCCAGGGCTTACCCAGGATGCAGGACTTGTCAGGGGCTTCATTCCTTCTTGAGGACAAATAATGTGGCATTGTGCGTATGCACCACATCACTCCTTCCTCCATCAGTGGGTGTCTCGGTACCCATGCCCCTTTCCTTCACATTAGCCAGAGTTAGTGGATCTTGGTTTCTGTTACATGTGCCCCAAGCACTTTAACTTGTATGGTTATCAATCTCCAGCCAGGGGTTCAGAGGCAGGTAAGGGTCCGAGGCTCTGACCTACATGCTTCCTGCCCTTGTCCCTCACAGGGAGCCTGTGTTAGAACCTCCCGGAAGCTCCTGCTCCTTGATCTAGGGATTTCTCTCCACCTTTCTTGCTGTCGGAGCTGAGGAGTTAAAAGCTGAATATGACTAAAAGCCTCCCTCTAGTAGCTCACAACCCAGGGAGGCCAGAATCACTAACAAATACAACGCAGTCAGGCCTAGGCCTTTGTTTCCAGAGGCCAACTTGGACATGGAGGGGTGGCAGGGCTTAGCCTGACACAGGAGCCAGGACAAGTTCAACATGTACACCCAAGGCAGCAGGAAGTTTCGAAGTCCTGAGCCAGCACCAGGGTCAAAGTCAGGGAACCAGAGTTCAAAGCCTAAATGACAGGATAGGGATGGGGTTGAAAACAGGAAGCACAGGCCAGGGCCAGGATCCTGACAAGCTGGAAAGGAAATGTTTATTCTCTTTCTCTCTCTCTCTCTCTCTCTGGGTCCATCAGAGTTCAGAGGGGAGATGTCAGTCTGAAAACCTAATTGAAAGTCTATATACAAAGTCAAAGTCCCATCCTAGCACATCATATAAAGCTTGCCAGAAACTCCTAACAGTTCAGCACTGGAAGTACTTTCCTTGGGAGCTTTCAATTGTTTTTAAAGAGGGCTCTTCCTAGTCTTTTCAAGGTACACAGATGTCTGGCTTTAAACACACACACACAAACACGAAGGACCCCCTCACTGGGGACACACAATGATCTGCACCCCTGACCATCCTAAAGCAAAGACCTCACCCACATAAACCAACCAGCTCACATGACTGTCAGCCTTGTGGGATGGAGGTGGTTGATGGGGGGGGCGGGGGAGGGGGAGGAAAATAAGGCCTGGCATAGGGGTCGCTTTCACTGCTACGTCAGAGAAAGGCCTTTGCCTTAGGACAGGTGACGACCACACACAGCAACATGGGGAGACCAGTGGGTGAGACAGGAAGGCATGAACATGAGGAAGCGATTCTGGGTAGTACAAAGAAAATTCAAATGCAGTAAGAGGCCTGACCACATGTCCCCTCTCCGTGCATTCGTTCACTGCCCCATGAGGACTTGAACCAGATGATGGGTGTCCTAAGGCCAGCTTCGGTGGGGCCAGTAAGAAATGTTATTTGGCCCCGGAGTGGCCTTTGAAAATAAGCTGAGTGAACACGCCTTCTCCCCACAAGAGGGGACATACCTCGATGCGCGTGTGTGAGTGACCAGTGGAGAGTCGTCAGCAGCCTGAGCTAGGATTACAGGACAGGGTTGATGCAATGGTTTAAAATCACTGGCTCCAAATTGAGAAAGGCAAAATCTAGGCTCAAATCCCAACTCTGCCATTTACTGCGAGACCTTGGGCAACGACGAAATCCTCCCAAGCCTCAGTTTTGACGTTTATAAAATAGGTCAAATAACAGTACCTACTTCCGGATGTGGAGAGGGTTAGGGGACTGCTTAGCACAGAGCATGTGCTCAGTAGATGAGCCTTATTATTCCATCATCTGACTTTCCTTTAAGACCGTAGGATGTAGGACAGAAAGAAGCTTTCTCTCATTGGGAGATAAGGGAACCACGGTTCAGAGAAGGAAGAGCGACTTGCCCAAGGCTGCACTATGAGACATCGGCAGACCTGGCATTAAAAATGGGGGCTAGATCTTAAACAGAAGAAGCTTCTGTTCTCCATGAGGCTGAGGACTGTGTGAGTATAGGGAAAACTAGATCCACCTCACCAAGACAGCAATAGCTCAAGACCTGAGAGCCTCCTTTTCCCTGATCTGGGATCCTGAGACCCTGACTTCTGTGTGGTTATCCTGTCATTGCTGCCAAGAAGTGTTGAGGAAACAACGGGCAGACGCAGGGAGGGATGGTGCATCTCTCCAGAGCCTGGTGTTTACCAGCGATGGCCTTTTCCTCTTTGAGTCAAGTTTCCTTATCTGCAAAATGGAGCTGACCCCTTACAAAGCTGTTGTGACAATCCCCAGTTACAGGGTCTGGCACAAGCACTATAATAAAATGGAAAATTTTACCCTCTTAACAGCTAGAGCAAGAACTCTTTTCATGGAGGAAACAATCTCTGGTAAGGAAATGTGTCAGTAACCCCAGTTAAGACAGGAAAGTCCCCCAGGACAGGACTACAGACTGGGGCCAAGACCAGGGGGAGGGGTGAACCAAGAGGAGGGACTGTGTTGCCTTTGAGAGCCAGAAAAGTGTTGGGGAGAGCGGTTGGGGAAGCAGCTGGGGCCAGTGAACAGTGGGACCTTCTTCCTCCCTGAAGCCCTCAAGAGTCCCATCAATTATGCAGCTCCCAGAATATTTGACGTAAATGATTTGGGGGGAAGTGAGAAGGGGGATCACTCCCTGGTGAGGTTCACATGGAAGTGAGACAGGGCCAGCACCCCAGGACAAGGAATTAGAGATTGAGAAATGTGAAGTCAGTCCTTGGAAAGTCACCGAAGTCTTGCAGAAATTTTGGATTGCCCCAGGCAGTAGAAGTGGGAGGGGGGGTGGGGTAGTGAAAGGACTTCCCAGCAGTTCTCAAGATCCAGGGATGTGCCCAGCATGGCTCCTTCAGACTGGGTGGTGAGGAAAGGCCTCACCAAGGAGGTAACATGCAACCTGATGGCTCAATGATGATCACATGAGGAATGAAGTTTTCCAAGCAGGGGGCATGGCCAGTGCAACGTACTGGGCAGGAACCAGCTGGGGGAGCAGGAGCAGTGCTGCTGGAGCATATGGCCAGGACAGCGGGATGAGCAACCAGGAAGGCGATAGCAGGACAGGGTTCTTTGGGAGCCAGAGTAAGGGGAGTATGATTTATATCAGGGGAAGGGAAAGCCATTAGGGATGGTGTTAAGCAGCCACAGAGCATCGCCTGATCCATCTGTTTAAAGAAACCTGGCCAAGGGTGCCTGGGTGGCTCAGTGGGGTAAAGCCTCTGCTTCTGGCTCAGGTCAGGATCCCAGAGCCCTGGGATCGAGCCCCACATAGGGCTCTCGGCTCAGCAGGAGGCCTGCTTCTCTTCCTCTCTCTCTCTCTGCCTGCCTCTCTGCCTACTTGTGATCTCTATCAAATAAATAAATAAATAAATCTTTAAAAAAATAAAAAAATAAAGAAACCTGGCTGCTCTGCAGACATGGATTCCTGGAGGCAAGGGAGACCCGTCTGGACAACCTGCAGCGATCCAGGCCACAGATGATGGTGCCTGGGGCCAGGGAGGAAGTGGTGAAGGTAGCCGAAAAGGAGCAGATTAGGGAAATGCTTAGGGGACAGAACAGAATAGAAATACTGAGAAAGATTTGGGCTTGAGCAAGTAGGTGGATGTTGGCACAAGTTCTAGAAATGGGGAAGTCTGGGGGGCAAGCAAGTTAGGGAATGGAATCAGGATAGGGATATGACAATTTTGAAACACTTGTTAGGCATTTATGTAGCCATCCTGGGCAGGGAGTTGGTTGTGAGTCTGGAATGCCAGAGAAAGCTCAAGCTGGAGATGTAAAGCCATGAGACCAGACAGGGTCAGGTAGGAAGGTGATGAGCAGTGGGTTCTGGGGTCCCTTTGGAGATAGATCAGAGCAGGAGCCACACAGAAATGGGAGGGAGGAGAAGCCAGGAGGGCAGCAGGAGATCCAAGACAGTGTGTGGTGACCCTCCAGCCAAAAGAAAATAATTCAAGAAAAAGGGAAGACTCAAACATGATGAGTGCAGCCAGAAGTAAAAGAAGAACAGAGAAATGGCCATTGGATTTGACCCATGAATGTCCAGTGACCTGGACTAGCACAGATAGAAGTCTAACCGAAGAGGGTGAGAGAACAGGGCTACAGAAGTAGGGACCAGGACCCTAAATGGGTAACTCTTCTAACAGCTATTTTGTGAAGGGAAACAGAACTTAAGGTTGGAACCAGAAGCAGGAATGGGCTCAAGGGAGGATTTTTTTTTTTTTTTAATGTAAGAATTTAGAGAGTGTCTGTGTGTGAATGTACAAAGTATTCAACCTCGGGGCGCGTGGGTGGCTCAGTGGGTTAAGCCTCTGCCTTCAGCTCAGGTCATGTTCCCAGGATCCTGGGATCGAGACCCACATCGGGCTCTCTGCTCATCAGGGAACCTGCTTCCCTTCCTCTCTCTCTGCCTGCCTCTCTGCCTACTTGTGATCTCTGTCTGTCAAATAAATAATAAATAAAATCTTTAAAAAAGTAATCAACCTCTCCGAGCTTCACTTTCCTGTTCTATAAAACAGAGACCAAAACAAACACCTACAATTGCAGGTTATTAGGAAAATCACACCAGTCACCATATGCCAAGTGTCCAGTCCTGTGCCTGGTTCATAGCAGAGTCAGCACTTAGGGCTCCCGTGTCAGAGAAAGAGTGCTTGCACGCAGCAGGTTCTCACTGGTAAGGGAAGGAGGACCGTTTTCAGTTCCCACATTGCCCCTTATAGCAGAGGAGTAGCTGGGGGAAAGGACCGAGTCATAAAGGGCAGGATCAGAAGCCGTTTGTGAGCATAGTTGCTTTCACCCTAAACACACACTCAGAACTTCCCTCCCTCTCCCCCTTGTGTTCTTCCCAAAAAGAAGCCTTCCCCACCAGACTCTGTAACATGGCGCTTCTCATCTGAACCACAGAACATAGCTGATCTGAGGGACTATTTTCTCATTTCTCCCAAGGGTGATGCATAGCTAGCACCATCCTAGATGCAAAGGAGAGAAGTGAATCCGTTATATCCAGTGCATGTCTTTGAACTCAGTTTAAAAAGGCTGCCTTGGAGGCAAGGACCACCACTCTGAATTCACTGTTTGCACCTAGTAGGTTTCACTAAATGTCTGTGCATGAAATTCACACAAGTGCCTTGGGCTGGCTGGGCAGAAGGTGTGTTCCGGAGTCCATGTGAGGAGCCCTTTAGGCTGTGAGTCAGGGCATCAGGTCAGGAAGTGCCACCATGGAGATGGCATGTCAAGCTGGGCCCTGGAGGGTGAGGGTTTGCAGCCACTGCAAAACTGGTCTAATCTGACTTGATCTTGGGAAAATTAGTGGGCAGTGCCACCCAGTGGTTAAGAACCACAATGACTAGACCCTGTGATTCCTTAAAGGGCTCACATACATGGTCTCGTCCAAGAAGCAAGATCGGCTTGTGCATGATGCATAAACCCAGCTGCTGAGATGGCTCTTCCTGGTGCCCACACCTTCCCATCTCCCTGATTTCTCCCCTTATGCAGGGAGTGGAGGTTCTTGGCCCCCACGAATGCACAACAGATAAAGATCCTACTCTCACAGAGCTTACGTGTTTGTGGGGAGAAAGACCATACACAAATATTCACAGCATCAGGCAGTGAAAAATTCTACAAAGAACAAAGCAAAGCAAAAGTAACAGTGAGGAGTGCAAATGGAAACTATGTACTATTTGCTAGAACCCACCAAGAAACCTAATTTAGTAAACTTGTCACCTTAGGTTCGGCTTCCAGCCTCGAGAACTGCACACCAAACACATCTAACAAACGGATACCACATTCTACAAATAAAAGCTATAAACTCCAGACAAAATGTTTAAAATTCAGTTGAGAGCACAAGAGACTGTGCAGGTGTTGGAGGTTAAAAATTGGAGTTGGCAACAGGCGTGGAGTGAGTTCCTAATTTCTGTGGTTTGGGTTTGAGGTCGGGTGCAGGGCTCACCATGAAAACCTTTGCAGGAAAACCAAAGACCAAGCCATTGACCCCTTCAGGCCAGGGTCATATATCAAAGATTGTACAATTTGTCAGGAAGGCTTATACACAGAGGTCAGAAGCAACCTATGGTTATCTTCCCCTCATTATAATACTAAAATCCTCAATATTTTTGGTTTAAGTGTGGAGCCCAATGCAGGACTTGAACTTACCACCCTGAGATCAAGACCTGAGCTGAAATCAAGAGTGGGGTACTTAACAGACTGAGCCACCCAAGCATCCCAGTTTGTTTGTTTGTTTGTTTGTTTGTTTGTTTTAATAAGGACCTGGAGGTTTGGAGAACTGGGGTGTGACAAAGCTGAAAAGCAATTTTATGCTGCTCCCTTGGGAACTCCGTGTCTATCAGGAAAAAAGCCAGGGCTGTGCAGAGGGGACAGATGAACCAGACCTGACTGACAGGCTCTCCTCTACTCCTCCCTAGCCTAGCATTTTTTAAATGGTGAAGTGGGTATTGGGGAGAAGGTAGAGAAATCCCCCTGTGTGTAGAGGACATTACACCCTTACAGACTAACTCAGAGTACCAAACATGCATGCATGGAAATGCGGAACAGACTGCTCACAGACATTTCCCTGGCCAAGGAATCACTGCTGGAAGACAGCCTTCCAAGTTTTAGTCTCTGGACATTTTTGAGGTATTTTCCTATTTTTATCTCCTCTTCCCTTTCTTCATTCAGGCAGACCAGCCACACCACATGGCTCATCCATCAGTCCCAGGGGAGATATGACACAAGGCAGTGACTAAACTATGAGTCTCTTTGGCTCTGTGTTCTAAAAGCCTAAGCAAGCCCTTTGCAGAAAGGATAAAAGAGGATTCAAAGTGATCTTTTTTAATGTCTTCACCAGAGTTATTAAGGACTGTGGATTTCTTCCCAGCCAAAGAGAGTCCTGGTTTGGTCTGAAGGGATGAGCCCCCCAGCAGCATGCCAGGAAGCAGGGAGACCCCAAGAGAAAGGGCTACGGACAATGTCCAGGCAGGTGGAACACAGCAGTCCTAGGGAAGTTCTCCATGTCCTCAAATGTAACCCCATACCTTCAGCATGCCATCAGACCCACAGACCAGACTAACCCTGGGTAGGAAGGCTCAGCAGTAACCTGTGGGGACAGATCATCATATGGGCTCTCCAAACACCCAGGTGCACCCCAGAAAGGCTGAGGTTAAAGCTTCCCACCAGACCAGCAAAAGAGCAGGATACAAAGATACATCAAATTAAGTTACAGGAGTAAAATTTTCTTTCGTATAACCTCAGTTTGTAGACTTCGATTCCAGCTACAACTCTGGGTACTTCTGCATTAATTAAATCTGTTATAATGATTCGGATCTTTTCCAGGTTAGTGTTTTCCTTGCCTAATCCTCATTAAGTGTTTGTTACCTGAGTCCCTGGAGTGGAAACCTAGGAGGGAGGCAGTATTCAGATGAGGGTGTTCCCATTGTGGCTTCCCTGTGACTCTGGTCTGAACACAGACATCCCACACCCCATCCTGAGGCTGAACCACAGTGGGACCTCTAGCTGCCTCCCTCCTGGGCTCAGCAGGAAGCCTGTGGCTGCTGGCTGCAGGACTGGTAAGATGCCTACACAAGTCCTTTCTTGCCTTACTGCAGAACAGAACCCCTGCCAGCCTCCAGGGGCAGGGGAACTCTTGCCCCCCAGAAATACCCCCACCCTCCTGAGTGCAAGCTCTGAGCTTGTCTGCTTACATCTCACGATGGCAGGGAACTGTCCTCCCAATCCTGCCTCAGAACCCCTAAGTGGACACTCTGAGTCAGAGAAGGGCCTCCACTTCCCCTTTTCTAGTGGAGTTCTCCTTGTCACTTCCTGTGGAACATCTGTTCCCCAACTCATTTCTGACCCTATAACCCTGTCACTGTCCAGCAAGAGGTGGGATGGTTGGAAATGAAAAAGAAAACACTCACTGGTCATCCTTTACATGTCAGGCAGTCTACACATGTCACTTTACTCTAACTTCCACTTTGCAGGCAGAGATTATAGCCATAGGAGACCTAGGAAAAACCACAGGGAGCTCAGGGAGTTTAAGTCAACTTGCTTCAGCTCACACCGCTAGCAAGTGAACAAGCCAGAATTCAAGTGTGTGTCTGGCTCCAAACCCCCAAATGGGACCTGTCAGTGCTGACCCAGCCCTCCTCTCAGGCTTTGTGGGCTATTTTCCTAGAATCTACACCCCTGGCTCAGCGTCTGGGGTCCCATGCTCCCTCTGCCCAGCGTCTCTGCTGATTTCCAAGGCCCCAACAGAGGACTCTAACTGTCCCAGCTCATGTTCTCATCTAGGCCACATAACTCCAGGCCAAACCCTCTATGGCAAGCACATGCAACTCTGCCTCAGGGTCTTCCTTGGCTGCAGCTTTTCCTACTGGAACTTTCTGGGATTACCTCTCAATAAACTACTTGCCGTCACATCCTATTTCATGGCCACTTTTGGGGAATCCTGACCTAGGAAAGGTGTGAGAGGGAGAAAAGTCAAGAGGACTCCTAGGTTGCTGGTCTGACCAGACAAGCTTCATTATTTTAGTGGAGGGGGCCCCCCAAGTATTGTAAGCTTGCCATGGGCTAAGCATTCTGCAGGGCCCATTACACAGACTATGCCAATTAATTCTCCCCACCACATTATGTCATAGCACCGTACCCATCTCTATATTACCAATAAGGAAACACATTCGGAAGAGTGAAGCCATTTGCCCAGGTCAGACAGCTAGTAAGTGGCGGGGGTAGGTAGAAAGGTCATTCTGCTTTGACATTCAGCTGCCCAAAATGAGTTACTCAGAAGGATCCCTGCTTCCATGTGCCAGCCCCTCACTTCCACTGGGAAAGTTCCCATTTCCTGAGAGTACAGAACCTTAATGGCCCTATTATTCACCTTCTCACTGACGGAAAAATTGGGTGTAAGGGGAGGAAAAAGTACAGAGGGTGGGAAAGAATAATCAAAATATTAAGAGCTAGTTTGTACTGAGTGCTGACAATGTGCTGGGTACTGGTAAATTCTTCATGTCATCTGACTTACACTTCCCAACAAGCCTTGGGGAAAGAACTGTCTGAAGTTACACCCATTTAATAGAAGTGGGGAAGGATGAGTTCTACAGAACAATTAAGAACCAAATCAAACAACCCTCCTACACTGCTGGTAGGAATGCAAGCTGGTGCAACCACTCTGGAAAACAGCATGGAGGTTCCTCAAAAAGTTGAAAATAGAGCTACCCTATGACCCAGCAATCGCACTACTGGGTATTTACCTAAAGATACAAATGTCGTGATCCAAAGGGGCACATGCACCCAAATGTTTATAGCAGCAATGTCCACAATAGCCAAACTATGGAAAGAACCTAGATGTCCATCAACTGATGAATGGATAAAGAAGATGTGGTATATATATACAATGGAATACTATGCAGCCATCAAAAGAAATGAAATCTTGCCATTTGCAACAACGTGGATGGAACTAGAGAGTATTATGCTGAGCTAAATAAGGCAATCAGAGAAAGACAATTATCATATAATCTCCATGATATGAGGAATTTGAGAGACAAAGTGGTGGGTTTGGGGGGTAGGGAAGGAAAAAATGAAACAAGATGGGATCAGGAGGGAGACAAACCATAAGAGACTCTCAATCTCACAAAACAAACTGAGGGTTGCTGGGGGAAAGGAGGTATGGAGAGGGTGGTTGGGTTATGGACACTGAGGAGGGTGTGTGTTGTGGTGAGTGCTGGGAAGTGTGTAAGCCTGACAATTCACAGACCTGTACCCCTGGGGCTAATAATACATTATATGTTAATTAAAAAATAAAAAAATAAAAATCCAAACAGTCAGACACCCATGAACCAAGCTCCAGCCCCTCCTCACTGTGACTTAGCCTCAGCCTCTGTTTTCTACTTCTTCTCTTTCTCTCTCTCTCTCTCTCTTTTTCTAAGAAAACAGTTCCACATCTTACTTTCTGAGCATATCCTGCCTGGTCCCTGGGGAGAAATCAAGCCTTCTTAAGAGGTTTGAAGCAATCAAATCAGCTGCAGGACACAAGGGAGAGTCACCACTGTCAGAGATTTCCCCCCTGTTTTCGGAAGCGTGAACAGGGTTGAAGAGAGATCCTGGGGGTCTGAGTGTCGGTGGTGCTGAGGTTACAAAGCAGCCAGAGTCTGCGAGATGAGAGGGTGGTTTCTTTATGGGACGGTGGTGAGTGTTTATGTGGCCGTGGTGGCGCTGCTTCAGCATCAGTCATGGGGAGGTGTCAAAAATGTACATGTTACAACTTACATACCCGTAAAAAGAAAGTTCTCGGTATTTTCAGTACCTGATCACACTAGAATGGTGGAAGAAACACTTAAACGATGATAATTAAGGGAAACCATCTCCCCTGGAATAGAGCAGTGGCGCTTCAGGGAAATACTCACAGCCAGGGCTGCCTCGTACCTCCCAAGATAACTTCAGGATGCAGGGGGCATTGAAGCTGCCTTGTGGTTGGGGGTGAGGGACAAGGGACGAGGTTCTCATCCTGCCAGCTTCAGCCGATGCTGCAATGGGATGTGTCTCATCTTGCCTTGCCCCTGAACCCTCCCGACTGCCACGGTGCTATGGCTAGGGGAACTGGTGGTTTGTTCTCTAGGGGTGGCAGGGCCTGTGGTCCCTCCCCCGCTGCTTCAGCCCCATCCAGCCCTCATCAACCTGAATCTAAGCACGTCCTCCACCTTTTCTAAGCCACCCATTTGGGAGCCGCTGCGATGGGGTCATCAGGAGCCTCACCAGAATATCAAAAAACACTTGCTCCATTCCTCATCTCAGATGGTGCAAGCAGGCATGAGTTATACCCAATCCGCATCCCCAGGAAGAACTGAAGGGTTGTGTCCGATCTTGGCATCCCTTCCCCCAACCTCCACGCCACTGATCCTCCATTTCTTCATATGATGCCTCACCCCACATGGGTCAGGGCCCTGGTCCCTTCATTCCCCCCCAAAAAACACTGATGTATGGCTATTGGGTGTCAACAGATGTTCACTGGAAATCTGGGCAGAGGATGAGTTCTGAATAAGATGGAGCATGAACGTAGCACAGAATAATTTAGGTGAGGACTTGAACGAAGATATTAGCCATTAAAATCCCTCCCTCAAAAATTCACCGGCCATTCCCTGCCAGAAGGAATTCCTCTCCCCCAGCCTGATCTTTTCTCCCAAGACTGGGGTCCTGCACATCTCTCTTCTTCTCCCTCGCAACCCCACACCGGCTCTCACACTGACCAGGAACAACGCCCACTCCTGTTTCCTTCTTGTGCAGAACAATTTAGCCCTCTCTAGGCAATGCAGGGGAAGGTGGGGGTAACGTAAGGGGTCTCCCCTTTTATAATGAAATGTACCCATGAAGCATGTTTCCCCCTAAGCCAAAGAGTAATTCCCTCCCTCAGATTTTTGCCCTCATTTTAGACCAGCCAGCTCAACTTTAGCCAGCTCTACTCAAACAGCACTGTTGTGATGCCTCACACATTTCTTCGAATCTTCACAGTGAATGGTAGGTAATATTATTACCACCATTTCACAAACAGGAAACCAAGACAGCGACATTGAGTAACAGTCACTGACTGAATCAACAACCAGGCAAGAATTTAGCCGCGGGCTTACCTTACTCTAAAGGCCCGTGCTCCCCACCACTGCTTATTCTGGGAGAAAGAGCTAAGTTTCCACAGCTGGGAGGTGAACCCATCTTCAGAACAATTCCTGTGGAGACAGGAGGTGTGAACCTTTGACAGTGGGGGAGGCTGCTCTGAGGGTCCCTACTGGTCCGAGGCCCCTTCCTCCACAACCACGGCTCCTCCCGAAGTCAGCCTCTTCTCTGGCAAGAGAGCCCCCACTGCAAACCCCAGTGCCAAGTCCTAATGGCAAACGGTCACCTTGGGGCAGACCTCACTGTCTCCAGACCTCATTTCTGCAGACAGGCTCTCTCTCTCCCAAGCTGCAAACGTGAGGTTCTCCCAGACCATCTGTCTGATCAACATACACCCCTGGCAGACAGGCACTATAACTTTTCTACCTTTACTGGTCAAGGGGCCAAGCCCAGGGGGCCCATCAGTGTTTGCTAAAAAGAGCCTGGTTCCAACCATTACTGTTTCTTCCCTGTTTCATGGTAAGGGGTTCAGCGCATGCCAAACATTCTGTACAATGAGTTCATCTCCTCTCCTCCGTCCCCTCAGTTCTGTAGCAGTCAGCCCCCTTCCCAGGGGAGGGAACCCTCTAGCAAGATGGAGTTCCTTGAGCTTCCACAGTGCAAGAAGCGGACGCTGGAATTCAAACCAAAGCTTGAGCAAAAACAAGGCTCCTGCTGTTTTCACTAGAGACAGTCTCAGTCAGAGGAGATAATGATCTACTCTACCCTACAAAGGGGGATCAAATGTCACCCCCTTTGGGGAAAGGCAAATAAGGTATTTTCAGTGTCAACATGTGATTCTAAAACCCACTTCCCTAAAGGGTGTCCTGGGGCTTGGAGTGAGGCTGGTACAGAGAGAACCCCCTGGGTGAGTCAACCTCAGAGAACCCCACGGAGAGGACTGGTACTCTCACTGGACTGAGGGATAAAAGAAGCTCTAAGTCTGGGCCTGGAAACTCCATGGGAATTTTCCCCAGACATCTGGGCACCGCCTGTCAGATGACTACAAATAGATCAGAAATTCACATGATATAAAATTCTAAAGATACAAAAAATAGACAATAAAAAAGAGGTCTGCCTCTTACCCCTCTTCCCCCGCTGCCTTCCCATTATCCTTCCCAACCAGAAAGGAAAGTAACTGTTAGCAGTTTGCATCTAGGCATTTATAAGCATAGCTGAGTCTTATGTTTTGTTTTTCCATATGCGTGGCATACTACATAAGCCATTCTGTCCCTTGCTTCTTTTACTGAGTGTATCTTAGAGACCATTCCATTTCTGCATGTAGGAAGCTGCTTCACTCTTTTTAGCAGCTGCCTGACATTCCAGTATATGGAAGTGCCAGAATTAATCAATCCTTTACTGATGAGATTGTCTCTAATCTTCATTACTATCAAACTGTGAATATCTTGTACTCACGTTGTACATGCGAGTCTATGTGTAAGATAGATCCCTAGATGTGGGATTGCTAGAAAGAACTTATTAAATACAACATGTGCTTTTAGGTGTTGAATAGATTTTGCCAATTTCTCTCCCTCCATAAAGTCTGTAGCCATGTGTCATCCACTGCCAATGAAAGACAGCACAGGGAGTGATTTTTATATGAGGAAAAGACTTTCAGCTGGAAGAGAGGAGCTGAGGGGCAGACAGGGAAGCCCGTGCCTGGCCCAGACATTCATCCTAGGACAGCAAGTGACAAAGATGAGCCAGCACCACCAACAGGCTGCTCCCTGCAGGCAAGCCACCCATTTTACAGATAAGAAAACATGCTCAGAGAGTTGGCATGCCTCACCCAGAGTCCTGGCCTAGAACCCCGTCAGTCCAGGGCCCACTCCCCCAGCCCACGCATGCTTCCCCCACTGGTCACAGCTATTGTCTCCTGTGCTGACTTGAATCCAGCTCCTTCCCACTGTGAGCTGAAAATAATTGGGCCACCCACATGGTTTGGGCTTCCACTTGTCATTTCATTCCCACCCACAGGAAACCAGGACCTGTTCCCACACACACACACTCCCCCAGCTGGTGTTTCCAGCTTACTTGGGGCCCAGCTTACTTGGAGCCTTGATTTTCCACTTCTCTGGGGTGGACATTCATCCATCAGACTAAGGAACTGAAAAACTCAACAGACTCTCTCCATGGTTACTGCTTCGTGGTGGACAGTGAGGGCGTGAAAGAAGCGAGAGTCACCCATGAGTCGTGGGTGATATCGTCAGTCACTCTGGAAATAGAAGCAAGCATGGTGAGAACAGTGCTCTGCCCCTGTACTTAGAAAGTTCCTTTGTATCCTTTAACTCATTTGCCCTCCCCAGCAGTTCTCTGGTTTAGGCAAGGCAGGAAGTCTTACATTCATTCCTCCCATGTCATAGATAAGGAAAAGGGACTATGACCTTTCTACTGTTCGGGAAGAGCAGAGACTAGAGGTGGACCCAGGTTTTCTGGTGTCTAATCTGGCCACACACTGTTCTGCCCTCACAATAAGCAATCTCCTGGTGGATGAGGCCCCCACAAAAACCCATCCCTTAACTGCCCACAACCAGAATGAGTCCCTGTGCCCCCAGCAATGTTGTTTGGGACCCTGCAATACATGGATGTACATAAATTCCTTTCCCTGGATCCTCATCTTTGTTCTAGCTTCACAGATGCATCCTTCTAAGGAGACTTTTGGGTGTTTCGGATGCGTGGCTTTGCACTACATCTAAATGCCTGGCGTGGCCTGGGGAATGGGATGGGTCCTCAACAAAGGTGCGTTGCTCAGTTGGCTGAAAGGACAGAAGGGTGGATGGGTGGACAGATGGATGATGTGTGGGTGGAGTATTGGTTGAATTTGTTTCTTTGATTATTTTCACTTTTCTACACGGCATCCGTTACCCCTTCCAAATATCACTTTGACATCCTTTCACGGAATTACTTCTCTCCCAGGGTATGCAGTCTCGGCGGTACTGCAAACCAGGTTCTGTATCTTCTCCCAGCCAAGAAGCAAGAAAATGACACAAGCTTGCTGGTCATCCTCTCTCCCCGAGGTCTGTGAATCCTTACTAGATGGGGATGTATGTAGGAAGAATGGCTGGAGTACACTTATTTCAAAAGTGGTACCCTGATGAGACGGTCAGGTAATACCTGCTACCCAAACACCCAGAGCTTTTCTGGTTTCCTACTACTCTTTTTCCAAGTCAGGCTCGCCAATGCTCTGTCCATTCTACAAGCCACTCAACATTACGCCCTGGTATATTACCTTCCTGCCTACATGAGCCAAAGTTGTTTTCTGTACTTACAATGAATTGTAAATGGCACAGATCGGAGATGAATGAGTGGACGAGAAGATGGATGGGTGGAGGAATGGAAAGAGATAAGAACGTGGGGGAGTCAAAGGGCAGAGTGGTAAGCACGTGGATAAATGCAGCACTGCCTGGGGAAGGACTTGATGGACCAAGTGTTGAGTCCCAGGCCTTGGAAGGATGGGAGGGAGAGGAGGCATGATGACCCTTCCATCTTGCCTATAGGGGGAGGTGATGTGAACTGGTTTTAGGGGCAACAGGACACCTACCCCCAAAGTCCTCCTTTAGTCTTCTATCTTTTGACTGAGAAAGCCTTCAGAAATAAGACTGTCATACCTCCATTTCCTAGATAAGGAAACTGAGGCCCACAAAGGGAAAGTGATTCCCTAAAATCACTGGGCTAAAAAAGGTTTTGGGCTGGGGTGGGACTCAAACTCAGGTCCTAATTCCCAGTCCCTTGCTGTTTTCACTGCTTTGTGAAAGCTGCCTCTGTGAGGAATGACTAAGATGTAGAATTTCCAAATTCCATTTTGAGGAAATTCCCCAAGGGGACTTCCTCACCCAGGCTGAATGTCCTCAAAAATGTCAATGTCTCAGGAAGTTCTAAGGCTCCTATGGTAACCTGAATGTTCTGCAGGCCCCTGTGCTGGGGAGGAGTGTGTGTGGGGGGAAACAGGGCTGGTAGAGGAGTTTGGGGAAGAATTGTAGAGGAGAAGCAAGAGACTGGGGACCCCCATCCCTGAGAATGGATGCAGGGCAAGAAGGGGCTTCCCAAGGCCAGCTCCAAAAAGGGGCAGAATCCAGACCACAACCACAAGAGTTCTGTAAGATTCTGAAACTTGTGTCATTTCCTTTGTAAGCCTGTCTGTGAAACTCTTTGAGAAAGGGTCTGCATGCTGGCTGTGGGCACCACCAGGAAGGGAAGAGGGGGCCATATGTCACCCCACAGCCAAGTTTGGACTGAGAGAAATCCAGTGAAGGACAAAGCATGGAGGCCGAGTCTCTGAAGTCCAAGGCACAGAGGGTGAGAAAGCTTCGGGCAGGCCTGAGTCATCACCATTTTCAACATATTTTCTTCCTAATAAGTGAAATAATGCCTAACGTGTCCAGCATGGTGTCTAATAACTAATGGAAAATATGGTCAACTCCCCCTCACCTGCCCCCTTGTCCCTTAACACTGAGTTGAGATGGACACCCCTACTCGGTGAGGGGGGATGGGGAGACGTGGAGTGGAGAAGCCCTGGAGCCTGGATACTTGGAGGAACTGTGATCCCCGTATCTGCTTGTGCAGTTGGTGCTGGGCAGTTGACCGATTGTCTTTTAATCCTGAGGCGTCCTCAGAGCTGGGTACTCTTTGTCCCATTTTCAGAAGGGAAACCAAGATTATGGAACAGTTAATAACTTGTCCAAAGACATACAGAGAGGAAGTCATCTGTCTGATTGCTACCCCAAGTTTGTCCTTCTTCACCAGGCTTTCCCGTGGGGCTGGGGGACAGTGGAAAGGAGGGGGCGGTCGTGTTCTGGGAGTAGGTGCGAAGAAAATGGCTGCTTCTGACAAACATGCTGGGGGAAACAGAACCATAAAACAGACTCCCAAGCATCAGGAGGAGTAGCACCTGAGATCAGCTAGCACTCAGCAAATCTGCAAGAACTGATGCTTCTCCCTGGGCCCCACTCCCAGGGCTGCCCCATCCCCGAGGCATCCTGTGGTGGGCTCCTCCAGTAACCTGAGGCGGTGAGCATATCAACAAACACCCCACAGGCTGCTGAAAACAAGCGGGTGTACTCGGCAGCTGTCCCACGTGGTGAAGGCGAGAAGCGTGCGGGGAGGCCGAGCTGCAGCCCTTCAGCCCGAATGTGGTTGAAACAATTAAAAAAAAAAAAAAATTGTCACAATTCATACCCCTGACCTGGTGAGATGCACAGGAGGTGCATGGGGCGTGGGGGAGGTGCGGA
Source organism: Lontra canadensis (assembly GCF_010015895.1). Classification (NCBI taxonomy): domain Eukaryota; kingdom Metazoa; phylum Chordata; class Mammalia; order Carnivora; family Mustelidae; genus Lontra; species Lontra canadensis. The sequence goes on along the minus strand of NW_022631131.1, from coordinate 2,715,442 downwards.
ATAGAACACGAAAGGCAGGGCGTGGCAGAAAGAGTCCTGATAGGGCTTCGAACCCTGCTCCCCTCCCCCGCTGGGCAATTCCTCCGTGTGGCTGCCCCTTCAGAACCTCCAACAGCCCGGCCAGGGTACCCACCCCAGGCAGGGCCCTGTGGACACACAGGTGAGAGAGCAGCTAGCTGGCTCTTGGGAGAAATACTCCTATTTGTAAACAAGGACAGGGGAGGGATGCAGCCGGGGAGCAGCTCTCCCCCAATTTGCAGACGGAGAAAATCAGGGCTCCTCGGGAGGAAACAACTTGGCCTCAGGCTTCTCTTGGGGCTCAGACTGGGATTCCTAGAGAATGGAGGGACTTTCCCTGCTTTGGGCCTTTTTGTAAAAAGCAGCCAGAAAAAACAGAGCCACTGTCCACACGATCGATCGATCGTGAGGGGAACTCCAGGTCTGAGCAAAGCTTTGGAACCCAGAGGGCATGAGGTTTGGCTTTCTTTGCCTGTCTTCAGTTTCCTAACATCACAGTGTGAGGCTGGGCAGGCAGCCAGCTGAGCTCAGGGAAGGAATAAAAGAGGAGAAGGGACACTGGGCCAGGAGGGCGAGGGAGGGCCTGCCCTAGGCTGGAAAGAGTGTGTGTCTAGCTCTAGCGAGGAATGGACTCACATCCGGGGGTGGGAGGGGAGCTGATGACAACCAGCCATGTGAACTCAAGAGGCCTGTCAATGAGCCTGCTGGGTCTCTTGAACCTCATACACGCAAAACTACGTATGTCTGTGTAGGCCTCGAAAGCATTCACAGCTCTCATCAGATTTTTTTTTTTAAGATTTTATTTATTTATTTGCCAGAGAGACACAGCGAGAGCAGGAACACCAGCAGGGGTAGTGGGAGGGGGAGAAGCAGGCTTCCCGCCAAGCAGGGAGCCCAATGTGGGGCTCAATCCCAGGACCCTGGGGATCATGACCTGAGCCGAAGGCAGACGCTTAAAGACTGAGCCACCCAGGCGCCCCTCTCGCCAGATTCTTAAAGGGCTCTGTTGCCCACAACAGGCTGGAAGCAATCTCTCACTTCACAGACGAAACTGAGGCCCAGAGAAGGTGAGCATCCTGCTGGAGGTCGGCACTGAAAAGTAATACAGCCGCATGCAAACCTAGGAGTCCGACTCCAAAGAGCCCATGTACTGACTTGAGATGCTATAGGAAGTTACTCAGATTAAACCAGCATGAACTTAGCATCTATCATGTCCAAGATTTTGATGGAAAGCACGGGGAGAATACAAAAAGCAACTAGAAAAGAAAAACCATAAGATGTTGTTACTTTGTCCAGAGAGTAAAGACCAGACCAGTGCAAAGGTGACTCACGATAAAGGAGGCTATTTTCACTTGTCACTGTCCAGTGCTCTGACCACCACACACACACATGCATGCACACACACACACACACACACAGCATACACACACACACGCGCGTGCACACACTGCAGGAGGCAGGTGGCTGACTTGCTCACCTGGCATCTGCAGCACCTACAACAGAGTCTGGCTCACAGCAACTCCCAGGAGTAGTTTGCAGGTGAACAAGGACCGACTGAGTGGGTGTAGACCAAACGTACTGGTGGGGGGTGGGGGAAGGACAGGGAGGGCTTCGTGATGTTTCTACCTCCCCTTACAGTCTCCTAAGCATGTCCACCATCATTACTCTCCTTGGTCCTCTTGACCACCCATGCATGGGTCACACAGACAGGTGTCCCCCGTTTTCAGGGACATGAAAGGCTGGGCGAATCATAAGGATAGTTGCCATTCATTGAACCCGCACCTTGATTTCCTCATGGAAACAATACCTGAGAACCAGAGAACACACTACTAATTCCATGAGTCCAGACCGGAGTTTGCGCAGGAGGTAGTGAGAGGTAGAAATGGAATTACGAGCAGGGTCTTCCCCCTCTCTTGTCCCCACAGTCCACTGGAACTACCAGAAGGGATGAAACATACTCCTGAAATACCCATTGCCTCTTCCTGCTCAGCAACACCACCATCCTACCTACCCCCACTCCCACTTCCACACACACACTTACAGCAGGAAGTTCACCAGGACTTAAGGATGAGCATCACGTGGGTCCATCTCACTTCGTAACTCAGCTAGGGTCCCAACTCAGCATATTTCGTGTCCAGGAAAATACTTTGCTTTCTTCCTCAAAGAGGGAAACTGAGATCAGAGAAAGGAAACAGAAATAGAGCTCACATGGAATACCTGAACCTTAGGAGAAGCTTCAGGATTTCTCTAGAAACAATGCAGGGTGGTAGAAAGTCTATAAACCCAGACAGACTTGGATTCAATGTCGGGTTCTACCACCACAGGCTATGCGACCTCAGCAAGTCACTTAACCTACGCCTAACCGACCCACCTGCTTAAAAACCAACACTTTTGGGCGCCTGGGTGGCTCAGTGGGTTAAAGCCTCTGCCTTCGGCTCAGGTCATGATCCCAGGATCCTGGGATCGAGCCCCACATCGGGCTCTCTGCTCAGCAGGGAGCCTGCTTCTCTTCCTCTCTCTCTGCCTGCTTCTCTGCCTACTTGTGATCTCTCTGTCAAATAAATAAATTAAATATTTAAAAAAAAAAAAAAAAAAAAAAAAAACCAACACTTTTTGTGACACAGCTCACTAACCCGTGTTAACTGGGAGTCTGATCTAGATGGCTGAAAAACCTAAAGTAAGTCCCCTAAAGGGACTGCCATTATAATAACATGATAATGATCACTAACGTTATTAAGTACCTAACACGCATCAGGCATGGTACTAAGAGCTTTACACACGAACACTTTTATAGGAACTTAACTATCTCAACAGCTGGGCGGGGGGGGCATTAATATTTCCACTGCATTAGAGAGGAGGGAACCAAAGCCAGAGAGATTAAGTACCTGGCCAAAGGCTGTCTAATAAATGGGGAAAACACCAAAGCCCCTGCTCTTGACCACCAGGTACACGGCCTCCCACACGTTTAGTAACTTGGGGGACTGTGTGAGGGAAACAGTTAAAGCAGGCAAACCATTACTGTGTGGACAGATGGTTTCAAAAGTGCCTGCCATGTGTTTCTTTAAATGAGATGGCCACGGCTTTCAAAACTGCGTTTCTATCGTAAATGGGTGAATGAGTCACGAGGCGGGGAGGAGAGGCTTCCTAGGACAGGCTTAGGGCAGCAGCCGGCACCTAGACAGGATGCAGTAACACCGTTAACTGCCTCACTGAGGTGACTCAGTGGCAAAGGCTTGAGCCTGGTCATCAGAAGCACCTTGATGCAATCCCACTGATCGCCATGTGACCCTGAGGACCTTACTGACCTTTTCTTTTTTTTTTTTTTAAGATTTTATTTATTTATTTGACAGAGAGAGATCACAAGTAGGCAGAGAGGCAGGCAGAGAGAGAGAGGGAAGCAGACTCCCTGCTGAGCAGAGAGCCCGATGCGGGACTCGATCCCAGGACCCTGAGATCATGACCTGAGCCGAAGGCAGCGGCTTAACCCACTGAGCCACCCAGGCGCCCCCTTACTGACCTTTTCTATGAAATGAGAATAACCACCCTTCCTCAAAGTCACCGTGAGGAGAAATGAGATAAGGTCTTCCCGGTCTGAGTGATTCAGTCACCCTCAGACCCCAAGTTACATAGGCCACAGAGTTAGCAAGAAAACGTTCTTGGTATAAGATTATGTTTTTTGAAAGTTACATTTTTTTTTAATTTGTTTGCTCTTGCCACTGTTGCTAGACAATTTGCTCTTAGATAATTCAGATGTCAACCTCAGCCCAGCCCAGGAGAAACGGTCAGTATTCTGAAGTATCCAAACACGAATGGATGAAGAGGGCGCCTGGGTGGCTCAGTCGGTTAAGCGTTGGCCTTCAGCTCAGGTCACGATCTCAGGGTCCTCGGATCGAGTCCTGCACCAGGCTCCCTGCTCTGGGGGAAGCCTGGTTCTCCCTTTGCTCCTCCAGCTCACGCTTGCTCTCTCAAAAATAAATGATAATCTTAAAAAAAAAAAGTGGGGGGGAATGGATGAAGATTTACTGAACCCAAGTCTTTGGAATGGAGTAGGGACTTTGTCTCTAATCAAGACCCCACATGGGTTCAGTTCAAGGATGTCCTCAACCATGAGCATTTTCATGGTAGGTAATACTGAGTGGACAGGGCACTGAAGTGGATTCTGATTCCACTGTTCATTTGCTGTGTGTTCTTAGCAAGTCATTTCTGCTCTCTGGGCCTCAGTTTCCTCCTCTGCAATTGAAGAACATGGGAGAAATGATCCCTAGGGTCCTCTGCAGCTTTCAAATTCTCTAACTTTTGTATCCAAGATCTTAGAAATGAGATGGGATCCCAGCAATTGCTGAATTTCTTCATCTGTAAAATGGGGGAAATGAGCATAATAATAGTACATGAGCAGACCTGTAAGATCTTTAGAATAGTGGCTGGCACCCTAGGGTGGGTGTTCTCACCTCCTTTGGGGGCTAGATGTCAGAGAACCCTCCCTTCCATGGATGAGAGGGGAAATACGGATCTGTAATGCATGAGCAAGAAATACGGATCTGTAACGCATGTGGTTGAAAGCGACCAAATAAACACTCAGTTTATTTCTAATCCATCCTAACTGCCCCCACCACCCCCAGGGAAGCAGCCTCTGGACCTCTGATAAGCACCCTTGCCCCAAAAGAGGAAGCTGAAGATGCCATCAGAGGAAGAGGTTTTCCACCACCCGTGCCTGTATTAGCTCTTCTGGACGGCAAAGAAGGAACAGATGAGCTCACTCTGGATCAGAGGCAGTGAGGAGGAGAGAGAGAAAGAGAGACTCAAATTTCCGGAACCTATTTCAGTTTTCTTTTCCATTTTCTGCAATTTCACTTATACCAAGCAGTACGTGGCTGCTGTTTTGGAAACTCCCCTTGGGGGGGCGCCCCTTCTACTGGCCTGACTCCATAAAAGGGCCAGCCTCAGCTTCAGAAGATCCCCACAGAGGTTCCTGAGACAGCCGGTGGCTCTCACGCAGCCTCCACCCGCAGGTACCATGAAGGTCTCCGCAGCTACCTTTGCAGTCCTCATTGCCACTGCCGCCTTCTGCGCTCCTGCCTCTGCCTCCCCATGTAAGTCAGGTCCCGACCACTGCAGCCTGGAGCCAGACCCTCACACTGGCCCAGACTTTGCCCTCCTTTCAGCTGCAGCATTTATGCTGTCTGAACCTGATAATTTACATTCCTATATATTGCTTTGCCTAGATGTCCAGCTGTCCCAAGAGATCTCAAAGCCACTTCATGGCAGGGACCCTCTCTGCTCAATTTTTCTGTCCTCAGGATCTACACCCCAGCCTTTCAGGGACTGATTGTGGATCGACACTGGGGATGTTAGCAGGCAGAGGCAGCCTAGACAGACCTCGAAACATAGCTAACTCACACCTATCACCAGCAGTGTTCCTAAGAAACCTCTAAGGTTGGGACAGTCCTATTCTACCCATTTCATAGATGGAAAAAGTGGGGCTTGGGAGAGGATTTTAACTTTTTAACTTTTTATTTTTTTAAGATATATTTGAGAGGGAGGAAGGGAGAGAGTGGTGGGGAGGGGCCAAGAGAGAGGAAAAGAAAAGTCTCCAGCAGACTCTTACTGAGCAAAGAGTCTGACACAGAGCTCAATCCCACCACCTCAAGATCATGACCTGAGCTGAAATCAAGAGTGGGACACTTAAGCGACTGAGTCACCCAGGCACCCTGGGAGAGGATTTTTTTTTTAAAGCCTTGAATGGATCAAGTATTATGCTGACTGCTCTGCATGTACCATGTCATCTAATACTTGCCACCACTCTTAGAGTGGCTGAGCTTGACTTTCAGATGGAGAAACAGGGCCCAGAGAAGTCAAGTAACTTGCCTGAGGTCACACAGCTAGGAAGTGGGGAAACTGGTGTTCAAAGTTCTATCTGGCTTTTAAACACTCCTACTCTACTGGGAAGTGGCAGCAGATACTTTCCAGTGTCATCCTGAATTAACTGACCAACAAAAAGTCCTCCTTCTCTGCTCAGAGCCCTTCTTACCATGCCTCAGCCAGGATGCCTTGCTCCCAGGATGCAATACACATCCTCAGGTCCCTCTTAGGGGTTGAGGCTGAGCCATGAAATCTGAGTTTTGGAAGCGTCCTCCCAACCCACCATAGGTCTCAAAGAAACAAAGTTCTGAATCCATCGAGGATCCCAGGCGGGCAAGGATAAGGGCAAATGGCCCAAGACGAGCTAGGAGGAAGCCCGGCATATCCATAGAACCAAAAGCAAAGGGTTATGGTGTAGAAAGATACAAGTAAGGCTCAAGGATTAGATGATGGGTTGCAGAGATCTTCTCAGTCCTCTTTTAGAATCCCCCACTCTGTTACTGTGTTTCCATGGCCAAGTGACTTTACCTCTCTGAGCTTCAGTTTCAGCCAAAGGAAGATAACAGTCGACTTATCCAAGATAATGTACCCAACACAGTACCCCGTGAGTAATGGCAATGAATACAGGTGTCTCCTTGCTTTCTCCTCCCAGATGCCTCGGACACCACCCCCTGCTGCTTTGCCTACATCTCCCGCCGACTGCCCTTCACCCACATCCAGGAGTATTTCTACACCAGCAGCAAGTGCTCCATGCCAGCGGTCGTGTGAGTCCTAGACTTGTGGATCCTGGAGGGTGGGGGGGGTGGGGGGTTGGTGAGTAAGGGACACTTTTTATCCCAGAGCCAGTCCCCCCAGGAGCCCTCTAAGAGGGTACCCTATCCACTCCTACCCATCTTCCAGCTGCTCAGGGAGCCATAGTTCCCCCCCTCTGTAACTTCAGATCCCCCCACCACCCACTATCACATAGAAAATTAGACAAGCAGTTCCCGGGGCTGTTCTCCCCACTCTGACAGACTGGGTCAGGTCTCTGATCTTTAGGAGTAGGACTTTCACTGTAATATGACCTACAATTCCCCTGCATGGAGAAAAGATCGACACAATCATCTCTTTCCAATTAAGAACCCCACATTCCCCCATATCCCACACACTACTGAATCCACCTATAACCTCAGAAGATCTAAGGAGGAGAGCTCAGGGCCCTAGTTATAGCCAAGTGTATTTAAAAGAAAATTATCAATTGGTGAGGAAACAATGACAGGAAATTCTTTTAAATATGCAAACTAATGCATTTGGAAAAATTAACAGTCTACTACCTAGGAAGTGCCTACTCTCTATCGAATGCCTTACTTATACCTAAATTTCAGCACAACAACACTTACAGGTATGTGTAACTCTCTCCACGTTTTAGATAATGAATCTGAGACCCAGAGGGGTTTGGTGAGTTGCACAGTAGGGACAGAGCCTATTCTTGGAGCCTCCTCTTTCTACTACAGAAAGGTCAACAGCGATAATTGCTTAAGAAATTTAAGATAGAGACTTAAAAAGTGAAAATGGGGGTAATCATGAAGTTTCCTATCTAATGGTAAGGTCTTTTATTTTATTTTATTTTAGATTTGTGGAGAGGGAGAGAAAGAGAAAGAGAGAGAGCACAAGCGGGGGGAATGGCAGGCAGAGGGAGAAGCAGGATCCCCACTGAGCAGGGAGCCCAACGCAGGGCTCCATCCCAGAACCCTGGGATCATGACCTGAGCCAAAGGCAGACATTTAACACTGAGCCACCCAGGCATTCCACAAAGTTTTTTTAAATCCAAAAATTCCTGGGACACTTGCAAAGCTATAGGTATTCAGAATTGGCTTTCATTCTGGTGAGTCCTTCAAAGGAGAGTGGTAATTTTTAACTTTTATCTTAACTACTTATTATGTAACTACCCATTTTATCTCTGAAAATAAGTATTTTTCAAAAGAAAAAAAAAATCTTATTTGAGTACCTGTTACGGGCAGGTAGAGATGAATAAACCACCATCCCTGCCCTATTGGACTCACAGTCTGATACAAGGAAAAGACAGATACAAAACGACTAGAGCAACCCTTGCACAAAGAAACATTACAAGAGGAGAGAGGGAGCACAGCCAGCCTCAGAGGTGAGGGAACCTTTGCTGCAACAGGTGTTCAAGAAAAGCCCAAGGGACTGGGGACATTAGGCCGAGCGAACGCTGCCAGGACTGTCCTTTGGTTGAGGCAGCGTTCCCATGTAGAAAAGCAAGGAGGGTCTCAAGCGTCCACACGAGGATGCAAAAGTGTTAGAGCGAGTGAGAGGAGCTGGCACAGGGAAAGCCTAGAAAGTCAGGTTCAGTTAAGAGGCTGTTACGGTTACCCAAGTGAGTGGTATTGAGGCTCAACAGGACCTGAAGGGGAAGGGAAGGAGAGATGGGGTAGGAAACCATCACAGGAGGAGTCAACAAGCCCTGGCAGGTGAGGGGAGGTCAGGGGAGGTCAGGAGCAAGGACGAGAGGGGGTTAAGGGATACTAAGGTTTCTACCCAGACGGCTGGAGAAGTACGGACTCCCCTCTTCCCCAACTCTCAAGGAAGAGCTGTTGAAAGAGGAGAGAGCCCAAGCACCAGCACGAAAACCCTGCAGCAATGTCCAGCAGGGAGCATGAGAAGAGGCTGGAGATAGGACATTCTTTGATAGGAGGAAAGGGTCTCTTGAGAGACGAGAGTGGCGATCTTTAGCAGAGTCTTGGTGAGCGCTGGCTCCAGAGCTAGTTAGCCTAGGTTAGAATCCCAGCTGTGCCTGTTGGCAGCTGCAGGAGCTCGGAGCCAACAAGCAGCTAACCCCCCTGAGCCTCCATTTCTCCATCTGTGAAATGGAGTCAAAGGGAGAACAAGGAAATGAAACATGAAGTTGGAATATATCCTAGCATACAGCCTGAAAAGTCTTAACTTCTCCTCCTCCTTCTCCAAATGTACTGTTATACATACAGAAGTGACAGGTAAAACTTGAGCGAAAGCAGTTCATTCACTAACTCACTCGATAAACACCTATTAGGCGCCCGCCCTGTGCCAGACCAAGGGCCAGAGACTCGGGAGAAATACACAGAAAAGGGCAACAATTCTGAGAACACCAGCGCTCAAGGGGCAGGCAGAGGAGGCTGCTCCCAAGAGAACAGGCAGGAAGAGAGGCAGGAGGGAAGTGAGGCACATAGGGGGTCCCCAAAATGGGGGTAGGGAGAGAAGCTTAACCAGGAGGGGTTGTTCCTCAGTCTCACATTCTTCAGGAGGAAATGGAGGCCTGAGAAACCCTCAACCCAGATACTTGTTTCCTGCCCTTTTGATTTCCTGGCCACAGGCTGAGGGGGCCGAGAAGAGAGGATAGCAAGTCTGTAGGATTTCCTGTCTGACTCGTGGCTTGAACAAGGACAGGGGCTTGGTCTGAAGCTCCCTCGCCACCCCAAATAAGCAGACTAACCCTAGGAGGCATGAGAGCCCAGCATACTCCTCCTGCTCCCTTTCTCTCCTCTGCACACTAGAACGGAAGGAAGAGAGATGGCCAGGAGGCTCAGAGTCTCAGAAAAGGGAAGGCGGCTTCCTGGAGCACAAACACTATCCAGGATAGAACTTTAGAAGAAACCAAGAAAGCCTCATGGTCACCAGACGACCTAAGTCTTCACTTTGTCTGAAAACATCTGGGCTGTTAAGGTGCCTGAAAACATCCTAAAGAAGACAAAAGGAGAAAGGTCCAAGTAGACAGGCCTGGCCCCAAAGTAACGTGTTAACGGACAGCACTGCTCTAGGCCTACAGTCTCGCCTAGATAGAAAGGGTCTCCCAGCAAACAGGTGGGGCAGGCAGCTGAACTGAGCCCCGCAGGCTTTTATACCTCCAACCTTGCCATCAACACCTGTGGAGATAAGGCCTCGACCTCCCAGAGGCCTCCGCATGCCCAATAATTGGCAGAAGTGCTTTGACCATGGCTATACCTCGGGGCCACTGACCTCTCTGAGCGCTCATGTCCAGCACCAGGACCTTTGGTGTTATGTTCCTCTGATCCCTCCTAAAGAAGAATCCCACAACATTCCAATACATGCGTGGTATTTTCCAGAAGTCCACAATACTATCTCATTGTGAGTCTCACAAGAACAGTGCAAAGTAGGAATTATTTCTATCTATATTGCAGAGGCAAACAAATAGATTCGGAGGCCCTAAGTGATTTGCCAGGGTGAATCCACACATGAATAATGAAATCAAGACTCAGGGTCATGTCCTTCTGTCATCCACACACACACACTTAGATGTATTCATTTGTTGAGTGTATCCCGGGTGTCTACTGCGTTATCTAGAGCCCAATCGCATGTTTGGTCTTTTTAGCACTTCTTATCTCTCACCTATTCAACCATGACTCCGTTCCTAGAAGACACCTCTTTTTCTCACATCTTGAGCACCTGGCACAGGGTCTGAAATTGAGAAGCCCTGAGAAAAAGCTAGTAGTTGACCAGCTCAACCCTGGACTCCTCAGGCTCTACATGCCCTTACCTCTTCAGGCTGCACGGGTTTGTTTGGGACTTAAAATACACACAGATCTGCTTTTAGCTTGGAGCCCTACAACCCAACAGAAGAGGAAATATCCTTTCCTTAAAAGCTACAAATCAAGCCATACAGAGCTACGAGGGTGCCCCACCCCAGTACCATCGTCATCGTCCTTTTGTGGCTCCGTCCACCTCATTCCCAAAAATGGCTGTCCGAGTGCTGACCGGGTCTCATCCTTTCCTCTTCTCCCACAGCTTTGTCACCCGGAAGCACCGCCAAGTGTGTGCCAACCCACAGAAGAAATGGGTGCGGGACCACATCAACTCTTTGGAGATGAGTTAGGATGGAGGGCATCTCAACCTGAACTCATGCAAACTTCCCTAGTGCTTCTTGTTCTTGTCCTAACCAGCTTGGGAAATTCCCCCTAAACCCCTACTCCCACTTCCCCCTGGGAGGGCACAGATCCCCTCACCCAGCAGCAGCTATAAAAGCCTCTTCCACCTAAAGCTCCCAAGGGCTCCTGAGGCTCTGCCTTGTGTACCCGAAGCCCCTCAACTAGTTGGTCCTAGCTCTGCAATCAGAAAGGAAGTCAGCCTGCCTCGGAAGGCGAAGGAGGAAAACTGGGCTCCTTCGGTAAAGTCCTATGGCCACAGCTCCTCTCTCAGCCCCTCGCTGGGAAGCGCTGACTGGCACAATGTGAGAAATCAGCTTCCCATTAAAATTCTCCATGCAGTTACCAAGCTGGCTCCTGGTTTGTTTGCCTCCTCAGGAACCCTCCTTCCTCACAAGCATTAAGTAATTAGCTACATATCGAATTTAACTGTCCTTTTAAGCGTTCTTTAGCAGACTCTCTGTGTGTGTGTGTCTTCAAGTATTTTATTAGGAGTTCAGATCAAATCTTTATAGAATGTTCCCTAGTTTGGATTTGGCTGGTTGTTTTCCTCATAATTCGACTCAGGTTAAACATTTCTGGCACGGACACCACAGGGTGACACTGTGTTTCTCAGGGCAGCACATCAGGGTATGTGTTGGTTTACTGGTGATGTTGAGTCTGATGGCCTGACGGCCCAGGTTTTCTTGCCACAGCGAGCTCACTGCTGTGTGCCAGGCACTAGGCCAGGCATAGGAGGTTGGAGGGAAGAATGAGAGATGAGCCACAAGCCACAATCTTTAACTTCAGGCAGATTAAACTTATGATTAATACCGAAAGGAAGCAACTGTTCAAAAGACTGTGGTCATGTTGGGAGTAGGAGTTGGCGGCGGGGGGGGTGGGGCGGCGGGGGCGGGTGGTGACACCACTGAAGGGGGTGAGACAGGGTGGCTGGGGGAGAAAAGAGACATCAGAGATGAGATAACTTTTAAATGAAGTTTGAAAGATTGGAGAAAGAGTTTAGCAGGTAGGAAAGGCCTGCAGGTAGAGGGCACAGCATACGCAAAAGTAAGAGAGATGGAAGGCAGCTCCTCACCACATAGAGAAGAGCTCAGTCTCTTGCTCCTAAAGAGGGAGGTATGTGTATAAATGGGACTTCCCCACTCCTGCCATTTTCCTGATGACTAATCCTAAGAACCACCTGTGCCCTTCCCATGGGCTGATGTGCCTTGCCTCACCACAGTCCCTCTGGCTCCCAGACAGGCATGACTTTCCCATTTTTCAGATGAGGAAACTGAAGCTCTCAGAGGTCAAGTGACTAGCTCAAGGCCATAGGCTGGAGACTCTGGGGGTGGGACCTGGGGGGGGTGGGGCTCAAGAATGGAACCGGAGTCTTCTATTTACCTAGGAGATCTGGTTGCTCAACACTTGGAAGCTTCTACCCACAGAAGCCCCAGCCCCTCACCAGTCCCTCTTGTCCCACAGAGGACAGGTCTCCCCCCGCTGTGCCCCCATACTCCCAACAGCCTTGTATTGCCTGGGCTCCCTGTGGTCCCACCAGCAGAAGAGGAGTATGGCCTTCGAAAAATCAGCTGATATCTTTGCTATCTCCAGGTCGATGTTCAAGTACCCATGGCTGGAATACCCAGAAAGGACCAAAGGTGAGGCTGGAATAGACAGGAAGAGAATCAGGGGTGCAGCCTGAAAAGAAAAGCTCCCTGTCTCCCTCTCCCAAGATAGGGGTCTGTTGAGTTCAGCAAATCCACAGGAAGGGTGAGGGCAGGCCACTGGACACTTGGTGGCTCCCCATGGCCTTCAAGGTAAGCTCCAGGACCCTCAAAGATGGGACATCTGTCTTCCCAGCTTCTGTTCCCACATGTGCACCCTGTTCTCTACCCAACTCCCCACCTCCCAGTCTTTGAAAGAAGTTTTCCCTGTGCTCTTCCCCCTTATTGATCGAGCTAATCCCCAGGTGGATTAAACTGAGCCTCTGGGGAACCTTCCCTGATCCTCCTAGGCAGGTTAGGGGCCTCATCTGTACCACCTGTGCCTCTAACCTCACATTTGTCTCCCTTTGTTAATCACTAGTAAACAATTCTGTCTCACCAGCTAGATCCATGGTTCTCAAAGTGGGGTCCCAGGACAAGCAGTATCAGTATCTTCCAAATCCCCAGCCCCCACCATAGATCTACTGACTCTACTCAGAATGAGTGCCAGAAATTGGTTTTAAGAAGCTCTCCAGGTGATTCTACAGCCCACTCAAGTCTGAGAACCACTGAACAAGACCACTGGTTTTCACCATCAGCTGCACATTAGAATCATCTGGGGAGCTTTCTGAAAGGCCTAGGCCCTATCCCCAGAACATCAGATTCAATTAGTCTGATGTAGGGCCAAGGCAGGTTAAAAGTTCCCCCAAATAATTCTAACATGCACCATTCACTAAATGCTGAATAAATGAATGCCTGAATGGATGATTCTTAGCCCACCATTTGTACCACAGAACTCAGAAAAGTCATGGCTCCTGTTCACCTGCCCTTGTCCTGCTACCAGGTAAGACCTCTAACTTTTGCCCCCCGGGGGAGCTTTGTTGAAGTGGGAGAAGCAGCAAACTGCCCCTTTCCTTTAAGGCCAGGTCACAGAACACTTACACTCATCACTGGAGCTGCTGCTAATTCCTGTGTGACCTTGGACGAGTCACTTCCCCTCCCTGAGCCCCAGGATCTTCCTCGGTCACAGGTTCCATTTGTGGAGTTGCTATGAGATACTATCTGTAAGGCTCAGGCTATGCAGGCAGTGCTTAAAAAGGAGTCATTTTTATTCATTGACACAGGGATCCTCATAGATTTGCCAGACAGAATACTGGGTCCCCAACTAAATTTGAATTTCAGATAAATAATGTTTTTGTATAAATATGTCCCAAATATCGTATCCAATACCTAAAATCTGAATTTACCTGGACATCCTGTTTTTTTTTTTTTTATTTGCTTTGTTTTCACTAAATCTGACAACCCTTCTCATTCTGAGTCTGCACTCCACTTTCTGAAATCATGGCAATCACCTGACAACCTTGACTATGATCTTCTCAGTCACCACACTGGAAACCACTGGCTGATGCCCCTCTTGCTTGTTGCTCAGAGAACTGACTCTGACAAAGGCTGGAGAAGAGATAGGAGTGAATTCTAGCCGTATCTGCAGAGAGAAAGTCCCCTGAGCCACCCACCGCCCTCCACTACAATCAGAGCTGCAGTTTCACGACCATTTAAGAGAGGTTGTTTAAGGAAATTCTGCTTTTCCAAGTAAACTATTAAGTTCCACGAAGGCAGGGATGATGACTGCCTCCCCAGCACCTAGCACAGGGGTTGGCACTCAGTAGGTACTCCCTAAGTACCTGCCGCTCGCCTGAATGAAGGGGCAGTAGCCTGTCTTTTCCCCTCTTCATTCCACATCTCCCTCACCCTTTGCCTTTTCATCTCCTAGCCCAGATGGCCTTTTCAAAGTGCTTTGAGTTCCTCAAATAGCCAAAGGGTGTGCTCAGATTGGTTTACAGATCAACAAGGGCTCCACAACCTTTTACTCATTTGTTCTATGCAACAAGGGGTACAGAAAGAACAAGGATTATTAGCTCCATTCTGCAGATGAGAAGACTGAGATTTTGGTGGGTGAAGTCACTTGCCCAAGTCACACAATGGATAGGAGGTCTCTGACTCTAGCTGAGATGAGAGACTAAAGGGCATCCCTCTCACCTAGTCCCGTTTTATCCTGGTCCTTTTCCTGGCTGAGGAATATCCTCTGCCCCTGCTCCGCCATTCCCACCCCCTCAGATGCCAAAGGAAGAGTTTCCCCCCAGTCCAGAGTGCTGGAGGCAGCACCCGAGCAAGCCACATTCAGTGCCTTATTGCTACTTCAAGAAGCCTGAGATCTACACACACTGGCACACTCTGTATGATCAGCGACAGGAACGGGAAGCCCAGAAAATGTTGCGGAAAATGAGAGATCACCCTAGGTATGCTTTGCCCCTCCCTATTCCCCAGACCCTTCATACCTTCTAGGAAAGAGAGGAAGGAGAAGGAAGGAATGGGATAAGGGGCGGGACAAATCAGCTTACAGATCCCAGAGAGGAGCCTGGGGTAGGAAGAGGAGCATCTGTCTTCCTCCCATCTCTGAGCTGGGCTGAGGACCAAGGGCAGAGGAAAGTCTGTGAAGTGCGAAGGAGGAAACAAGGGGACCAAGGCTGGCCTATGCAATTTCTCACACAGGCAACTCAAAGAGGGCACGCCCATCCAAAAATTTCATCTCCCTATGAGCAAGCTGACTGTAAAATCTCAGGCAGGATCCAAGCCCTTGGACCCTACTGGGAACTCCCTGAAGTGGCAAAGATTAAAGGTCAGGGACCACGGTGGGAGGGAGAATGGGGAGACTCCCTTTCTGTGGGTGCCCTTACCTTGGACTCACATTATCCTTCAGCCCTCAGTCCCTGCCTACAAAATGGAGGGAGGAAAGGAAAAGGGATTGGATGAGCTCCTCTCTGTTTGAAGTTCTGTAACTACATTAATCCCTTTCTTCCTCTCTCCTGGCTCCCTTGGGTGGGCAGGAACTCACAAAAAGCCTGGAATCTCCCAGAGAGCAGGAGCAGTTCTATGCAGCACAGGTGAGAAGTGGCAAGGGTGGTGGAACATGGCCACAGGTAGGAGTTGGTTGAGCTGGGGAGTAGAAAGATGCTTAGGGGGGCGGGTGGGGAGACAGTATTCTAAGACAAAGCTCCAGCTGTGTTACATCCAAAGGATGTAACTGATGGGGGTGGTGTCTGAGATCTCTTCCCTTTCTTCCACCCCTGTTCTTGCAGGCTCTGGGACGCCTGGGTGTCAGTGACAAGCTTGTCATGGAGGCACTATGGCAGGTGGTGAGTCTGGGGCTGCATGGAGCACGTGAGAGGAGGAAACAGGGTCTGAGGTATGCTGAGCCTGGGCACAGGGGCACAGACAAGGCTCACCAGGGTGCAAGGATGCTGGGTCAGCTGCAGTGAGGAGAGAGCTGCCGGTGGACAGCGTGCCCCATCTTATGCCCTTGGCTTCCTCGAAGGGCAGCTTGGTGGGGCTAGGGGAATCTGCAGGTCCCCTCTGTCTAACAGAAAAGACCCTCAATTAAAAAGCAGAAAAGAACTGGGACTGAGTTCATTCTCTACCTTAACCGAATCAATGCCCTGTGCTTACAGGCCAATTTATAATGGGGAACATGCGTTTTTATCCATATTCTCATTTAAATATTTCAGATTAGGAAGAGGCAGAGGTATCTGCATTTTTTCTAATGATAAAATGGAAACTCTGAAAGTGAGCCGAGTGACTTGCCCAAGGTCACGTGGCTACTAGAGACAGGATAGGGATCTGAACAGAAGTCTTACTCCCGAGTTGTTTTCCTTCCATTGCATCATCCTGCCTGTTGTCCTGTGTTTGAGCATAGACAGGTCACTCTCTAGACCTCGGTTTCCTCACTGGTAAATGAAAAGTTAAGCTGCGATGATTCTTAATGCTCTGACATTCCATCACCATACGGCATATCTCCACTACCTGCCTCTTAAATCAGGCCCATACTGGTCCAGAGAAAGTGAAGTATGAGGCCTGTCGAAGCCTGGCCATGCTGGGTGAGTATGTCCCCTCTCTGGGAGGGGAGTGGGGGAAAGTGAAAAAGGAAGCAGTGTAGCCCCTTTCCCCTTTGGATAAGGATACCCACTTCTACCTAGCATTTGGCAGGATCTGGGAACTTGCCTCAGTACTGTGGGCAGAGAGAGGAAAGTGGGGTGAAAGGGAGAAGAGATTAGGAGGGAGGGCTTGGGCCCTGGAACTGCGGCCACGCTCAGCCAGCTTCACTAGTGTCCTGGGAGAGCAGGCAACACCTCAGGATCCAGTACACAGAACTTCTGTCTTTAGGGCACAGTGGAGTCAAATGGATCCTGGCACAGAGGAATATCCCTGAGGCTCTGCCCTGACCTGAGGACCCTCCCTTGTCCAGGTTGCCTGCAGAAGCACGTGATCCAGGTTCTCATCACACAGCTGAAGGGAAAAAATGAGGGGCAAATGATGGATTCTCTGACAGGGCTACGAGCGGCTCTGAACTCCTGGGCTGCTGTCCCCAAAGACAAGGTAATTGGGAGGAGAGTCGGTAACTAGGGCAGGTAGGACAAGGTAATTGATGGTGCTGGCTGCATTAGGTCAGGGAGAAGGTAACCTAGCTCCTAGCCTTGATGGGAGAAGACACTGTCCTTGTGGAGTTCCCTGTGGAACAGCTTCCCTGAATAGAAGCACTGGCATGGCCATGGAGGAGTCACACAACCCCTGAGAGGCCGGCTTTTGGAGCCGCAGTTCATTCATTTCCAAAATGGAGATAGTCACACTCATCATGATGAGCAGTGAGTCATATACAGAACTGCTAAATCACTAAATTGAAACTGAACACTGTATATTAACTGTATATTAACTATACTATACTAATACAACTATACTATACTAATACAACACTGTGTTAACTATATTTCAACTCAAGAACATTTAACAAATGAAATGGATAGTAATTATAGCATTGTTGAGGAGATTAAATGAGATAATGTACGTAAAGCACCTCGTTCAATGCCTGTGCTTTTTAAATGGTAACCACTATCATCCCTAAAATAACCTACTAAAGAAAAAACCTCTCTCAAGAGGGGAAAGGGAGGGGTGCCTGGGTCGCTCAGTGGGGTAAAGCCTCTGCCTTCCACTCAGGACATGATCCCAGGGTCCTGGGATCGAGCCCCGCATCGGACTCTGCTCAGCGGGGAGCCTGCTTCCCCTCTCTCTCTCTGCCTGCCTCTCTGCCTACTTGTGATCTCTGTCTGTCAAATAAATAAATAAAATCTTAAAAAAAAAAAAAAAAAAAAGAGGGGAAAGGGATCAAGAGAGTCTGTGACACTACTCAGATTTTTTCCCCTTTAGGGTCCCTTTACTTTGACCCCATCACTGCTCCATGTGAAATAGAAGTTCTCATTCATCCATTTACTCAACAAATATGTATTAAACAGCTGTCACATGCCAGGCACTGTCCCAGGCCCTTAAGATACACCAGGGAACCCAACAGACTAAGATCCCCTGCTCTTGTGGAGTTTACTTTCCTACGGGGGAGACATATAATAACCAGAAAACTTGATTATATGGTACGTTAGAGGTGACAGGTACAGTGGAAAAATTAGGTAGCAGGGTGAGGATGATCAGGAATGCCAAATGGGGATGGGACTAGGCTGCAGTTTTAAACACAGAAGGGAGGGAAGGCTTGAGCAAAGACATGAAAAAGGTGAAGGTGTTAGCCTTGCAGATATCTGAGAAGGGATTCCTGGCAGAAGGGCCAATCAGTGTAAAGGCTCTAAGGCAGGAGCATGCAGGCCAGTGTGGCTGCAGTGGAGTGGAAATAGAGAAAGTAGTAGAAAATGAAGGAAGGTCAAAGTAGTTAATAGGAGACTCAATCTAGATTGACTAAGATCTACTAGACTAGATCATTACTATATCATTGCTTTCTGGACGACTTCAAGTACCTGGACTTTTACTCTGCATGAAGTAAGGAGCAAAGCAGTGACATAATCTAACTTATATTTCAAAAGTTTCCCTTTGCTGAGAAAAGATGGGAGGTGGGGGTAAGGGCATCAGGTAGAAGCAGAAAGACCAATTAGGGTCTACTGAAGCAATCCTGGGGAGATATAATGGTGGCATGGACCACGGTGGTTGCAGTGGGATTAGTAAAACTCTTGACAGGTTGAAGCCACTACAAAAGACAGAGAGGAAAGAAGGATGAAGCCAACTAAGATGTTCTTGAAAGCAGAACAGGTTTGGAGGTAATAGCAGAAGTCCAGGCTTGGACAAGTTATGTTTGAGACATCTACTGGACCTCTAAGGGAGACAGCAGGTAGAGTTGTATGTACAATTTCGAGTTTATAAGTCTGAACCAGAGAAAGGAATTTGAGTTGTTGGCATATACACAGCATTTAAAATCATTCAACTAGATGAGATCATTAAGGACCAAGTATGAAGTCTTGGGGCATCGAATATTAAGAGCTCAAGGAGACGGTTGTTAGAAGCAGACTGGTATGTGTCAGGGGTACAATGAAGAGGGTGTGAGCAGAAAGAAGAGAAAGGCTGACATATTCTTTCTTCAGTGCTGTGTCCCAGTGGCACAGCTGCATGAATCAAGATTGTATCCCTTCACTACAGTTGCCCTAAAGATACAGCTAGAATTGATACTGGTAAGCCCTTGTCTGAAACAGAGAGAAGGG
Organism: Lontra canadensis; assembly: GCF_010015895.1. Taxonomy (NCBI): domain Eukaryota; kingdom Metazoa; phylum Chordata; class Mammalia; order Carnivora; family Mustelidae; genus Lontra; species Lontra canadensis. Next base: position 2,696,380 of record NW_022631131.1, on the reverse strand, counting down.
ATATACCCAGTTAAGAAACTGAAAAGAATAAAACCGAGACTTAGGAAGTAATTTATACTGGGGCGCCTGGGTAGCTCAGTGGGTTAAAGCCTCTGCCTTCAGCTCGGGTTATGGTCTCGGGGTCCTGGGATCGAGCCCCGCATCGGGCTCTCTGTTCAGCAGGGAGCCTGCTTCCCCCTCTCTCTCTGCCTGCCTCTCTGCCTACTTGTGATCTCTCTCTGTCAAATGGATAAATAAAATCTTTTAAAAAAAATTAAAAAATAATGACAGCTGACCATTAGGTAGGAAGACAACCCAAGAGTATGGAATTCTGAAAATCAAGTGAAGAACATATGTCAAGGAAAGGCATCAAATCAACCACATCAAATAATATAAGGACTAAGAACTGACACATAGATTAACAATGCAGGAATCCTTGATTATCTTAACAATTTTGGTGGGGTCATGGGGTTGTAGGTCTGACAGAAGGAGTTTAAGAGTGAATGGGAGGAAAGAAAGTAGAGATGGCAAGGATGGACAACTTTTCAAGTTTTGCTGGCAAGGGCTGTAGCTGGTACCAGGGGTGGATTTTAGGGGGAAAAAAAGAAAAATAATGGCATGTTTCTATGGTCCAGTAGTTAAAAAAATGGTAACTTTGAAGAAAGAGTTGTGATTAGGTGAGAAGAGATAAGCTCTAACATACAAGTGGAAAGACTGACTTTAGACAGATGGTCAGAGTCTGTAGTCATAAGTGGAGGAAAGAACTATATATGGGTGCAGGTGTTGGAAAGAAATGGTAGTCGGTGCCTCTGGAACTTCTCTTCCAGTTGCTTGTATTTGCTCAGTGAAGCAGGAAGCAAGATCATCAGCTGAGAGTTAAGAATGGAGGAGGAATTAAGTGTTGGAGGTTCCAGAGGACAGTGTGTGAATCAGGAGGGTGGGAAAAAGAATTGCCCAGGGAAAAACAGTATGGTTACTAATAGCACTTAGAGTCTACATGAGGTTTCTGTTCACACACTTAAAGCAAGATCAGTTATCAGGACTGTGTGCTTTTCTCCAGGAAGTGCAGGCACAGAGTAAGTGGAGTGTTGACTACAATGAAGCAAGAGGAGGTAAAGGAGTGAGGCAAGCAGGTGATCACAGAGTTTAAGCTGGGTAGAGAAGGAAGAAAATGAGGAGCAATGAAAAGGTGCTCCATGGACTGTTAATCCTTGCAGAGTCCAACAATTAATTGGGACGGCAGGTGAGTTGGAAAGATAGGAGGTGATGGTTAGAGAGTGGGGTCCATGAAATGGAGATCATGGAGAAGTCACAGTAACGGATAATGATAAAAACCTGTGAAAACTAATGGCTGACATAGAATGGAGGACAAGAACAAGACTAATGGAGAACAGGAGTAGGATCAATGACATGTATTTTTTTTTAAGATTTTATTTATTTATTTGACAGAGAGAGATCACAAGTAGGCAGAGAGGCAGGCAGAGAGGAGGAAGCAGGCTCCCTGCTGAGAGAGCCCGATGTGGGGCTCGATCCCAGGACCCTGGGATCATGACCTGAGCTGAAGGCAGAGGCTTAACCCACTGAACCACCCAGGCACCCAGTGACATGTATTTTTTTAAATGTCAGGAATTAAGGCAGCAGAAGTGTTGAGGAGAGTGACACTCATCCATCCACAAGATAAAGTCCTAGAGAAACGAGGGGATACGCCCTAGGAGCAAGTGGAGGGCAGCACAAATAAGGGGAAGTGGGTGAAATAATCTGAGGACATGAGGAGGAAGGACTGTGCTCTGAATGTAGCAGTGAATGACCCTCTTAACAAAGGCTGGCTGAAAACATAGTCCCCCTGCCCATTTCACTCCTTGTCTGCCTCAGAGAACTCAAGTCGGGGATGAAGAGAAGTTGGTACCTGTGTTGCAGATGCTGATAAATAAGTCATCGAACAAAGCAGCTGTGGAGGCAGCCCTGTGCTTGGGTTTCCTGAGGCCCTGCAGCAACACAGCCCAGGAGTTCTTGCTGCACTGCCTGAGCCAAGGGTCTAAAACTCAGCAGATGAAGGTGTGAGGGGCAGGAGGCTGGGCTCCCTGGGGAGCGCTGGGGAACCAGAGGCTGGTGCTGACTTTGGTATAGCCTGGACCTCGTCCTACTCAACCAGAGAAATGAAGCTTCAGTGGGGGGGCATTTTTGGGGCCCTCTGTGTGTCTGTGAATATGTATATGCACAAGTATGGGGTCACACAGACGTAGGTGTACATGTGTCAGTATATATTTGATTTGTATGAGTATTCATTTATAAATGTGCACGTATGTGCATACATTAACTTATTTTCTCACTCAAAAGGCAAAGAGGGAGGAGAATGGACCCCATCTGTTCCCCATGAGCTTTAGGCTCAGCCCTCAAGCTTCCCTGGCTGTCCAGATACCTCTTGGCCCTGTACACCCCAACCTACATTGCCTGCCCCCCACAGGCACTCAGGATGCTGGTCAAGATGATGCACGTACACACGGCCACAGTTACCAGGGCCATCCTAGACCAGCTGTGCTATTCTCCTGTCCTCGAGGTAAGCTCTCAGACTGCCGAGGACCCTTTCTTCTCCAGCACTAGCACAGGGTGAGGGATGAGGAAGAGTCTATCCTTCCACCTACCCTCAGCACCGCTTTGAAGCCACCCAGATGCTCCATACCGTTGGGCTGGAAAAGATCCAGGCGCAAGGGCTGGAGGGATTCACATTTAACCTGCTCTGGAGGAAGACGTATAATGAACCTTTCCTTGTAAGTGAGACCAAAGTTCCCAAACCCGCCTCCTTTCCCTTCTCTGAAGACCTCTGCTGGCTTGGCTCCCACCACACTGCCCCACAAAGTATCATATTCATTCTAAGGCACTAATGCACTCCCTGTTCCCATTCCCCTAATGGGGCCCATGTTTTCAAGCCACCTTGCCTTTGCTCAGGCAGTTCTCTCAGTGAAAAGTGCCAAGTCATCCCTTCCTCCCTCTGAGGTGAAAAACTGCCTCGTGCTATTTATTCACTCCTCCCTCCTCCTCCTGCCTGTCACAGTAACATGGCTCCTGCAAGGCTCCCGCAAGGCCAGTCCAAACGCCTCCTATGGGAACCTTTCCCAAACCACCTCCAACAGAATGAACCCTGCCTTCCTCTGTGCTCCTTTGCTTTCATCTTTATTGTAGCTTGTTACAGAACCAGGCATAGAACTTCTAAAGACATTTTTCTGAAATGTACATCAGATTGTGTCTCACCTCTGCATGATACTTTTCAGTAGTTCCCCAATGCCCTCGGGAAGGCTTACGTTGCCCTTCAAGGCGTGCTTCCTTCTCTAGCTTCATCTCTCCCCACTCCTGCTCAGGGCCACGCACCAGTTAAGCTTAAAATGATCCTGTCCTCATTTATACCTGTTATCCCAGTGTAATACCTCAGAGTGCCCCACTTTGAAGATTCTCAGTGTGGTCACCTAGCCAAACAAATATTTTCTGTTCCCTAACCTCTGTGTGCTCTCTCCTGCCTCTTAAGCTTTTGTACATGCCCTCCACTCTGCCCAAAAACCACCCTGCTCCCAGCCCTCTGCTGGTTAACTGCCTTTCACCCTCCAGGATTCAGCTGAGGCATCACTTCTTCCAGCAAATCTGGTATCTAGACTGAGATCCTCTTATGTTCACTCTATAGTTAGTTCAGTTTTAACACAACAATAGTGTGACTGCCTACTCAATGGTCTGCTTCCCCTACCGGATGAGTTCAAGGCAAGAACCACATGCAGGACAAGGTCAACGTTCGGTGAAGGTTTGTGAGCACTTGAAGGTACACTCCCGCATTCCTTTTCTCTGTTGTCCCACCTTAATCCTCCTTCAGGCTATGAGGCAGGCTGTGGCTGAAATTGTGGAAGAGCTCAAGATGAAGCCTACAATGATGAATTTGGTGGAGGCGTGAGTGGCTTGGGCTGGGAGCTGCCGGAGCCAAATCCTAGGCTCTGGAAAAGGGGCACAGGGTCAGAGAGAGCTGAAAATCTGATCCTAATTCTTATTTCTCACTTGCCCATGCCCCTGGCCAACTCACTCGTTGACCCCTGGGATTTCCTTTGTCTGTAAAAAGGGGCAGATAATACCTACCACTCAGGGTTCCTATAAAATACGAGGATGTGAAAGGGATCTGTAAAAGGTAGAGTTCTGGACAGATGTGAGTTCTAATTGTCATTCAGTGCCTCCTGGCAAACTGCAGTTCCTGCCTTTCCCTTCCTAGCTCTCTTCCTGACCCAAGTAACAAGGAGCAATTGATAAAATTAGCACCACTCATTGGCCTTAGGCCTGACTCATTCTGGGCTTCGAGAAGGAACAACCAGTCATCCTCCCCTCCCCTCTAATTGGAAAACACGCTTATTCCCTTCTACACAGGCAACTGATGAACTCAAATGCCACTGCACGCCAGGAGGCAGTCATCTCTTTGGTAAGGCCAGCCCTGCTCCTCTGACCACATGTGTTGATGGCAGGGGAGCAGGCACGTGAGCACAATTACTCGGGGGCAGAAAGGGTTATAAAGTTTGGGGAGGTTTGCTTATTCTAGAAATCCAGCCGAACCAGGAATTCAGGGATAACCTCTTTTTCAGGACAAGAGGTAGGTGGAATAAAGGACAGGAGATGGGTATGAGAGGCGTTGCTTAGTCTCGATTCTTCCTGATGAACAGTATGCACTGGAACCCAATGCAGTGGCCGCAAAAGGGGAAGAATGGGGTACCTCGGCTGGGGAGCCATAGTGCCCCTTCTCTCCAGGCCACAGGGTCATCAGAGGGGACTAGAATGGAAAAGAGCACCGATGGGGCATGTTCCTAGGCTGCCTAGTTACTCTCATTTGCCTCTGCCAGGGCGTCCTGGGGATCCGCAGCCCACAAGTGTACCACTTGCTCCTGGACATGCTAGACACAGAAAAGAGCCAGGCTGTGAAGAAAAGTGTAAGGCATTCCCGCCCACCTCTTCTGCTTCTCTACCCCTCCTCTAGAGGCCTCTCCCACCCATCCTCACCACTTGTTCTTTGTCAGAAGGGAGGAAAGAGGAATGAGCCTCACACTCCCCTGACTTGATTCCTTGGGGACAGAGTGGCCTGTGGCCAGAGCACCCCCCCTCCCTGAGGTGCCCCCTCTGCTCCCAAACTTGTCCTGAAGTGAGCCAGCCACAGGACCTTTGTTTCAATGCAGCTTCAAGAAACATTAACTCTCTTGGCCTCAATTGATCCCTGGATCCAAAACAAGCTGAAGAACAAGGTTCTCTGTGAATATGAGGCACTTAAGACTAGTGAGGAGGAAGGGCCTACGAGGTTTCGGAAAGAGCCTGAAAACCCAGAAGAGTTGACTATCCAAGACTTCCGACTTGCACAGCTGAACCCCTTGTTTACTGCGAAGTCCAGAACCACACCAGACCAAGAGAAAAAGCTGAGTGCCCAGAAAGGCTCTGCCTTCCCACCCTGTTTCTCTAAACCAAAACAGAAGGCACCAGCCACAGGGCCCTGGGTACCAAGGATCAGGAAGCAGCTCCGGATCCTTGCTAAAACCTCCTAATAGGTCAGTTCTTCGGACCAAGTCCCCACTCTCTCCCCAAGGATGCTTCTCAGGCTCCCTTGAGAAAACAATCTATACCTATCTTGCATGAATAAATGAGTGTCACTCTACCTATTACTGCTGGTCCTTGTCAGGGGCTGCACAGAAACTCAGGTCTCCTCTCTCCTGGTTGAGTATTAATTCACTCAGCCACATGTCCTTTTCACAAAGGGAAAGAGACAGAGCTGCTCCAGTAGCCAACCTGCCTCCCTAAATCAAGCCCTTGTTTATGCCCAGAATTTAATAAGCCTCTGCCCAGAGTGGGCTATAGAAGGAAAAGTAGGAGAAAATCCTGGAAAGCTTGGCTCTTGGACCATTTCCTCCTCCTAACTTGCCGCCCCTCTCCACCACTTCCCAGTGGTCAGGAGGTAACGAGGCTATACTCAAGACTAACCATCTCGGTCTCGTCACCACCTGCTTTCTGCCTCCCTCAGGACCATGCTGACAGGCCCTATTTACTCTCTAAAACTGCTTGTTTCTCCCATGTTTGTTCTAAAGGCCTGTTTCCCTTTGCCAGTAGGACCTGGTACACCAATCCCAACAATCTACATCCTCCATCAAAAAGAAAAAACCCAGACTTTGTGGAGTCAGGAAAATCTGATGTCTAAATCCCAGGACCCTGAGACCATGACCATCACTTTTTTGAACTTTGACTTTGGACAAGTTAATCTTTGTTTCCTCACCTATAATGAGATGAGAATAATGCATACTACTTCAGAGAGCTCCTCTGAGGAGTAAACAATAACAAATCCTAAGAGTGCCTAGTATCACATACTAAGTACTCAAATATGAGCTGCTTTTCTCTTTTCTTCAGTGTTGTCATGTGACCCTGTGACCACCAGAGGTTAAAAACGTCCTGCCAGCCCTATTAATTCCCCCAATCTGATTGAAGTGATCTACGGTGAGGTCAACTTCTGATTAAGCAGAGAAAGGGCAAAGTAAAATGGATGCACCTTTCCATTTCCCCACACTCCAGGTTCTAGAGTGGTCTAGTTATCTGAATTCAACACAGATAACAGAGTGACACAGTGACACAGAGTGTCACTCTGATGTTATCTCCCTACCTATCCCACTACTTTCAGATGCATGTTTTGCCTCAGAGAGTTATAAGTAAAAACCGGAAGAGTAGTTTCACTATCCTGGATTATATGTAACACTAGTTGCCTCCACTAGTGTGGCACAAAGACCAAAAATGGCAAAAATGATCCTCCTCTCTTGCCCACTCTGTACCTTTGGGCCAATAAGCAATCTAACCGCAACTTCCCTGGGCCTTAACAGCCTATGGGTACAAACAAGGGCTTACTACCTAATTAAGGCTCTCAACTCCAGCAAAATCCTGCCCACAGACCTCCAACCTCTGCTCCTCCTCCTCCATATTTCTAGCTCTCTAGAGAATTGTCCTTTTTAAAAATATTTTATTTATTTGATGGAGAGAGAGATCACAAGTAGGCAGAGAGGAAGGCAGTGGGGTGGGGGAAGCAGGCTCCCCACTGAGCAGAGAGCCCAATGCGGGGCTCGATCCCAGGACCCTGAGACCATGACCTGAGCCGAAGGCAGAGACTTATTAACCCACTAAGCCACCCAGGCGCCCCTGGAGGATGGTCTTACTACTTGACCAGGTAGCAGTCTCTGCTCAACACCTCAATCCTAATCTCACCAATCCTCATCAGAAGATTTAAGACAGCACTGACATAAAGCTCTGCAAAGAGCACCCACCATCCAGTACACCAGCAATGGACTAGAGCATTCCCAGTACTAAAGCCACCGAGATGCAACACCCTGACAAACATGCTTCATTAATCCAAGCTGTGGCCAGTTTCTCTCTGAAGCCTGAAATGCCCACTTCTTTCAGCCAACAGGGTCTGTTGGTATTGCTCTTTGGACACCATCCAAAATACGTTAAGTTCCCCACCACCTTCTTGCTAATGAAACCTCTGAATGCACCCTCTGATGACAGCAGAAACGATGACAACAAAAGCCATATACACCCTCCTCCTCTTCCAACATTCTCATCCACGTCCATGCTATAAGTGAAATCTGGCTCTCTCCCTTGAACTAGCCTCTTCCCAAAGTCTTAGGTCACCATTGTCCTGCGCCTTCACATAAAAATCACTGCTTCTGAGGGTCTTGGCTCTCCAGTTATCCCACCCTCTGGTCCACTTCTCTATTCTCTTTCATTCATCACCTGAACCTTAGTCTTGCTTTCACCATCATGGTAACAACCATCTACCACCCCATCTCCTCAGTTCTTGATCTCAACTACAAAGGTTTCTCCTTTCCATTCACTTCAGCCACCCACTTCCATGGCCACATATAGCTCCTAACATTCCTGAGAATTACTTCATCCTGAACATCTACTTTAGGACCCAAAGCTATTTATCCAGCCTTTTTATCCCCAGTGCCAGTTCTTTGAATCTCATCAATAACACTAGGCTCTTGACATCGCTACATTCTTCATTAACTTTTTTTCCTACTCAGTGTGGACTTCATCCATCAACCACTATCCTCACTCTTCTCATTCTCTACTAGGTATGAGACTAATTTGAAATTTTTACTAGTATCTGACTAGCAAAATCCCTAACCCTGAATCAAACTGCCTGTTCCTAAAAACAGGTTGCTGACTAAATATGGAGAAAAATCACATATCCATACGGACTGTACCCACAAAACACTTGCCCCCATGTTAATCGAGCTTTTATTGTTGTCTGGCAATTTTATGGGTTCCTAATCATAATACTTTCCTATTTCCTATAATCGTTGTTTCAAGCCTTCCCTGCTATCCTCACACTACAGTCTCTTCAAACTCTATCATATTCTGCAACTCTCAGCAGACCATCATACTTTACTATACTCAGGAAAAAGACATCGGATGGAATCAACTCAACTTCCTACCACCTCTGTTATAAGCATCCTAGACATAGTAAAGAGCACAGGCTCTAAGTCCAGATCCTTGGATTAGGATCCTGACTCTGCCACGCACTAGAGATGTGATCGTAGGCAAGTTGCTTAGCCTCTCGGTGCCTCTGTTCCTCAGTGGACCCTCTGAAAAGTCCCTTCCAAGTGGCAGTCAAAATCATTTCAACCATTCGCCTCTTCTCCAGTGCTTCCTATACCTCCTTGGCTCACAGCACTGTTGTGAGAATTAGTTAACACTCAGATTGCTTCTAACGGTGCCTGGCACATGGTAACCTCCCAATAGGTATTAATCGTCTGCTACCATTATTATCACCATCTGCAACTATCCTTACCTCCTTTGTCATAACGCAAGAGGCATTCTCTTCTTCTAAGGTATATCCTTCGCTATGTTCTGGCCACCATTCATTCAAGGGATGTGAATATTAATTATCCCCATCTCTTTGCAAGGAGTGTATAAACATGCTTAATACCCACCTTAAAAATAATCTCTCACAAACCAACATCCCTGCCTAGATGCCTCCTCTTAATTCATCCCACCTCTAACCATCCTTCATAATAAAGATTCTTAGTTGACCGTATTACTGGTCTCAATTTCTCTTTTTATTATTCACCATCCCACTTCAATTTGTGTTCACAATTCAACTCTCCATCAAAAAGGCTTTTGCAGGGCGCCTGGGTGGCTCAGTGGGTTAAGCCTCTGCCTTCGGCTCAGGTCATGATCTCAGGGTCCTAGGATCGAGCCCTGCAACAGGCTCTCTGCTCAGCAGGGAGCCTGCTTCCTCCTCTCTCTCTCTGCCTGCTTGTGATCTGTCAAATGAATAAATAAAATCTTAAAAAAAAAAAAAAAAGTTTTTGCTAAGGCAGTGGTTCTAGAAAGGTGCAATTTTGCCCCCAGGACACTTGGCAATGCTGGGAGACATTTTTAACTGTTACAACTGGGGGCTGCTACTGGTGTCTTATGATAGAGGCCAGGGATGCTGCTAAACATCCTACAATGCACAGGGTAGCCCCCACATTAAGAATTATCCAGTTGAAACGTCAGTAGTGCCAAGGTTGAGAATCCCCCTGGTGAGGTAATTTATAATCTCCGTATCACTAAATATGAATGCTTTCTAACCTTTGTATGACTTGGCCTGATTTGAGCACTCAAAACCACTAGCTTCTCCCTCCTTAAATCTACTCTTCCCTTGGGTTCTACCAACACCTTACCAGACATTCCCAGTCTCTACTCTCGTGATCCTCTTCTATTACCTCAAATATTAGCATTTCTCAGGGTCCAGGTCTAAGCTCTTCTCCCTACATACTGTCTACCAAACCATTAAAATCAACTGAGGATTTATTTTTATTTATTTATTTATTAATTCCCAGGCCTAACAGATTTCACTGTCTTGGAGTGGAACCCAGCATCCTTGAGTTTTCAAAAACCTTCTCACTGGGTGCCTGGGTGGCTCAGTGGGTTAGGCTGCTGCCTTCGGCTCGGGTCATGATCTCAGGGTCCTGGGATCGAGTCCCGCATCGGGCTCTCTGCTCGGCGGGGAGCCTGCTTCCCTCTCTATCTGCCTCTCTGCCTACTTGTGATCTGTTTGTCAGATACATAAGTGGATAAAACTTTAAAAAAAAAAAAAAATTCTCACTAATTCCAGTATACAGCTTGGATGGTGAAGCAGTCTCTATAGACAGTCTTACTATTAATTATATCCCCTCGGTACTTTACCATTTATGTATTAGTGGCTCTCATTAATCTCAAATCTGTATCTCTAACAGATTCATTTAGTCAGTATTTGAGTACCTATTCTGAGCCAAACACTGTTCTAGGCAGTAGGGTAGAACAGTGAAAAACAGATAAGGTTCCCTACTTTCCTAGAGATTATATTCTAATGGATAAGACAGAAACTGGCAACCACAAAAAGGTCACCTCAAATAGTGATAGATACTGTGATGACATTGTAAGAGGAGATAGGAGAGTCACCAGAGAGAGGCAGTGTTTTAAATAGGAAGGCCAGAGACAGGAGGTGGAATCTGACCCAACATTACAGTGAAAAGTAGTCAGCCATGTGAATATTTGAGGAAGGAGAATCCTAGACAAGCCTAAGCAAAGATACTGAAGCAGAAGCATATTTGGTACCATCAAGAATTATGACCAATGTGGTAAAGCAAAGTAAGTATGGATAAATGTTACATAATAAGGTGGGAGAGGGAGACAGAGGTCAGATCATAAGGGCTTTGCAACCCATGGTAAGGAATTTATAGCCTACATGTAGTACAAGTCAATAGGGTGCCCGGCTGTCTCAGTTGGTAGAGCAGTGACTCTCAATCTCAGGGTCATGATTTAAGTCCCACATTGGGCATGGAGAATACTTTAAAAAAAAAAGTCAGAGTGCCTGGGTGGCTCAGTAGGTTAAAGCCTCTGCCTTCGGCTCAGGTCATGATCCCAGGGTCCTGGGATCAAGCCCCACATTGGGCTCTCTGCTCTGCAGGGAGCCTGCTTCCTCCTCTCTCTCTCTGCCTACTTGTGATCTCTGTCTGTCAAATAAATAAATAAAATCTTTAAAAAAAAAAGTCAATGAAAGGCACAACACAGTCATTCACATTTTTAGAGTATCATTTGGCTGCTATGGTAAAAACAGACTTTAGAGGAACAAGATTGTGTTGTGGGGACCTATTAATGGGCTTTGCAACTATACAGAAGAGAGATGATTACAGTTCGTACCAGGATTGTAACCAAAAATATAAAGATGGTTTTGGGATATACTTTGGAGATAAAATTAAAAAGAGCTGCAGGTAGGACTAATGAAAGAGAAATGAAGTGTAAACTCTAAAGGTTTCTGTCTGGTCTGGGAGGACAGTGAAGACATTTACTGAGATGAGGAAGCCTAGGAAAAGATAAACGGATCTGGAGAGGGAGATCAAAAGTTTTGTTTAGTCCCAGCAGAGTGACCAAAAGAATAAAAAAAAAAAAAAATGTTCTGTTCAATACATACTAATGAAAAGGTAAACTAGAGGAGCACCTGGGTGGCTCAGCTGGTTAAGTGTCTGGCACCAGCTCAGGTTATAATCCTGGAGTCCTGGGATGAAGCCACATGTCCAGCTCCCTGCTCAGGGGGAGTCTGCTTCTCCCTCTGACCCTACCCCCTACTTAAGCACACACATGCTCACTCTCTCTCATACTCTCTCAAATAAATAATATCTTTTACCCTTAAGATTTTATTTATTTACTGGACAGAGAGAAGAGATCACAAGTAGGCAGAGAGGCAGGCAGAGAGAGGAGGAAGCAGGCTCCCTGCTGAGCAGAGAGCCTGATGCGGGGCTCGGTATCAGGACCCTGAGATCATGCCCTGAGCCGAAGGCAGGGGCTTTAACCCACTGAGCCACCCAGGTACCCCCTCAAATAAATAAAATCTTTAAAAAAAAAAACAGACTAGGTCAAGTAGAAGGTGAGTATAATCCAGAGTTAAGGGCAGAGGTCAAGACTACAGACTTAAATTTGGCAGTCATCACTGTATGAGATGGTATTTAAAGCCATAGTCTGAATGAGTTCCTCCAGGATAAAAATGGGTATAAATAAAAGACAAAGGTGATCAGAACAAGCCCTAAGAAACTTCCAACATGTGAAGGTCAAGTAGGGAAACCATCAAAGGAGAAAATAGTAAAGGAAAAAAATCAGGGTGCATCATGTTGAATGCCATTTTCTAAGATGCAGATTTGCACACCCAGCTGCATACTGAAATCACTCCCCTCATTCGTTCCCAAACCTGTTCCTTCTCCCAGTGTCTATTTAAGTGAGCAGAACATCTACCAATTACCAGACCAGAAACCTGACTTCTCTCCGCACAATTTCTGACATCCAGCCAAATCCTGTCAAATGTCCCTCCCTCATTTCTCAAATCAAATTAGTTCTCTCCTCCTTGTCCAGTCTTTGAGCTCAGACCAGGATCTCGCTCACCTGGCTTACCATTCTGTCTCCAGTCCAGCGTCTCCACAGGCAGCCATAGGAATCCTTTAGTTGATGCCACTCAGGTCAGGCCACGCCCCTGGTTAAAATCTTTTAGTGACTCCCTATTTGGAGGCAGGGGAAAAATGAAATGGAAGGACCTTCTCACCAAGCTTGCTTACCTCTCCAGTCTTACCTTTTGCAGGCCCCTCCCTGAACTCCTCCTCCTAATCACAAACACTATATACAATTCCCAAACACAGGGCTTGTTCTTCACTCTCTTACCTCCTGACTTACTTGCTCATATCATTTTCTGCTGGGAACACCATTTCCTCACCTAGCCTTCATACTTGGCCAATTACCACTCTTACCTCAAGACTTAGCAAGCCTTCTTGACCCCAACTGACTGGATTGTGTTCTACCAATCAGCCTTCAAAGCACCTTGTACTTATTCTTACTGGAGTATTGTCAGTCCTTCTACTGTCTGCTTGATGGGCAACATTTCCAGCATCTTGTACAATGCCTCACCCTTGGTAAGGATGGAGAGAGTTCTTTAACATACCATGCACACTGGTGTCTGGACCCTGGCTTGTCAAATCCTTGCTCTTCCTAACTTGCCCTTAGACTTCACATTCCTAGCATCTAGAACACTGCCTAAATAAATGGTTCACAACTGTAAACTGCAATTAAATCGACTGTGTCAAAACCAACTGGTAAGCTTGATATAGATTCCTAGGCCTAGCTGCCCACACTTAACAAGTTCTGATGAATTAGACCTAGGGTGAGGCCTAGGAATCTCTAATTTTGAAAACCTCCTCAGGTAATTCTGACATGCACTCATTCTTGCAAACTACTATTCTAAACAGAGTAGGAGCTCAGTATTGTTGAAAGTAACATTTTCAGTTCATGAAACAATGCATTGCTTAATTCTTTAGGGTTAGAGTCTGTTGTAACTGAATCCTGAGTGTGACAGAACAATGCACTAATGTACAAAAGTCCACAAAACAAGCAGCCTTTATTGCAGTAATACAAAACACTTTCCATTTTGGCAATATTTTACAACGCACTTAGCTTCAAGGATTGGAAAGGAGGTTTGAAACTAAACGGGGAAATTTTAATGGACATTTCTAAAAGAAAAACTGTCCCAGCCCTCCCACCCAAATAAAAATCCAAATGTCACTTAATTTCACTACCCAAGAAGAGGCCACGAGGAAAGCAGCAGGCAAAACTCTGGCAATTTCACTATGGATCATGTCAGAGACAAAGGAACATTCAAAACAGTCATCAGTATGGTCGGTTGCGCTGATCATTTCTGTAGTCGTTTCTAGGAATGAAAAATAAAGAGCCAGACTAAATTCTGATTTTGTACCAAGGGGGAGCATCATACACTTCCTCAGGGTGCTGGTAACTGGTGTCAATTTGTCAATTTCTGTAACAATGACACCATACCTAATTTATTTCTCTACTCTTAGAAGGTGCTTAATAAATGTCTAATTTATCAGCTTTAAGACCCACAGAATTCCTAGAAGTTTTTTGCTATCATTCTCTTAAAAACTTCCCTTCTAGAATAAGGATTCCAAAGCACTGTGGTGTTTCAGGAGGTCAGAGACTGTGCCAATTCCAGCTCTCTAAACAGAAGAGTGACATAACAGAATTAGGCAAGCAAACAATTTAATGTAAGAATTCTGGGTCTGCCACTTACTGTGTGACCTTGGAAAAGTTACTCAGTGTTTCTTATTCCATAAAATGGGAAATACATCTACCTCACAGGGTTGCAAGAAGAACTAGAACTAAACTAGAACTAAAGAATACAGACACTTCGGGCGCCTGGGTGGCTCAGTGGGTTAAAGCCTCTGCCTTCGGCTCAGGTCATGATCCCAGGGTCCTGGGATAGAGCCCCGCATCGGGCTCTCTGCTCAGCAGGGAGCCTGCTTCCTCCTCTCTCTGCCTGCCTCTCTGCCTACTTGTGATCTCTGTCAAATAAATAAGTAAAATCTTTATTAAAAAAAAAAAAAAAATCCTCATTCCTTTAAAAAACAAAAAAAAAGAATACAGACACTTCAACAGGATTTGCCGAACAGTAAGAAGTGTTCAAAAGATAATAATTACTAATAGTTAATTATAGAGTGCTTACCATGGGCCAGGAACTGTCATAGCATAGTAATCTAATACAACTCCATGAAGGAGGTATTACTGGCCCCATTTTATAGATGAGAACACTGATGCGCCAAAGTAACTTGCCTAAAGTCACAGAGTTAAGTAAACGGTGGAGCCAGAATTTGAACCCAGAAAAGTCTTGCCTCTGAAACTCCATGCTCTTAACCACATGCTCTACTAATTCTCACTACCCTATACTGCCTCTAGCATACAGATACTTAGTATAATAACTGAGGTTCTTTCACCATCACTGGAGATTCAACTTTTTCTGCCTCTACACCATTCACATGCACAACACACTCCTGTCAGTACCATCAGCGATTTTCATCTGGAAAAGGTATTACCACAATCTCCAGAGAAACAACTACAAGGTGACACAACACACAGGATTTCAGAAAACACACCCCTGTGAAAGGTGTACTCCCCCTCACTTAGATTAAGAACCTCTGATTTACATACAATTTCAAATTATCTCTCACTCTCCATTATCTTTAGCCATGAGGAAGAATAGCACAATACACACACACCAATATAAAGATCTGTGAAACAGAATTTCCGAAACGAGTTTTAGAAATTTCTAAACAGGAAACTAAAAGAATCTTCTCCATTCTCACTGAGAGAGTTTCCAATGAAAAATTCGAGTTCCAAAAAACTGAACCTTAAGAAAATGTGACAAAAACCCTAAAAGCAGTGAAATTAAAAGGTTAACAAGTACATTCTAATACTCACCTTCCTCCCATTTTGCCTCCATAGCCGCCTCGGTCTCCTCCATAGCCGCCCCCACTCCTGTCACCTCCATAGCCGCCACTTCGGTCTCCACCGTAGCCCCCACCGCCACCGCGGTCTCCTCCATAGCCCCCCCCACTGCGGTCTCCTCCATAGCCGCCTCGGTCTCCACCGTAGCCACCTCCTCGGTCTCCCCCATAGCCGCCGCCTCGGT
Organism: Lontra canadensis; assembly: GCF_010015895.1. NCBI lineage: Eukaryota > Metazoa > Chordata > Mammalia > Carnivora > Mustelidae > Lontra > Lontra canadensis. The sequence goes on along the minus strand of NW_022631131.1, from coordinate 2,680,866 downwards.
CTCCTCCATAACCTCCTCCTCGGTCTCCACCATAGCCGCCTCCTCGGTCTCCACCGTAACCGCCGCCTCGATCTCCTCCATAGCCGCCTCCTCGGTCCCCACCGTAACCACCTCCTCGGTCCCCACCATAGCCACCCCCACTTCTGTCTCCACCATAGCCGCCCCCACTTCTATCTCCTCCGTAGCCGCCGCCACCACTTCTGTCTCCTCCGTAGCCGCCGCCGCTCCTGTCTCCTCCATAGCCGCCTCGGTCTCCGCCTCTGCCCCCACGACCTCTATAGCCCCTCTCTCCACCATAGCCTCTTCCCCGGAAGTCTGCAAAGTAGAGATGCAAACCAGTGAGGCAACAGGGTAATGATAATCACACTTAATGCTAGTCAGAAGATAAATGCCATGTAGATGCTATCAAAAGGCAACCCACCTCCTCCCGAGGGACGAGAGTCCTCTGGTCTGGGCTCATTACACTGGTTGCAGGAATTCCTTCGAGCAAAGTTCATATTTCCACACGATCTGAGAGAGGAGTAAAATAAAAATGTTCAATAGTTTCCAATTGAATCAGAACCCCCTCTTGCATCCTCCAACCCCAATCCCAACTCTACTACTGCCAGAGTAAATAGTATACTTACGGATTAGGGCAAACCCAGTCCCCACTTTTGGGGTCTCCACCTCTCCCCTGAAAGCCTCCACGACCTCTATATCCTCCACGGCCTAGGGTCAAGAAGGGTGGGAGAGAAAAATCAGCAACCAACTTTACCAGCAGAGGAAAAGCACCAGATGAAAGAATTAAGAGCAAGTAACCATCAATAACTGGGTGGCTGCCCCCAAAATTAAGCCCTAGGGTAGAACTCTGATTCTTTCATTTGAAGCTTTACTTAGTAAATCCAAGAAATGTGGGAAAAGACCCCTGTTACCTATTACAGTGCAAATCATGCCCTAAAAAACTTCAAAGTCCACTTTCTATTATAATACTCTCCTTGGTTTGAGAATCTCAGTGATAAAGGCAGGAAGACATGTTTTAAATTTAAGGAATTAAACACAGTAGAAACGAACAAGGTGGCAACAACTGTATCAGGAAACTTACAAACTGGTCAGATTACCTAATTAGGTATCATTTAAACAATCACCTACTGATCTCCAGGTAAATAACAAACTGCCACAAAGCTTCCCAAAGGGATTTCCAGAACTTTCTTCCAACTACTTTCTTAACTATTATGACACCCTATTTACCCAAATCTCCTTTCAGTACCCACTCTTGCTTTAAGATAGAAGGAAAAAAACCTAGGGGGACAAAGAGGTAGTAGTATACACAACAGAGACAGAACACGGACTCAAATTTCAAACCCTTGGCACACAATATCCAGGCCTGTGAGCAACAAGTGTCTTACCTCGTCGCCCACCTCCACTTCCACCTCCTCTCATGAATTCAGGTCTTCTGGTAGCAAAGGACACTTTAATGATGTTGCCATGGAATTCTTTTCCTAAGATGAAAAAAGAAGAGTCTTGAAGAAATGCTACTCCACATCTCTACCTCTCAACAAAAATGTAAAACTATCTTGGAAATTTTAGTTTTAGAGCAATAATTGATATCCTCACACAAATTCAAACACAACAGTGTTCCCAGTGTTCAAGGTAACAGTGCTCAAACATGATACAATCTACTGAACAGAGCAGGTTTGTCACTGGGACAGTTAATTCTCACTAAGCAAAAACCCCCAACATCTAGTATTTGTATATGGAAAGAGCGAAGTGCAGCACAATGTGTATAGTATGTAACCACTTCGGCTGTATAGAGGGACTGAATGTGTGCCTTTACATGCACATACATGCTATATACACACCGCCGATTATGCTCAACTCTCAGGAGGGGAAAAGAGATCACTGGGGGTCAAAGGTAGAAAGAAAGCTCATTTTTTACTCTCCACTTCTGGTATAGTTTGAAACTCTTTTACTATATGCAAGTAGTATCTTTAAAAGTAATACATGTCAGAAAAATGAAAGCATATGTGATTACTTACACATATGCACGCACACCTATATTCTGCAGCCCAGGGCCTTAGAGACAGAAATTAATCTTTTTACTTTACATTAAACAAGAAGATTCATAAAATGGTCACAATTCCAAGGGACTCAGCTCCCTAATCAAAGCCCCTATTATTATGGCCGACAACATTCCAGAGTATCACACAGTAGGACCTAAGAAGCCATTCATGGATCAGTATTTTCAAAGCTATAGAATGACCTGAACTATTGAGTTGGGTTTAAGGGGCTCATATGCCGTGGGCAAAAAAAGCACAATTATTTTTGAACATAGGAGCAAAAGAGATTGCTTTTTAATTTACCAAACTATGAAAAACACAGAAAAGTGAGGAAGAATGGATCTAGCCTTCAGAGAAAAGTGATAAAGCCGGAAAGATTAAAGAAAAAAGAATATGAAGGTGGGGACAGAGTATCACAATCTCATTTCAGCAGAAGTAAAGAAATGCAATTAAATTTTAAAGGATAGAGGTACAATAATCTCAGAACCAGAGGGACCTCAGGTATCTATCAATCTAATCTAGCACGGTTAAGTCCTTTAGAGACTGTGGATGCAGACTGCCTGAGTTTGAATCCTGACTGTGCCAGTTATGCTATGATCCTAGAAATTATACAGCTTCTCTCTGCCTCAGTTTTAACATCTAAAAATAGTAATAATAGAGTATGTCTCATAGGGTTACTGTGAGGATCAAACTGAATTAATGGATATGCATCTTCTAGAACTATGTCTAGCCTGTAAACCATAGTAAACATGCAGTAAGTGTTGGTTTTTATTAGAGTACAAAACAATGAATTTCTAATAACATGGGGAAATGACTGTTAAAATGTTAAGTGAAAAAAGCATGAGACAAAACTACATTTGGAGTATAATGACAAACTTTTAAAAATGCTTTTAAAAGAGTGAAATTAAATTTAATAAAAAATATTATCAATGATTATTTCTGAGTAGAGTACTATGGATGCTTTACTGTTTTCTTCTACTTTCCGACATTTTCTTGTTTTCAGGGGAAAAAAGTCTTAATATTTATTCCAAATATGTATTAACTTCATATTTGAAGGGAAATTAATCTAAATTTACGAAGAAGACAGTTAAGCATGCCAACCCTCTAAATCTCCATCAGGGTGGCTTTAAGCTCAAGGTAGAATAATAAGGAAATATTGGAGACAAACACGGGGAGAGCTCATCTACCTCATTTCTGAAGGTATGTAAAAATTCTGGCCTTTATTTTTAATAAAATATCCACAAAAGTAAACACGAAAATAACCAGTGTACCAGAATATATTTTGACTTTAAGACTAGAAAACATTTATCCAAACTGCATACTGAAACAGTATGAGTAGATACCATCAAACCAGTCAATGGCTGCCTTAGCTGAAGGAGGGTCATCAAATGACACTGTTGCCTCTCCTTTTGGCTTCCCTGTGTCCTTGTCTGTATACAGATTGATCATTGGTTTTCCCGTCTTCTTATTTGTCTGAGGAACAAACAAGATGGTAATAGCTTTTTTAAAAAAAGTGATCATAAACCATAAAAATTAAGATTTTTTTAAAGGAATTCACATATCCATACTATAAATAGTACGTACCTAATATAAAAATTAAGTTATTTATAGGTTTTATAGGTTCTGAAAAGGAAAACTCTCTTAAGATATACTAAGTAAGACCCACGCAATGAAAATGATACTTTATGTATATTGTATTGTAATGTATACTGTTTTATCTATGTATAATTTCTTTAAACCCACAAAAAAAATGTAGATAATGCTTCATATAAATATATACCTTGTAAAACATAAAAAAGAGTCAGGAAGAATGTACACCAGGCAAATTAACAGATTACTGCTAAGGGATACACCCTGCAGCTCGCTGGGATGGGGGTGGAAGATAAATAAGAACGTTTACTCTTCAGAACGGTGTGAATTTTTTACATGTCATGGGTAAATGAGTAATTCCACAGACATCAAAACAAGGGCAAACGCAAACTGATTTTAGGCAAATGCTACAATCTACTAACACTAACTGCTGCTTTCTAAGTTAAAGAGAGGAGAAATATATGCATGAAACAAATGGTGCATGAGACACATTAAGTATACAATAAACAATACAGTTATGAAACAGAGCATCATGTACTGGGCTAATATGTAATACAGTCTGCATATAATGGCCTTTTGGAATCTACTAAAATGTTCTCACAATCTCATTTGGTTCTCACAATTTTTAGGAGCTAGGCAGAGACCATTTCTAAAGCCCAAGACTGAAAGTTAAAGTAGAAGGCTTTGGGAAGATAAACAAGCAAGGAATAAAATTTTCGTGTATTTAGCAAATTTAGCAAAAGGCCTACAGACATGGTTGGGCATGTGTATCAGGGAATTTTAAGAGACATAATCTTATGTAATCTATGTCGCGTAACTAGAATATGTTAATAATTATGAGATTTTCAACATAAGCCATACTTTCTACTCACCTTGATAATTCCTATTTGTTTAAAGAACTCCCCAACTTGATCTGTAGACACACCCTCCCCAAGTCCTTGCACAAAGATTGTGTTGTTATCTGAATTATCGGATTCTGAATCTAAGGGGAAAAAAATTATGGTTAATTATACATATTCCTTGGTCTTACTACATCCTGTTCAGTAATCAAGAGCAATAATTTATTGTCCAATATTCAACGACTTCTATGACCAAAAGAAAAAAGGACCAATATACAAAAAATCTTCTATCAACATGCGAAGTGGTCACCATAGTTATCTGGTAGTAGATCAATCCTGACAACCAAACTTCATTTAAAGTAGATCAAGTCCACACTATGTGAAATACAGACCAGTTAAAGGAGATCTTAGAAATCTTACTCTTTACATTCAGATACAGGGCTGAAGCTCATGAATGGATGAAGACAGTTAGTATTAATTAGCATTCCTTTCTTTGGAGAGCTTTAACACTTTATGGCTAATCAGTACTTCTAAGGCTCTCCAGTAGAAAATTCCCCAAATCTGACACTCTGGACCTCCAAGCAAGCCAAGCACAACTACTGGTTTGCCAATCATTGCAATAAGCCCTGTATACACCAGAGGGTAAGGGCACCTTGACAGACACCTTACCTTACACGCACACTTTTGGATTAGTACAACAAAGTAAGAAAGATGTACAAAAATTCAGTCCATCAAGAGATAATTCAGAAATTTCCATCCATATAAAATATTTTGGCATCTTAATAAAAACAAAAGTCTGATTTCAATACGTATTTAAATTTTTTGCCTCAAATAGATTTTTAATATTTAAATTGTAACTTCCAAAAGGCTCCAGATAGCTTTGAATTTCATTTAAAAATAAAAGCCACACGAAATCAGTGACCTCTGCCCAGAGTAAGATAATTCTCCCCATGTATGAATTCAAGTTTCTTAGGCCGACTAAGCAGACTACCAATCCGATGTAATATTTTCTTAAACAGTTTTTCTACTTCAAATTCCCAATGATACCAACTCTCTCAAATTTGATCTGTAGTATTTAAATAAGTAATGTTAATTAGAATACAAGATTGAGTATTTCTTCATAAAAGAAAAAGCAGAGCATAGGAAACCACAAATAGCAATTTTCCCCAGCACACTTTCCAATTTCCCTGAATTTTTCTTTCTATGTTTTTAGAAGTGAAGCTCCCTAATTCTGGAAACACTATCAAATTAAATCTTCCTCCTGCCCTAACTCCTCCAACACAGACAGTTTTTTCTTGAAAAATTGGAAAACTAACATTCTCTTAATGGCAAAGTCACAAACTACCATAAACCTTACCAGCATCTGGTCTGGGTCCATAATCCCTGTGACCTAAGGGGAAAGAAAAGAAAAAGAAAAAAAAAAAAGCTATTTAAGGCAACTCATTAGAAATCACGAAAAAATAGTAATAAAAACCAAGGCATGAAAGCCAGTACTTCCAAAATCCTTGAAAGTCAACCATCACAGATTTACAAAGTAAATATATAAATTAAGTTTTACTAAGTTTAGAAATCAAGATGAAAGTCAATTATTTCCTTAAATTTGTCCCAGACGGTACCCACCACTTTGGCATTATGCTAGTATCACTTTTGTTAAGCTCTGGTTGTGAAGGCTGATTGGAAAACCCTAATAATTTAACAACACCATGTCAGCTGCCTTTATTAATAAATGTATTGTCAAATCCAGAGAAAGTCTCATTCAACGGTCACCACAGACTCTTTCATGCAAATTCACTGTGTAGAAACCCATTGGACTGTCTGAGATCAACTTCGGCTTTTTAATGTTTTCTTTGATATATTTATGTGTATATATATATATATATATATATATATAATTTTTTTTTTTTAAAGCACACAACACACACCAGCCTCAACAGAGTAAGAAAGGGCTTAGAACTGCGTCTGCGGGATATTGGTGGCTTTTAGATTTATATAGCATTTCCACTGAAACATTTTGGGATACTCAGCACTTACCACCAAAATTTTTGAAGCCACCGCGGTCACCACCACTGCAGAGGAAAAATTGAAGAAATGATTTCTTCCTTAAGTCTCTAATGTGCTGAGCCCTGGGCTCAATCTACACTTAACTGTCACAAGTAGAGTGCTAGGGAAACAGTAGCACCTCTAACTTTCCAGTAAATTCCATTTCATAGACTCCAAAATGTTGTTTCCACCTCAGTGTCTTCCCAAGGATCATTTCCACAAGGCTGCCTTTTCAAGCTTACTACAGAATGTATCTCACATACTCTTATTTTAAAATCTTCCCAACCCCAAGCCAAAGGGATACTATTCATACCATAACTTAAAAGCTGGAGGCACAGAATGAAGAATGCTAAACTGGAGCAAATATTCTTTCCAAGGGGGATTATTTTTTTAAATATGAGGAAAAAAGGAAAAGGACTAAGATTCTGATAGTAGAATGGGAGGTAAAAACTTCAGTAGTATATTCTGATACCGAATTGTGGGGTTTATGAGATGAAGAAAAAAAGTGAGGTATAAATATACACAAAAGTGAGCCTGAAAGTAGTCTTAATCTCCAATCATTCAGAAATCTGGTAAAATGAGCACTAAAAGAGAGCATAACTCCTACTCTATACCCACTATAATATACGAGATCTCTTCATATCAGAGCTACTGAGATTCATGCTGCCAAATGCTCTGTACACCGATCAGTAAACCATGCAACAGAACAGAATGCGACACACTCCAGCATCACAGCTGCCCACGAGAAAATGACTACCTGGCAAATTTCCACTGACAGATAAGTCAATGGTCCTTGTATGCATAAAAGCTACGTAAGAAATCTTGAGATCTCTCTAACCAAGAAACTGTTGAAATCTCATACATTAAAAGCTTGTCTCTCTTGTGTGAACTAAGGAAGCCACTAAGATTCACACACTGTCATGGAAATAAAAACAACCAGTTTTCAGATGGTGACATCTAGTATGCTACTACCATTAATCATCATCTACTATCATCCAAGAAACTAATCCAACACACTAACGTCTCTCCAATGCTTAAAAGCCTTTCCTGTAATGGTAACATTGCCCCTCCAGCCTCTAGACAGATGGCTTTTCTGAAACATCCTGAGAAAAAACGCTCTAACTAAATGAGAAAGCAGTCTTCTTTTATAAGTCTATTCTACTACCTTGATGTAAAATCTCCCCATGCAACCAGTTTAGGTATAGACACAAGCACCTTAATTTGTTATTAATTTTATTTAATTTCCAGGAAGACTCTAAGGAGAATAAGGCTATTTCAAGACTATGCAGACAATACAGTGCTCAGGTCCTTTATATACATATAGTCTCCTATTGAGTCTCTAAGATCCCTCTTTCAGAACCAAGCCCTTCCTACACTTCTAATTGACCTGTATATCACTGCTTAACTCTTTAAGGAAAGCCAAGAGTTCTTGAGATTAATCTGCTAAAAATCTTGTTATTAGAAACCAAGATATCTTAGGTTTCTTCAAAGATGACCACGAGAACTCAAAAAAAAAAAAAAAAAAAAAGAGGAAAGAACCAGTGAAAATATTAAGCCCACAATTCTGTCAGGAGGTTAAAGTCCGCAGGATAAAGTAGATTCTTCAAATAGGAAATTTTTGTAAGTGCTGGAAAACATGCCTCTTATTTATTTTGCTGTCATCTTAAAGTACCAAACTGTTTATCTGGCCACAGTGGAGAGAAAATACCCAACTACATACATCAGCTAATTCCTGTATTTTCTACTCTGGCCATCAATATAACTTTGAACAATAAGAAAAGGACATACCACTGCAAAATAAAAGTGCTATATAAAACAAATGATATTTAAATAGGTTTGCTATTTCCTATTTCTCCATATGACATTTTAACTTAAATCACCTTCGTTGAGCATTTCCTTTGAAAATATGGCAGCTGAAGATTTCAACACAATGGCCATAAACATGTAAACATCACAGTGCATTTGAAAAAGTACTAGGCTTCAAACTAAGAGACTCAGCGTATAGTCTTTACTACTGCTAATCAATCTTGAAAAGTTGGACATGTCAATAATTCTCCCTAGGCTTCAGTTTCCTCCTTCACAGTAAGGGTATATACATCCCTGCTACTCAAAGGGTGGTCCAGGCAGAGCCTGAGAGCATCTCAGAAAAGCAGGATCCAGGATCGTAGGCCTCACCTCTTATCTACTAAATCAGAATCTGCATTTTAATAAGATAACCAAGGAATTCATATATAAAGATTGAGAAGCACCAGTCTAGATGATCTACAATCCTAGGATTTTAGGTGAAGCTTTCTTTCAAATTCAAATGTTTCAAACTTTTTCTCTTCTCTTATTAAGAAATTCCATATTAACTAGTAATTATAATCCCTTATAAGCAAATTTATTATATTAAATACACTAAATAAACCTCAAGTAGTAGTCAATATTAAGTATTTAACAAAAGATGGTTCTGTGGTTAAGAATCTTTCAAACCTGTAGTCAGGTTACAAGTCCTTTTTCCATAAACCAAATTGAGGCTTCACTAGCCAATTAAGTCAATGAAGATATGGGAACATCTGGGTCAAGACGTTGCCACAACAATGTCTTCCAGAAAAAGCAGCAAACTTGTACACAAAAGAATTCCAGAAGTAAGGACATCTGAAGGTGAAGTAGTAGAGGTATTTAGAGATTAACGTCCTCCACTGTACGGCTGAGTGTCCCCTGCGTAAAAAAACCAACTATATATTCTTGACTCAACTACAGAAATTGTCCCAAGTTCAAAACCACAATAAGCAGCCTACTCCAAGGTAGACTGAGGGTTCTTTCATTGTTACAGTATCACATATGTAGAGGAGAAGACAGTCATTTAATTTGATGGTCATTTAATTTCAGGTGTTTGCCAAGAAAAAGTTCTTCAGACAGAATCTCTACTTTGAATCTTTCAATTTAAAAGAAAATCTAAATATATCTATTCAAAGACTTAAATTGCCAAATAGTAAAAGGACAATACAGGAACCTTTGTTTCAGAAAATCCATTATCTAGAGAGAAAAAAGACTTACCTAAAAATTAGAAAAGATTAGTTAAAAAAACAAACTGTGCTATGCTTGCATTTTCAGAGTAAATCCAAATTATAATTTTTTGGATGTGAAGAAGACTAACATTAATTCCAAATATAAATGACTCAATGGATTTAAATATCATTCTCAACAGTAGCTGTATTTACATTTTATTTCCTCCCATGTCTTGTACGTGTGGTAAAAAGACTCTGGATTCAACGTACACCCACATTTCAAGAAGCCAAGAACCTCTCATTCTAGAGCTACCTGTCCAATACAGTATTCACTAGCCAAATGCGGCTGTTGACCCTTTGAAATGTGAACAATCTAAATTAAGATGTAGTCAAAATACAAAAAGAAAAAGATTTCAAAGTCTTAGTATGAAAAAGGCAATATACAATATCTCAGTAATTTTATAATGATTATATGATAAAATACTGGGGGTATATTAGATTAAGTAAAATGTATTATTAAAATTAATTTTACCTGCCTATGTTTTTAGGATTTTTTAATTTATTCATCTGACAGAGACAGAGAGAAAGAGTGCGTGCACACAAGCAGAGGAGGCAGCAGGAAGAGGCAAAGGGAGAAGAAGGCTTCCTGCCAAGCAGGGAACCCGACGCAGGTCCCCGGGACCATGATCTGAGCCGAAGGCAGACACCCAATAAACTGAGCCACCCAGGCACTCCTACCTGCCTATGTTCTTTTAATGTGCCTACTACAAAATTTAAAATTACACATGTGGCTCACATTTGTGACCCATATTACATTTCTACTGGGCAGTGCTATTCTAGACTATTACCAGAACATATGCACAATTAAAATGGAACTAGTCAAAAACTCTTCTAAGAAGACAGTCAAAATTCAGAATGACTTTTTTAGGCTCAAGATATTAAAGTCTTGAAAAAGCTCTATAACTTGATGACTTAATCATGAAAAATAACAGTTATCTATAAAGTTCTGGCAATTTTGTCATGCATTCATCACAATGCTGAAGTTAAAAACACTGAGAGAACTTATGGCCTTAAACTTCTAACCCACTAGGAGGTTAGTTATCAATTTTAGATGACAATTAGAAATTCAATCTTTGCTACAACTGCTTTTTCACAGAAAAACATTGGTTCCTATAGTCCCTACAATTTTCAAACATTTTTCTTCCATATTTGTAAAATCAGCGCTTCCTTTTGGTCTATATTCTCCCTCCAGCCAAGCAATTACACATCTTGAGTCTAAAAATGTCCCATCCTTTACCACGTCTCCCACCCTCACCCACAAACTAAGCCCCTTCTTTAAATAAAAACCTAACTAATGCCAGATATCCTTCAAACAGCCCTGAAAGCATTTTCAACCTTGATATAATTTTTTTAAGTAAGATGATCAGAAACACAAATGGGAGTGTTGATGAAAACTAACAAAAAATGTTTGGATATTTTTGGTACTTATGTAAACAAATGTTAAAGTCCTAAAACTAGGCATTTTTACTCAAAATACTTTACCCCTTAAATAAGCTAAAGAGCACATCTTGAATAGGATATTGTGACATATGAAAATTGTATGAACTTCAAATTTCCATATCCATAAATGAAGTTTTACTGGAACACAACCATGTTTACTTATATATTGTCTATGGCTGCTTCGGTGCTACAAGGGCAGAGATGAGCAGTTATAAAAGAAATCATATGGCCCAAAAAGCCTAAAATATTTACGACTTGGCCTTTCACATAAAAAATTTACCAACCCAATATACAGAATCATCGAATCATCATCCACATGGATTCCTAAAAAAGGCCTTTCAAGAACAACCCATTTATTGGCCGGGGCGGGGGGGGGGGGGGGCGCAGAATAGGGTGTGACAGCAATTAGGCAAAACCCCCTGCCCCAATCCTACCTTGAACCAGATCATTATCATTTTGACTTAACATATAGGGTGCTTCCACAAAGAGAGCGTGTGAAAAGGATCTAAGGCTAAATAAAAACATCTGAAAATCAAAAACTTTGGTTCAAATCAAGTATTTGCACCAAAAATTATACTGAAATATGACGCCAAGAAGGTTATGAAAGCTTTATAAAGTTTATAAAGTCCATTAAAAATGGGACTCTCAAGATGGTTAAGGTATAGAGCTCCTCCCTGTGTTATTAGGAGATTCATTCAAGGTCCTTTCAAATCTCTAAGATGAGTCATCTCTTAAAGATGAAAACACATTTTTGAAGATTTCTCTACCCTCGTCCTCCTGAAAAGTGGGTTTCTACCATTCTCACACACTGTCATAGTCTAATTAATAATGTACAGGACATAACTTCCTTATGAAGAAAATCACGCCTACGATATACTATAAAACACAGCATTCCAAAAAAGCCAATTATCTAAAACATACTAACTGGAAAATTAAATATACCTGTTAGCTACTTTGTTTGGGATTCTGTTTGAGATGGGAAGGAGGCTATTAGGTAGAAAGTAAGCACCATGTCACTTTACATTGTTCATTTATATCCACATGATGGCAGGCTGCTCACTTTGATAATAAAGAGCATACAGTAATATATTTAAATGTTGAAAACTGACTTTGGCTACCAATCAAAAGACTTAATGTTCAGTGTTACAAAAGTTCATCAAATATGTTTAGGCTTTAATTCTGCCATAATATCAAAGTACCATACACTAAACACAGAGAAACACAAGTCAGTGATCAAATTCCTGGCTCACTTAAAGAAGTAACAGTGCTGTATTTAACTAGTTCTGTTGCTCAGGTCACCTCAGGGGACAGACAGTCCCTAAGGAGCAAAAGAGCAAACTGGCACTGATATGTTATTAAGCGTCAGTTAACAGGCCACTAACAATTTCAATTCCCAAGCAACACAAATTAATCCTTCAACACTGTGTATTTTACACATAAATTTGCAACCTGCAAACCTCAACTGAGGACAACAAATGTCAGTTATTTTTTCATTCTTGTTTTTAGGGCCAAAGTGCTAAATTTACAGATATATTTAAAAGTAATTTTATAACCAGCTTTCATAACATATGCCAAAATTAAGTACCAAAACCTGATAGCAATGAGGAAAAGAAAAGCTGAATTAAAAAGTCATCTTTTCCATAGCTTAGTCTGAATAAAATATGCAATGACAGGGGATATTGCACTAATTATTTCAATAATTATTTATTTAAGAAAGAAGACAAAAGTAGTTTACATAAAATCTTTCTCATTTGCCAACCCCACCTTTATATACTCTGCTATGGCCTCCTAATATTGTCCCTTCCCAAGGGGATTCAAGATTAAGGAATAGCCTCTCTGCACTCCAATCTAAAATTAACTTACCTTTTATGTTTTATATATAATATACTTGGATTCTCAGAGTCATCTTTTAAAGGAGTTTAGACTCTATAGCTCTGGCAGGAAAAACATAGTTAAGTGGTTTAATCACAACCATAAAAGGGGAATTTTCTCCACTGGTGTTTAATATACACCACAAAAGCTAACTGCTAACATAGCCTATTCTGAAGTAATTAACCGACATCTTAAGACTGAAAAGAAATTTGGAATTTCTGCTTCCTTCTCTATAACATAATCTACGTAAGCCTCTTAACTAAATCAGATGCTGGAATCAAACCAGCTAAGTAAAACAACAAATTTTTTTTAAATTAAAAAAAGAGAAAGAGAAGAAATGTAGGCACCTGTACCTAAATACTTACCTTGATCCTGTCATAGGACCTCTTCCATCCTTGTCATATCCCCCACGCCCTCTACCTCCTCCCTGTGACCCGCCATATCCTCTATTATCTTCTCCATACCTACTCACATCACGACGGTCATCTACAAAAAAAAAGAAAATAATAGATATGTGAATAAATATTATCATTTCTGATAAACGCTTCCTGTAATGTAAACTTAGTATGTTTGAGAATTATATGTGTCAAATTCCATTGTTATAGTCAGACAGCAAAATGGTGACACCAGCTGATGTGATGGTGATGAAGAACAGTTTGAGTTCCTAGTACAATATTAGGTATGTAATCTTAATAATTAGATGAAAAGCATAACCCTAATCTACAATTTCTTCACCCCCAAAATTTCTTTTCTATTTCTTCACCTCAAAAATACTTAAATGTAAATCAAACATGGACAAGAAGTAACTGCATTTTCAAACTGGACATATTCAGTGACTACATTCACTGAAGATATTCAGTGAATGAGCTTCCACATTTACTCATTCACTTATTCATTCATTCAATTATTCAACAAATATTTATTAAGCACTTACTATGAACCAGGACCTATACTAAGCAATGAGGGTATAAATGAGTAAAACAAGACTTGTGCCCTTGAAGCATTCACGTCCATGGCACAAACCAATTCCTAAGTATCAGTAGTATATTCTAAGCACTGTAAGACAACAAGTAAAAGAATGGCTGGTCCTTCTTAGATGAGGTGAGAAAGCTAATATAGGATCATAATTTCCCTAAATCAAGTATACCACCACTATCAAAATAAGTGGTAGCAACGGCATTATCAAATGATCAGTTAAGTGACACAACAAAGAAATTCATGTCATCAGTCCTCAAAAAGCCACATGACCATTTGGGAGTCCAAGAAGTTCAGAAATAGAAATCTAATAAACTAGCTTTGATGGCCATAAGAGAGAAGCATGTATATTCAAGGTCACTCTAAATTTTAACAGCTGAAATCCTATGTAGGTCTTTTAATCCAAAATTCAATATACTTCTATGAGAGGAAAATAGAAAAAATAGATCAATATACCATACCTTGTGTGTGGTGGCTGTAATTCTCCCTTTGTGAATGGTAGGACTGATTTTGATTATAGGAATCATGCTGCTGACCATAATTTGACTGATCATCATATGAACCTTGATGTTGATCATAGCCTGACTGCTGGTCATACGAATCTTGTTGACCATAGTCTGAGTGGTCATATGAAGGCGCTCTTCCACCTTGGCTAAACAGAAATCAAGAATTTGAAATTTTACAGAAGGATTATGTTCACTGTAGTAAACTGACTAAGACTGAAAGGCCAGACCAGGTAGACCTCAACTACATTTAATACTTCTTTCTTTTCTCTTTTCTTTCTCTTTTTAAGATTTGTTTGCTAGAGGGAGAAAGAAGAGAGAGAAGAGAGAGGGAAGGGGCAGAGGGAGAGAGAATCTCAAGCTGACTCCCCCAGTGAGCACAGAGCCCAACACAGGGCTCAATCTCATGACCCTGAGATTATGATCTGAGCCAAAATCAAGAGTCGGACACTTAATTGACTGAGCCACCCAGACGGCCCTCGTATCACTTCGTAGTACAAATCATTTAGTTATTTTATCTACAAAATCTCCTTATGAACAATGGAATGACTTTCAAATAATTCACTAGAACTGAAGAGGTGCCACATTAGAAGAAAAACCACATGCATCTTTGAGAACATTAGTGAAACAAAATATCACTATGGCTTTTACCATCTCCTTGAATTTAAAAAAATTAAAAGTGTCACAAAATAGAGTAATATGTCTCATTCTTTAACAAATATACCACAACCAGTGCTGAGTCTTTTTTTTTTTTTTTTTAGGATTTTATTTATTTATTTGAGATAGAGGGTGAACGAGCTGGCGGAGAGGAAGGAGGAGAAGCAGACAATGCAGGACTCGTTCCCAGGACCCTGGGATCATGACTTAAGCCGAAGGCAGATGTGTAACCAACTGAGCCACCCAGGCACCGCAAGTGCTGAGTCCTTTTAATAGTTACATTAAAAGGCTCTCTATCACTTAATTTTAACACTGTTATCTCATAATATTTTGGGTAGCATTTTCTTATAATTATCTTTGAAACCTATAGTACATTCTTCTAAGTATCTTCAAAGATAAATTTCAGAAAACAGTAATAAGGGGCTCCTGGCTGGCTTACTCGGTGGAGTGTGAGACTTTGATCTCAAGAGTTGTGGGTCTGAGCCCCACACTGGGGGTAGAGATTACTTAAAAAACAGAATCTTACCCAAAAAAAAGTAACAATAGTAAATCGGACTTTTATTTTTATTTTTTTAAAGATTTTATTTATTTATTTCACAGACAGAGATCACACATAGGCAGAGAGGCAGGCAGAGAGAGGAGGAAGCAGGTTCCATGCTGAGCAGAGAGCCCAACGTGAGGCTCGATCCCAGGACCCTGGGATCACGACCTGAGCTGAAGGCAGAAGCTTTAACCCACTGAGCCACCCAGGCGCCCCTGTGATGCCATTTCTTATCTGAAACTAGTCTACCAAAAAATGAGACTGTTTTATTATCTCTGGCAATTCAAGAAGAAATTTCTAAGCAATATGACTATTAATTACATGTTCTCAGGATGGGAATGATGAAAGAACATTTAATTGGATTTGAGTTCTAATGTTTACTTTTTTAAAAAGGGAAAAAAAGTCTCATAACTCAATAGTGACATCTTATTCTGCATCAGGTGACCAGAGCAATGTAATAAAGATCAGTATGTTCCCCCAACATGAGTATTTTGATGTGAGGGACATGTTGATGTCTCACACCAACAGTCAGAACCTTAGTGCTTCACTTTAAAATTGTCAAAGAGAGAGAAAAAAAAAACTAGGGGTACCTGGGTGGCTCAGTCGATTAAGCATCTCAGGGTCATGGGATGGAGCCCCTGTTGCAGGCTCCACGCTCAGTGGGGAGTCTGCTTGAGATTCTCTCTCCCTCTTTCTGCCCCTCTCCCCACTTGCACACACACACATGCATTCTGTCTCTCAAATAAATAAATTTTTACAAATTTTAAAAATAATAAAAAATTGAAATTAAAAAGTAAAATGGCTGTCAAACCAAATCTAACACTTTTCTTTTGCATTTATACCTCATTGATACCTGCATTTATATTTATTTTATATTGTTATATTTGTGTTTATTATTATATTTATATTTATACCTGCTTTATACCTCATTCCTCCAAAAATGTATCCTTGTAAAAGGATTCTCCTAACTTTAAAACTAACCAACAGGGCTTGGGGCACCTGGGTGGCTCAGTGCAGTTAAAGCCTCTGCCTTTGGCTCAGGTCATGATCCCAGAGTCCTGGGATCCAGCCCCGCATTGGGCTCTCTGCTCAGTGGGGAGCCTGCTTCCTCCTCTCTCCGCCTGCCTCTCTGCCTACTTGAGATCTCGGGCTCAAATAAATAAAATCTTAAAAAAAAAAAAAAAAAAAAAAAAACCTAACCAACAGGGCTTAAAGAGTTCGTCTTTCTGATGTAATGTGCTTTCTGAAAATTATTCTCTACATGTGTACTCCACTTTTTTCAAAACAGTCTCACATCTATAAGACTGACAATGTGACCTTACAAATCTTTCCCCAATGCTTTTATTTAATTGAATTTCACTTAGAATATTTTTTTTCACTACAGAGAGAATACTTGTTGGGATCTCAGTTTTTGCCTGATTTTTTAGCTATGTAACTTAACAGGCTACATAATCTTAATTTCTCTTTACCTCTACAAACTGGGGATAATTACTGACACTCATAATGGCTAAGGATCAATTAGAGAATGCAAAAGTATTTCACAAAATGTAAAGCGCAATTTTAAAAAATTAAGTTGCTATTACTAAAATTAGTAACAAGAATAAGCTCCTCATATCTGAAACTTAAAAACTATAAAACCAAACAAAAATTTAAGAAAAAAAAAAAGGCAAGCTATAAAACCCATGAACTTCTTGATAAATATTCACCCACCTATGTTAACAAGACAAATTTGGAGTATCTGAAATGTGTGGATAGGTTTTGGCACTCTTTATAAGTATTTTTGTCCCCGAAAAGGTAATATATTAAAATGGCTAAAAAATAAAATGGAAATAAAAGAAAGCGCCAAAAGTCTCTTCCCAGTTTCTTATTTAATCTCACATATAAAGCTAAGGTCCAAATTTTTTTTTAACATTTAAATCATGTGCTTTAGGGCACCTGGGTAGCTCAGTCTGCTAAGCATCTGTCTTCAGCTCAGGTCATGATCCCAGGGTCCTGGGATCAAGTACCAAATTATGCTCCCTACTCAGCAGGGAGTCTACTTCTTCCTCTGCCCCTCCCACTGCTCATGCTCGCTCACTTGCTCTCTCTCTCCCAAATAAATAAAATCTTTAAAAATAATGTGCATTCATAAACAGCTAAATAGCAATATTACAAATAACACATAGGAATCAAATGACAATGCAAACAATTTCCATATTCTTCTTAACAAAGAACTGTGAAATTCATACTTCGAAACTTTTCTGGGAAAAAAAAAAAAAAAAGTAAAGCTAGTTTGATGGTGAAGTCTATTTAATACCCAAAGTGTTATTTCCACTACCCAACACAGTATCAGTGCTTTTATTGTTTTCCTTACCCTCCTGATGATTCCGTGTTTTGCTGTCCCTGGTTATTATAAGGCTGCTGGCCATATGAGCTCTGCTTTTGATTCTCATAACCACCGTAGGATTGTGAATAACCTAAAGATTGAATGGATATACCATCTGGTAAATGTTCTGATTTTTTAATTTCTAAAATAGCAAATTTAACAAACCAGTCCAACCTGATTGGCTTTGTCCATAGCCGGAGTAGCTGCCATAGTTCTGTCCGTATGAGGAATCAGTAGTTTGTCCATAGCCAGAATAGCTCTGAAATTTAGGTAAATACAAGTTTCATCACCTACTTAAGATAAAAATAATTATTTACAAAAAGCACAATTTATATTTTAACCTACTTGTGGTGGTTGTCCATAAGCTTGGTTCCCTTGATTTCCATAGGAAGAATAACTGTAAAAGAAAAATGTAGTACTTGAAAGAGATGTGTTAGAATTTAAAAGCTTAAAAAAAAAAAAAAGAAAAAAACCATCTTCAGTTTGAACTTTCAAATCCGCACAAGCCTCTCCTGAAAAACTGCCAATCTGCCTGTCTCTTAGAGTCTAAATTGAAAGGTGAAGACCAAAGACTATTAAGACATAAATGAATCACTCCCAGACTCTTGAATACTAAGCAAGCACCAAAAGTTTAGCTTTGACAATCTCACACAAATACAATTTCAGTAGACCCAGAAAATCTCAAGGGAATTATACTCAGGTGTGGAGAGTGACTACATGGAACTAAAACCCATGATTTTAAAAATCCAAGACAGAAAATTAACTGTTTAAGTCAGCACTTTAATCAAATTAGCTGTTTGACAGATTAATTTCTTCCTACCATCTGCCTTAAATCTGCCTTTAATACATTGTACCCCCAGTAACACAGCACAGCCTGGCATTATAGTTTGTCGACTGAATAAAGGTACCTTCCTCAGATCTGAACTTTCATTTGATAGCATGCAAATTCTAACAAGTCAGAAACAAAGTTTCTGAATATATGCCCCCCCAAAATACTTGAAAAGAAAACCTTTTTATTATTCTAAAGCTATCAAGTGCTAACAGAATTTAACTTTATAAAACATATTTCACTGAATAAATATTTGCTTGTTGCCTATTGTGAAGTTAGCACTACACTGTAAGAATAGAAAAGTCAAACCAGTTTTGTATTCATGAAGCTAAAAACCTGAAGACAGAAGATACCGGAGATGCTATTCTCACACTGAGCTCCAAAATATTTATAGTGTAATATCTCACACTGAGCTCCAAAATATTTATAGTGTAAGTTGAAGGCTGTGTTTCTGGCAATTACGAGAACCCTATTGTATGTATACAGTCACGTAAAATCAGACTTTTCTTTTTATCTTTTTATCCAGAGTCTTTTAAAAATACTAAACGTTTCTATTATAGTGCTTAAAGAAAATCTGCTCTGAAAAAAAAAATCGCATATTCTATACAAGCAAAAACTGAAATGCTTTCTCTAAGAACCTGTTATATCGTTCAATTGTCTAAATCCTTTTAATAGTTTCATCTTAAAAATTTCTTAAAGAAAATATGCTTTAAAATACCTATGAGATTTGTTTTAATCTCTAGGGGGCATCTGTATTTACGGATTCAAGCAGACTTTTAAAAAAAAAGGAAAAAATGTTTCAGTACATATGTACACAGGCCTTTCCCCCTTGACAAGCTAATATTTAACTCTAAAAAATCCACATACCAAATCTCAAAAGGAACACATGACTAAATTCATCTTTTTTTCCCCAGTTCTACTCTTACATGGTGTTAGTAAAACATACGTATACTTTACCTTTGCTGCTCACCCCCAGACTGACCGTAAGTTCCAGAATCTAAAACACATAAAAAGAATTTTAAATCTTATTTAAAATTATGCTTCCCTCAAAAGCTGACTTTAGCTTTTACAGATGAAATCTGGTAAGAAAATGTAATAAAAACTACCTACAGAAAGAAAACTACTTAAAATTAGTGTGTAAGGATTTGCTTACAGTAACTACGTCTTTGAAAAACAACTAATCTATAAAGGGCTCCTAATGGTCACAAGAACCAAGTAAACCAGTATAAAATCCAACCTTTTAACAAAAACTCAAGTTATCTTTATACACAAAAAGGCATCTACTGAAACTAATTGAGACTAAAAAGGGGGAAAGACACACACTCGGACAAGAGAAATCCCCAAGATTACACGGACTTGTAAATCCTCACCAGCCCAACATACACAGCATTTCCCTGTACTGGACTGCTCTGGCTGTCAGCAGCAACAGCTAGATTGCTGAAGATTTTGGTAAAAGCAGCTAAGTTAGTTGTTAATCTCCAACTTTACTAAGGTTTCAGGGACTTGGCCAATCGGTATACCAACTCAGCAATACCTACTTCCAGTTTCCTTTTTGGCAATAAAAACTACAAAGGAAGGCACGAATTAAATAATGTAAAAAAAAAAAAAAAAAACTTTTTCTGAATTATGAGCTTTTCTCGGTATCTCAAAACATCAGTTGTATCAAAAACTTTTAAAGAGGCCCTATCCTTTGGGTTTTTGGAGTCAAATGAATGACCTAAGTTTACTAGTGATGAATACGAGCAATTTATATGAAATGTTCTTTCAAACTGCAAAAAATAACTCCATCTGAAACTGCTGTCCACTAACCCCAACCTCATCCAACATAAAACAAAATCATTTGCTGTCAAACAATTCTTCTGAAAACCCACCAGAAATCAAATCAGTGACATCTGCATTCAATTCACATAAAGCTACAATATGAAAACACTGCCATTGCCAGTGTAAGTACATGACATGAGCTTCGCCACTTTTTTGCAGCAGAGATCTACAATCAGACTAAAGATTTTTTAAAATCCTTAATCATAAGAATATTGATTAAAATCCTAACTACTTCTATGAATGTGAAGAACATAAGGCTGAAACAAAGAAAAAATTGTATCACCACCACACCCATGATAAAATGACCATAGATTTATCACTAATAACCAAATATGAAAAGCACATAGAATCTAACTGGACCATAAACAAATTAGACACATCTACCAAATGAGGAAGAAAATTCGCTTCAACTAAATCAGAAACTAAAAAGGATTATGAAGTGTGGGGGGGCATGTATGAGTAAAACTTAAGGTACCCTGGTGATAAATGAAGCTTTAGCTTCAATTATACTCCAAGGCATGGATGGGGGGGGGGTTCCCCCACTGAGGATGGAGTTCAAGACCTATTTCCCTTTCACTCAAAATTATGTAAGTATACAGCATATAGATCATGTGACCCTGGCTCAAATCTAAGTATGAGAGTCCATAATTTAACCCAGTCACTTTGGTCCTCTGAAATTTTAAATCTGACTTCCTTCATTGGCTGACTTTAAAACTGTAGAAGATATACTGACCAGTTAGTACGGCCCTTATATTCATTAGAGAAGTTGAGTTTGTAAATGTTATTTATGGCATTTCAAACTACTGCTAATTAGGAGTACTCGACACTTGAGCCTTGTGTCTGAATCCATGATTCAGAAATGTTTTCATTTCCAAGTGTATAGGGTTTTGATCCTGCTGTTTTCTAATTATATTCCATTGCAGCCAGAAAAGGTATTTTCTCTATTACTCCTGGTACTTACTAGGATTTGCTGTTTCTCGCTTTTCCCCTTGGTAAGTATTCTACTTGCACAAATGCCCTTATGAGCTTGAAAAGAACTACATATCCCCTAAATGTTGAGTAAATTCTCTAACTCTAGATGATACTTGTTGGTTATACCATTCATACTCTTAACATTTGGTCTGCCCCATCTGTTAATTACACAGAAAGATATGCTTAAAAAAAAAAACCTCCATTTGACCAGGCTTGTCATTTATTTTTTGTTGGTTTCTATATTCTGAGGCTATATTGTTAGGCACATAAAAGTACAGGTTTATATATCCGTGATGAATCCTTTTAACATTCTATCATGATTAAAAAGGTCCAAACTTTATCTTGACTGGTAACATAACAAAACAATCTTCCTTTGGTTGTTGATTGTCTGGTTTATCTTTTTCTATCTCAGTACTTCCAACATCTCTTAATCTTATGTTTCAGGTATAACATTTCTGAACAATTTTTTTCCCAGTATGAAACTTTTTGAATTGGCATTTTCTTATTTTTACTACTACTTTTCATTTATTCCTATGCGCTTTATTAGATTTTTCTGCTTACTAGGATTTTCTTTTTCCTTTTAACTGCTTTCCTGCCTACTAGATTTTCTTTACTCTTTTCCCATATTGCCTTAGAAGTTAAACATTCAATTTTTCTTCTTTTTGCTTCCTTTTTAACTTCCAAATGTAATCACTTTAATCTTCAATGTTCCAAACTATTAATAATATCTGCCTTTTATTTACTGTGTTTGCTCCTTCTACTGTTTTTTTGCATTCTACTTCTCCTTTCTAGATTTACTTTATTTTAGTTCTTTTGGCAAAGGCCTGAAAGTGGTACTCTTAGTCTTTAGACTAAGGATCACTCTATTTTTCAACTTCTTAGAACTTTTAAGTCTACCAAACTTAACCGTTTCCCATTTTCTTCTGGTAGGTAATTGAGATTTCATAACCTACAGTTTCACATCAATGTATCTAGGTATGAACTGATTTTTATGTCTCATGTTTCAAACTACTGCTTTTTGACCCAAAATATTTACCAATTTTGGAAAAATCTCAACTATAAAATTGATACCATTTTCTTAGGAGACATTACATACATACTATAAGCATGACAGGACTTCTCCATCTGTTTCTAAACCTTATTTTTCATCTCCTTCTGAACTGAACTGTGAGTAACTGTATGTCTTCCACTTCACTAATTATTTCTTCTGCTAAGTCTGCAACTCAACTTAACCACTGTTTCTATTTCATTCTAGTTAAGCTATATGGTCTTTCTTCATAACATCTTGGGTCTTAGGGTTGATTCCTTCCTTTAGGTTTTTAGTAATGGCGAACTTACTTGCTTTCAGATTAACTATTAGGGTTCTAACCCCATTTGCCATAAATTCTCATTTTGGTGAACTGTTTCCTCAAGTTCTACAATTTTTTAATGTGAATCTACCTTTTGCAAGGCTTATTTTTTCTAGAAGATTCCTGTGACCTAGTCTGTGAAATTTCCCCCCAGAAAAGATTTTTCATTTCTACCAGGAGCCCCAAGGTTATTACAGGCGCAGAACCAATTTTTATGTTAATTTCTTGGCTTAAGTTTTCCTGGACTCCCCATTAACTAGCCCAAATGTACACCCAAATTGTATGAAGCATGGTTCCCAGGTTACAAATTCTCAGGACAGAACTTTTTTACTCAGGACCCAAGCTTCCTTGTTATCTGTTATGCTGATACAAAGGTTTTTTCCTAGTTCACTCTTTCACTGAAGACAATCTTTTAAACATCTAGATTTTATGTAAGGTCTGTTCGCATTATCTGGCTCTAATAGTCTCAAGGCTTCATTTCCTTGGGTACTTGGGTAATTAAACCCAAGTTTCAGAGCACCTGGGTGGCTCAGTCAGTTAAGTGTGTGCCTTCAGCCCAGGGCCTTGATCCTGTAGTCCTGGGAAGAAGACCCGTCAGGTTCCCTACTCAGCAGAGGGCCTGCTTCTCCCTCTCCCTTCCTCCTTGTGCTCACTCTCTCAAATAAAATCTTAAAAAACAAACAAAAACTTTCCAAGTCTCTAAATGATGAGACCTACATCCACCTCTTCAGGGCAACTGTCAAGCTAGCTCTATGCTGGCTTCTACTTCATTTCTGGCAGTTAGGTCTTCCCTTCCTCCTTTTTAAAATAAATTCTTGCATTTCTGGTGTTTGTAGATGGAAGATTTGAATTTATTTTGGTCTGCCATACTCCCAAAATGAGAACTACCTTAACTTTAATTTTTGTATGTATAACTGATATTAGATTTGATTCTAACTTGAAGGTGTCAGATAATTCACATTTGTAAATAATGTATGAATGAGTTTGACTTACAATATTTACTTCACAATATTTACTTATTTATTGACTATGTAAGCACTTTTATTAGGTTTGTTAAGTCTGCTGTCAGGCATCTGGAGTGGTTGAGTTTGGAATGTTTAAGCATTTAACTAAAGTTAATGCAATCAGCTGTTTACTGGGAGTTTACTGTTACATTGGGGAGTTTACTGTTACATTTATTAATTGAAACATTCAACAAAAAAAAAAGTCAAAGCATAATACTTTTTACATAAAGTCAAAATATTTGTATACACATTTTACAAAATGTATAAACACTATATAACACCAAGCAGAACTTAAAGATTCTCGCTTTAATGGACATAAAATTTAGAAACAATCAAATAAAGTCCTTTTCACATGTGAAAGCCAATCTTGATATTTAAAAAACTTAATTTACAAAATGACAAATAAATCTAGTGTCTTGGTACTTCAAAGATTAGTACTAATGGATAAATGAGCTCACACACTAATGACAGCTGAAAATCCTGGATTTTACAAATGATAACCTCTAAAATTTAATCTTCCATAAAAGCTATGCAGTCCTATTAAAAACAGCCATTGTTTTACAACAATAAAGATGTTAAAAATCAACACATGCCAATAGTTTTTAATGTCCATTGAAATGGTAAATTTCCCCATGAGGGTAGGAGAATCTTTTTTTTTTTTTTTAAACCATAGATGGGTAACACATCTCCTAAAGATAAACTTCTACATACTTCTGTGGAGCTTTACCAGACTTCATTCCAAATTATGTACCTGGTAAAAGATTTACCAATGTATACTTGGAATAAGAAACTATTTTTTTTCTTGGAGCAAGGATTAAATATTTAAAGACAGAAATCCTGTGCAGTTAAAAGCCTCTTTCATCAGGTAGGTGCCCTGTCCTACAAAAACTCAATATTCAGACTTAATATTAAGGTTAATCTAAGGAATATTAGTTATTCTCCTGTCCAGCCAGTCCTGTTAATTTGGCCTCATCTCAGCCTGCTACTTGCTTTTTGTCAGATTTCCATCCTTCCACAACACTGGATGCGGGGTGGGGGCGGGGGGTGTTGTTTGCGGGTTTTTTTTTTTTTTTAATACCAACAGGTCCTCCCTTAAAAAAATGTATAAGACTGTGCCAGGCATCCCTTTGATCCCCATCATATGGCTTCAAGGAAATGTTCTGCTTTTCCACATGAAATGTGATCTCTCATGATGTTTTCTAGCAAGTGGATAGCTGGGTCTTTGCAGCCTGAGAGGTAACCACAACAGAGAGGACCTTGTGTGTTAGCTAGGGCTGCTAAATCTAGGAAACATTCGTGTTCCAGACTTTATGTTCGGGTTTATTAGCAGGACCTAAACTGACCTAAAGAGATCGATGCCTTTTTTTTTTTTCCTCTTCCACACCGGGGGGGAGGGGGGTTGTCTACCACTTTAAATGTTTCGTGTAAGACTGCCTTTCCTTTGGCCTGTATGCTTTAAGGTAAATGACACATGTACCTACAGGACTCTATCCAGACCAAAAAAGGCTCACTTGCAGGGCTCTTATAGGAGATAAACAACTGGAGAAGGGAGAAAAATGAGAGGAGGATGAGGAGGAAGCTGAATTACAAGCTAACACCCCCACTCGAATCCGGGGGATTACGGTAGAGGGAATGACGGTAAGTAGGATTTTGTGCAAGGCAACGTCCTTTGAAAGGGCTCCCAGAGCGTCAAGACCCCCACCTGATGAATGGGTGAGTCAGGAAGGCCCAGCTCCACTTCACAGATGGGGAAACTGAGGTACGAGGCGGCGAGATGACTGGCCCGAGGCCTCGCTGAAAGATCTGAGGCGGAGCGGAGAACCAGAAGCACCGATTCTCTCAGGCGGATGCTCTAATCACGGGCTTCCCCCCGCCCCCGTGATGGCGTAGTCGGCCTCCGCCCCCCCAACTCACACACCCTCCCCGGGAGCCGCACGTCTCCTCCGGTTCCAAGGACAGGGTCAAAAAAGGGGGACCCGAAGCGCTCCCGCGGAGATTTGCAGTCGGAGAGCGTTGGGAGCGTGCGTCCCTTCAGTCCAACATGGCGGCGGCCACGGCCGCCCCCCCACCCCAAGCCTCCCTCAGGGCCGGAGGCTCTCCCTCAGGGCCCTCCGGTGGGCGGGAAAACGGCCCAACCCCGCCAGGCCCCTTCTCGTCGCTGCCGCTGCTCGCTGAAGGAGTCACCTACCCGACATGACTAACGGCCGCAGCGCGGAGCCCCCAGAGCCCGCCGACAACAAGGAATACGAGAGCCAAGCGGCGCGGCGGCCGAAGCTGGACTGAACGCGGCGCGGCGGGCTGAGCCCGACTGCGGGGCCTCCGCAGCCAATCAGAGGACAGCGGACGGTACCACCATGCCAGCGCGCGAGGGGTGGTTCTGTACGAGTACCGGCCTCTGAACCCTGAGGTCTTCAGAAACCCTCTCTGTTCTCCCCTCCGCGGGCGGTACCATTATTGAGAGGGAATCGAGAGAAGAAAGTACCAACGCAGCCATTAGCATGGGGGAGGAGGTTGAGCCTACTTTCTCCGTCCCAATTACAGTCCTGTTTCTGACTTTTATAGCATCTGACAGAATTAGGAACCGAAAGAGGGGAGGGGTTATAAACACAGACTATTTGGTTAGAAAAGGCCTTTCTTCCCGTGAAATTTCGAGTGGTATGCCCTAGTTCGCTCAGCTTTGGTTGCAGACAGCTGGAGCCACCTGGGGGCGTTGGGTGTCGGCGAGCTCGGGGACGAAAGTCGTGATCGCCTCCCGGTCTAACTACCTTGTCAAGTAAAACATAGACTACAAGGTGATACTGAAACAAACGTCTGCATTAAAACGAAACCACACGCAAACCTGGCCTTGAGAATATAGTGGGTGGGAGGTCGAGCTTTAGATTTCAGTGCTGTTGTAATGGCCAACTCTAATTATCAGGCACCTTACATCATCTCATTTAATTCTCACAACACACTGATGAAATATTATCCCGACGTTACGGGCGTGATTATTCACTTGCCCTAGGTCGCACAGCAAGTACATGGCCAACGTGGAATTCGAATCCTAGAAACCAGACACTATTGCCTGTGGGTTTAACCATTGTGCAGCATTGCCTAGTGTGAGATGGAGCTCTGGAGTATGAAATGAGGCCTGAAAGCTCAGAGGGCACACAAGGACATTCCCCCACCCCCACCCTCCGAGGGCGACGCAACATCTAAGTCAAAGCCAGAGGCAATGAGCGGAAGCAAACCAAGTGAAGTGGGGTAAAGGGCTTTCAACTAGCTGTAAAACAAGTAATTCTGTATGTTTGGAGTTTACCCTCCAGGGGAGAATGGTAGATGAGGCCAGAAAAGTAGAATGCTAAATAATCCATACCTTGCAAAATACAGTGCTTTAGGATTTGTGCTTTTTCTTGAGGGCACTGGGAAGCCAGAGGATTTTAAAGGAAGGTCAGTCACATTTGCATCTTCAGGCTGCAGTATAAAAATGTATGGAGATGAAAGGTGCCTAAAAGCAGGGAGACCAATTGGGTGGCCGAGGCAATCATTCTGGTGAGAGATCACCATGGCCTGGACTTAGGTTTTAGCTGTGGAGATGGAGTAAGTGAAGAGAGCCTTGAAATAGTTGCATAGTAGACTGGACAAGATCTGGTGACCAGTCTGGGAGGGAGGAGCTAGGGGAGAGTGAGAAGTGAATTCTGAGTTTCCCACTTAGAGGGGTGGTCAGATAATGGTACCATTCACTGTGGTAGGGAAGAGGAGGAGGAGCAAGTTGGGGGTGGAGGTAGAGGGATAAGTTCAGAATTAACACCTTCAGGTCAGAACAAAGACATGAGGTCATCTCTCATTATACGATATCGAGGGTCACAGAGCTTTCTGGATAAGTCCAAATAGGCAAGGTTAAAGGAATAAAAATTCCTTCATGACTAAAAATGATTCAGCCAATCAGCATGTACATTGAGAAAGGTAACCCAGAGGAGGAGACAATAGACATGTGCAATCGCAGGAAAGGATTGGGTTAGGGATGGGGAAAACTTCTAGATTGTTCCTCCTTATTCATTTATTTATTTATTTATTTTACAATTGGGTGTTCTTTTTTTTTTTTTTTTTTTTTCATTTATTTGACAGACAGAGATCACAAGTAGGCAGAGAGGCAGGCAGAGAGAGGGGGAAAGCAGGCTCGCCGCTGAGTAGAGAGCCTGATTCGGGGCTCGATCCCAGGACCCTGGGATCATGACCTGAGCCGAAGGCAGAGGCTTTAACCCACTGAGCCACCCAGGCGCCCCATCTTTTTTTTTTTTTTTTAAGATGGAATGCAGAAAATGTTGCTCATCATTGCTCCCTGAAGTTTGTACCTTCAATTCATTCATTCATGCATGCATGCATTCTTCACTCAACTGCCACTTTCTGAGGTCTACTGGACATCAGGCCCTGGAAGGTCTGGAGGTAGAGAAAGAGGAAGCACCATAGCCACTGCCCTCCAGGAGCTGCAGTCTCATAAAAGGGACAGTACAAACCTTTAATTCCAATAACTATGGAATGTGCTAGAATCAGAGGATGCAGAGGGTGCTCTGAAAATAGAGTAAGAGCATCTAATCCTCAGGAAGGTTGGACAGGGTATTAAGGAAGGCTTTGTGAAGGAGATACCTTCTAAACTACATTTTGAAGAAAGAGCAGGAATTAGGCCCCGGATGTATATCAGGAACAGCATGCTCCAGGCAGAAAGGGCTGTATTTGCAAAGACTGCAAGAGAGCCAAGCGCCGGGAATTGGAAGTAGTTCTGGCTGGCGACTCTGTGCATGTGCAGGGGTGGACAGTGGTGATAAATGATGAGTGGAAGAAGTACACAGAGGCCACATCTTAAAGAGCCTTGTGTGCCTGGCAGGGGGTTGGATACTAAATCAAAATCAATAGGGAAGGGGCGCCTGGCTTGCTCAATCCAAAGAGCATGGGGCTCTTGGCCTTGGGTGGTGAGCTCTAGCCCCATGCTGGGGGTAGAGATTACTTAAAAAATAAAATCCTAAAAAAACAAAAAACAAACAAACAAAAAACCAATATGGAACTTCTGAGGAATCTAATCAAAGGAGTGACATTTAGTTTTTTATATTCATTATTTCTTTTAATATTCTGGACAGCCCTGTGAAATAGGTGTTGCCGTTGTCCACATTTTATAGAGAGAACACCAGAGCTCAGGAAAATGAATCTCTTTACCAAGTTCACACAGCTAATTAGGGACAGAAGTGGAGCTCACATCCAGGCTTTTGGACCAAGCCCAGGGTTCTTTTTACAGTGTCCCTGGTCTCTCAAACATGAAACACAGATCTCCTCGCAAGTCTGTATTGCCCTGGGGCTTCTTCCCAAGGGCCTTTACCAGGAAACTGACTCACAGATTGAGTCCTGTACCCTCCTATCTTCTAGGCTTTGCCTGGGGATAATTATCAGGAACCAAATTTAATATTCACCCAGTCGTTTTTCAGGCTACAAGATCCTGCTCCCTCTGCATTCCCTCACTCTGCACAGTTAGGGAAGACAGCAGGTGCATTTTACACGTTAGCTTCAGCAGAATGTACTTGGGAAAGTCTGAGCACTGGGCCTGTTTGCCCTGGATCCATTCTTCCGGTACTCACTTGGAGAGTTAACCCAGCCGGCTACCTTCCCTCAGGTGGTAGCTTCCAGCGAGAATCAGCCAATGAACAACCTGGTGGAAAATCAGAGGGCTGAAGAAAGGGAGGAGCCAGGGTGTGGTCTCCCGCTCCTCCTCCGCCACCAGTAGTGTCTCAGACAGCAGCTGTCTGAGCAGCTGTCCTCTCCAGAGATCCTTTCTAACCATGATCCTGGCTCCTGGGATCCTGTAACCCTTGCTTCCCTCAACCTTCCCTTCATCCCTCCAGCCTATGGCTGGGAGAATCTTGCTGTTGAAAATTTCTTGAGTTGCCTCCCTCGCACGTTTGGTTTCCCAACTCTTCCAACAGGGTTGTAAGGCCTTGTAGGGCCCTGGAAGGACGGTGAGCTTTGTTAGAGTGAGAGAGGAAGCCAGGAGAGGGAGCCATTTAGCAGAGCCACGATAGGATCTGGCCTGTATTACTGGGGTTGCTCTGGCTGCAGTCTTGAGAATGGATCCTAGTGGGCAAGGAGGTTATGGCTCCCACCAGAGTCAAAACAAGAGCACAGTGATCTTTTGTCTCTTTTGAAATCCTGTGGGACTCACAGTTGTACCACATCATTCCAGGCTTGCTACCTGATTAGAGGCTAATTTATTCTCTAGTTGGGTTGCCTAGTCCCCCTCTGAACTCCGCAGTGCCTCAGGTAGTGCTAGAAACAGTAGGCACTAAAAACGGGTGTGGGGAGGAGGAAGCTTGTGTTGAATGAATGAATGAATGAATGAGGGGAGAAATGGGATGACTTCTGTAAACTCCTCAAGCTCAAAGACCTTCTCTAGGATCTTCTTGCATCTGCCACAATGCACGGAGTAAGTATTCGGGGAGCACTGTTCAAAGACTGACAGCCTGCTCTGTGCCAAGTGTCACAGGCTGGTAAGCAGTCCTAGCCATCATCAATACCCTTCCACCCCCAGCCCAGGAAGTGTCCCTGGAGCCCTGCTCCTCCAGCCTTCCTAGAGAGCAAGCCTCCTGCAAAGATTTCCCTGAGGCTCTGCTAAGTAGGAATCAGTTCCTTGTAAATGACCGACTACCCCATCGTCTGGACAGTGGCAGGCACTTCCTGTTTGGGGTGGAAAGGAACCAGACACTTTCCTGTTAGCAGGTCTTTTAAGCAAAGCAGCAGATGCTGAGCAGGTCCTGGCCAGCCTTTCAAGCCAGATGCCTGGCAGTTAGACAGCCTTTATGTGGAAGGGAAGTGGGGCACAGTGCCAGACTGGCTAGGCTTTTATTGTGCTCCTTGCAAGTCCCCTGGGTCCTGCTGTGAGTAAAAAACAAACCAGAAGACGCTGTCGCCCTGCAAATCGTGATGAGGATTAGGAGAGATGGGCTGCTCTGAGCCAGAGAGCGTTCATTGCCTGGCAAGAAGATGCTCCTGTGGCTGTCCCGGGGCAGGCTTCTGTATGTTGCTCCCAGTGTGAAACAGTGCAAAAAATACAAGCATGTAAGCTTGTGTCTGTGCATCCAATATCTAGCACTTGATAGGATTTTAACTGTGAATAATTGTCTGGTTGGTTCCCTCTAGCAAATTGGAGTAATCAGAAAAGGCAGGAATTATTGTTGTCCCATTTTCAAGATGATGTTAGTGGACTTGCAAGGGATAACAGAGTAAGAAAAAGTCCAGGTTCAAACCCAGGTCTGTCTCCCTCCAAATTTCTTTCTTTTTCCAGTCCCGCATGAACACATGCATGTGTGTGTATGCACACACAGGCAGACAGACTGGTGAACCAGTCTAATGAGAGCACATCCCCATGTGCTAGGGAGAGGAAATTTCTCTTCCAGAGGCAGAAGTGGTTCCTAAAGACTCAGGGCTTCTAAAAATGAATCACAGCTAAAAATGCACAGAGGTTATAGTCAATAACAGATCCAAATTATCTCAGCTAACCTCCTCACAACTCTGTGGAACACCTCCTCTTCAAGGCTCCCAGGCTAATCCCATGTCCTCATTCTTCTTATTATTATTCCTATTATTGTCACTTGGGGAGGCTGGTCATTCTGTGAGCGCCTTTCTTCAGAGCCCCTAATTCCTTCTGATAAAATCTGCTTTGTGCTCTGCACGCTTCCTGGGAAGGAGGAAAGGGCAGAGACAAAGCTAATTGTTCTTCATATTATGAAGAGAGAAACTGAGGCCCAGAAAGGGCCTTGTCCAGGTCCATACATCCTGCCTGACTCAAAGGGTCCTGGTCAGGAAGAGGACTCACTGGCCAGCTGTTGCCTTCTGTAGAGAAGAAGGAATGACCCAGGCAGCTGCCAGCCACTCCCCTGGGCATGCAATGTGCCCAAGCCCTGTCCACTCTGGGAGAGCTGGGAGGTACTGTGGATTTGAACTGAGCCCCAATGCAGAGAAAGAGGGAGGGGAAGCAGCTCTTTTTGAAGAGGCAGAACGGAGAGGACTGCCAGCCTAGCTGGGTCAGGAACTTGCTCAGCCAAGATAGGGAGGGAGGGAAGAAGAGAGCCAGACCCTTGGAAAACCTAGCCCCTCTATCTTCCCCTTGAACAATAGTGTCTAGTATTTTAGTGATTTGGTAGGTCTGAAGTAGAGCTCAGGAATCTGAATCTTTACTAAGTGCCTCCAGGTGATTCAGTGCAGGTCCTCCAGTGATCTTGTGACTTGAGGTGAGATAGCATAGAGTTTAAGAGCTCAAGATCTGGAGTTATACTAACTGGGTATGAGCCCTGGCTCCATTACTAGATTTATGACCTCCGACAAATGATATAATCTCTCTGTGCCTCAGTTTCCTCATCTTTAAAATAAGGATTTGGGGGCACCTGGGTGGCTCACTGGGTTAAGCCTCTGCTTTTGGCTCAGGTCATGATCTCAGGGTCCTGGGATCGAGCCCTGTATTGGGCTCTCTGCTCAGCAGGGAGCCTGCTTCCCGCTCTCTCTCTGCCTGCCTCTCTGCCTACTTTTGATCTTTCTCTCTGTCAAATAAATAAATAAGTGGGGTGCCTGGGTGGCTCAGTGGGTTAAGCCTCTGCCTCTGCTCAGATCATGATCTCAGGATCCTGGGATCGAGCCCTGCATCGGGCTCTCTGCTCAGCGGGGAGCCTGCTTCCCCCTCTCTCCGTCTGCTGCTCTGCCTACTTGTGATATCTCTCTGTCAAAAAAATAAAATCTTTAAAATAAATAAATAAATAAAATAAGGATGCTTATAATAGTAGCTTTTTCATAAGGAAGCTGTGAAGAGTCGATGACATGATTTATGTAAAGCACAGAGCACATACATGGCACATGTTAATTTCTCAGCAAGCATTAACCACTATTACTTGTTCCAACTTCTCGTTCCCATCCCTACCCCCACTCCCACCAGAGGAGGAAATAATGGTATTGGATTAACACAGGGACTTGTCATCACAGGATTGTTTGGCACGTGGCTGATCCAAAGCCATTCTCCCCACAACCTCATCACTCTTCTGATGCCCTTGCTGTAGACTGAGCTTCTTCCAATAAACTATCCTGCCTTTCTCATCTTCCTTCCTTCCTCAGTGCCCCTCTCAGATGGCAGGCCACCCTCCTCCACCCTATCCAAAGTGACTTGGCTCAAGATGTGTCCTGGAAAGTGAAAGCATACAGCAAGTCAGTTGTGGAGTTGCAAAGGCCCCTGGATTCCTGAAGAAGATCACAGAATTGGGTGTTCTGGGACTTATGAGTAAGCTTTGGAGGCAGAGAAGGGAACTGAAACGGTTCTAACCATGGAAACATGCCGTCTTTCTGGGAAATGGAGACATCCTGTGCCAAAGCATGCTTGAAGCCCAGGATGAGTGTGTGGGCAAAGGAAGCTCTTTTCTGCATAAATTCTTGCAGGCACTTCCAAGTGCAAATTCTCAGCTTCTCCAAGGGACCACAAACAGAGGTAATGTGGGACAGGTGAGGATCAGATGAAATAATCTAACCAAGAACACAAAAGGAAAACAGAGGAAGTCAATGTTCATACACAACAGTGGTGCTAGTTTTCCAGGTCCAGGGACCACGGCTAACCTGGGATGCAGAGAAAGGCAGAGTCAGCTCTCCGAGTGGCTCAGTCCTCCCAGTCTCAGCCCTCCAGGGAAGCACTGCTTCCTGCTTTCCCTCTCTTCCCAGTGCAGCTGATATGGACACCCTCTGGCATGTGCTGGAGAGAGGGATGGAGAAATCCTGCCTGGAAAGAGAACTGGCGGATCTGGGACTGACTCCAGCTTGGCCAATGGTATCCTTGCCAACTGGTGCTCCTCAGAGCTCCCTGCCCTAGATCGATACAGAGTTGTAGCTAGCCCTTCAAAATCCACCTATTGATGTGGAGAAAGGGGAATCCTCTTGCACTGTTGGTGGGAATGCAAACTGTTGCAGTCACTTGGGAAAACACTATGGAGGTACCTCAGAAAGTTAAAAATAGAACTATCCTGTGATCCAGCAATTGCACTACTAGGTATTTACCCAAAGAATGTAAAAATACTCAAATGGGTACAGGCACCCCAATATTTACAGCAACATTATCCACAATAACCAAGAGCCAAAGTGTCCATTAATTGATGAATAGATAAAGATGGTAAATATATATAGTAATATATGAGTAATATATTATTATATAATCTAGATTATATAATGCTATTATATAATCTACATTATATATAATATAATTATATAATTATATTATAAAATCTATATTATTATAAATATAGATTATATAATAATATATTACTCAGCCATAAGAACAATGCAATCTTGCCATCTTAATGACGTGGATGGAGCTAGAGAGTATTATGCTAAGCAAAATAAGTCAGAGAAAGACAAATACCAAATGCTTTCACTTATGTGGAATTTAAGAAACAAAATGAACGAGCAAAGGGGAAAAAACAAAAGAGGCAAACCAAGAAACAGACTTTTAACTATAGAGAACAAATTGATGGTCACCAGAGGGAAGGTGAGTTGGGGGATGGATGAAATAGGTGATGGGGATTAAGAAGTGCCCTTGTGATGAGCACTGGGTGTTGAACTGAAGTGTTGAATCACTATATTGTACACCTGAAACTAATATTACACTATATGTTAACTAACTGAAATTTAAATAAAAACCTTAAAAAAAAAAAAACAAACACCTGTTTGGTCAAGGACAGCATATACCCCATTATACCGGCAACCTTCAGGCAACACACACACACACACGCTCTCTAGGGTCGCTAGAGAGTTAAACAAGGGGGTTAAGTTAAACAAGTTAAACTTGAATTTCAGATTGACAGTGAATAATTTTTTAGTATATGTCCCAAATGTTGCATTGGCACATACTTATACTAAAAACTTATTTGTCGTTAACCCGGTACTCAAATTTAACAGGACATAACAAATTTTTATTTGCTAAATCCAGCAATCCCACACGCCGTCAGCATCTCCCTCCTCTAAGCTCACCGCAGGACTCCGCTTGAACGCGTGGCGGTGTCACAGTGCAGTCCTTAGCTGAGAACCTTCGTCCAGTCTGCCCCGCTAGACTGAAAGCTCTCTGAGGGGAAGGCCCAGGCCTTGGCCACCATCGCCCGGCTTCCGCCCCAGGCAAGGACGCTCCTTACGAATGTGCACCAGGGCCCCAGCGGAGAAGGAGCTAGGCTGGGTTCATAAATCCATTGCAACTCTATGCCCACAGCGGGGTCCTGGCGCAGGGATGGCGAAGGCCGCTGTTTTTATCCACTGGCCTGCGCAGAGGCGCGCCTGTTTCTAATTGGTTCGCCCAGGAGGAGTGCCCCCTTTTCATTGGTTATCTAGGAAGTAGGCGGGGCCTATCGCCAATTAGTTTGCCCACCGCAGCCTCTAAGTCAGTCCACCCGAAAGAGGTGCCTTTTTAAAAATTCCTCCACCCGAGTGGCACCTTTTTGGAAATAACATAGAAACTTTCTGTGGGCTCCTGAGGCTCCGAACCTTAGGATAAGAACACTGCAGTACATTTGCTTAGCACTTTAGACATTCCAAATCACACGGATCAACTCACGGAATCCCCAAACAGTCCCCCAGAGGTCGGTGTCATTGTGCCATTTGCATTTCACATTAGCAAACTGAGACCCGAAGAGAGACAGCACCCTGCTCGCAGTGACGAAGGCAGATAATGAAAACTGTCGACTTCTGCTCAGGGCGAGTTTAGCGAAGGCTCGTAGGCAAATCGTCTCATTCCACCTTCTCTGAAGACTGCGGAATGCATAAAGACAAGCACTTTACCCTCAGTTTCTCGTTTAATCTCCATGCAACTCTGGGAACTAAGTATCATTTGCTCTCATTTTACTGATGAGGAACCAGTAGTTAAATGAGCTCCAAGTAGTTAAATCCTTTGCCACAAGTCACAAAGCGGCAGCCTACCACTTATGCATACCGCACGAAGTCGGGTACAGTGCTCACTTACATTATTCTCTCATTAAATGCTCCCTACAACCATATGATATTGGTATTATTATCGACATTTACCGATGAGAAAAATACTTTCAGAGAGGGTGAGTGACTTGCCTAAGACCACACAGCCAGCAAGTAATGGAGGTAGGATTCACATGGCTAGCAAAGAAGCAGATCTGGAACTGAAACCCCATTCTTCTGGACCCAACCCAGGGCTCCTTCTCTCATAGCCAGGGGCCTCGCCCCCTGCCAGCCTGGCTAAAATAATGTGACCCTCGGGCAGGCCAGGACGCTCCAAGATCGATGTCTTAGGTAGCTACAGTCTCCGCGAGACCCTTCTTCCCAGCCCTCCCCGGAGAGATCCGGATCAGCTGGAGGTGGCTGGCGAGAGAACCGGTGGGCCGGGCGGCGGCGGGCATCGGGCCAGGCTGTGCAGCCTGCGTTCCAGCGGCTGAGCGGAGTGGGTGGGGCCGGCATGCCCGGCCCCCGCCCCTCCTCCCTCCCTTCCTCCCTTGCCCTCCGGGTCCCGGGGCGGGCAGTCCGCAGGCAGGCACTGCGGAGGCTGCACCACTTCGGGCCGGCTCCCGGCGACGCTCCCCAAGGGGCGGCCCTGCGCTTGGAGCCCGAGCACCCGCGAGCCACCCCCCCCACCGGGCGTTCCCGCTCCGCCGGGAGGGGCTGCTCAGAGCGAGAGCACCCGGGGGGTCCCGGGCGCCGCTGACCGCCTAGAGCAGCTTCGCGCGCAGGGGGGCTCCCCACGCGCCCGCGCCCGGCGGCAGGAGCTGCGGCGAGATGGCGGCGCGTGTCGGCCTCCTGCTGCGCGCCCTGCAGCTACTACTGTGGGCCGGCCTGGACGCCCAGCTCTCCGAGCGCGGAGGCCAGGAGCTGCGCAGGGAGGCGGAGGTAAAGGATGCGTGCGGGGCGGAGAGGGGGCCGCGTGCTAGAAACCCTCCAGAACTTTGCATTCGGGCCACTGGGCCGTCTCATCTGAGCCGGCAATCTGCGTTACCTTCTCCCTGTCCGCACACAAAGAGCCTAGGGAGCGTTCTCCCCCGTGCCAGAGCTGGGACCACACAGGCGCCGGGATCTGCATTGATTTTTCCGGACGGGGCGGGGGGTGGGGAGGGAGCGACAAGATGGGACAGGCGGGCAACGGCAGAGATAGAGACAGCCCCTGCACCCCTTTTTGGCGCAGTCTACTGTCCCTCACCGCCTAGGCTGCGGAGACTTGGCAGTTCATTCATCGGATGCCCCGAGCCTTCCCGGAGGCTGCGGAGTCCCTTAGATGGGTGAGGTGAAGAGGATACCTCTGACTGGCCGGGACGCAGGAGACGGCACTGGGCTGGGGCTGCCACTACCCAGCTTGAGCTAGGCGGCATCGAAGCTCGGCGCTAGTTTCTTAACCTGTAAAATGGGTAAGAGTATTAGAGTCCCAAGAATTCCTTCTAAGGAGCTTTGGAACAGTGCTTCAGGACTGAACTTGAGAAAGGGGGCAGGGAGTGGTGGCGAAACTTAAACACTTCTCATTTCATTGTCCTGCTGCGGGACTCACCTGCTTGTTGTAGGTTTCACAGGGGGAGCTCTTTGGAGGCAGGGACGGGGATCCACTTGGGGTATCTATTTTCCAGATAAAGGTGATTGTAATACATGAGTATCACTTCTTTCTTCCCCCAAAGAAGCATCTCTGTGTTGTTATCTATTCTCAAGATTAGGACTGGGGTCTCCACTATTTTTTTTTAAGATTTTATTTATTTATTTGGCAGAGAGACAGAGATCACAAGTAGGCAGAGAGGCAGGCAGAGAGAGAGGGGGAAGCAGGCTCCCTGCTGAGCAGAGAGCCCACTGGGGGGGGCTCAATCCCAGGACCCTGGGATCATGACCTGAACCAAAGGCAGAAGCTTTAACCTACTGAGTCACTCAGGCGCCCTGGGGTCTCCACTATTTTAAGGAGTTCTAAATTCCTGAGCCTGGCGCTCTGCTCTGAGACTCTTGCTCCCTAAGTGTCTCATTCTTGCTCTAAAACTGCCAGTCCAGGGGCGCCTGGGTGGCTCAATTGTTAAGCATCTGCCTTTGGCTCAGGTCATGATCCCAGGGTCCTGGGATGGAGCCCCACATCTGGCTCCCTGCTCAGCGGGAGACCTGCTTCTCCCTCTCCCACTCCCCCTGCTTGTATTCCCTCTCTTGATGTCTCTCTCTCTCTGTGTCAAAGAAATAAATAAAATCTTAAAAAAATTAATAAAACTGCCAGTCCAGAACCTCTCAGTACCCTCCTATTCCCGTTCCCTAGAAGTTGGCATGCTGAATCTAAGAAAACTCCAGAATGAAGAAGCCCTTACGGAATGGCTCTTCCTTCCATCAGCCAGCTCCTATCACTGTTCTGGAATATTTGGAAATGACCCTGTTTCAACAATGGGGGCCACCTCCTCCGCTTCCAAGCATGGTCTCTTGTTTTGCACGCTCTGCTTTCACACACTTGGGAGTCACTCTGTTTCACTGAATTTAGAATCTTACAACATCAAGTGCGCAGTCCTCACGGCCCCAGGAGAAGGCTTCCTTCTACCAAGCCAAGTCCTATTAAGAGTACCGCCCCACCTCCCCCCCAAGTCCGGGTCCCAGGCAATCCTTGGCAGGAGAACAGAGACAATCTCTCTGCCTCCCATGCCTGTGGTGGCCCCAGATGGAGAGAATTTTATATTGGGGTGTGCTTGGGAAGCATAATACTAAGCAGATTGAGTCTCTTGCAGTCTTTTTAACATAATTGGGGGATGGGGATTTTTAGCTCTGAGAACAAGAAATATAAACTTGAAATGTGTATGTGTCTCTATATGCCTATGCATGTACATATATATGTATACATATGCAATTCGGTGGTGTTAGTGTGTCTATACGTGCTTCTGTAAGTGGTCAGTTGCATGAGTTTCGGTGTCAGACAGACAAGTGTGCAAACATCAGTGAATCACTTAATCTCTCTGAACCTCGGGTTTCTTCTCTGTACGATGGAGGTTAACAATGCCTATTTCATAAGACTGCTGTGTGGTTTCATTGAGATAACGTGCGTAAAATGCTTAGCACAGTGCCTAGTACGTAGCAAACAGTCAAAAGGAAGCTGCTCTCAATATTCTTGTTACTGTTATTATCTTTATCATTATTTTCGAGAACAGAGCTTCAGACTAAAGTCCTGGCTTGGTCGGGGCACCTGGGTGGCTCAGTCGGTTCAGTGTCTGACTTCAGCTCAGGTCATGATCTCGGGAACTTGGGATCAAGCCCTGCTCGGTGGGGAGTCTGCTTGTCCCTCTGCCCCTTTCCCCACTCATGCTCACTTGCTCTGTCTCTCAAATAAATATATAAAAATCTGTAAAAAAAAAATAAAATCAAATCAAATGAAGTGCTGGTTCAGTGACTAGCTCTCCAAGAACAGTAACACAGGACAAAATATGTAAGGCAACTATTTTCAGCATCGGACAACAGGCAGCACAGAGCTGTCATTCCTAAGAGGTGGTGTTGCGGTTACTATGACAACATTATAAATTACCCCAGAACTTAGTGAAGTAAAACAAACATGTATTATGTCCATAGATACTGTGGATCAGAATTTCAAACAGGGCGCATGAGGGCAGCTTGTCTCTGCTCTACAAAGTTGGGGGATGGAGTCATCGCAAGGCTCTTTACTCACCTCTCTGGCTGTCAGCTGGGGGCCACCGTTCTCTCCTGGAGGCCTCCCCACATGGGTTCTCCAGGTGGGCTAGTTTGGGCCCAGACATGGTGGTTGGGTCTCCAGGATGAGTGTTCCGAAAGAGAGAGAGAGAGTGAGAGCGAGGACAAGCATGACTTCATGACTGAGTCGACGAAGTTCATAGCATCCCTTCTGCTGTTCCCCACCGGCTGGAGCAAGTCACACACTCCAGGTCAAGGGGAGAGAACATAGACCCCAGAGCTGGTGGCAGGGACGCTGAAGTCCCTGTAAAAAGAGCATGGGAATGGGAGGTGTTACTGTGGTCATTTGGGGAAGTACAACCATCCGCAGAAGGAAACCACACAAAGTGAGCCCCGTGATCACCCTGGCTCTTTGCTCGGGTCTAATGCCCTGACTGGGGTGCAGAGAGCTAGACCCCAAGCAAAGCATAGCACTCCTGCTGAGCTCGTGGGCAAAGTGCAGAGTTCAGGACAGAGAAAGAAAGACATAAAAACCAGCTGCGTGATCTTAAGCTAGTGCCCTCCTGCAGGCGACAGTTTCCTCCTCTGTAAAGTAAGAGAGTCAAGCTTCTTCAGGGACTCTCTTTGAACTAACATTCTTTGGCTTTGGTATGTTTGTATGCTGGCACCTGTGTGTGTGTGCATGTGTATGTTTCATCTGCCTACGTGTCTGTGTCTGTCTGACTGTATGTGTCTGTGTTCCCAGGTCTCTGTGTGCCCTGTGTGCCTGCCAGTGTGTGTCCCTTGTATGCATACAAAACAATAAAGTTGAGGGTTTTCCAAAGTGGGCTTTGCCTGTGAGGAGACGGACCACTTACAAAGCTGCATTATGAACGAGTTCATTGTTGCCCATTTGGGAAAACTAGGGCTGCTCACAACACTAATGGGGAGGAAGGGCCTCCACTGTTGAGTTGCAAGATTGAGAGTTAACGATGACCTCATCACCTTGGCCCCCCTCCCATTCGCAATCAGGCCCTATCCTGTACTTGGGTGACACAAACTGTCCCTGGGGAGCTACCTACTGTGTTTCCCTGTGTTTCCCCTGGACCTTCTTTAAACACCAGGGTATATGTCAGGACCTACCTTCCATTCGGTGGTCTACGCAGATCTGCACAGCACCTCCCAGTACGCCGGCACAGCAAGGAGCTGGCTAGTTCATCTCTCCAGGGAAACACTGCAGCTTCTGTGGAGTAACCACCTCCAGATGCAGTGTCTGTTTCTCACACCCAGAGCCATTCATTTGACTTTTTGTGAGTCAGAAACCCAGAAGCCCGGGTGTGGAAGCTGTTCCCAATAGCTGAGCGGAGGAGTGACTCATGGGTGCAGGGTGAA
This sequence comes from Lontra canadensis, assembly GCF_010015895.1. Taxonomy (NCBI): domain Eukaryota; kingdom Metazoa; phylum Chordata; class Mammalia; order Carnivora; family Mustelidae; genus Lontra; species Lontra canadensis. Next base: position 2,639,973 of record NW_022631131.1, on the reverse strand, counting down.
TAGAAGTGCAGAAGAGGCTCTGGAGGGTCCCAGAGGACCACAAGCTGGTGGAAAAGCCGTTGTCAAACCTGTTGGAAAACCAAGGGATCTGGCAAAAGCTGGGTGGGGAAGCATGACCACAATGGGGAGATGGGTGGACAGCTCTCCCTAAATCCACCCTTTAGGGCATGATTTTGTGCCCTTAAATGTAGCCCTACAAGTGTAGTGAGGACCATGGGTCCGCACAGTACGAATATTTGGCCTGAGAAAAAAGTACAAGAGCAGTCTGGATGGAGACTGGCCAGCTAATCTTTCCCAACTTCCTTAAGGACAAAAAATGAAAGGAGTGGGGATAAGAGGTTATCCAGGCTACACCCACGCAGAACTTTGTGAATATGAGACTAGGAACAAGAGAAAGGAGGAGAAGATAAAGGGAGTCAGACAGAGGGAAAGGGAGGCCTTTGCTCTCAATTAAAAGGGAAGGGTCCCAGCTGGTCCCACTGCCCCTAGACCTTCAGTAGAACCCAGCAGCCAGAGAGCAAAAGGAACAGGCTTAAGCCCCATTGCATACCTGTGGCTTGTCAGATGCCCTGTTTGGGGTGTGATGGGAGATGTGATCCCAGCCTCTACTGAAAGCCAGAGCCCACCACCGAAACAGCTTCTTTCCTCTGCTCTGGCTGGCCCTGGACCTGCTTACAGAGGAGACAGAAGGAGTTCAGCTAGAAACATCCCCAGTTTTACCTTTTTCTCATTTGATCATTATCTCTCCAGTAGAGAGAGCCATCTGGTCCCTGTGCCTCCAGTTGTAAATCCTCTGAGTTACTTGTTTGAATGTGAAATCAGACGTCCTGGGATAAGCATCAGAGGATCTGAACTCAAGGACTGGTTCTGTTGCTCCCCTGAGAGCCTTTAGCAAGACTCTGCTTTCTCCCCTGAGACTCACTTTTCTCATTTTTAATATGGGATTAGCAATGCCTGTCCGGCCTATGTTCATGCAAGGTGATTGGGAAGGTCAAAGGTGTAGAACTCTTAAAAACTCTATACTAGTCAAGGACTTGTCATGTTCCTGATTACCAGAAAAATATTTTTATATATAGAACATGCCAAGGCAGAACGCCAGCTATCATCCCTTGCATCTTGACTTGGCTAATAGCGCTCAAGACGTATTGAATGACAAAGACAATCACGTAGAGTCACTATGAAAAGACTAAAATCATAATGAAATGTAACATGAGATGGAATAAGTCATAGGTAGAGCAACATGATTTCCGCACGATCTTGCCATTTTGCAATTTAAAAATTCGTGGTCTCAGGGTGCCTGAGTGTCTCAGTAGGATATGCATCCAACTCTTGCTTTCAGTTCAGGTCATGATCTCAGGGTGGTGAGATCGAGCCCCATGTCGGCCCCCATGCTCGGCTCATCGGGGAGTCTGCTGGAGATTTCCTCTCTCGGTTTTGCTCCTGCAGTTCTTTGATATGAAGGGTGTCACAGACACTCTGCAGACATAAAACTGAGACCTGCCCTTCCTAGACTTACCTAACGAGCTTCTTTTCCAGCAGTAAAGTTCTGTGACTTTAGCGGGAAAACAACATTTTTAATGGGACAACTGTCATAAAGCTTTCCCAGAGCATCTTGTCTTCTTCCTGGATTTTCACGAGACTCCTGTGAGAAAGCTAAAGCATTCTTACCTGTATGTCGCACTTTGAGGCACAGAGAGGTCAAGCAACTTTGCCATAGCTCACACAGCTAATCAGTTGCAGAAGCAAGGCTATGATAATAGATGAAGCTGGAGTATATTTTAGCTCTAATCCAACCTTCTCATTTTATGGAAGAAGAAATGGAGGCCCAGGTGCGCCTGAGTGGTTCAGTTGGTTAAGCATCTGCTTTCGGCTCAGATCATGATCTCTGGGTCCAGGGATGGAGCCCCGTGTCATCGGGCTCCCTGCTTAATGGGGAGTCTGCTTCTCCTTCTCTCTTTGACCCTCCCCTCGCTCATGCTCACTCTCTCTCTCAAATAAATAAAATATTAAAAAAAAAAAAAAAGAAAAGAAAGAAAGAAAGTAAAGAAATAAACAGAAGCCCAGAGAGGCACAGAACTTGCCTAAGGACAGACACTTCTTAGTAGCACAGGAATAAAACTCAAGACACAGCCCAGGGCTCTTGCCCTGCAGGCCAGTGACTCAGAGTTCTTGACTTGGGCCTCAATTTATTTTGCTACACCTCATTGCTACAATGGCCAGAAATTTCCCCATCCCTTGGGCACTGAGTGGGCTGGGCTCTACATACCCTCCCATGGCAAGTCAGGACAGATGCGGGACCAGAACTTCAAGGGTTCTGATTCCACTCAGCTTTCTGGGTCCCAGGAAGAACTGTTTTCATTTTACTCAGACACCACAGCCACTCCCAGGACTTTTCAGAGGCGACTCCCCAGGGAAGTTGCCCCAGCCCTGACCAAGTGGGCGAGGCAGGTTGTCACAAGCTTTTAGGCCTGAGTAGGGTGAATCACAGAAGGGCATGGTCCTGCAGCTTCCTCTCCACTCCGCTTAAGCCTTAGCCTCCCCTGGAGAGAGGATGCGTGGAAAACGGGGCAAAGAGAAAAGCCTGTGTTTGGAACTGCAAGGCAGAGGGGAGCAGCCAGGATACAGCCTCCGTGCAGAGGGACGGGGGTGACCCCAGGGAGAGCTCAGGGGGTCCCTAAGAGAATATAAGACAAGCCCTAGGGAAGCTCCAGCCTGGAAGGGAAATGACCCTCCAAGGCAATAGTGGTCGAGCTAGAATGAGAATGGGAGCTCCCCCTCCTCATCCTGTGTCTCTTTCTGGGACCCCTTCACCATGCTGTCACATGCCCCCCCACCCCTGCTCTTTCTACCATGCAGACAGGCCATTTCTGTCACCTTTGCAGGGGAAAATGGAGGCTTGGCAGATGGGCTTACAGAGAGGGTTAGGGACAGCTGCAGGAGCAGAGTGTGTCTTGACCACGCCTCCCCCTCAGCCCGTGATGGGGCTCAGCCTTCACCCAACAGAACTTTAGAGCACGCAGCCCTGAGGATATGAAGGGCCCCCTTCCTACATGTAATTTTAAAATGTTTATATTAAAAATATGAATGTTCGTATTAAAAATAATATAAATGAAAGGGAATCCTTAAGTTCTGGTAATTGCTATTGTAATACTTGACTGAGGGGCACCAGGTTGGTCCAGTCGGTTAAGGGTCTGCCCTCAGCTCAGGTCATGATCCCGTGGTCCTGGGATGGAGTCCTGCATCAGACTCCCTGCTCAGCGGGGACTCTGCTTGTCCCTCTCCCTCTGCCCCTCACTCCCCTCCACCTTGTGCTCTCTCTCTCTCACTCTCAAGTGACTAAATAAATCTTTTTTTTTTTCTTTAAGATTTATGGGACACCTGCTTGGCTCAGTCGGTTAAGCATCTGCCTTCAGCGCAGGTCGTGATCCTAGGGTCCTGGGATTGAGGAGTCCCGCCATTGGGCTCCTTGCTCAGCTGGGAGTCTGCTTCTCCCTCTGCCTGCTGTTCCCTTTGCTTGCGTGCTCGCTCTCTCTCTCTCTCTGACAAATAAATAAATAAAATATTTTTTTAAAAGATTTTCTTTATTTGACACAGAGAGACACAGCAAGAGAGGGAACACAAGCAGGAGTGAGAGAGGGAGAAGCAGACTCCCCGCTGAGCAGGAAGCCCAACTCGGGGCTCAATCCCAGGACCCCAGGATCATGACCTGAGCCGAAGTCAGAGGCTTAATGACTGAGCCACCCAGGCACCCCTCAAATGCATAAGTAAAATCTTAAAAAAAAATACTTAAGTGCTTTTATGGAAATATAAAATGTCAAATTCTTAAAATTAATTTTTCTCATTCTTGGCCTGGTCTCATGCTCTCACTCTCACACTGCCTCCTGGGAATTCAGCTGTGCCTTGCAACCCACAGGATGCCAGAGACCAGTCAGGAAGAGAGGCCCAGGACTTCCCCTCTGATAGACCCCTCAAAAAAGCCTCCACCCTCATCCTGCCCTCCAGTCCACCTTGCCTGCCAAAGTACCAGGCAAGGCAGCCCAGCCAGGAAACAGGAGACGCCGCTAGTCAATATCCCCTCCCTTCTGCTCTGTCCAAGACTTCATAGTTCCAGAATCAGAGCCAACTTTCTGATAAGGGATGGGTGGGTTTGGGGGAGGAGCACAGGGAGTGCCAGCCTGTTAGCCTGTGACCCGCTCTCTCCCAAGTCACTCAGCAAATCGGCTTCAAAGGGGACACTGATTTTCCGACTTCCTTTAGAAAGCCACTCTACCCATCCTCACCAAAGGAAGGGGAGGAGGCAAGAAAAGAATCAGGCACTTGGCTGGGCCGGGGCAAGTCTAAGGTAGAGCTGAATTGAGAACAGAGCTATGACCACCTGGTTCTGAGCAGTTCCCATCTTATAGACGGGTTGTATTCTGAAAGTCTTAATTTTTCTACTAAGGTAAATCAACTAGGTCAACTGTATATGGAGTATTGACGACGTATGCTAGATAGGCATTGCTTTACTTAATCCTCCTGAGAATTGGGACGTCTGGGTGGCTCAGCCTGTTAAGCATCTGCCTTTGGCTCTGTTCATGATCCCAGGGTCTTGGGATTGAGTCCTGCATGAGGCTCCTTGCTTAGCGGGGAGCCTACTTCTCCCTCTGCCTGCTGCTCCCTCTGCTTGTTCTCTGACAAACAAATAAGTAAAATCTTTAAAAGTAAAATAAATTAAAATCCTTCGGAGAATCCTGTGGGTTTATTCTTGTTTTCCCATTGCGGGTGAAGAAACAGAAGAAGAAAAAGAAGCAGCAGCATCGGAGATGCTAAGTGATTTGTCCCTGGCCACCCAGAGTGAGAGTTGGGAACAGATTCTTGATTCCAAGCCCGGTGGCTATTCCATGATGCCACACTATTTTGGGCAATAAATGGTTTTCCAGATTAAGCCACTAGAACTCCTTTAATCCGTTATGCCTCCCCAAATAGTGCAAACTTGGAAAGGGAGAGAAAGAAAATAGTACTGACATACGAATAAATTAGTGTAGAAAAATAACGAAATGGACTTGGGAAGTGTTTCGTTGTCTAGAACAAGGGTTCCTTGTGGAAAGTGGCTTTATTGAGAAGTGGGTGTGGGGATCGCTGAGGGCAGATATAATGAAATTCACAAAGCCCAAGCTGGATATTTGCAGAGGCTTAGGAGCTTGCCCATCCTGGCTCTTCGTGTCTGGTTTTGTTCTCAATTTGCGCCTTCTCCTTAAGGCAGCAGCCGTGATTGGAGCCGATTCAAGAAACGCAGCAAAGAAAAGTGAGTAAGAGAACAAGGAAGACAGAAAATGATTTCCCCATAGGTGACACAGCCAGGAGGGCTAACCATGGAGAGATGATATGTGTCTGTATAAGAATTAAACAGCCGTGGGACGTCTGGGTGGCTCAGTTGGTTAAGCGGCTGACTTCGGCTCAGGTCATGATCCCGGTATCCTGGCATCGAGTCCCACATCGAGTCCCACATCGGGCTCCATGCTCAGCGGGGAGTCTGCTTCTCCCTCTGCCTCTGCCTGCCACTCTGCCTGTGCTCTCTCTCTCTCTCTCTCTGACAAATAAATAAAAATAAATTTAAAAAAAAAAGAATTAAACAGCCGGGGTGACGTTTCTTCTCATCCATCGATGAGGCTTTCTCAGGGACAAGGGCAAGCAGGGAGCCAAGCGCATTGTTTCCCCGAAGGGCAGGGCTGGTGAGAGGTAAGGATGATGAGTCCCACACTTCTCACCAATGGCCTCCACACACGTGGTTGCGGAGAGAGCAGCTTCTAGGTGTGTAAGGGCAGGCGGGGCGAAAAGGCATTTGGGCCATGAGATGTTCTCTACGCACACTAACTTCCTCAGGGGGAGGGGGGGTCACATCCAGGTCCGCTGCCATCACATGATGGAAGGTTCTGGCTTCTCCCTTGAGCTCCGGGATCATACAACTAACGCCGGTTGACATCAGAGTGTGTATCTTATTTTTAATCCATCCCCTTCTGCCCCTCCTCTGGTTTCCTTACATGGTCTCTAGCTTCACCCTCCAAGGCAAACGTAAGCCCTCCCAGATTACTCTCTTTCTGTCAGCCCTCACAGTTAAGCCACCTGATCAGGACTAAACGAAGGCTCCCATTCCCTACCGTGGGTGGCAGTTCTGCCTCTCTCCCTGCGGCTTCATCGCATGTCCTGCTTCTTCATATTCACTGCGCTCTAGCCTTCCTCCGTTCCTGAGAGCCCTCACCCTGGTTCCTAGCTCGGGGCTCTGCGTCTGATGCTCCTCTGCCTGTAACAGCCTTTCCCATCTCGCTGCAAGCCAGCCACTTCTCCTTCTTCACGACTCACATCAAAGATCAGCTTTTCACAGGGTCCTTCCCTGACCTCTCTGATGGAAAAGTTCTCTTTAAATTATTCTCAATCGGGGCGCCTGGGTGGCTCAGTGGGTTAAAGCCTCTGCCTTCAGCTCAGGTCATGATCCCAGGGTCCTGAGATGGAGCCCCGCATCAGGCTCTCTGCTCAGTGGGGAGTCTGCTTCCCCTTCTCTCTCTCTGCCTGTGTCTCTGCCTACTAGTGATCTCTGTCTGCCAAATAAATAAATAAAATCTTTTAAAAAATAAATTATTCTCAATCACATCACCCAATTTCTTTTCTTTATAGCACCCGAACTGCCTCCTTTGCTTGTGGTCCGTATTTCTACCATCTGTCTCTATCCACAAGGCTTGTTGGTCATTTTACCTGACGGTGTACATCGTACATTGTATAAATTCACAAATGAGTGACTGAAAAGAGGAAGTTGCAAGTTTCTTTTTTTTTTAAGATTTTATTTATTTATTTGACAGATGGAGATCACAAAGTAGGCAGAGAAGCAGGCAGAGAGAGGAGGAAGCAGGCTTCCCGCTGAGCAGAGAGCCCGATGTGGGGCTCGATCCCAGGACCCTGGGATCATGACCTGAGCTGAAGGCAGAGGCTTTAACCCACTGAGTCACCTAGGAGCCCCAAGTTGCAAGTTTATAATTCAAAAATTACTTTTCTTCTTTTTTTAAAGATTTGTTTATTTTTAAGTAATCTCTACCCCCAACGTGCAGCTCGAACTCACAACCCTGAGATCAAGAGCCACACGCTCTTCCAACTGAGCCAGCTGTCCCCCAAAACTGCCTTAACACTATTTTTTTAAAGGTTTTATTATTTTATTTACTTATTTATTTATTATATATTATAGTATATATTAAATTTATATTAAATAAATATTTGTTTATTTGTCAGTGTGAGAGCCCAAGCAGAGGGAAAGGCAGGCAAAGGGAGAAGCAGGCTCTGCACTAAGCAAGGATCCCGGTGCGGGACCCGATTCCAGGACCCTGGGATCATGACCTGAGCCAAATGCAGTTGCTTAACCACCTGAGCCACTCAGGTGTCCCAACATTATTTTTTTTTTTAAGATTTTATTTATTTATTTATTTGACAGAGAGAGAGATCACAAGTAGGCAGAGAGAGGGGGAAGCAGGCTCTCTGCTGAGCAGAGAGCCCGATGCAGGGCTCGATCCCAGGGTCCTGAGATCACGATCTGAGCCAAAGGCAGAGGCTCAGACCACTGAGCCATTCAGGGTGCCTCTCAACACTTTTTTTTTTTTTTTTAATCTGAGACAGAATGAGAGAGAGAGAGTGCGCAAGCACAAGTGGGGCAGAGGGGCAGAGGGACAGGGACAAGCAGACTCCCGACTTAGAGGGAACATGACACAGGGCTCAATTCCAGGACCCTGAGATCATGGCCTGAGGTGAACACAGACACCTAACCAACTGAGTCACCCAAGTGGCCCCCCCATAAACAACTTTTTTTTTAAAGATTTTATTTATTTATTTGACAGAGATCACAAGTAGGCAGAGAAGCAGGAAGAGAGAGAGGAGGAAGCAGGCTCCCTGCTAAGCAGAGAGCCCAATGTGGGACTTGATCCCAGGACCCTGAGATCATGACCTGAGCCGAACGCAGAGGCTTTAACCCATTAAGCCACCCAGGTGCCCCCATAAACAAATTTTTTAAGGAGATGAGTTTTTATACAAACCATAGAGTTGAGGACAAGTGCATCTGTCATTCATAGGGCCTTATATGTGTCTGCATTTGGGGGGAGGTGAATTGTTTAGGAAGAAGCCAGAATAGAGAGAAAATTAATTCCCAAGCCAGGCATGGCAGAGCTGCAGGGGACCGGCCCAACTTCTGATTAATACAGGGCACCCCCCCCTAGACGGGTGAGATGTTTCAGGGGCAGAGCTGAGCGCACATTTATACTTATAAAACTGCTCCGTCTGGAGCCCCTCCCCAGTGACAGGCCCTGTGTTAAGTGCCTTGTACACTCTATTGTGATCAAGCCTCATCAAGAAAACCTGTATGTTATGTACTGTTTCTAAGCCCCTTTTACAGTTAAGAAACCTGCAGTTTAGAGAAATAGCTTTGCTAACTGGGATTTAAACCCAGGCCAGCGTGATTCCAGAGCCCCTAACTCTGCTCGTCCAGCCTGCCTCTCCAGATCCCTGATCATGCCGTGAAATACTCTGGGGAGGGACAGCTCGGTCAGTTTGAGAATTAAGGAAGCTAAAGTTTGAACATACTGAGTGACTTGCCCAAGACCATCAAGCTAGTCAGTGGTGGCCTGGAACGAAGTCTATGTCCTTCTGGCTTTGGTCCCAGGACTCCTTCTCTTATAGCTTATAGACCTCATTGGGACTGGGCCTGATCATGTGCCACCGACCCTCGACCCTCGGAGACCAAGGGAGGGAAGAGGATGCCACACCGTGGGAAAACTGACACTCCTTCCCCCCACCCAGGCATTCCTGGAGAAGTACGGATATCTCAATGAGCAGGTCCCCAAAGACCTCACCACGGCAAGATTCAGCAATGCCATCAGGTATGTGGGGATTTGGGGGTGCCAGAGGGCAAAGCTTGGGTCACTGCTTCCCTCCTCCTGGAAGGCTGGCCTCCCACCTGTGTCCAAGGGTCACACTCCACTGCTCCCTCCCCTCCCCCCTCCGCCAGCCTCCTGCTGTCTCCTGGGAAGCTCCTTGCCCTCACCCCCACCCGCACCCTCCGGCTGTGCTCCTTTATCTCAATTCCTCCTGACAGGAAGTTCCAGTGGGTATCTCAGCTGCCCATCAGCGGCACGCTAGACCCTGCCACCCTGCGCCAGATGATGCGGCCCCGCTGTGGGGTGGCAGACACAGACAGTCAGGCGGCCTGGACCGAGAGGGTTAGTGCCCTGTTCGCTGGACGCCGGGCCAAAATGAGGCGTAAGAAACGCTTTGCAAAGCAAGGTGAGCCCTGTTGAAATCTAGCTAAGCTGGGATTTCCGACGCCCAGAAGTCCCACGGCCAGAGGAAAAAACCAGCCCAGCCTGGGACTGGGCTTTGTCCGTATCCTCTTCCCTAGGACAGGAGAGGGGAGAGCAGTGGGTGAGCAGGACCGGTGAAGTGGAAGGCCATGTTTGGGAACACAGACATTTAAATCAGAATTTTACAGACATGGATGAATTTTCATTATGCCGATGTTTCCCAGGACAAGCCCCATCGAGCCCCCTTCATTCCTTGATCAGTTGGTTATGCTGTGAACTGTTGCCAGCATTTTGCCTTGTATTTTCCCAAAGTTGTTCTCATCGGGATTTATTCTTTTTTTCGTAAGAATGATTCAACAAAGATGTGATTTACCAGTCAGTTTTATTTTGTCTATAGCATGCTTTGAGCAGCCTTAATTGGAATAGAATTCACATGCCATAAAATATACCCATTGGAAGTGTACAACTCAGTGGTTTTTAGTATATTTGCAAAATTGTGCAACCATTACCATAATCTAATTCTAGAACATGTTCATCACTTCCAAAAGAAACCCCATGTTCTCTAGTGGTCACTCCCTTCCCTCTCCCCCTCTCCCTTCCCCCTCCCCTTCTTCTTGCCCCTCCCCCAGCCCCTGACAACGACCCATCTGCTTTCTGTTTCTGTGGATTTGCCTATTCAAGACATTTCGTCACTGCTCATTTTATACAGCACAATTTCTGCCATTGTGATTCTCCTTTTGTAGGTTTTGTTTTATCTTTCCTTCACCTCCTCTTCCTCCCTTTTGTCCAGATTCAGTCTTCTAGGATCAAATGTTACGGACCTAAGATTTATGAAGTTCTGATTCTTCTCTCAATTCTTCATCACCAACAAGTTTTCCTGTGTGTAATTTTAACATTTTCTCTGACCTGATTTCTGCGGTTTTTAGGATTTCTAACAAGATGGGGCTGTCGAGTCAGGTTTTCATCTATAACCAAGTTTACTACAAGCACTTTGGGGCATTGCCTCTTAAATTGCCTTAGCTGCTTGCACCAACAATATCCCTTGTGAACAGAACACAAGGTTCATAGGTCGTTTTTATTTCTTTGCTGATCCAGAAGGAAGCTGTGGGCCGTTCCTCTCAGCTCTTGGAGGATGGCAGTAATGGGGTCTGGACGCTTGGTGTCCACGTGTTCTTCATCCCACCATGTTTCTGGACCGCAGAGCTAAAAGAGAGACGTAGCATGAGCTGGGACGGCATTCCAGGAGCTGAAGGGGCTTGGCAGTGTGTCATGCTCCATTTCTTCATCTAAGACATAGGCCCTTTCTGGTTGCAAAGTAGAAATGGGCCCTGATCAGCAAAGGGGAAGGGGCTGGCAGTGGAAGGTGGGGCGGCCCCATACACAGTCTCGGCAGTGCCATTTCCCAGCTACAGGTGGTCTCCCAGAGAGTTGGGATACTGCCTCCGGGGCCATCCAGGCACAGCCTGAGCATCCTAGATCCTTCCTTCTGGCAGCATCTTCTCCTGCCTTCTCCAGGGAGTCGCTGATGGAACCCATTTGGCTCTGTTCAATTTGGAGCATCCATTTGGAACAGAGATTCCAGCAAAGGCATCTTTGGTAGCCTTGCCCAACCAGCCTGGCCCCATGTTACTGTCTGACCGTGACCCCTAGTTCAGATAGCAGTGGCTCAGGTTAGATGGAGACTTTCCCCTCTTGTTCATAACCTGAACCACAGCAGCTTGACTTCTTTTACTCCGAGTGAGAAGACCTTCCCTAGAAAGGAGCTGTATGCTTGGCAGGCACTGAACACTTCCTATGCCTTCCTTTGGAGAATGTGTTTAATAAGAGTTGACCCTTCCTGAGCGTCTATGATATGCCAAGTGCGGCTCTAAATGGGTTAAGTCACATAATCCCATAACATCTCTAGGAGATAAGGACCATCATTATCCTCATTTTACAGAGAGGCAAACTAAGGGACAAAGAGCTGAGGAAATTTCCCCAGGGCCACAGAGCCAGAGTGTGGCCAAGCCTTCTCATCCCTGGGAGGCCCGAGTGAGATGCCACATGTGAGAAAACCCAGAACACGGCTGGATGCCGTAAAAATGATGTGGATTTCTAGGCCAGTGACTGTCTACTCTGTGGGCGAGTGCTCTCCTGACAACGTTGGGTTCCAGGGTAGGGTTGCCGGATAAAATATAAGACATCCAGGTAAATCTGGAGGTCAGATGAATAGCAAATCATTGCTTTGTGCTCACTTTTATACAAAAACATTATTTATCTAATATTCAAATTTAACCAGGTGTTCCTTGTTTTTATTTGCTTAGTCTGGCAGTCTCATTCCAGGTGTGCCTGCAGGGGAGAATTTCAATCCCCCTCAGTCCCCCATGGAGCTGGGGTGTGTGGAGGGGGTCCCGGGGTGGAAAAGGAAGGAGACAGGAGGAGGCATTTACCGAGCACCCACCATGTGCCTGGCAGCTGTATGCTACTAGTTCATTTGCCTTCTCGTTTTCACCACAAGTAAGTCTTACCAACCACACTTGGCAAATAAGGAAACCAAGGTTTGGAGAGATTCCATAATTTGCTATGTAAGTTAGAGAGTAGAAGTGCTGGGATTCCGACCAGCCTTCTTTCCACAGTATCCGTTGCCTTTTGAGAGTCAGGACTCCAGGGTCCTCCCCAAAGCAAGGTGTCTAGGTCTCTACTCCTCCCCACGTCCTTTTCCTTCCCTCTTCCCTTTTGGATTTTGGAGCAAGGGCATGGGGGGTGCACTGCCAGGTGCTTCTGTGGCCTAGGGTCATTGCAGAATCCAGCCTCGCCTGGGCCAGAGTTCAGGATGGGGCCCCAGGTGGCCAGCCTGCTCTGTAAGGACCTACCTCAGGAAGAGGACAGAGAGAGGCCTCAGGCTGCTGGTGGGGGTAGGTGGTGGGTGAAGGGGGGGGTCTTCCTTTTTGGCAGGCATACCAACAACCCCTCCCAAGGAAAATTATCCATTTTCTCTCAGTCATGTACCCATATGCCCTCCCTGCCCTCCTCCAGAGACACGCATGCATGCACACACACATGTTCACAGAGGACTTGTATCCTAGAAGCTGTCACCTTACCTAGCTAGAGTGAGAGAACTGCCCACCCTCTCCCTTTTTTTTGGCAGGCTGAGTGAAGCCCCCCGCTCTGAGGCAAAGAGGCAGAAGGAGCTTTCTCACACTTCTGGGGGCTTGAAGGTGGGCGGGGAGGGTCTGGGAGTCAGTCAGCCCCAGCAGGGTGTGGAAGTGCCCAGCGGCAGCCAGTCCAGAGCCCTCCAAGTCACCTCTGGATCCCAGGCCTTCCCTCCGCCTTCCTTGTCTCCCTCCCTTCCTAAGAATCCTTCCCTCTTCCCTCTTCCCTCCCTGAGGGTTGGTCACTGGCTGGGAGGGGTTGGATGACTGCCAGGCCAAACAGGCCTGGGAAGGCAGCATTGCCTTGAATGGAGCTTGGCTCAGGGTGGGAGAAAAGACATTCCCCTCCCCCACTTCCACAGGGGATAGGGGAGGGAAAGGGCACTCAGCTCCTCGGCTCTTGACCACCCTCCCTCCACCTTGAGAATTTCAGCTCAAGCAGAGCCCCTGCTTTGACCCACAGGAGCCACGTTCAGGCAAATTTATAAGTCTTGAGTCTTAACAAATGTGTCTGCTTACCTGTGTGATGTAGTAGAAAGCTCGCTAGGTCAGATGTCAGGGCCTGAGCTCAGGGCCTAGCTCGACTACTCACTCACTCTGTGACCCTGGGCAGGTCCCTTCCCCTGGTCTCAACTTCCCCACAACAGAGCAGAAAGGTTGGAGAAGGAGGGGGCCAGCCTTCCATGACTTCAGCACCCCCCCCCCCAGTTTAGGCAAGGACTTCCCGGAGGCAAAAGGGCAGGTGGTCTGAACCTTCGATTTTCCCTCCAGGGAGAGAGAGGGTTGTGCCCACTGGCCTAGCCTGCCTATTTGTCACCCATACCTCAGGAATTGTGATCCAGTTGGAAAACTGAGACCCCAAAAGCCACATGATAGCTTTGCACCCCCTGGACCCATGAGGCCTGGCTCTGAGCTGTGAGTCTTTCAGCTGGGGTCACAGTCTCAGCCCCTGAGCTTTGCAAGGCTCAGAAATAGCCCGTGAAAAACTCGGGATCTGGACTTTCTAAGCACCCTGGTCCTGGGTGTGCTGAGGGCTGCAGGGGGACTCAGTAGACATGAGGCTTGGGCAAGAGGCCAGCGTCTTAGGTCCAAGGGAGGAAATGCAGTTTTGGGCAAAGGCATAGAAGCTCATAACTAAGTGGAGATGGAAAAATTTCTCTCCAGTCTCAGTGAGTGACAAAACACACCCTGTGTTCTGATTTGTTTACACCTTGGAGCTCTCCAGAATCCCTGAGGAAGTGAGGGGGAGGGCTAGGGGTCAGGGAAAGACCTCTAATAAACGGGTCTTGGTAGCGGGTGGGCAGCAGGCCTGCGGCACTGGAACGGGAGGGGCAGGCGGGTGTGAGGGTTGGAGAGGAGGAAGGGGTGAGAAGGGGTCACAGCTGTGGCCCTCTCGGCCCCATCTCTCCTCCACCCCCTGACACAGCAGCCAGGGGTAGGGAGTTGCTGCCACCAAGACATGCAGAACGGTTTTCAGGTTCAGCCGAGGCTGTGAGGAAGAAGACCCGGACCAGAGAGTCCTTAGGGTGGGGGCTTTTCCTGGGCAGAGGTCACATCTCCCCTAGGGACCTCCCCAGGCCAAGCCACTAGACTGGGGACTGTCTGGGACCAGGGTAGTCCTGTCGGCTCAAGAGCAGTGTCTCCCCAGCCAGATGGGCTCTTCCCAGGACAAGGGCTGTGTCTTTCCCCTTCAAATCCGGGACTCCCTGGAGGAGAGCCAATCACCACCTCATATGGGTCCCTGGGGACCAGCCCCGGGCTCCGCAGGTAGGTATGACTGACAAGGCCTCTCCGGCCTGCAGGCAGCAAGTGGTACAAGCAGCTCCTCTCCTACCGCCTGGTGAACTGGCCACAGCACCTTCCGGAACCGGCAGTTCGCGGGGCCGTGCGTGCTGCCTTTCAACTGTGGAGCAACGTCTCAGCCCTGCAGTTCTGGGAGGCTCCAGCCACAGTCCCCGCTGACATCCGCCTCACCTTCTTCCAAGGGGACCACAACGACGGGCTGGGCAATGCCTTTGATGGCCCAGGTGCTGACACAGAGCCTCTCTCTCCCATGGCAGGAGGGGAACCCAGCTGGGAGAGGCAGTCTGGGGAGGGCAATGGGGCCTTTACTCTCAGTTCAGCCTTGGTCAAGCTGGATCCCCCTTCAAAGAACCCTCAGTCTCCTCCCCTGTAGAATGGGAGCAATGGTTTCTGCCCAGTTATGTGGCACATAACTGAAGGGATGGCAAGATGAGGTTCTGCATGGAGAGTGCTTTGCAAATTCCAGAGTATTTTCTGGGAGAAGCTTCTGAGGTCCCATCATCCATCCTCTGCTTCTAGACAGGCCTGTGCCTCCCCTGTTCTCCCAAAGTGGATATTCTCACGACCACCAACCCTACAAACATCCAGAGGCCACCACTACCCAACTCTTGCCCTCCCCAAACCCACTACCACAGTCACTGCCACAGGGTAAGAGGCGTTCTATCCCTTACCCACCACAGAAGTGCTTTGCGTTCCCACAACCCAGCCAATTCTCCTGTTTGTTCCCAACCTAAAGGCTTATGGAAGCAATTCTGGCCAACATAGGCCTTCAGAACCTAACTGCAGGCTACTTGTGCATCACCCTCCCACCCCACCGGCCCCCTCCATGCCCTAATGAGGAAAGGAGCCCTAATTGGGCCCCTTCACCCTAGTGGGAACTCCAGCCCTTGTATGGCCAGGGAATGTGGGCCCTCACCTCCCTCACGCTGCTCTGCTTTGCATCAGGCCCACTCCCAGCAAAGTCCACGTCCAGGTCCTGTTGCTGGGACCGGGGATAGGACTGGCAGAAATCTAAGCTTTTCACGAATCCACACGTAACATATATGTGCTCCTGCGTGTAACTCACTTCAGCCCTGATATCTACATGAAATGTTCATGCCTGTGCCCCGCTGGAGTCTGGCGGCTAAGACCGCACCGGACTGGGAGAAAGCTCTCCGATCTGGGGCAGGTGCTTTGTCTTTTCTGAGTTTAGGCGTTCTCTCTCTGAAACCTGCCATCTGTCTCCCAGGATTATTGTGCGGAGTGAACCGAAAGGGCTACCACTGCTTGGACAGCTCCAGGCATGTTCAAAACAGGAGGCATGTATTCCTCCTACACTCACATGCCCCAGCGACTCCTCACCCCAGGCAACTCTCCTCTAACAGCAGTCAATCCCCTTTGGCCTGGGCTCCAAGAAGGCAATGCAGGAAGTGCCCTCGGCAGGCTTCTAGGCCAACATTATCACCCTGCCCTTTGCTGACCGTGGCCCCTGCAAAAAGTGAATTGTGATGTGTGAGGGCCTTGGAATTGCGTAGCTGATAACTCCCCCGCCCCCAGGGCATGCCACAAGCTCCAACATCACTGATCCTGACTCTTCCTTCCCTCTGCTCACTCCTGCTAGAGCGAGCCCCACAGAGGAAGGCAAGAACACAAAAATAGATGTGCTTTTTATTAAAGACTATATATACCCATAAACATACCCAGCACCCAGATCAAGAATCGACATTACCGACATTCAGAAGGTCCCATGGTGCCCACCTCTGGGATAACCACTATACCTATTCTAGATCTTTGTGAAAATACTTTCCGTGTAGCATTCCTCATGGGCTAGGCACTAAGTATTATGCATAACCTACTGGTATAGAGACTCACTCCTCTGTAATCCCCGTGAGGAAGAAGCAGCTCATTATCATCATTCCCATTTCAGATCAGAGGGGGAGCGACTGGCTCAAGGTCACACAGCTAGTGAACAGGGAAACGGATGGAAACCCATGGGGTCTGTACACCACGCTGCCTCCCCGGCGTCCACACCCCACAGCCTAGTCTTCGGTTCAGGGCTGCCCACTTGAACCTCTCCCAGAGGTCATGAGGAGGAAAATTGTGCAGCTGAAAACAACCACACCCACCCCTGGGGCTCCTCGAGAAGGTGGGGACATGGGGGGCGTGGCGGGCAGTGGCACCCCCACTGACACCCCCCCGCGCCACCTGCAGGGGGTGCCCTGGCGCACGCCTTCCTTCCCCGCCGGGGCGAAGCGCACTTCGACCGCGACGAGCGCTGGTCCCTGAGCCGCCGCCGCGGGCGCAACCTGTTCGTGGTGCTGGCGCACGAGATCGGCCACACGCTCGGCCTGCCGCACTCGCCTGCGCCGCGCGCGCTCATGGCGCCGTACTACAAGAGGCTGGGCCGCGACGCGCTGCTCAGCTGGGACGACGTGCTTGCCGTGCAGGGCCTGTATGGTGAGCCCCCGCCCTGTCCACCGCGGGTCCCCCGTTCCAGCCCCGGGGCCCGCACGCCAGCGCGGCGAGCAGGAGCCCCCCGCCCCAAGCGCGGGAATCTGGCCTCCCCGTCACTGGTCCCTCGCGATCCCGAAGCCGCGGGCTCCCCTCACATCCCAATCAGGTCCCGCGCACCGCCCTGCCTGGCGCTCTATTCCCCAGTCCTGCCCAACCCCAGCCTCGGCCTCGGCAGTTCCTCTCCCATCGCTGCCCCATCACCCAGACCCAGTGTCCGGTCCCACCTCTTCCCCCATCCCAGCCCACATTCCTGCTCCTCTTGCCCTCCCCCAGCCTTCCCCCTCCCTGACGCTGGTGCCCGCTTCCCTCCAAGCCTGGGCCTCTGTCTGGAGGTAGACCCAGACGAGGTTACCCCCCCACACCCCGATCCCTTCCAGAATGAACTGGCCAGGGCTGCCACCCAGCCAGCCACAGCTCAGAGTGCCCAGTGCGTCGGCAGGGCCAGAGCCCTGGGTTCAAGTCACCATGGGATTCCTGATAAGCAGTTGCTCTTAGGCAAAGCATTTCCCCTCTGAGAGCTCTCAGTTTTACCTTCTGAGAAAGGGGATAATCATTGAGGCCCTGCTTACCTCACAGGGCTGTTGCGCTAGTAGGGGTACCAACTTCTCTGTGGCTTAAGAAACCTTCCGGAACAGCTGCTATTTCGTGAGTGTATACTATCTGCCGGGCACTTAACACACTCATGAGGTATCTTTTTGTCCACAGATGGGGAGAACTGGGCTCAGAGAGGTTAGGTAACTTGTCTAAGGTCACACAGCTAGAAAGTTGTAGACCACAATGCAGGACCTGGTGCCAAATTCCAAGCTTGTTGGACCCTGCCTCACTCTCATAAGTATAATGATGTAATTATTATGATTGCTCTAACTATTGCAGCCCAGACCCTGAACTCTGCCCTCATGCCATTTGTGTTGCCCAGGACTCAGGGAAGAGAACCTTGTGCCTGACTCTTGGGTGGTCCACCACTCCAGTTTTAGCTCAGTAGAGACCTCTTTCCCACACTGTTCAGAGGAGAGAAGACTTTTGAGTTTAGTGCTATGGTTAATAATAACCAAGGAAACTTTTAGACCCCCCCCACCCCCCTGCCTCTCAAACTAGATAACTATAGAAGGAACCAGAAGAGAGGTCTTGAGCCCTCCACACACGCCCCAACCAGTGTGTGTTCTCTCCCTCTTCTCTCCTTCCCCATGAAGGGAAGCCCCAGGGGGGCTCCGTGGCCATCCAGCTCCCAGGAAAACTGTTCACTGACTTTGAGGCCTGGGACCCCCACAGACCACAGGGAAGGCGCCCCGAAATCCTGGGTCCTAAATATTGCCACTCTTCCTTTGATGCCATCACTGTAGGTAAGATGGTCCCATCTGTGCCTCACTGCTTTTTTCTTCCTCCTCCACATCTCCAGGGGTCTCCAGCGCTGGAATACGAGGTGGGGTTAAGAATTAAAAAGTCCGGGGTGCCTGGGTGGCTCAGTGGGTTAAGCCTCTGCCTTCAGCTCAGGTCATGATCTCGGGGTCCTGGGATCGAGCCCCACATCGGGCTCTCTGCTCCATGGAGAGCCTGTTTCCTCCTCTCTCTCTCTCTGCCTGCCACTCTGCCTACTTGTGATCTCTATCTGTCAAATAAATAAATAAAAATCTTAAAAAAAAAAAAAAAAGAAAGAATCCAGAAATCCCAAGCCACAAGCATTCTGCAGGGGTAGCAAGCCAATGCCAAGCAAAACCCTTGCTTCCTCCTGCATGCCTTCCCCAGCTGTGCTCGCTACATCCTCTCTCCTGAGTCTGGGAAGCTGGTTCTAGGAAAGCACCTTCCCTAGAAAGAAGGCGAGAGGCTGATGGTCACTCAACTCTCTTGTCTCCGGACAGATGGGCAACAGAGACTGTACATTTTTCAAGGAAGCCACTTCTGGGAGGTGTCCGCGGATGGCAATGTCTCAGAGCCACGCCCACTACAGGAAAGGTGGGCGGGGCTGCCCCCCCACATTGAGGCTGCTGCCGTATCATTGGACAGTGGAGACTTCTACTTCTTCAAAGGTACCAGCCTTGGGGCAGATGAGAAAATTGAGGCCTAGAGGAGGGAGGTGTTCTCTCCCAGGTCAAAAAAGGGGTGGAGTCCCGATTCCACTCTGAACCTGTGGCCCCAGGGAACTCTACCAGGAGGTTCCTTCAGTGATGGATTGCGGGGCATGGGTGTTGAGGTTGTCCCAGAGAGAGGGTGGGAGAGCTGCAGAGGAGGAGAGCAGAGGACCACTCCTGAGCTCTGCAGTCCAGCAGAAGAATCCTGCTTCCTTGGAATCCTGGCTGTGTGAGGTTGGGCCTGTCACTTGGACTTGAATTATCTCGAATGGGAAAAATAATCCCTCAAGTGTGTTGGGGAAGGAGGATTAAAACATGTCACAAGGAGTGTGCAGTATATTTGGGTAAATAGTTTCACTCATCCAACAAATATTGAGTGCCTTTCACGCATCAGACACAGTTGGGAGTGTTGGGATACAGTCGTGAACAAAACAGAAATTCCTGCCCTCATAGAACTATCCGCAGAAATGGTGGTGACTGGCCTTCCCTGTGGTCCACTGCCCATTCAGGGAGATGCCCCCGCAGCGCTGTCTGCCCTCTGCTGACACCTGCTGGAAGTTGGCCACTTACTAGTACTGTGAGATCCATTTTGATGATCACAAGTACTGACCACGTTGGGCTCCAACATGAGGGGGAACACGGGTCTGGGGGGACAGAGGTGAGGTGGAGGACCAAAGGGTGACAGCCATCAGCTCACCCTGGATCTCCCGATGCCCTACAGGGAGCCGATGCTGGAGGTTCCGGGGCCCCAAGCCAGTGTGGAGTTCACCACAGCTGTGCAGGGCAGGGGGCCTGCCCCGCCACCCCGACGCTGCCCTCTTCTTCCCTCCTCTGGGCCGACTGGTCCTCTTCAAGGGTGCCCGCTACTATGTGCTGGCCCCAGACGGACTGCAGGTGGAGCCCTACTACCCCCGAGGCCTGCGGGACTGGGGTGGTGTCCCCGAGGAGGTCAGCGGTGCCCTGCCACGGCTGGATGGCTCAATCATCTTCTTCAGAGATGACCGCTACTGGCGCCTTGACCAGGCCAAACTACGGGTGACCACCTCAGGCCGCTGGGCCGCAGAGCTGCCCTGGATGGGCTGCTGGCATGCCAATTCGGGGGGCGCCCTCTTCTGAAGATGCTCCCACCGCTTAGTGAATTGCTGGTGCCCTCGTGGCCAACGTGTATCCTCTGCCCCAGGAGAAGGACCTGTCTTGGAAGCCTCCGAGCCTCCCTGCACAAGACCAGGCAGGAAAGTTAGCATTTGTGCCCTGGAGAATGGCTTTGTGCTCTTCAGACATCGATCTTTGTGGGATCAATCCAGGAGAAACCAGAAAGGGTGTCCAACCCCACAGCCCTTCCCCTGAAGGACCCTCCTCCCCAAGCCTTAGGGATTTTGTTTCTTCTGCTAAAGGCACACTTCTGTCTGGGAGGCAACAGCACTGGGCGGCCAGGGAGGGTGCAGAACTCGATGGAGAGGTTGGGACCACTTTGCAAGACTGTTTCCTTCCTCTCAGGACCTCCTGGCTCAGTTTTTGGAGAATTGTGTCTTTTTAAATGAGAAGCCTCACCTCCAGGAAACGGGTGGGTTGGGTACAAGGATTTCCAACCTCAGAGAGCCTTGGGGGTGATAGTGGGAGGTCAGCACCCGGAGCAAGAGGGAGACTGATGCAGGCCTGCTGGGCGCCATTTGGGGGGGGTGGCTGAAATAAAGCGGAGCCCCCAGCTCGTGGGCCCCAAAGCAGGCATCAGCCTTCCTTGGAATGGTTTCCAGTGAGAGCAGGTGGGGCACGGATGCTGGAGAGGCTGGAACCACGTTCTTTTCCATCCAAGCCAAGACTACAGACTGTGAGTCCTCGTGATGGGGAGAGGTGGCCTGAAAAAGCAAAATGTCCCCATCCTTCCTCACCCCCAGGCTAGCTGGGGAGCCAGGGGTGGCAGGGAGAAGATGGGGCCTCTCTGGAGGGCAGTGCTGCTGCAGGCGCTGGGGTCCCTGCAGGCTAGGGGAGGCCTGGTGCTTACAATGGCCCCATTCTTCAGGCCACACACGCAGCGTTCCAGGAGCTGGCTGGCTGGCCAAGAATAGCTGGGATTCCTGGAGAAGGAACCAGCTCTCCAGCCTCTCTTGTCTTCGGCCTCAGCCAATCTCAGCGTTTCAGCATCTGGTTCTCTTGTCCTCCCTGCCCCCCACCCCCCACCCCACACACCTGCCAGTGCCTCATTTGCACAAACACTGACCTCAGCAAGACCAGGCTTCCAGGGGAAGGGGAGAATGACTGGCAAGATTCAGCCCTCATCTCCCCAGGGGCATTCCTGGCCCTCTGCCTTCCTTTTCTTCTCTGTGCGGTAGGGGGTGGGGGTGGGGGGGTGGCCTTTGACTGCCCTTGGATGCAAGTGCTTTGTTCCACCCTGTCCTGGGGGAGATGGAGGGAGAAGGCGCTCTGCCTGCCCTTCTCCCTCTGACCTGAACCCTGGGGAAGGCGAATGAGGGTCTTTATAACCCTCAAGGGAGCCACCTGGCCCCACTTCAAGGCTCTGACATTTTGTTAGAGGTTTTATTGGGTGATTGGAAAGGCAGGGGCAAGTTTCTCAGCCGCGAGGGAACCCAGGGGTTAGTTTCTCTAGGCGACGCCTCTGCCCACTGGGCCAGAGGACCTGATCTACCCCGGAGATATGAGCCTGCGCCAGGGGATGCGAGTCAGGCGGGCGGGAGGTACTGGGTGCCGCTCGGAGGGGAGCTCTCGGGAGGCGCTCCAGGTGACATTGGGCTCAGCTTTGGGTGGCGCACGGTGACAGGTAGGAACGCCCGCGGCGACCGTGGGCCGGCCTGCGGGTTTGGAGAAGGCGTTCTGGGAAGGAAGGGGCAGTTCTGTGGAGTGTGCGGGAGAGCGCTCCACATCGGAGAAGAGGAGGTGGTGGCGGAGAGGCCGGGGTCAGGCGCAGACGGAGGGCACCAGGGTTGGCGGCGGGCGCGCTCAGGGGCACCTGGCGGCCCCCGCGCCCCCCGAAGCCCGCGCCTTACGTGGACTGGAGTGCTCCAGAATGCAGTGCGCCACGTAGGCCGGGTGGCTGTGCAGGTTCCTGCACTTCTTGCAGAAAAGGATCTCGCAGCGCGCACAGCCCCCCGCGCGAGGAGGCCGGCGCCTCGTCTCCAGCACGCAAGGCGGCTCCGGGAGGCTCCTCTTCCTGCGTGGGGCCCGGGTCGCTCAGTGCCCCGCGCCGTCCCTTCCCGCCGGGACGCTCGGTGCCTCCCCCCGCGGTCCCCTCCCGCCGGGACGCTCAGTGGCCCCCGCGGTCCGCTCCCGCCGCCCGCCTCAGCTGGGGTGCGCCCTCACCTGTCCGCGGGAGCCGCCAGGCCGCCCAGCAGCGCGAGCGGCCCGAGCCAGCCCCAGAAGCCGCTGTCCGCGCGTCGCAGCAGCGCCACCTGCTGGGTACTGGACTCCTGGCGCAACGGGCAGTAGGACACCGAGCCTCTCTCGCGGCCCTCGCCGCCCTCCGCCTCCCCGCGCGGCGCCTCGCCCTCCGCCCCACTCTGCTCCCGCGGCCTCGCTGCCGCCGCCTCCTCCTCCTCCTCGTCCTCTTCTTCTTCCCCTTCCTCCGACCCCTCCTCTGCGGCCGCCTCCGCCTCGCTGGACGGCGGCTCGGCCAGTTCCTTCTTCCACAAGGGGGTCTTCACTCCTGCGGGGCGGGTGGGGGCGGGGGTCAGCGCAGGCCCTCTGTCCCCCGGGAAGAGCCGGGTACCCCGACTGCTGGCCAAAGCCCGACACCCCCACCCCCAAAAAAGGCAGGCGCCTGAAGGACCGTGTGCACGGACTGCCCTAGGCTAGCAGGATCCCAAAGCGAGGATTACAGAGTGTGCAGGGTGATTTCCAGGGTGAGACCGGGCCTGCCGGGCTGCCTCCCATTTCCCAGGTTTCTAGGCTTCCTCGCTGAGGATTCGGAGCAAGTCACGTCGCTTCTGTCCAGCTCCGTGTTCCTATCCGTAAAAGTAATGCTCATCTCCCGGGGGGCTGTGAGGCAGGTAGCAGGTCTCTGTCAAGTGCCCAGCCCAAGGCTGGCCTTAAGCCCAGACGTGGCAGCATCTCGGAGGAGAGAACCCACGGGAGGCGCGCGCACACATACAGACACACACACACACACACACACACACACACACCACCACCACCACCACCACCACCACCACCACCGGCAGACCAGTTAGGAAAAGGCTGCCCTGGGAGTGAGCCAGTTAGGAAAA
Source organism: Lontra canadensis (assembly GCF_010015895.1). Lineage (NCBI taxonomy): Eukaryota > Metazoa > Chordata > Mammalia > Carnivora > Mustelidae > Lontra > Lontra canadensis. The sequence continues at coordinate 2,616,952 of NW_022631131.1, read as the reverse complement.
GGTGTTTGTTCTTCCTTCCAGACTTGATCCCAGTTACCAGCTGGATTTCAGCCACCAGTGTCCCTCCAGCCTTCTGTAGAGCACAAACTTCGGAACTCAGAACAGTAATCGTGGCAGGCTGGACGCTGTGGGATTGCCATGGGAAGTAACCTGGCCTCTCCGGGGCAGGACTCCACCACTCAGCAACCTCCTACCCTCCCCCCTAGAACAACTCTGTATTTGTGCTCCTCTTTGCTGGATTGGGGAGCTAGACTTCCACGGAAAAGCAGGGAGATGAGGGCTGGGGAGACACCACTGTGGTTTGCCCTGGAAAGCTCAAGAGAATTCCTATTGGTCTCTGCCCATCCTGTTTAAAAGAGGCTGGGGACAAAGGAGCATGACACAATTAGTGTTCTAGCTCACATGTACTGAGCACCAGCTGTATCCAGTCACTGTGAGAAATTCTTCACACATTGTGCCCCTTCATTTTCACAACCACCTCAGGTAGGGGGGAGGGAGGTAACCAAGGGGACTCTGAATTTCATCCAAGATTTCCAAAAGCATTCCCAAAAAAGTTGTTTCAAAGAATCTGCCAGTTCTCGATGTTGCTGAAGCTGGAAAACCAGGGTCTGCGGCACTTTTTGTTAGAAAACACACTAAGGAGCCTTTTGGTTGTGAAAGGCAGGCTTAGTGCACAGCCAGAAACAGATGCTGGAAATTTTTTGAGAGAAGTGGGAATAGGAAATGAGGTTAGAAAGGAAGGTTGGGACTTTGGGTGCTAGGCTATGGAGTTCCGAGTCTGCCCTTCAGGAGTGGGGAGCCGCTGAGCATTCTGATGGAGGGCCGTGCTCAGAGCTGTGTTTTAGGATGGTCTCTCTACAGGACAAAGACACCCACATAGGCATTGTCACAGCAGTCCCTGCCAGAGAAGACAAAGGTCCAAACAGCAGCAAGGAAGATGAAGGAGATGTCAGGAATATTCAGGAAAGAGAGAGAAGAGGTCTTGTACAAGTAACTGAGAAAAAGCTGGACTTCTTCTCTGGGGTCGTCATGGTGATGGATGAGCTGGTCCACACTGGGTTTGCAGCCACACTTGACAGGAGTCAATGGGCCTGTCCTCAGTCTCCAGCCCATCTCCAGCACCACTCACCATGCTTATCCATTCTTCCTAAGGCTGTGCTGCCCTCTCCTCCGGATCAGAGACTGAGATGAGACAGAGTTCCCAGAACGCGTGGAACTTTATCTGATCTCTAGGGCCTTTGTTGGATCACAAGGGGTGGGGCTGGAACTTCACCTGCCCTTAGGGTTCTACCCAGGAATAGCTGCCTTTTCTAGAACCTCCAAGAGCACTTGAAATCCAGGTGCCCCCTCACCTTCCCTCTTGGCAAGGGATTAAAGGGGAGAAAGGGGTGACTTTGGCTGCCAGTAGACTGGGTTGCAATCCCAGCTTTGTCATATAAATGTAAGAGCTATGTGACCTTCAGCATGTTGTCTGACCCTCAGTCTCTTCATCTGTAAATCAGAGACAGTCACACAGTACCAGACTTTACCTGGCCCACAGAAAGCCCTCCAAGCATTATGTTTACTTGTATCATTATGTTCTCTCCTCCCCTTTCTGTCTTTTCTCTATCCTTCCTCTCCCTGGCTCCCCACTCCCCTTACTTCCAGCTCATTGCCTTAGCTCCGAGAAGCCGAGGAAATGCCTCTAAGTCCAGTAGGAAGCAGGGTCCAGGCAAGAGGTGGGTGTAGCTCCTGAATGTCGTGTATGTGTCTGTGAGAATTGGAGCAGGGGGAGGGAATAAAATCATGGGGCCTTGGAAACACAACTTATTTTCCAGGCCTTCTCAGAGGTGTGTGTTGTCAGAGACAGGAGTAGGCAGAGGGCTCAGAGGATGCAAACCCAGCTCTGGAGAGCCTCCGTCTGAGGGAAAAATGACTTGGTTTCCATCCAAGTCTGAGGGTGGAGGGGAGTGGGGTCTCCCAGTTTGAGGGAAGCTGGTGGGTGGGATATAGAACAAGGAGCATAGAACAGCTCTTGGGAATCTGCTAGTCACAGAGGGGCCAACCTGTCAAGAACTGGGAGGGGTCTGAACTTGACTCCTCTTGCATGCTAGCGAGTTTGCTTGCCAGGGCGTCCAGGGTGTGCCAAAAACATGAGGCTCCTGGATCAGAGACAAAGGACTGGATTCCTCGTGGTACAGCAGCAGCCTATTCCTGTCGGCACTGCCTGCCCCTTGTCCCCTGGGTGCCATGGGGTTGGGCCCGTGAATGCCTGCACATGGGGGGTTCTGCATCACCAGAGAAGCTCTGAGCGTAGCAACCTAAATCTTCTATAACGGGCAGCACACAAGTCTGCACTTTGCTCCAGAAAGAGAGGCCATCACTATTCTCCAAGATTGTTCACTCTATTAAACACCCTTGAAAAGTCAGCGCCTCTATTTGTGAGACAAAGCAGAATTGCAAAAGGCCCATGGAGAATTGTCTCCCAGTAAACCCATTCTCCTTATGTTTACTAAAAGAACCACTGTGGCTCTGGATGGCAAAACTCTAAAGCTCACTCTGACTAATTTAAAGAGAAAGAATAGTGGAAGCTCACAGAATGGCCAGAAGGCTTGGCAATTGGACAGGAACTCTAGAGGGATTGTGAACACAGCCAAGATCCCACCACAGGAACGCCCCAATTGAGAAGCCACTGTGGGGGCCACCCCTGGCCACTGGCACCAGGAACGACCTTCTTGAGTCACCACCTAAGATTTAATGTCCCTGGTGCCCCAGGCACCTCCAAACCACTGAGGCTAGGTAGTGGCTTTTAGGGAACATCCTGCCAAGAATCACAAAAGGGGGTTCCTCTGGTCTGGTCATTGATTTCATCCTGCCTCTCCCCCTTGGTTCTGCCCAGAAGCCCTTTATAATCCTTAGGGTGTCCATTCATTGTTGTTGGGTTGTTGTGTGGGTTTTTTTTTTTTTTTTCCCATTCACTCTTCTCAGGGATATTTTGGGTTTTGTGGGACCTTTCTAAAAAGTTGGATTGTTATAACAAACAAATACCAGCATAAAGCCACATGGGAAATTGATCACAGAGTCGTAATACGGTCTGCAGTGAAAGCAGGACAACAGGTAGTTGTTGTCACGACAACAACAGTTGTTGTCACGACCAAAACAGAAAGAAAGGTTCCTCAGGGCCAGGACTTCTCAGAAACCCTCCAGCAGGCTTCTTTGAGCCTCAACTGGCCAGAACTGAGGCATGCACCCCTCCTAAGCCATTTGAGAAAAGAAACAGGAGGGCCAAGATTGACCTGGCCTGGTTGTAATTAATACTTTTGGTCAAGTAGGCCTCAGGGAGTATAGTTATAAAATAATCTTTTTTTTTTTTTTTTTTTTTGCCTCCTGTAGTCCCTTTAAACCTGCTCAAGGGGAAGAAAGCTTCCTTCCCTTGTCCCTGGAGGACAATTCAGACAGGTCTTATGAATTGTTCAGGCCACAGAAAAGTGGGCACTGTGGTCACTGAAAGCTGATACAATGTTACCTCTCCCCCCAGCTGGGACCTGCCATGACCGGTGGCCACAGTGTGATGGGGTGACAGGCAGAAGACGTGGTCCTCCCTCCCTCTTGCTCTGCCTCTCCTTCCTTCTCAGCTGACCCACCACTGCTGTTTGCCTTTCCTGCCCTCATCCAGGCAGTCTCTTGGGTCTAGGAAGATACACTGGGTTCTGGGGGTCACTCATCCCCCCTGCACCCCCAGGAATCCTCTGGTCCACTGCCAGCTCCCCCTCTACTGAGGTCTTCCCCTCTATTGACCTCTCCCTTGGCGGAGCGGCACACAGGAAGCACTCACCCATCCTCTGTTCCAGCTCTGAGGAGACTGCTTGCTGATTCCAGCGCAGCCCTCTCCTTGGTCTCCAGCATGGAGCAGCTAGCAGGCCCAGAGTTTGCATTTTCTGTCTCCCACACAGGAGTCAGACAGACAAGTTCATTGAGTCTCCCTAGTGATGGGGGATGAACGTCTAGTTCTCTGACTGGTCCCACTGAAGCCCTTCTCTCTGCTTCTCCCCTTGTTGAGGCTCAGTCGGTTAAGCGTCTGCCTTTACCTCAGGTCATGATCTCAGGGTCCTGGGATCGAGCCCCGCATCGGGCTCTCTGCTCAGCGGGGAGCCTGCTTCCTCCTCTCTCTCTGCCTGCCTTTCCTCCTGCTTGTGATCTCTGTCTGCCAAATAAATAAAATCTTAAAAAAATAAAACAAACAGTTATTCTTTTGCAATTCTGAAGGTCAGAAGTCTGAAATGAGTCTTACGGGACTAAAATCGAGGCACTGGCCAGGCTGGTTCTTTCTGGAGACTCCATGGGAGAATCAGCTCCTTGCTTCTTCCAACTTCCAGAGGCTGCAGAGTGCCTGGCTTGCGACCCCCTTGATCTCCGCTTGACCGGCACATCTCTCCTACTTCTGCAGTCAGGCCACCCTCCGCCCCATACTTGTGATCACATTTCATGTCGGCCTTGACAATCTGGATGAGCTACACAGTCCCTTTGGCCCTCTAAGGGGACATCCACAGTTTCTGGGCATGAGGACACAGCTCTCTGTGGGGGCCATTCTGTGGCCTGCCATGAGACCCACAGCACAGATGCAATTCTCTGCAAACCGTCTCCCGCTCTGCAACAGCTTAACTCTTGACAGAGTCTAGTGGGAGAGAAATCTGAGCATCAAGTGGCCGCTTTTGGATAATGCCTCAATTAAGAGTGCATACAGTCTTTTGGGGTTTGCTGCCTCTACTGTGTCTTGGAGCCTCAGCAGAAACGTCAATCTTCGCTCTGCCACGACTGACTTGAACCTACCAGGGTTCCTCTTCTGGGGCTGGGGCCCACCTTCCCGCATTTCAAGGAAGCTCCAGATACTACCTGAACATAATAGGATTTTATTAGCACACATGAAAAAACAACTAGCCCTTCTGTACAGGGATAACCAGCCTCTAGGAAGGTTCCCCATGGCCCCTGACTCCTGGAATTTGTGTTCCAATACAGTGCCCTCCCATGTAAGGCCGACCTGGGTGACCAATGGGTTATCGTGGAAATGACAGCATGACTTTCCAGGCTGGGCAGTGAAGACACTGGCTTCTGTCTTGCTCTCTCCCCCTGGGGAAGACCAGCTGCCACTTTGCCAGGACGCCCAGTGGACCCTATGGAGAGGTCTGTAGCGGGAGATAGAGAGGCTTCCTGCCCACCTCAGTTTTCTTGTTCCCTCATCCACGAAATGGACACAATAATCACGGTCCTGATGCCTTTTGAAAATAATTGAAAGGAAATTATCTCCAAAAGTTAAAGAAAAGTGCCGCCTCATCTGGGCGTCCATGTCCCCTCTGCCTCATACCCTAGCTCCTGTCTGGAGGTTTCGCACTGGCTGTTCCCTCTGCCCACACACCCTCCCCGCCCCCCATACCTGCAGGGCCTGCTTCCTCATTACCCTCATGCCTCTGTTCAAATATCACCACGTCAGTGAGGCTTTCCCTTGACAAGCTCACATAAAATGCCACACACTGTCCCATCTCCCTTAGTGCTTTCCTTTTCTCCCTGGTATTTATCGCCATCTGACTTATTGTGGATTCACGTGTTTGTCACCTGTCACCCGTCCCACCCCCCAACATGTACGGAGCCTCCATATTGTTCTCTCTTCAGGCCTGTAATAGTGCCTGGCACATAGGAGGAACTTCCGAATATTTACTGACGGAGAGCTTTGCTGTGGCCAGGGTGAAGTGCTGCGGTTTTGACAGCGCACAGCCGGCTCTAGAGGAATCCTGTGGTTAGAGTGGGGGATGGAGCAGGTTCTCAGAGAAAGCAGGGATCACGGGGCATCAGCAGGGCTGCTGGGAGAATCAGCGAGAGCTGGGACCCACCCCGCCCCGAGTGGGCGCGTGTCCTGAAACTTTCCACCTACATCATTCCTTTACTCCTCAGAGCACCCCAGAGGTCGACACTATTCCCCTTGTACAGCTGAGGAAACTAAGGCACAGAGGGGCAAGGTGGCATATGAAGGTCACAGAGGGATACAGGGAAGGGGCCAGGCGTGAAGTCATGTCTTCAGACTACTGCGCCGTGTCTCCTTCAGCCCCACCTTACAGTGCTCGCTAAACACCAAGGGGCTCAGCAACCCCGGCCCTGATTTCCTCCCCCACTCCCTAGCCCCCCAAAGCTTCATCCTTCAACCCAGGGAGAGAAACCAGCCCCGACCTCTCCTCCCTGCTCCGAGGGTCAGGGCAGGCTGTGCGGGGCAGTCCTTGGCTGGCTGCCTCGAGGGTTAAGGAAGAGTGTTTGTAGCAGCACTGTCTCCAAGGAGAGGAGGGGAAAATAGAGTGGGGAGGCTGACAGCAGGGCTCCGGGGCTCCGCTTCCGCTGCTGCTGCTGCCCTCGGCCGCTGGGGGGTGGGAGGCAGCCTGCTGGACCAGTCTAGTCCTGGGGGGGAGAGAGCAGTGTCCTCACCTCCATCTGTCCTGGGAGGTGACGAATTCTGGGCGAACTGGGCAGCCCGAGAGTGAGGTCACTGCAGGGCCACCAAGTAGGGAAAGTTCCGGCAGGCATTGAGGAATGTGGGGGGGCGGGGGCCGGGCCAAGGCTGGCGGCAAGTAGCAGAACCGGAAGTCCTGGGCTCACGGAGGGTAGAAGGGGCACCCCAGAGTCAGGGAGAACCAGCCAAGGCCCAGCAGGTAGCAGGAGTGAAGACAGGTACCCATCTCCTCCCTGCTGAGGGTCCAACCATGCCCCGGCCTGGAGGACGCAGGAGGAGGCCTGGGACCCTGGGGCCACCAGTGCATAGCATCCGGCCCTTTAAGTCCAGCGAGCAGTACCTGGAAGCCATGATGGAGGACTTGGCTGAGTGGCTTCGGGATCTCTACGGGCTGGACATCGACACCTCCAACTTCCTGCAGGTCCTGGAGACAGGCTTGGTGCTGTGCCGGCATGCCAACGCCATCACTGAGGCTGCCCTGGCCTTCCTGGCTGAGGCACCTGCCCGAGCCCAAAGGATTCCCCTGCCTCGGGCTGGGGTTTCCTGCAATGAGGCCGCCCAGCCAGGTACCTTCCAGGCCCGGGACAACGTCTCCAACTTCATCCAGTGGTGTCGAAAGGAGATGGGCATCCAAGGTAAACCATTCTGCCTCCCCCTCCTCACGCCCCTATCCTGCCAGACCCACCTCCTCTCTAAGTCTTCAGCACCAGAAGTCAGGAGCCAGGTCCTCTTTCCTCATTGACTTTGAGCCAATAAATAAATGTGTTGATTGAATGATACCCTCATTCAACAAACATACGCTTAGTCCCTATATCCTTTGTGCTGGGCACAAAGGACCAAGAGGACTGAGACTCAGTGTCCAAAGAGTTCATGCTAGGAAGAGAGACAGATGAACAGATTCACAAATTACAGCCCAGTGTGCTAAAAGCCCCAAACAGAAGTCTATGTGTTGAGGAGCCAGGGGAGGAAACAGGTGGGTAGTGGGGGCCAAGAAAGGCCACTCAGAGGAGGAAGATTTAAGCTGAGTTTTGGGGAACAAATAGAATTTTGTGGGAAAGGGAATTCTAGGCAGGGGACAGCAGGGGCAAAGGCACAAAGAAGGTGCTGTGTTTGGATGACTGGGAGAAGCCAGGGTGGGGGAGGGCACAGGGTGGGCTGGGGGGAGGACAGGGAGGCAAGCGGACATTAGGGTGGGGCCAGCTGTGCTGAAGCTTGTGAGGTACAGGCGAGGGACAGAACAGGGTCCCTCATCTCCTAGGCCTAGTGGGATGAAGCTGGATGCTGTGCCATCCTCCAGGCCAAAAGGAGTGTGAGGTGAGGCAGAGGGAAGAGTCAGGCCCAGCTCCTGGCTGCTGGCAAGGCAGTGCAAAGCAGGACCGCAGGCTGAGAAAAGCCAGTGTCTGACTGAGCACCTCCCATGTAGCCGGATCCTGGCTGCAGACACCTAATGACTGTCTTCACAGCAACCCCCTGAAATAGTCTACATCCCACTTTACAGAGGAGCAGACTGAGGCTCAGGGACTAGCCCAAGGACACACAGCTGCTGGGTGGGAGAATCAGGACTCCAATTCGGGCAGTCAGGCTCAACCTTGTGTTACATGTGGGCTGAGGGCTGCGTTCCAGATGTTTGCTGGATATTAGAGACGAGCCTCGCGGGTGGGAGGCAGAACAAACTGCTTCTTACTCCTAGACCCCTATTGCCAAACGGAGTAGAGAGAAGGGCAAGGTGGGGCTAGTCCACAGGGGGGCTCCGGGCTTCTCTGCTTGGCTGTGTCACCTCTTCTCACCCCAGCCTGTCCTGTTAGGCAGGCCATCTACTCTGCCCTGAGTGACTGAACAGTTCTGCTCAGACCCCTCCTAGGGGCCGGCCTGACTCCCAGACCGGGCGACCGAGCCCCACCCCCACCTACCCCTCCGTGGTGCCTCCAGCCCGCGCCTGGGACCGCCCCAGGGCCCTACCAGCTACTCTGCTGGGCGGAGGTCAGCAGGGGTCTCAGGCTGCCTGCTCCCCCTCCCCTCTCCGCCCCGCTCGCCAGAGGTGGTGATGTTCGAGACCGAGGACCTGGTGCTACGCAAGAACGTGAAGAACGTGGTGCTGTGCTTGCTGGAGCTGGGCCGCCGAGCCTGGCGCTTCGGCGTGGCGGCGCCCACCCTGGTGCGGCTGGAGGATGAGATCGACGAGGAGCTGCGGCAGGAGCTGGCCCTTCCCCCGCCGGACCCGCCGCCGCCCGAGCCCCCCGCGCGGCGGCCCTGCCACTTCCGCCACCTGGACCAGCTGGTGAGGGGCTCTGGACACGCCCTCCAGGCCCCGCCCCGCCCCGCCCCGCCGGCCCCGCCCCCTCCCCGCGGCGCGCGCGGGTCGGAGCCGCCTACTTTTCGAGCCCCAGCGCACGCCCCCCCCCCGACAGCGAATGAATTCTCGGTGCGGCTTTGATTCAGCCGTGTTCCACTCGGGGCCTCGATCCTCATCACATATCGCCCCAGCTAAGCTGCTTGTTACGTTTTCATCAAAATCCCGCGCTCTGGATCTGTCCCACCGAGCCCCCGCCACACGGCTATTGAGAACACAGCCTCTGGCACCGTCTCCGACGCCTTGGTTCAAGTCTTAGTTCCACTGTTCCGCGGCTGTGTGCCTTGGGGCAAATTATTTAACCTCTCTGTGCCTCGGTTCCCTTATCGGTAGCATGGAGGTGTAATTAATCCCCTCTTTCTATGGCCGCTGAATATTAAATGAGCCAGCGTATAGGAAGTACTCGGAACAGTGTCTGGCACCGAGGGGGCGCTGCATAGGAGGTTACTGGGATTAACCCGTCTCTACTACCCAGGAGTCGAGCTCAGGGAGGTTCCTTAACTTGCCCAAGGCCTGTGGTGCGGTGGAGGCAGGACTCCAGCCGAAGCCTGTCAGATTTCAAGGTCCACCTTCTTAATCATTTCTCCACTGACCCACAAGGGCACTTGGACTATAGGCACTCGAGGTCTCCTTCTCAGTGGACATTAAAAGTCTTCTGCACTCGCTTCTCAGCCCCCAGCCCTGACCTCGGCAGAAACTTGGAGGCTGGCTCTGGGGACAGGCAGGCTCCCTCTCATTGGGCTTGACCCAGGGTAGGGGGTAGGGAGCTTGGGCACCTGTGCAGAGGGGAGACTGAGCCCTTTATCACTGCCCACAGGTTCGGAGCCTCGTGAGCCGCTGCACGTGCCCAGTTCAGTTCTCCATGGTCAAAGTGTCTGAGGGGAAGTACCGCGTGGGGGACTCTAACACCCTCATCTTCATCCGGGTAAGTCTGGGGACTGGAGTTGGGGTGTCCCCTGGATCAGCAGAATAGGGATGCCTTTCATGGGACTTTGCCCAGGACTGAGGGCAAGGACAGGAAGTCACCATTCACCCCAGTCTATCAGGCCTTGGAGCTCTCTTTCTCTCCCTTGTGGAATTCCCGGAATATTGTTGGCAAAGTTGGTGATCCTGCCCCTTCCTCCCATTAGGGCAGCCAGAACCCTGCCCCCCATCTTCTCCACCTTAGCCCAGTGCAGACGGGTGTCCAGGCAGCAATGGAGTATGACAGATATTCCTGAATGTCCTTTGCCTCCACTCCCTCCACATGCTTGGTCAGAGCAAGGGGCATGAGAACCCCAAGTTTGTGTTCAGTGCACAGCCCAGCCACACAGGCCCCATCGTCCATAGCTCACATGCTTGGCTTGGTATATCCTGCAGAGTGAGCAGCAGTCCAGATGTGAGATGTGCCCCTCGCTGCCCATCCCCTCATAACCGGTCACACCTCACCAGAAACAGACTGTACCTAGAGGCTTGGCCAAGCCCTCTCCTTGATCGCAGGCCATTAGTGGAGACGGAGCCAGCTTCCTGGGTCCTCACCCAGACCCTGAACCAAGAGCTCTCTGAAGTAGGTCAAGACAAGGAATTTCAGCTGAGGAAATGGAAACCTGGAGAGACTGTGACCTGTCCCAGGGTCCCAGAATGGGGTGGATGGCACTCCCAGGATTCTTTGACACACTCATTACAGAGCAAAGCGGGACCACTTTTTTAGAGATGGGGGTGGGGTGGGTGAGCAGGACATAGAGGGAGAGAGAGTGTCCCGGGCAAACTCCGCACTCAGCACAGAGCCCGATGTAGGGCTTGATCTTACAACCCTGAGATAGACTTGATAGATAGACTTGAGCCAAAATCAAGAGTCAGACATTTAACCAACTGAGCCACCCAGGTGCCCCTGGGCCACATTTCTGATACAGGCATGTGCAGGTGAAAATCTCTTTCCAGTGAAGGGAGAGAAGAGAGTGCTCCGGGGCCAGGGTGCACAGTGCTTGTGAGATCCCTCGTCTAGCTGTGGGGCAACTCTGTTTGTCAGCCTGTTTGTCAGACTGGCCGCCACCCTTGACAACATGTGTTATCCGATGCTAGTTGTGGAGGAGAGGCAGGCTGCAAAATACACAACACCCCCCCCCCAACAATACACCTGTGCAAGGAGAACCTTCGTGATCGTGTGTTCATGGATAAGAGTGCCTCCTGGAAAACAGTAGGCTACTCCCAGAAGAGGAGACGCCCTCCATCCTGCCCCCAACCTCATTCTTGTCCCCTACAGATCCTCCGGAACCACGTGATGGTGCGTGTGGGGGGCGGCTGGGACACCCTCAGCCATTATCTGGACAAACATGACCCCTGCCGGTGCACATCCCTCTGTGAGTCCCCTGAGAGTCCGTCCCTTCCCTGTGGCTCTGGGTCGGGAGGCCAGAAGCAGAGGTAGGAAGTAGGTCTGATCTCCAGGAGCAAAAAGTATGTGGGGATGGAGAAAGGAAGATACTATAGAAGGTACTGGTGTGTGTGTGTGTGTGTGTGTGTGTGTGTGTGTGTGTGTGTGTGTGTGTGTTTTAAAGGTACTGGTATGACGAGGGAGGCAGCCCTAGTGCAATACGAGTCATAGCCACAAGATGACGCCAAACACACAGAATCAGCATTTGGTCAGGAGCCTCTTGGCAGGGCTGAGGTCTGGCTTTGTTGTGCATGGTGGTGGCACCAAGTATGACTTGGAGGGTTCTTTAGTCCTCCGGTAACCTCCATTAGCACCCTGAACTGGGCCCCCTGACCAGATTTCGTCCCCTGAACTCTTATAAGGAAGTTCTGGCACTGCCACTGTAGGTCCTATTGTCTCTAATGTGGGTTCGGGGCATGGGGCAGCTAGGGCAGAACAGTGGGCCTTATCAGCAGGAACTTAACCCATTCCTCCTCTCTTCTCTCTTGGGGGGACTGTGTGGGTAGCACACAAGACGGGCAGTTTCCAGAAGCCCCCCGTCCCAACGGTGCAGCATGAGGTGAGGGTGCAGGATGGGCCCTCGCAGCCCCAACCTACGATGACGATCAGCCGTTCCCAGAGCCCGCTGCCCCCCGTGGACTGGAAGACATATACCTCTTCAGGCCGGAAGCTGAGGCCCCCAGCCTCCTCCTCCCCTAGAGCCCACAGTAAACGGGGAGCAGAGGCGGGAATTCCCAGAGAGACAACACCATTCCTGAGGTATAAGGGAGAGGGGCAGAGCAGGGTTTCTGTCTTCTTTGGAGTTCACATTCTCAGCAGGCCCCCCCACCATGATAAAGGAAGCAGGTCTCCTGGCGGTGCCCCTACCCCAGGTGTTCAGAACCAAAAAGGCACCCAGTCAGTACCATTGGGATCATCTAGCTTTTTTGTACACCCTCCCATTACATAGATGAAGAAGCTAAGGCCCATAAAGGCCCATAGAGATTTCCCAAGGACCTTCTGCAATTTCACAGTAGAACACACACTCAGACGCCCCCTCCCCCAAGGTTGGGGAGTTGTAGTTGTGGGACCTGAAATAACCCAGGGTCCAAACCAGCCTTCTATTTGTTACACAGGGGCATGAGGGAGAATAAACTTGAACAGTATCTGTCATAAGGAAGATTCGGGCAGGCACAGAGGGACAGAGAGCATCTGTTTCATTCAACATGAAGTCAGGCCCCCTTGGTGTTCTGGCTGGGGAAATGTCATCCCTTCCTGGAGCTAAGGGACTGGATGAGATGGTCCTGCTGGCCTTATGATTCTCCCTTTCAGGCTCCAGGATCAGTCACCCACCCTGTCTTGGAGTCAGCTGCCAGTTGGGGACAGCCCACCCAGCCTCCACTCCTCATCCCCCCGTAGGGGTCGAGACCCACAGTGGAGCTCCTCAGGGAAGAGAGAGGAGAGATACTCCTCTGAACATCCCAGAGGAACGACTCCCACATCTTGCTTTCGTGAGGAGACAGACAGCCAGGGAACTCTCTCCAGGGCCTCCGCCTCCCAGAGATTCCAAGCCCCTGAAGCCACCACCAAAAGGACACCAGCAAGAGGACTGTCTCCGTTTCCTCATTCCTCCAGCCCAGCCAAGCCCATGGGCCTCAGGCCACCACCCAGGGGTGAGGCTGAGGGTGCTTCCTCCCAGCTCAGGGAGCCACCAGCTGTCCGTTCTCTGTCCCCTGTTAAAGGGCCCACCAAGCTCCCTATCCAGCTGCCCCCTGCCCGCCCCCTCACCCCAGGAAGCAGCTTTCCAGGTATTGCCGGTGGGGGTCCCATGACAGAATTGGAGAGTGACCCCATCCCAAGGGCTGTCCCTGGGGACCTGGTTGGATGCAGACATGGGGACTTCTCTGTGGATGCGAGACAAGGGGACCAGAAGACGGACAGCCAGGTGACAGCAAAAGCTGGGGAGCCCTGGGGCCTGAGCCCACAGGAGTGGGAGGAGCGATACCCTCCCCTTCCCCTGGGGGCAACCAAGGATCAAGCTATCTACCATAGTCTCGAGGAGGAGCTTTTGGCCAACATGACGCTGCTAGAGGTGGGGGGTGCCTGCCCCCAGGGCACAGGGTCTGGAGTCATCCCTCGAAGTGGAGTCTACGTCCCCAGCCTAGGTGGGCGGTGGCCTGAGCCTGGGGGTCCTTATGACAAAGTCATCCAAGAGCTGGCTCAGGGCACCCCACCCCTCATTAAAGTGGACCTGGGATCCTGGAAGGCAGCCTCTACAGGCTCCCCTAAGCTAGCTATTACCAAAGGCCCAGGAGGCCCCAAAGGGAAACTGGGAGCCAGAGAGAGTGGGCCAAAGGTAAAGGCAAGCCTGAGTGCCAAGGGCACTGGGATAAAGAAGGGACCAGCTCCAGGAAGGCAGGACTGCTCAGGCCCCACTGTGTCGGCCAACCTGGAAGCCCCCACAACTTCACCCTCAGACCCCAATTCTGACAAAACCCAGGCATGTCCAGCCAAGATTAAGAGAACACTCCGAAAGCCCCAGAGAGTCCCATCCATCTACAAGCTAAAGCTGAGGCCCAGAATCCGGCCACGGAAGGACCACAGGCCTGGGAAGCAGCCTTCACGCATCCCCAGGCCACTGGCTTACCTCCACATGGGTTCAGCCAGGGGACTCCCCAGGGGCAGACTGGGGAGAGCAGCACTGGGCACCAAGGGAGTGGGGGTGGATGGAGCCTCAGCAGGGGAGGAGGAGGAAGGAAAGAAGAAAGGAGAACCAGCTGCCCCACTGAAGAGCAGCCCCCAGCCTTTGGAGGGCAGGGGTCTCCAGCAGCTTGATCAAGCCCCACTCCCACCTGAGGAGGAGTCCTGGGTCTGAGGAGGAGCCTTCCCAGCCCTGAGCCTGTGAGTCTGGGGGAGAAGGAAGTGAAAATGATGCCAGCTATCCACTGGACTCCCAGCTGCAGGAACAGAGAGCAAGGTCCCTCACCTCCATCCAGGGCCTTGGCAAGGGAGAGGATATGGATGGGGTCAGAAGACAAATACTGGTTCAATCTCCCACTCCAACTCCAGGACACCGAGGCCACCCTTGGTCTTCTTGCCTTCTCCCAGAACAGCTCTCCAAACTCCTGGCCTCTGGCCATGACCACCGTTTCCATAACTCTTGTAAGTTATTAAACACTTATGGGACTATTGCTGAGTCCCAAGCTTCTTGAGTCCGTCACTCGAGGACTGTGGTGGTGCAGAAGGCACAGTTTCAAGCATTTCCCCAGGTGCAGGACGGTATAGCTTCAAGCGTTACCCACTGGAGTGGAAGGGGATGAGGGACAGGGAGTGGGGCGGGGGCAGGGGGAGTGACAGAGGTCTCTCCGGAGGCTCAGCCAGCCTTGCCAGACGGCCCTTCTCTCCGAGAAGCCACTCATGTGTCAGCACCAAGGACAGGGACACACAGGCCTACAGGACTTCAAAGCTTTGCTCTGGGTTTTGGAAATGGAGATCACTCAAGTCAAGAGGGACGGTGGAGAGTTCTTCTCACATCTACAGCCATGAAGGGGCTGCAGAGGCTCAGCCCTAACTGGGAACAAAGACACAGCAGCAGGAGCTGGGACTGACCCCAGTTATGAAAGTTTTCCCGAGAGTGTTGCGGGGAGACCTCTCACTTCCCCTCGGGACGGTTTTGATCAACGTGGGAGTGCTCAGAGGCTAGATGGAGAGGTGAGTCCCAAACTTAGTTCTCTGGTTGACCCAGGCTCTGGGACTCAGAGCAGCCTCCTCACCCTGACAGTCCTCCCACAGCCGAGCTCAGCAGGCAGGCCCCGAAGGGGAGCCCTCTCCCTCCCAGGGCAGGAACTGAGCCAACACCTTGTACAGAAACAAGGGAAAACACTCCCTGATTTTTAATCTGACTTCCGATCACAGCGCAATGGGCATCATACACACTTCCAGACCCTGTGGTGGGAAACCCTGATCGGGGGGGGGGGGGCGGACAGAGACTCAGAACAGGGGGGGAGGGAATCAAAATCAAATACCTGGAGTGCAGTGGAGGGGGTGAGGGGGGCCGGACAGGCAATACATTCCAATGGCTCCCATAAGGGGCAGCCAGAGACCTGGGTCCCCCCATGCCCACCTCAGGTGCCTCAGCTGGGGGTGATAATGATGGGGCAGGTGAGATGCTGCCATCCCTCACCCCATCCCCTGGGTGCACCAGGAGGCAGGGATGCAGGGGATCAAAGGGGGCAGGCCCTCTTCCTTACCCTCCCAGCCACTCCAAGGTGTGGGGAAGGGGAGCCACCTCCTCTGTTTCAGAGGGAGGCTCAGAGAGGGCAGGTCACTTGCCCAAAGTCATGCAACACAGCAGGGACTAGATCCCAGAAATACTGGACTGTCCAAGGTCAGGGCAGTCACTGCAGCACTGTGCTACACCCCACGGATGGAGGGAGGATCAGCTGGGGAAGTGGAAGGGAGAATCAGATTCCCTTTCACACTGGATCTGGATAAATTCCCTACCCATGACCCCTCCCCCAAATCTGCTCCATCACCGCTCTGGGCTACCTGATTTTCTGGTCTATACACTGCAGCTTAGCTACATTGAGGCTGGGTTGATTTATCTGCTCCTCTTCTAACGAGGGACCTTCCTATCATCCTACCACACCAGGGCTCAGGACTTAGCCTCAAGGAGAACTCAGCTAGGGGCAGGGGACACACACCATTGTTCCCATCCTCCAAGTACCCCAGTAATCCCTCAGGCCGGTCCTAATATTTTCATGGATTTTGTTATTTCTAAATCGGTACAAAACTGACAGTGATCAGCTCCGGTGACGAGAGGTAGAAGCCGGCCAGGCAGCCGGAGAAAATGGGGTGGAGTGAGTCAGGGCATAGGGCCAACTGGTGTTGGGATAAGGGTGTATCAGATCCTGAGGGCCTCTATCGAGGGGTGGGGGTGTGGGCATATCTCCCTCAAGCACAGGGGTCCCCATAATTCTTTTCCTGGTTCTGCCCCTCTCCAGATTTATCAGAGAAAATCTGAGATTCAAGGCAGGCAGGGTCTGGGGCAGTCAGACTAGAGTGGGATGGGGGAGATAAGAGTCTTCACTAGTACAACCTAACCACCCCCTCCCAACCCCGGGAGGCACCACCTTGCCCACCACCAGCCCCCCAAACCCAACATTCCCCAATCTTGCAGACCACCCAACGCAGGAGGGAATAGAGGGCTGGAACCTGGCATCATGGAAATAAATTTATCCTTTGGGGGATTCCCTCTCCACACTCCATCAAGAAAAGTTGTAACCCAGGGGGTGATCTGGCTTTGGGGTCAGGGAGGGGATGAGGGGCACCCGGCAGGGATGGACCATCGAGTTAAGGCTGGAAGGTAGGTTGTTGTGTCTCTGGGGGTTGCTGGGCGGGGAGATCTCCCTGGAAGGGGAAGAGCTCAGCCTTCTCCTCCTGACTGACCTAGGACTCAACCCTCGGATCCCGATTAGGGTCCTTGGGCCACCTGCATCTCTCTGCCCTGTGCCGGTGGTGCTGACGGTCCAAAGGCTGGCCTCATAGAGAAGCTGCCAGGATCTGCGACAAGGGGATGAACGAAATGAGAGCCCTGTGAACGGAGCTGGGGAAGGCGGAGCCGAGGGTGGATAAGATATCTAAGGACCAACAGATGCTTGGGCAGGCAGACACCGGGAAAGAAGATGCAGGGCAATGACAGACACTCTCTCTGGAGAAGACAGGTGGGGGCCCCCACGGCCAAGGCAGCACCTCCCCACCCCCAAGCCCCACGCTCACCCTCCCGATCCCAAAAGGCCAAGCCGCCCTTTGGGGCCCGGCCGGGCACACGGCGCTAGCTACAGCACTAAAGGCGGCGGGCCCAGGAAGACGGATGCGGAGAGGGGCTGGACCCGGCCGTCGCAGGAGGCTCCACTCGCCCTCCACCTCCCCCCGCAGGGCCCGCGGCTGCGGGGGCTTGCCAGGGCGGGCCAGCCCGAGTCCTTCCCCGGCGCTCCCCGCCCGAGCCACCCCGCAGTCCCCGGGGCGGCCCCCGCCTGGCCGTTCGGGTGCGGCCGCGGGCGGGCGCGGCGTCACATGATGGCGCAGCGGTTGCGGCGCAGCGCGCCCTGGAAGCGCAAGGCGGCGTGCACGTGCTTGCAGCGGGCGCAGCCGACGCTCTTGAGCAGCTCGCTGAAGAGCAGCAGGATGTGCCAGTTGTACTTGGCCGAGCACTCCACGTAGCCGCACTTCCAGGTCTTGCGCACCAGGTGTGACACGTTCCAGCGCGGGATCACGCGCCCGCGCTGCAGGTCCCGTTTGTTCCCCACGATGATGATGGGCGTCTCCGAGGTGCCGATCACCCTGCGGGGTGGGAGCGGGTGGAGATCTCAGAACGCCACAGCTGGGTCTCCCAACCCCTGGACTTCAAGAAGGGCAGGCTGTGCCTGGTCAATACTGCTGCTACTACTACCCTACCTCTGTTCCGGGCACAGTGCTCAGCCCTCGGGGTGCCTTATATTCTCTAAGGGGAACAACTGATCTAAAAGGTGGGTCTGTTATCCCCATTTGACAGATGAGAAACCCGAGGCTTATCTGTTAATTGGGTTAAAGTTAACAGATACGTGGCCCTGGCAGTTTTGTTCCCAGAGCCCCTGCTCTTAACCACTGCATTAGACTAGTCAGCAACCCCATGGTAAGAACCCCAAAGTGAGTTATTAGGAATAGGGACAATAAAATGTATGTCTGGATGTCTGTGCAGGAACCAGAGGGTACGTCACCAATGCCCCCCCCCCGCCTCCCCTTCACCCTTTCCAGGGCTGTGGGTAGCATTGGGGTCCCCACTGAGGTGGCCCCTCACCTCGTCTCTAGGATCTGCTGGCGGATGGTCTTGACGTACTCAAAGCTGTCAAAGCAGCAAATGTCGTAGACCAGGATGTAGGCGTGGACGCTGCGGAGTCCCCTGCAACAGGCGTCTGCCCACTCCTGCAACACCCGCAGCCAGTGTCAAGGTCAGAGCAACCCTGAGGGCTCCCTTTGCCCCCAGCCACCTCCAGGCATAGACAGAGGGCATTCCCTCCTGCCACTGCACCTCAAGCCTCCCACACCCACGCATCCCTAGGAGGCCTGGCCCAGAGCAGAATGGAGGAGCTCAGTGGTACTGCAGCGGCTTCCCCACCTCCAAGCCAGGATAGGGCAGGTCCCACTGCCTGACCTCTAGAGGCCGGGCACTCACTGTCATGTGCACTTCTGGCGCAGAGATCTGCCTTGTCCCGTTTCATCGCCCAAACCATTCATGCATTCCTCCATCCACTCGGTCCTCTGTTCAAGTACATGTGTCATGTGCCTACCTCTAAGAGCCAAGCCCTCTGAGCTAGTTGTTCCATCTGTTGAAATCCTCCGTCTTCCCGTTTAAAATGCTTCTTCCTCCTCCAGGGAGCCTTCCTGCAAGCAGGGGACTACTCCCTTCATTTCTTGTGTGCTAAGAACACTCGGATTCTACCTTGGCTATTAGACTGTTTCCATTCCCAGTTCCCTAGTTCTGCTGTGAAGTCCCAAGAGGGTGAGAGCCAGCCAGGCCTCCTTGTTTTTGTGTTGGTTCTCACCAGGCTCTTTCATTGCACTACTTAGGCTGGTGAGCTCTCTGTGGCCTTGAAACACCCCCTTGCCCCCCGCCCCCCACCCCCGCTCCATGCTGGGATCCCAGCAACTCTGGCCTACAGCACTGCCCTGAGATTGCTACCCAGAAGTGCTCCTTCTGTTTGCTCCATGCTGCCCTCAGGATTGAGAAGGAGAAGACTTGAGGAGAAAAAGACTGAGACTAGCTGCATAGTGGGGGCTTACTTAGACCAGGGCCCAAGGGCAGCTCTGGGGAGAGAGAGGTTCCTGAATGCTTATGGCAAATTCTCGGAGAGGGGCTGCTGCTCCAGAGGAAGAGGCCCCTGGAAAGTCTGAGTGTACTGAAGAGAAGATTCCTTAAGAGATTCATTAGCTGGGGCGCCTGGGTGGCTCAGAGGGTTAAGCCTCTGCCTTCGGGTCAGGTCATGATCCCAGGGTCCTGGACTGGGCTCTCTGCTCAGTAGAGAGTGTGCTTCCTCCTCTCTCTCTGCCTGCCTTCTGCCTACTTATGATCTCTCTCTGTCAAATAAATTAATAAAATCTTTAAAAAGAGAGAGAGATTAATTAGCCGGTTAACCTTCCAGCAGATGGCAAATGCAAGAGCAGTTGAAGCCAACGGGTGTGTGGAAAGAGGAGGTCTCTGACGTTGGAGGAGGGGGAGGCCTCTGAGGACAGAAGGCACCAGGGTCTTCTCCCTTGAGGGCCTGGGCAAAAGACATGGAGGAGGTGCAGGCCGGTGCCCTGCCAGCTTCCGAGTTGCCTTGGGGCAGGGGCCAGGCTCAGAGACTAGGGCTGGGCTCTCTTCCTCAGAGCAGGAATGAAAGAAGAAAGACTCTGGTGGCCGGCCTGGTGGAGAGTTCAGTCCGGCTCCAGAAAAGCACATCCCGACTGAAAGGCTTAGGAGGCTGCTGCAGTGCATTTCCCCTGGGAGATGATGTGGCATCTTTTCTTTGTGCTGAGTTTTAACTTTGGTGCAGGGGGAAGATGCTGGGGACAAATCTAAAGCCGGGAACCAAGGGATGGCTTCTCGGGCCAAGGATGCAGGGAAGAGGGCAGTGCCTTCTGGGAGCCTGGGACCCCCTGGTGCATGGGGTTCCTCCTCCTGCCCCCAGGAGTAGGAGCAAGAGGGAAATGGGCACAAAGGCTCCCACCTTCTTCCAGCTCTCTGCTGGGGAGAGGGAACAGCTGCCAGCCTCTGAGGGTGACAGCCTCACCTCTGCCCCCACATGCTGCCTCCTCCAGGGGGCCTCTAGGCCGCCTTCCCTCCCACTGCTCTCTGGGGGCTCCAAAGAGGGGAGGAGGAAGGCTCCTGATTATTTGGGTTGTGCCTTCACCCCTGATTGAAGAAAGGGAGCAGGAAAGCTCAACTTTTCTTCCAAGCTAGCTCTGTGCGGGGTTCCATACTGGGAGCGACCATCTTGGGGCTGCATCAAGACCAAGGAGCAGGGGAAACTGAGTCCAGTTCTAAGGACCTGGGAGCTGAGGGAGGCTCGGCCACCTGGGTGCTGACCCTGCATTTGTTGCTTGTTTCTCTAAGGCCAGCTTCCTCCTCTGACGGGAGAGGGACTACAGGGGGAACCGCTGAGGCTCAGACCACTTTCCTGGGCTGCCTCTCTCCTGGCACTGGGGAAGAATGTATTTCTCTTTTCAGACAGGGGCCAGTGAGATTCTTAGCTTTTATATTTGATCTTTGGGGATGCAGGGTCCCTTCTCAGTATGTCTCTGCTCAGAGTCACTTTTTTTTGTGCTCCAGGGCATCCAGGAGAGTCTAAAACTTAGGATCAACCAGGAAGAAAAAGGACAACAACCCAACAGAAAAGGTGGACAGAGGACTTAAGAATTGTGAGAAAAAGAAATGCAAAAGCTCTTACGCCTATGAAAAGATGCTTAGCTTCAATCATCATCAGAGACAAACCAAAACCACACCGAGACTATCACATCTCATCTATCAGACTGTCAGAACCCCCCAAATTGAACAATAGAGTCTGATGGCCAGGCTTTAGGGAAACCAGCGCTCACATACGGTGCTCTCACAACAGCAGAAATATGCAACTTTCCTTCCAAACTCAGCTGCATTTATCCTTTGACCTAGCAATGCTGTTTCTGGGGCTCGATTCCACGGATACGCCTCCCCCTGTGCAGAGAGACCATGGACCAGGCTATTGGTGTGGCAGACTGGAAGTTGGACACATAAGAGGGGATGCCATGGTCCCGCTCTCCAGGGGGGTGTGGCGCAACCGTGCTACCAACATTCAGATACCAACCCTCGGGGAAAATCTCTTGGTTATAATGTAAAGCAAAAAGACCAGGTGGAGAACTTTTTTTTTTTTTTTCCTGTAAGAAAGGGAGTGGAATAAGAACACATTTTTTTTTTATTTGTTTAAAGAAACTGGAAGTGTGAATAGAAATCCAGCGAGGATGGCCATTGAGAGTGGGGCAAGAATCAGGGTGAAGAGGGCAGGGCGGGACTGGGATTTCTCTGGGTGTACCTTTTTGCAGTTGGGACTTTTTTTTTTCCTTTTTGTTTTTTTTATACAAATTTAGACTTTGAAACTGTGTCTTACCTATTCCAAAACTGGAATTAAATTAAAATTTAATCTACAACACAATGTGAATGAGTAAGCCAAGCTCAGTGAGCAAGACTGGCAGGGGGCCTGCGGACACACTAGGGCCTCCGTTGAAGTCTCTTCGGAGGAGAGGCACGAGGCCCTGACCCCAGACACATGGCCCTGACCTCGTGGTTTCCAAGGGGCAGATCAGGCTTTTGTCTTCGGTGTGGGTCCCTCACACCTGGGACAGGATAGCCTTGTGTCCCTGGACTTGGGCCACAGTCCTCCTGCCCGGAGTTGCCAAGACGGTGCTGAACCTGAGCCGCTGCCCCAGAGACGGCTGGCTTTGTGGTCACAAGTGGCCAAGCTACGACCCCTGCCTGTCCTTCCAGAGAAACCTCCGAACCTTCCTGTCAGGGGCTTCCTTAGGTGAACAAATGCCTCTTAGAGTTGAGCCACCAGAGGCAGAAAGAGAGAGAGGGAAGGAGGACCTGGTCCCTGCAGGCTAGGGAAAGGAGCACTGTCAGTCAGGGCACTGGGAGCACTGGAATCCAACCCCTGCAGGAAGGCTGCCCCGTGGGCTAGTCCGGAGGTCAAGGGGCACAGCATCACTTAAAGAAAGGCCTTTGGATAAAAGACTGGTCGGGGCCTCCCGTCTCCAAGAACCCACCTTTCCCAGGCCCTCGCTTTTCCTTCTGCTGCCCCTTCTCAGACACCATGGGTCTGAGAGCCTGGAAAACTAGCAAGCATCTAGTTAGTGTTCCTGCGCTGCTTTCCACTGCCCCTTCCCCGCCCAGTCCCACTCAGCGGACGCAAGGCGGCCAAGCACACACTGTGTATGTGACCACTGCCTGCTTGTCTTCACCTGACTGTGAGTGGAGTAGTTCCAGGAGAGCACACTGCACATCTGTCCTGCACACCATCCCATCTACCCTGATGCCCAGCCCACCACGTTACACGCTCATGACACGCGCGTGGAATAAAGCGGCACCCAAATGTCGGCTCTAAGCAGGGTGGCCCGCGGTGCAGCACGGAGCCCTTGGAGCCAGAGGATGGGGACGGGGCCAGAGCCCAGAAAAGGTGGGAGACCAGCTTCTCCCCACCCCACTCGTGCCCGCCAACCGCTGCCACCCCCCTGACTCCCCAGTCGGCTGCCCCAGCGGGCCCTTGTACCTGCAGCGTGTTGACCGGGAAGGTGCTGATGGGTGGGAAGTCGAGGATCTGGAGGTCGTGCACGTGGCCGTTCATGACGACGGCAGGCAGGTAGAGGCGGCGGGCGGTGGTGGGCACGCAGGCCTCGCTGAACTCGTTGTACAGGAACTGGCGCACGATGGCACTTTTGCCCACGCCTCGCGCCCCCAGCACGGCCACCCGGTAGGTGGAGACCATGCCTCCCGCCCCGCTCCGCCACCACGTCCTCGCCGCTGCCTGGGGCTCCCCCGGGCTGCATATTCCAGGGGCTGGGGGCTCAGCCACCGTCAGGACCCACCATTGCTGCCCTTGCTTGCCCTGGGCCCTCTGCGGCCTCCACCTGGACTGTGGGGACAAGAGGTGGGCTTGGTGGGCCCGTTTTTCCCTGGATCTGTCCTGTTACTTGCCCACCTCGGGGACTCAGCTGCAGCTGCCACTGCCCCTCAGCATGCCTTCCCTTTCCCAGAACACCTAGCCGCATCTATCCGGAGTCTCTCTATCCTCCCTTCTCCGTCTACTCCCCCCCGCCACCCTCTGGTGGGAATCCCTCTTTCCTGTATTATGACCTGACTCTTGGCCAAGTCTGGCCCACCCCCGTACCCTCACCAAGGCAGGCTGTAACGCAGAGCAATGCCCACTAGATTTGCTCCAATCTGAGCTTTCCCACAGAGCCCGGGGGGAGAGCCGAGTCCAGGGGGGCTCAATGGAGGCGCTCCCAGCATTTTGTAGAGAGAGGTCTTTATTGGGCAGGACGTCTTACAGCCCTGCTGCCAGGAGGTACCTGCCAGCAGCCGACTCAAGTTACCATGACAACCCAAAACATCCCCTGTTTCCAAATGTCCCCCAGTGAGAAGTCTGGACTGATGACCGCTTTGGCCCTGGAGCCCGCCACTCGGGGAGCACTTGGTAATAGCGCACCTGCACAGTGGCCATTGGCAGGACGGGATCCCTCAGGGGAAGCAGGTATTCCCACTTAAGAGAAGATTCAAGAGGGGGCGAGAAGGGGGCCCAAGGGCAGCTACTCCCCTCCACAGCGTTGTTGCAGTTCTAACTTCCAAGTTCAAGTTCTGGCTGGCGCATGCCTACAGTCCACGGGCTACATCTCATTCCCTGGCATCCCCCCGAGCTCAGAGGGCCTGGCACACAGCAGGTGCCCAGGAAAGGGCTGCTACAGGCTTGGGCCTTGTTCTGGGTTCAGTCACTTGCTCAGTTTTGGTGACTTTAGAGCTTAGGTCTAAACTCCAGCTCTGACGTTTCCTAGATGTGGTCCAAGGGTGCATCACCTACCCAATGAGGGCTACACTCTGCCCATATATAAAGTGGGGTTAAGAGTCCCTATTCCTGAGATAATCCAAGTCAACTGTCTTCTCCTTCTGTTAGGGGTGGTGACCAGGAAGGTTGGTACCAAGCCTGAGACTTCCTGTCCAGGGACTGTTCGCAGGAGGGTGACACCAGCGCCTGCTACCTGGGCCCAGGGCAGATGGGTGGGCTGGATTCCCACAGGACCATGTGTGTATGTCTTCTCTGTGGATGCGTGTTCTTTCCATATATGCCCAGTTCACGACTGAATGGCCCTCAATCTGGCCTGACTCAAAAAATCCAGTCCACTGGGTACATGCACATATGGCCTAGTAAAACGTAGGGCCGGATTTGGGGTGAAAGCCACCAAGGTCTGACTCCCAGCTCTGCCACCTAAAAAGTGGCCTTTGACTTCCCCTGGTGTTGTGATGCTGTGAGAGTGATGCTGAAAGGAAAAGCCCAGGGCCCGCAACAGCAGGTGTGCAATTAACAGTGGCCACTGTTGGGTACAGGGCTTCCTCATCCATCTGAGGTTTTCTAAAACCTCAATGGGACTCCTAGCAATCCCAGGAAGGGTCACTACCCACTCTTGCTCATGTAATTGTGGTGTGGCGGGTGTGTGTGTATGAGAGACAGAGAGAGAGAGAGACTCTTCTCCCTGTTTTATTGAAGGTAAAACCAAAACCCCAAACCAGAGGCTCAGGCAAGTGGAGACCACACACCCAGCTGAGCTCTCAACTAAAAACTAGGACCCTGATTTCTTTTGCCCCATGTGGTGTCCTTTCTCCAACAGGTGTTTATCTACTTCCCTGGGCTTCCCACTGGGGTAAGGACCTGTCCCTCCTCCCCATTAATCCCTCCAGGCCCTGGGCCCCTCAGGCCTCCCTGGACGCTGTCAGCGTGGCAGACAGCCTCCCTTGGTTAATTACATAACCAGCACAAGCAGCTGGGGAGGGGGGCACCTGGGGGAGGAAGAGAGGGCAAGGAATGCAAGAAGAGTCCCCCCACCTCCCTCTGGGTGTGGCCACTTAGAGGGATCTAGGATGTGTCCTACCTGCAGATTCTCCTGGACGCCACACTCCCTGCGCAGAAATCAACCCTTTCTGGAGAATAGCTGGGAAATAAACGGGGATAGTGCTGTAGCCAGGGAGGGGGTGCAAGAGAGGCCACTGGGCTGGGGCCAGCCTCCTGGAACTCACCAGGCTAGAGTGTGGCCCTGTCCCTGACTCAGAGGTGATCGGTGCCCCCTCCCTCTTCTCAGGCAGGAATCCTGGGTCTAAGTGTCTATTAACCCAGCGTCCCTAGCTGGGTGGGGACTGAAGGGGGCTGTCCCGAGAATCAGGGCCCAGCCCCCTGAGCGCGACCTCCCGGAGGCCTGCGCTCTGCAGTGAGTCTGCAGACAGCGCCCCAGCAAGAGAAGCAAGAGACAGGGGACACACACGGGGGCCCAAGCCTCCTTCTTTTCCCCTCCCCTGGATCTGGACACACGAGTCCTGCCCCAGACTGATGGCCCTGGCTTTGCGGGCCCATGGGCCGAGTCACACGACTGCCCGCTGTTTGTCCCCACACGTTCATGTGGGAGTGAGCGGGTGGGGGCGTCGGAGGCTGCTGGGCTCCCCATGACCTGATTGGTGGGAGTCTGGCGGGGGGCATGCCGGAGCCCTGCCTGCTCTCCGCCTCCAGCACCTTGCAGCCCCCCCACCTCCACCGCCGCCAGCTCCCGCTCTCACGTGGCCGCCCCGCGCCGCTTCCCCGCCAGCCCGCCGACCCCCTCCGCCCTCCTCGCCCCTGCCCCCAGGCCCCGCCACCTCGCTCCCACCCGCCCCCGGCCCTGCCCCGCCCGCCTTCCCTCCTCCCGCCGCTTACCCGGGGCCGTCCTAGCTGCCCCCGGCCCTGGCCGGCCGGCCGGCGGGGCCGCGCTCCCCCCGGGCTCCGGCGCTGCCCCTCGGCTCCCCGGCCCGGGGGGAGAGGGGTGGGGGTGCCCCCGGCTGCCCAGTCGGCGCGGGTTCAGCGGCGGGCGCGGAGGGCAGGTGCGGGCGCCGAGGGGGCAGGAAACCTCCAGCCCAGCGCTCCCTCCGGGGCGCGCCGCCCGCTCGCGCCGGCGGGAGGGAGGCGGAGGGGAGCGCAAGGCCGGGCGGCGGCGGCGGCGGCGTTGGGGCGGGGTGGGGGGGTGTCGGGCTGGCGTTCCGCTGGGTCCCTGAGCCTGACAGATTCGCTCGCGCGGGCCTGGAAGAATTCTTCCTGAACCCCGAGCCTCCTTTGCACCCCCTCCCGACCCACCCCGCCAGATTTTTAGCTCCCCACTCCCCGGAGAGGGTGGGAGGAAGGCACCGGAGAGGCCCTAAAGCCTTCTGCTGCACTCCAATTCCTTCCCTCTCCACCCGGCCGCCCACCACGTCCATACTAGCTTCCCTCTCTAGATCTCCCTCAGACCTTTCCCAGGCGCAGCGCGCTGGGCGCACCTGTGTGCCCCTCACTCGGTGCTGGCGACAGCGTCCCGCCTCTCCGCCGCCGCACGGCGAACGCAGGGTGGTCACTCTCGCCCTTCGCGGCAGCGGAGCAAGAAGGGCAGACCGGGCCAGCCGCAGAGCATAGCTTATCTCCTGCCAGCGAATGACCTCCACTCCCCTAAACCGACTGCTCCCCTCTCTTCTCCAGACCGGGAGATAGCAGCATTTGCCAGGGCTGCAGGCACGATCACTTATATATTTATTCTAAAACCAGCGGCGACAGCGGCATTCGCCATCGATAGCTCGCATTCCTCCAGTGTGTACTATGTGCCAGACACCGCGCTCCAAGCTTTGCCTGCGTCCTCAGATTCAATCCTCCCGGTTCTATGAGGTTGCTTTTACAGATGAAGACATCAGAGGCCGAGAGGGGCTGAGTAACTTGTCTTACTGAAGGGCAAAATTTGGAATACAAAGATGGGGAATCCCTACTTGGGTGGCCCTCCCAGCCCAAGGGGGAGAAGCAGACCCAGTCTCACTAATTCTGTGCTGGGTGAAAAGCCTAGGTTCTGGAGGAGGGCAGAAGGAGGGACGAACTAGTTAGGCGGCTCAGAGGAGGCAACTTTGAAGGAAGGAGCCTTGAAAGAAGTGGATTTGGGGCAGCGGGTGGGAGGGAGGCTGTGGGAGAAGAGGGCTACAGGTGAGGGAAGGCAGGGGCAGGTACAGAGCTTTGCAAAGGGAGTCCTAGGAGCAGAGAGCCCAGGGCCTGCAGCTTGCTGAGAGGAGGCAGGGAAGGGAGTTGAGGTAAGGCCTCAAAGGCGGTGCTTGCTGGGTAAGGACTTTGGATTAGCCCTGTGCGGGATAGAAGTCGGTGAAGGGTCTCTAAGCAGAGCAGCCACCTGGCCCAGAGTTGCAAAAATGAATTTTTAGTTGCCTGCGGGTCAGAGAGAAGGAAAGGCCAGCTCAGAGCCCTCTCCCGTGCTTTACCCCTGGAACCAAGCATTACCCACTACGACTTTCTAGACTTTCTATTACTCATGGGCTCCAGATTCCTCACTGAGCCAGTTTCCTCCTCCCTTTGGGCTCTGCATTTTGGGCATGTTCCCAACTGCTCCTCCTCCCTCTCCCATCCAGACAGAAAGCGTAGTGGTTATGAGCCTGGGCCTCAGAATTGGACAGATCTGGGTTTAAATCCTGGCCCACCTTCTTACTATGTGACTAAAGGCTCGTAACTTGAACTGTCCTAACTCTATTGCCTTATTTGTAAAGTGGAGATGTGATCAGTTGTCCTCAGGGCCTAAAGGAGCTACAGGTGCAGAGAGTTTTTTTGTTGTTGTTTTTGTTTTTAGGTGTAGAGAGTTTTTAATCCCAGTGCGGGACCTGGAGGAAGTCTCAACGTGTGACCTCTATTTTTTTCTTGCCTTTTAAAAAGACATGCAGCTATTCATGTGGGAGGTTGGACACCACCTTGGGAAAGCGTTTCCATTTATTCTAGCTGGGGTCTTAGGGCATTGGGGTGGGGTATGAGAGGGACCAGGGAAGTGGCTAGAAGCAAATACAGGGCTGAGAAGGATATGGCTTCCTCCCAGAAATATTCCACCTGGAAGAATTTGCAGAGAGAAATCAGATTTTATGGACCCTTGTGGGGTCACACCAGGGGCACTGAGAGCATTTCCTAACTTGACTAAATTGTCCACAGCACCATCCGTCCTCTGTTGTATCTCAAAATCATTCATGCTTACTTTGCCCAAGGATCTCAGACTTTATGTCTACTCCCCTGGCCATCACCACCCCCCTCCATGCCATCACCCCCACTCCCCATTTTCTGGTTCTATTTCAGCCCAAGGTGGAGTAGAAATATAAATTGTGATGCTCACACTCATACCTGGGCGCCAGGCTTCTCAGAAACTTCTCTTGCTAGGAGAACACAAAGCCATAGGTTAATTATGGGATCTCATCCTTGCCTTCAGTGGTAGGTCATTTAAAATAGTATTTTTATATAAAAAACAAGCAGCCACAGTACTAACATAAAAAGTAAAATATGCCTGCATTTCATATTTAGCTAGGTCATTTAGTTTTTTGGGAGTCACTTTGGGCTGAGAACTTACACTGGCAGGGCCTGCTCACTCTCTAATTACCTTGGTGAAAAGGTTTGAGGTGCCCTGTCCTGGAGTCTGTCTGACCTTGAGCCTCACGTGGCTCTGGTTCAGCTGGGGATGCCTGAGACGCAAGCTCACACTCTGGGGGAGATGTACGGATTGCTTGTGTACTACAAGTAGATCCTAAGGCCCAGACACCCAAGTGGGACAGAATACACAAAGACCAGGTTGATTGCTTTTTTTGCACCCCATCACAGCTCAAAACCCCACTGAGCTTTCAAAGGTTGTTTGGCAGGATTCTGGAGCCTAAGACCAGAAGTGGAAAGTGAATGAAACCGGGGAGGGAGAGCTAGAGGCTGCTTGTGAACATCCTCCTCTAATACCGATACGGTGTGAAGGAGCCGCTGAGCCGTCCTCTCTGTCCCAGAGCGCTGGGACAGTCCTGTTTCAAAGTGACATTTCGGGAGATTAAGTCCTTCTGGGTCCAATCAACCTCCAAATCAGCCTTCTGAACCTTGTTGGCAGCATCACGAATGGCAGGGCAAAAGCTAAATGAGAAGCTGAGATGGCAAGTTTGCAGCCAACTCGGAAACTTTTCAAGAAACATCCTTGTTGCTAATAACATTTCTGGGGGCTGGCTGGGATTCTAGGATTAGTGCTCAGGAGATAGAAACGGCTAACAACGGGGGAGGTGTGATCATTCCCAAGTGCCACACCAGGTATTAAAATAAACAGGCTCTTGCCTCCTGGAGCTGGGGGTGGCAGGGAAGAGAAATCTGGGTCCAAGCAAAATCAGAATAAGCATCAGTGCATGAGGTGGGAGTAGGAAGGCTCAAACCCGGGAGTCCTCAACTGTTTTCAGGCTTCAGAAACAATGTACCTGAGAGCTCAGTATTTCCTAGTTGCCATTCTGGCGGCTGAGAAAGTGCAATGGAAGGTCAAAGCCTGGGGCCAGCGTGGCCTGCTCTTAGTTCTATGTCCTGGTAACTTGGGGGCTTAGCAGGGCCAGTCAAGCCTGGTGGCTGAGTGCAGAGGGACAAGGGAGGGCCTCTTACAGAACTCTCAAGGGAACTCAAAGGGAAATCCATAGTGTCTTGGGGTAAGGACACACACGGGGCGTCTGTCACACCTTACCTGAAAAGTGGAGATAATGCCAGATTCACGGGGTACGGTAGGCAAGTATCATGTGCGTGAAAAGTGCTTTCCCATTCTTTTTTTTTCCTAGAATGGTTCTGGACAACTGCCATTTTATTTGGCAACTTCATTTTTTTTTTTTTAACATTTTTTAAAAAACTGAGGTATAGGCGAAATACAATGTGTTCATTTCAGGTGTACAACGCGGTGATTCCACAATTACATACACTATGAAAACTTCTCCCCAGTACGTGTACTTTACCACCTGTCACCATGTGGAACTTTCATGTTACTGACTGTATTCCCTTTGCTGTCCACCCCTGTGACTTATTTTATAATGGGAAGTTTGCATCTTTTCATCCCCTTCTCCTATCTCACGGATACCCCACCGTCCCAGAGCTTCAGCATTTCTTCCCGTTACAGGAACACAAGCATTGGTTTAAAAGTAGGCATACCGGAGTGTCTTTCTCAGGTAGCTGATTTTCAACCCCAGCTGCACGGTGCAAACACCGGGAGTTCTTCTAAAATGCAGATAGCCCCCACGCCCCACCCAAGCCTGGTTGAGCAGAAATCATCAGTTTTTTAAACTTTACATGTGGTATTCACGTGCACCCAAGAGTTGAGAGCCTCTGAGGGGTGACTGGCTGGCTCAGTCAGTGGAGCGTGCCACTCTTGATCTCAGGGTTGTCAGTTCAAGCCCCACACTGGGTGGAAATTACTTAAAATCTTAACAAAAGTGTTGAAAGCCTCTGCCCTGAGAGTTTGCCCGACCTGGTATCATTCTTAGTTGGTGAATCCAGACAGATTTCAGAAAAGCCCATCTCTCTTCATTTCTTTGACTTTGAACCTCAACAAAGACCAACCCTGGCCCCACTACCCCAAGTGTCATTCCTGTCACAGCTTGAGCAAACTGCGACCCAGCAACATGATGACAAGCAAACAGTTGCTGGCTGCCAAAGACAATTCTTCCACGGAGCCTAGACACCCAAGTAATGAAAGCGGCTACTGCTGAGCACCGCGCAAAGCAGCTAATGCACAATCACTCTATCGGTGACAGGTTCGGGTCCTAGTCTGAGGGCATCTGGGGTTGGATCCCTCACCCTCCTTCCCCCACTCCAGGTTGTGAGACTTCAGAGGCTGTGGCTCATCAGAATCTAGGGTGGGGCCTCTAGCTTGACGCCACCTGGGTCCTGGGCTCCTGCGATGCAAGTGACTAGACTTGAACTCTTAAGGAAGCCTGCTTTCAAGCATTGATTCTATTCACTGGGGAACACATGAGGCCCAAGTTCAGGTCCCAGCAGCTTTTATGCATTTCGAGACAAATCATCCCGGGTAACAGGAAACTGGTGAGTAGTTCTGCTGTGCTGCCTCTGCTTCCGGGGCCCTGGCAGGGAACGCAGCTGGCTCCCTCGAGCAGGTCCCGCCTGTGGTGGCAGTGGTGGCGGTACGGGGCTTGGTTAATAGGAGCCTCTGCAAAAGGTACAGGATTCCTCCTCAGGTCAATCTTATTTCATCTGGCTAAATCCTGGGAAGGTTGGGGCAGCCGAAAGAAAAGTTGTAGTAGTATGGTTCTTAATGCCCCCCCCAACACTCCTGGGCAGCAGTGTTGTGTCCCAGAGTGTCAGTTCTGGAAGCAAAGTATACACCACAAACTTCATTTTGTGTAAATGAGTTTATTGACGAAGACACAAGGTCAAGCTTGCCCCCAACTCCCACCCTCCCCAAGAACAGATCTCAACAACCGAAGAATGATAAGCATTCTTGGGGCACCATTTACCCCTCCCACTCCCAATTTCTCTCCAGAGTCCCAAGCTGCACAACACAGACACACGTAACAGGCTCGGGCGAGGATAGACACTCAGGGAATCTCTGACCAGCAAGAGTTCTGGGTGTGTGTGTGCTTCCCTGCCCTTCATATGACACCAGCTGACGTTACAAAGACAAACCGAGGCAGAGGAGAGAGTGGAGGGCAGGCTCCACTCCGCCTCCCCACTTCAGCCGAACTCAACATGGGCCAAAAGGGAAGCTGCAGGGGAGGCAATAGGTGCTGTCTCTTCAGGAGAGAGATCCTCTTCCACGGAACAGAATCCCTTCCTAACCACTCAGGGCAGCCTCCCCAAGGCGCGAAGAATTCCCGGATTGGCTCAGGCAGGTGAGCTGAGAAAAGCAGTGGTTACACACTGCTGCTGGGGAGGTTGACAGAAGCCTCGTGTCAGGGGCAGAGGGACATACTCTGGTATAAAACTGTTCTGTCTGCTTAGATGACACATACACTTCCTTGTGGAACAGCAGTTTGCTCTGAGGTGAGAACACGGTATTTGTAGTGTGAACCTTCTTCATTGCCTGTGTCCATCCGGCTCCACGAATGATTTGCCAACAAGGAAACTACCAGCCCGCTTTTCTACCCAACACATATATGCCCTGTGCTACTTCCTGTTCTCCACATGCCTCAGGGGTGCAGAGTGCAGGACGCGAGTTCCTCCCCTCTTCCCCGTACCCCTGCCCCAGTCATTCTTCTCGTGGAATCTCAAGGTTTAGGAAACTGCTTTGGGGGACCCACTCCCCGCAAGCTCTGTAGCTAGTATGAATCAGGGTCATTTCAGACACGACTGGACTGTGGGGTGGCTTCTGCTCTTGTTTTCTAGGATTCCTCTTCTTGGACTCACTCTGAGGTCTGAGTTCAATGTGAGTCCTTTGGGCCCCAAAGTGCCTGTACCTTGTGTGGGGCAGTTGAGAGGAGCGGTCATGTTCATGGATCCTGAATACTGGGTACCAGGCAGTGTGACCAGTGCCCAGAGATATAAAGTGTGGACGCTGCTACAGTTGGTGCTTTGGGCACAAAGCATCCTTTGGCAAAACACACCCAAAGTGTTAAGGAAGGGGATTTCACACCTCCCACCTTCTGAGAGAGGACAAGACTGCCTGACCTTCTGAGATGCTCCCAACTGCCGTGGAGCCTAAGTAACAGGGCAGATCAGAAAGCTAATGGGATCGAGTGAGTCTGTGGCCTCTCTGAGCGCACCCTGTCTCACTTCATCTGCACCCGCCCTGCTGGCCTCAGGAACCGGGGCTACAGGAGCACGTGGGGAAAGTGTACGCTCTCATTCTGGCATCTGGCGGTACCTTCCAGTGAAGAGAGATACCCGAGATACCCTGATGCCAAGGAAAAGAGTGCCAAAATCAGTGTGGAGTATGAGAAGAGCCATAAAGGAGCAGGCACGGAGAGGGCAAGAGAAAAGCATTGAAGAAAGGAAAATCAGTGAGACATTCCTGTAGTGAAAACAACACTGATGGGGATTTAGGAGACCAAGTCCCCACCCCCTCAACAGCTTAAAGGCCTCAGGCAGCTAACATCTGTTTACCTTTTTGTCTTTTGCCTTTTGTCTTTTTCCATTTTAGAAAAAACAGGGCTGGTTTTATTAGTTAAAGTCTGTTTCAACACCAAAACCATGATTTTCGATCTGAATTGGACCTGAGAATTAAATTAAGTCCAGGGAAGGGAGTGAGGGAAGCC
The DNA here is from genome assembly GCF_010015895.1 of Lontra canadensis. Classification (NCBI taxonomy): domain Eukaryota; kingdom Metazoa; phylum Chordata; class Mammalia; order Carnivora; family Mustelidae; genus Lontra; species Lontra canadensis. The sequence continues at coordinate 2,583,912 of NW_022631131.1, read as the reverse complement.
CATTTTGGTTCCTGTTCCCCATCTCTACGAAAACTCCTTGGTCAGCATGATCTGTTAGGTCGAGGGAAAGGAATGTAGTAAGTTCTAATCTCTCTAAGCTGTAGGACCGAGAGGCCCTATATCCTGCCCCTGAAGCACCTGACAAGGAAGACCCCCATTCCCAACTGCAGAGCTATCAAATGAGATAACACGGGGTAGGTGGAACCACAAGGAAAGGGAGTTTGGAGAGAGAAAAAAAGTGAAAACCCAAATGACGAGGGACGAGGTGAGCAGGGATAAGGAACCCCTCCCAGGGTGGGCAAAGAACCACATCTCTTCCTCCAGGACTGTGCGGTTCCTGGCGCTCAGTTGTTTTAACACGTTCTACCAGGGATGCTGTTCCCTCTCCTTCTCATATGTACAAAAATATAAAACAATAAAGTGCAGTTTATGTTTCAGTGACACTTTTCCTTGCTTTAATATTTTTTGTCTTTTTCTGCTTTTGAAATGAGTTCTCAATTACAAAATATCAAACTACACTCAAAAATGCCAGCCACTGGCACACTACGGAAAAGCTCACAAGGAAGGACAGATCGCAGCGGCAGGTGGCAAGAGGTGGGACGTGATCGAAGCAGTGGTTACAAATGTTCACAGGAAGCTAAAACTATCCAACAGGTTGTGCCCTAATGTTAGCACAGGTTAGACTAGTCACTACCTTGGTGGGTGGCCTCAGTGTGTTTGGGTTCAGATTCTACACGGCAATACGACTTCTTCCAGTTAAGAGTTCTTGGCGTTGCACCAATTACAGCGTGGCCGGAGGGCCCCGGACCAGTCTATTAGTTTTTCAAAATGCTGTCGTAGACCTGATAGATGTACTGGGAGACTTCAGGAGCTCTGCACTTCAGCGACAGCTGTTAGGAGGAAAAGGAGAAGAAGATTAGTATGGAGGCTGGCATGAGCTCAAAAGGTATCCAAGACTCAATTCAAGAAAATCTCTTTCTGATTCAAAGAGAGAGGAGCTTCTGTCACTGAGAAGCCAAACCAGGAGATTCTGTTAAGAAGTTCTGTGGGTTTGAAATATTCAATTTAATCAGTGTCAAGTTGTGCTGTGTTTCCACCTACATTCTCTGTGGGTCCACGAGATTTGGAATACTAATACTAATACCAATACTAATACTACACACCTCAAAACCCCTGACTGTAGGGGAAGAGCTGCCCCAGGGCTTTGCTAAGAGTCACAGGGGTTATTACCAGATGAGAAGGGAAGGGCTAAACCCTAACTCGCTGGTGGTCACTTTGGCTGCCTGCCCCAGTCTCCCACTCAGACAAGGATGCTTATGTCAGGCCCGGTTCAACAGGATGTACGATCAAGTGAAATAAAAGTGCGGTACGTCCAAGGTACTAGTCCTTTCTGTCTCACACCGAGGACGCCAAACACGCTGTTAGGGAAGGAAAACAAGAACACGAGAGACTTCGCGTACACAGACAGCGATTCATGGCAACAGCTTCCTCACACACTTGCTGCCTCCTCCAACAGACAAATCAGACGCTCCTGAGGCCGCTCCTCTGCCCCCTCGCTTCCTCCCGTCTCACAGTTACCAAACCAACATAAAGACACTGAAAACGATTTCACTGCTGAACACTGAGGTTTTCACTTGGAGGGTCAATGAGCACAAAACTTAAACCCAGATTTGAAATCTTTGTATCAGATTAGGAAAAATATTATTGACACTACATAATAGTAGAAACCTGCAAACAGCATTTAGAACTAGAGAATTTAATGTTTGCTTTCTGCATTACTGACACCATCGTCCTCCTCTATTAGGGCAGACAGGTAGAAGTTGTCCTTCATGATGCAGCACTATGAGATTTTAGATTCTTTTACCTCTTCATTCTCAGACACCAGATGATTTCATACAATACACAAAAGGTGAGACTGTTTTTGGCAAAAATATCAAGATATCGGTCAGCCCTGAATTTCTTGAAAAACCTCACATCCTCAAAACTTAAAGTCAGATTTTAAAAATGCAGACAGGGGCGCCTGGCTAGCTCAGCTGGTAGAGCACGTGATTCTTCATCTCAGAGTTGTGAGTTCCTGCCCCACCTTGGGCACAGAGATTAATTAAAAAAAAAAAAAAAAGGCAAAAAACAAAACAAAACCAACCAAAGGAACATCAAAAGAGGCTCTATTTATTTACAGCTTTAATATTCCGTCTGTAAGGCACTTCCAAAATTGCTACTTGACATTAATCAGGAAGACAATTCTGACAAATGTAAACACACACACACACACTCCCAAACGAAAAAACCCCAACTACTTTAAGAATATAAATATGCATAGAAAACAGCTCCCTACTTCGTTCAAAGCTGCAGCCATGGGCATGTCCCTGACTTTCAAGCTCCCTATAGAGGCAATTCTGTACCTCCTCCTCCACAGCCTCTCCGCTGTCACTGTTGTGGAAAATTCTTGTGGGAGAGTAAGTGGGTTCAGAAGAGGAGGAGGAGAGGAAGCTAAAAAGAGTAAGAACAGCCTATGGGAGTTAACTCTTAGACTAAAGAGGGGTAGTTCCTCTCCCCCAAAATATTTTTTCCACATCTTTGTAACAATACTTGAAGATCTACCAGTTGGGAGACAGACTTTTTTTTTTTTGGGGGGGGGGGGCGGTTATGACTGATAAGGAAATGCCTCCCTCTACAAAAGCCCAATCTGCCAAGGCCAACAATGGGAGGAAAGGGGAGCAGTCATGGACTGATCAGACCTGGACTTTGAGTTTCTGGTGCTCTTTGGAAGGGGGCGGGGGTGGTGGTGATGAGGAAGAATCAGTCTCTCCCTCTCTCTCCCCTATATCATACTACGCTCCTCCACTCCCCTCCACCCCCAACCTGCCAAGCCATGCCAACCTTTAACAAAGGGTTGGGTTTAGACTTAAAACTCATCCGTTGCCTTCCAACTAGTACAGCTAAGACAAACTAGAATGAATTACAAAAAAAAAAAAAAAAAAGAAAAAAGACAAGACAAGAAAAAAGAAAGGAAAAGAAAAAGGATCTTGCTAAATCCTGAAGCAAGTACAAGGGAAACATACATTATAAGAACAAAGCAGCTACAGAATTTGACTTAAAAAGCTAGGACTCTGTGACTCATTTTGTATGGCTTCTAAGGGAAAAGAGACCTTATTAAAGTTTTAACTTTTGAACTGATGGTCTACTTATGTGAGATATCTTTAATATCAACCACTCAGGAATTATCACTCCTTTAGGCCCATCAAGGAAAGAAAAGTCACCTTTCACAGCTAAGTAAGCCAAGGACTTAACATATCTGCTTCTGGTTTATAGTCTGGAACACACTTTCCCACCAGATACAAATTATCTTTCCAAATAAGATGTAGTTACTTGGGAGTAATGGGGCCTCATCCTTATAGGATAAACATTTCAATACAGTAAGGACTGGGTGAAGGGTGGGGGGAGCGATTTATCAACCTCTTAGGAGGCTAAGGGACCACTGGTCCCCCTGGATTAGTACTGGTTCAACCAGATTGCTTTCCTCAATACCTAGTGGAGATAGAGCAATACTGTAATGGGTGTTTAGGGTGACAGAGGGAAGGGAGTGGACCCAAGGGATTCTGAAGTCTGCAGCACCATTTAGGGAATGGATTAGGTCTGTATCAGATGTTGTGATGGAAAATTTGGATTGTTCTGTGGGCAGAAGGATCCTAGTCACCAGATGGATGGAAACAGGAGAGAGGGCAAGGTAAACAAATTTACCATTTATAAATATAAGGAAAGAAGGGAGGTTGGTGTGGCTATAAAAAGGCACCAGGAGTCAGGACACCTGGGTGGCTCAGTGGGTTAAGCATCCAACTCCTGATTTTGGCTCAGGTCATGACCTCAGGGTCATGAGATCAAGCCCCACATTGGGCTCCGTGCTCAGTGGGCAGTCTGCTTAAGATTCTCCATCTCCCTCTCCCTCTCCCCCTACTCTCTCTCAAATAAATAATTAAAAAAAAAAAAGGCATCATGAGGACAAAATCCCACTGGATTATTTCTTATAACTGCACATAAATCTGTAATTATCTCAAAATAAAAATAAAAAAATACATAGGCAGCCCTTTCCTTTTGCAGCCATCACAGAAGCACCAGCGGCCAACATGAAGTTCAATCCCTTTGTGACTTCTGACCAGGGCAGGAACCGTAAACGGCATTCCAGTGCACCCTCCCACATTTGCAGGAAGATGATGTATTCCCCACTTTCCAAAGAGCTAAGACAGAAGTACACTGTGTGATCCACGGCCATCCGAAAGCATGATGAAGTACAGGCTGTGTGAGGACACTGTACAGAGGTCAGCAAATTGGCAAAGTCGTCCAGGTTTACAGGAAGAAATACGTCATCCACACTGAACGAGCAGAGCAGGAGACGGCGGACAGCACACCGTCCACGGGGGCACTCACCCTGGCAAGGGGGTTAGCACTAGACTCTAACTGTACAAAGACTGCAAAAAGATCCTTGAGCAGAAAGCCAAATCTCACGAAGCAGGAAAGGAAAAGGGCAAATATAAAGATGAAACAATTGAGAAGAAACAGGAATAGAGTAATCTTATGTATGACTGTAATTAAAAACTGTTAAAATGGAAAAAAATATATATATGGGGAAGAAATGTCTTTCAACAGGTGAATGGATAAGCTGTTGTACATCCATATGGGGGACTACTACTTGGTCATAAAAAAGAACTTTAGATACTTATTAATGACCTGGGTAAATGTCAAGAGTATGGTGCTAGGGACACCTGGGTGGCTCAGTTGGTTAAGCGGCTGCCTTCGGCTCAGGTCATGATCCCAGTGTCCTGGGATCGAGTCTCACATCAGGCTCCTTGCTCAGCAGGGAGCCTGCTTCTCCCTCTGCCTCTGCCTGCCACTTTGTCTGCCTGTGCTCGCTCGCTCTCTCTCTGACAAATAAATAAAATCTTAAAAAAAAAAAAAAAGAGTATGGTGTTAAATGGGGAAAAAAAAATCTCAAAAAAGATTCCATACTGTAAGAATTTAACTTTATATAGCATTCGTAAAATGACAAAAGTATAGTAATGGAGAAAACATCAATGGTTCCCAGGGCTTAGGGATGGGTGAGAGTCTATAAATGGAGAGGGGGAAGAAGGAATGTCCGTGGTGCTGGAACGGCTCTATGTCCTGCCAGTGGTGGTGGTTATCTAAGTCTACACACGTATGATAAGACTGCACAGTGCTGTACGCTCCCCGACCGCCACCATCAGCAACAAGAAATAGTAATGTAGGACTTGGAAATATCTGAGTAGGGTCTATAGTTTAGCTAATAGTGTTGTACCAACATTAATCCCCTGTTTGAAAATGTACTATATGGGTGCTTGGCTGGCTCAGCTGGTACAGCATGCAGCGCTCGATCTCCAGGTCGTGAGTTAGAGCCCCATGTTGGGCATGGAGCCTGCTTAAAAAATAGAAGAAAAAAGAAAATGTACTATGGGTGTGTAAGATGTTATCAATGGGGAAAACTAAGTGAAAGATACATGGGAACTTGGAACCATTTAAAAATTTTTTTTGCGGGTCTATTATTTCAAAATAAAAAGTTAAAAATTTTAAACAGGTGCGGCTTGTTAAGCATCTGCCTTCGGGTCAGGTCATGACCCCGGGTTCTGGGATGAAGTCCCGGATCCGGCTCCCTGCTCGGCCTGCTTCTCCCTCTCCCACTGCCCCTGCTAGTGTTCCCTCTCTCACTGTGTCTCTCCTCTGTCAAATAGATAAATAAAATCTTTAAAAGAAAAAAAAATCTAACCAAATTATATTTAAGACAGTGACATTAAGAGGTCCTTCTCAAAATTCTCATTATCCTTACAATGAATACCATAGGAAAGGTCAAGAGATAGCCTGAATTCTAAGCACAACACACCTACCAACAAACTACATGATCTTGAACAAGTTGCTAATCATTCCTTTTTTTAATTTTAATTAATTAATTATTTATTTATTTTTAAAAGATTGTATTTATTTGACAGAGAGAGAGAGAGAGATCACAAGTAGACAGAGAGGCAGGCAGAGAGAGAAAGGGAGAAGCAGGCTCCCTGCTGAGCAGAGAGCCCGATGCGGGGCTCGATCCCAGGACCCTGAAATTATGACCTGAGCCGAAGGCAGAAGCTTAACCCACTGAGCCACCCAGGTGCCCCCCTTCCCCCCCTTTTTTTAAAGAGAGCAGGAGAGAGGGTGGTTAGAGGGAGAGGGAGAGAATCTTAAGTAGACTCCAAGCCCAGCAGCATGGAGCCAAACATGGAGCTTGATCTCAAAAGCCTGAGGTCATAACATGAGCTGAAAGTAAGAGTCAGATGCCTGAACTAACTGAGCCACCCGGGTGCTCCAAGTCGTTAATCATTCTCAACTTTGGTTTCCTCATCTGCAAACTAGGAGTAATCATGCTTCATTAACTTAGCTGAGATGAAAGACTGTATACAATAAAATGGATGATAAAACAAAACACACACACACACGCTCTCTCTCTCTCTCTCTCTCTCTCTCTGAGCACATTTCTAAGGAAGAAAATGGGAGTTATTTTACAAAACCTTGATTTTATAGTAAAGACCTGCCCTTCCAAGAACAGCACAGAAGGGCTTTTTCCTTTCTTAGGGAACTCAAAGTAAATGATGGGGATTTTCTTTCCAAAAAAGACAAGATTGCTGGAGGACAAGGTGGGTGGGAGGAGTGTCTACTTCATGGAGGAAGCCTGAAGTTCCCCACTCACAAAAATCTAGCCTGACAGGACCAAGCACGTGTGCGCACACGCGCGCACACACACACTTTCCCAGCTACTTCAAGGGAGGGAACTAGTGGGGAAAACACCAAGAATTCTCAGCTCTGGGTGGTACTATTCCCTTGATGAATGCTAATGAAAACAGACTTGGCTGTTAAAATTAAGGAATGCGGTCACAGGCTTTTCTTAGCTAAATGGCTAACATGCCCCCTTAGTCTCCTGTTCAGCCATTCAATACTGAACGGTATTCTCTTCTGTCCCTTCCTTCAGAAGCTTCAAAGATAACCAAAGAAGAAGATATTGTCCCGTCTCAAGGGCTTTTGTTTTACAACAGGCAATGACACAGGCAGCATCCTATTGGGATATCACACTTCACAACAGCAAACACATGTCCGATGCCTGCAGTGTAGTCTTTGTTGTTCAAGGCAATCACTCCTGCTCTAAAAATATTGCCAGATTTAAATTTTGGTCCAGTATGGTCCTAAAGGAGTTTTCCCAACTACAGTCCCCTTGTCGTCTTCCAAAGGTGTGCCCCAGTTTTGCCTCACCTTTCTCAGCAGGGTCTTTGGGGCATACAATGTGGCTAAAAAAAGGGCTCATGTGTCTAGGACTCTGACAGCCTTAGATCATGAACTCTAAAGCAGGAAAGAAGGCCTTCTGGAAATGAGCTATGGAGACAGCCCTCTGAACAGCTTGTTAGAGCACCATATGCACAGAAATGCTAGGTGAGTCCTGCGCGTCACTCAGCAAACACCAGGGGAAGTTCGCAGCACTCCTTAGAGAAGGTCACCGGGGACTTCTTTATTAACTGCTTGTTTTGGCTTTCCGGGGTCTGAAGCACCTCTTCCAGGTCTTTCCACCAGGCTAGAAAAAATGAAAGGGGTCTGACCTCCCTCCTCGAACCCATCTACCTTGAGAAAGGACTTACCGTATAATTTGGGTTTCCTGGCTGGATACGTAGCTCAGCCAAAATCCAAATACCATTAGTGAGCTTCAGGGATTGGTACAGCATGTCCTGCCCTTCCACATTCCTCTTGGCAATAGTATAAACATTGTTGTTTTGCAATTTGCTGGAAACAGTGTCTAGAAACAGAGATTAAAAATTCCACACCTTCAGTTAAAATATCAAACAAATGTGCTTTCCTGACATCCGTATGAGCCACGTGCACACAGTCTCCCGAGACGTGCCGTCGTGTAGGTGCACACGCACATTTCAGACAGCCCTGCTCCCACAACAGCACAGGGTGAGGAAGAGGCTCTTGAGGCGCCTAACAGATTCCAGGACAGTAAACAGAGGAAGGTACAACTAGACACGAGTATAAATGTTACCTGTGGAGATTATGGTGGGTCAGCAGAGTGGTAATCTTAAACTAGGCACTAGACAGATAAAAATGCTCCGAGGGGGACAAAGACAGCAATGGGTGTATGTGTGGTGCCACAGGGACTGGTGTGTAGGTGTTCGTTTCCAGAACCCCGATCCCAGAGCTACAGGGATACACAGACTGGTGCTCAAATCCACACTCACTCCCCAAGTCGCTGCTACTTCACCGTGAGCCACTCTGGCCTCAACTGCCAGGATCAGAAAAGGGCACAGAGTGGCAGAAATCCTGCAAGTCAAATTTATTAACCTGGATGCTTAAGAATTTTTTTTTTTAAGCAGGTAAATAATTTTTTAAGCCTGTAGGGAATCATGCCTCCAAATGAATAAAGAAAAAGTCTCAACCAAAGATGACTGCCACCAAGCTCTATATACCCTGAACGGGGGCTGCTAGTCACAGCAGAAGCCTTTGGAGTCACCAACCCAGGGTGACAGCAGTTGGTGTTTGGGGTCCTCCTTGTGACTACCACATCAAAGAGACATGAAAGTCTGGAATGAAAGGTCATTTCACTCTCCTTGCTCTCTCACTGCTAAGAGGAGAGATGCCAAAGCATCAGAGAAAGAAACGTAGAGAATAGAGATGGCAAACACTGCTTCTTTTTTGATAGCTTAGAATGTTCATTTCTGATGAGAATTCTAAATTTCTCGTGCTGACTTCAGTAATTCTCCACATAAAAATCCGTCCTATTCTGGTGCGCTCTCCGGGAAAAGGATGCAGTGATGGCTGGCCTCAATGCTCTCCAAGAGCAGCAGCTCTCTGAGCACAGGGATCCTGGAGTTTCTCATCACTGTGCTTCCCCCGGGTACCAGGGACACAATGGGCACTTGCCATTGCCATCGATACCTGTGAAGAAGCCTCCGACTCCAGGGTTGGAGATGCCAAGATCGATGTACTGCCACAGGCACTGGAAGCCATCTGCAGTTCTTGCTCTCGTGTCTTTTTCCCACATTCAAACCAACGACAGCTCGGGGAGGAGGCACGAGGGCCCAGTCACTAAACATCTGTACCACATTTACTTGTGACTTCACTCTTGGCCTTTTTCCTCCAAGGTTTTCACCAACACCAAGCAGAACAGCTACAGCTTAAGAACCAGCTATCTTTGAGGAGCTAAAAAGTCCACCTCAGGGTCGTTATATGCAATACTGTTGGAGGAGGGGGCCTCCATGTGCTTTTTAATCACCTTCTCAGGGGTCAGGTTAGTTCGGCCACCTTGGTTCCCATAATGAAGGGCTCTTGCCCCTTAGACTGAGTTGCTAGGCAACGCCACCCGCTGGAGTTTGGTGAATGCGTTTTGATAGGACTGTCCTGTTTTAAGCCATGGGGGCTTGTTTTAAGTTGTAAAAGCCACTCCTAAATTTCAAGGCTCTTGCCCATTTCCGAAGAAACAGGACACACACAGGAGCCTTTACCGAAGAGCCGCCTTGTTGCACAGGCGTAGGCACATTCTAGACCGTGTATATAGTAAAGCCCAGGTTCCTACAGACTTCTCATCATTTCACCAGTTATGGAAGAGAGGACAGGCTAAGAAATGGAAGCACACAAACACATTCAGCCTTCCAAAATTAGAAAACAGGTTAAATAGTCAGGGAAAATAAACAAGTTGAATGAAGGTAAACTTTAATACATTTGGGAAATATTCTGGCCGGAGACCTGGCTCTGCTCCTACTAAATGGCTATATAGGATTTCCACCAGCAGACTAAATGACGGAAGGGCTCTAGAACTAAGTATGTGTGAGCCGACTTTATAAATCTTAGACATCAGGTTTGAGCTTGAGGATGTAGAAATGAAAGAGTAGTCAGACTATGCTAAATGTTCTTGTTAAGAACAATGATGGGAACCAGATGTAAGGATACACTTTTTTTTAAAGTTTATTTACTTATTTATTTTTAGTAATCTCTGCATCCAATGTGGGGACTGAACTCTCGACCCTGAGATGAAGAATCGCATGCCCTTCTGATGGAGACAGCCAAGGGCCTCTTGACTGGGATACACTTCTTGATAAGATATAGGTTTTCCCAGGAGTTCAGGGAAATCATATGTAATCTCACCACTGTTGTGAGAATCTGAGAATGAGAAGGAAATGTAAAGACATGGAGACGTGCCCCAAAGGAGAGAGTAAGAAAAGATGTCAAATAGGTTTATATTTGCTTCCAGATGTGATTTCTTCCGGTTCATTTGTCTTCTTTCCCAAAGCTGGATCTTTGAGTTTGGTGCCTAAACTCTGAGGAGGTGTGGATGTGATCTTCATCTTCCTACTTTAGCTAAGGTCACACTTCTTCTAGAAGCAACAGGAGGGAGGATGGTACTCGTATTAGAGAATGGAAAGGGGATATTTGCACTCGGGGCCAACCAAGTCCAAAACTACCATGACTGTTAAAAACAACACTATTTACTGCTTGAGCAACCAAACTATATTTTATTCTGGCCAGCGAAGCATTTCATTTATGAAATCTTCCACAGGATAGGATTAAAGCAAAACAGAGAAACAGAACTCACCCCTATCTAAGTCCCCACACTAGAAGAAAGATCTGTCCCTTACCATAGTGCCTAACTAGTGCTTATAGATACAATATGCCCTGGAGTTTTTCTGAATAAACAATTAAAAAAAAAAAAAAAAAGAACAGGCTTGTAGACTGCTTGCCAGAAAGATTCCTTTCTAGAGCTGCAACTAGCTCTTGTGCAGTTAAGATAGTGGTCCCAGACATATGCTAACCCCAAATGTAGCTATCATGGTAGGCTGCAAAACAGATTCATGCAGAACTCAACACCAATAGAGATGACAAGGCTAGGAAGCAGGGCAACCCATTCGTTAGTGCCTTCAAGATTTAAAATTTTCTAGTATTTACACAACTAGTGGTCCCACAAGTACCCCATATCATACATACCTTTCTATTCAGATCTGATTAATTATTAAGGCTTGGAAAGAGGGTTTCTTGTTTCTTCTCTAGAAAGAAATCGAAGAGCAAAAGTAAAGGCAGAAGGCTAGGTTGGTAAAGTCCTTAAAGCCTGTGACTTCGTACAGCCCCCAAAGTGTTAGTTCCATCTGTCAAATGTCTACTCTGGCATAGAAAAGCTATTTAAAGTGTTGGTGCTACTGTGATTAGGGCAGATCAGCTGGAAAGGATGGTATTTTTAGCTCCCAGCTAGACCCAGGGTGTTGAATCAGAAGGCACTAAACCTGGAAATGTACTGTTAATAGAGCCCTCAGGACTGGAAGGAAATATAAAGGCCAGGCCACTCCAGACCTTGGGATGGATGCAGAGGAAAAGCTAGAAAGATCAGTTGCAGGAAGTGGTCCTGCAAGATTAGCCGTGACTTTGTGTGGGAAAATGACGGCTTTGGGCTCCCAGAGAAAACAAAAACAGCCCTTCTACTCCATGTGCGGTGTGGCCATAAAGTGGTGTGTCACTGAGAAACCAATCTGCTGGTATTTGGAGCACCCAAGGCAGTGAGGCACTGGCAGGAAGCCAAGGCAGAGCTGATCAAAACTGAATTTGCTCTAAGAAACTGTGCCAGGCTACAGCAGAGGACACAGCCCCACTGGGAGAAAGGCCAGACACCTCCTCTTTGGCAGGATCATAAATGTACACCGAGGTGCCACAAGGGTTCAGAACTCCAATCTGGAAGGAGGGGGATCTTTTCTATTATTTTGGTAGGCCAGACTAAAACTGTCAAACCTCAGTCATCCAAGCTTTTTTTTTTTTTCTTTTTGAAAAAGCATTTCCCTTTCAGACTGGACATCTGAAACCAAATCTTCTTTCCAATTATTCTGTGCCTTTTTTTTGTTCTTTGTAGGCCAGTGTTTCCCAGATCATGCTCAAGGGAACACTGGTGTTGGGGCGCCTGGCTGGCTCGGTCAGTGAAGTGTGTAACTCTTGATCTCGGGGTTGTGAGTCTGAGCCCCACATTGGGTGCAGATTACTTAAAAAGAAAACCTTAAAAAAAAAAAAAAAGGAACACTGGTGTTCTACAAGATATTAAAAATAAGCATTTTGTGGTTTTAAATTCCACGGTCCATAAACTTAGTTCACAATGAGTTAAACAGATTTCCTCAAGGGCAGACTCCTCAGCTTTCGTGTGTGCTCACCTGCAAAGGCAACTTCCAGCAGAGGCCCATCACACGCTGCATTTCTCAGCTGCCACTGACACAAACCCCCTTCTATTCTTTGGGAGAGAAGTGTTCCCAGGAGAGCAATACATGAAACACTGCCATAGGACCAGCTACCACAGTAGTGACTATAATGAAGGGTCTCTTCCAAACCGGGTACGGCAGCTGCCTTTCTAACAGGATCCCCTCTGGTTCTCACCGGGAGCCACTCTGGATCTGCACCTGACAGCTTCCTGCAGCACAGCTTTTGACCTCGGAAGGCTACCCAAGCTCCTCCACTCATGACATGAGGTTTGTGGTAACTGACCCATGAGCCTCAGAGAGGGCAGATAACACTGTCACCTACCTAGAATACGGCACCAAAAGCAGCTCAGTTTGAGTATGATTTTTTGGTGAAAATGCAGCAAAAATGTAGGTTTTGTTTAATAAACATACATACACAACCAGTCGGGGTGAGAAACCTAGACCAAGAAATGTTAGGAAGAAGGCAGATGTGTGGTGTTCCTGAAGAGAATCAACTTAGTAGTTATTCCAATGGAAATTATAGAAGACTGTCTCCTCAGACACCTCGCCAAGGGCTCAGGAGAAGCCCCATAAGAGAAGATTTGTCTGAACACAGAGGATGAATACATTGCAGAGCCCCAAACGATGACAGTTAAAAAGAAAAGGTTGGAATTAGAGGACCGTGAGTTTCTCCCCCTTCTCTGTAGTCCCATATTGCCTCTTCCTCCCAGTGTTATGCTCTAAAGACACTGGGTCGGCAGCACGCCAAAAACCCCACACGAGAAACACCAACACACAAAGAGGAAATCAATAAAAGAGAAGGTACTGACTAAGCACCAAGGCTCATTTTCATTCAAACTCAGAAGGTTGTGCACTAGTCTCAAAAAAGAGTGACTGGGACCAAGGCAGGACAATGTGGAGCTCAGGGCCCTTGGATTCCTGAGGAAACTTCGTGAAACAAGTCCTATCACTATCAAGCTCTAGGGACTGATAGCTACTATTTCTCCTCTTGGGTTCCAGCTTTGATGTTCTATTACAGTAATAAAATGAACTACAGAAGGGTCTGGGGCTTTTTAATGATGACTCAGGAGGTTAGTATTATCCTATGAAAGTTGATACAAGGCAAATTAAAGGAAAAAAAAAGCTAATTTAATCAACTATGATGTATTTTTTGTTTAGTAACAAACACAAGATTCTACCTAAGGATCTCAGAGAGTTCCCTTTCTTCCAATACCACAGGCTGATAGAGGAGAGAGTCCTTTTAATTCCCGGGAGGGTTTACATCCTCAACTGGCGCGTTAGCCACTGGAGGCTCCCCAGAGGGCACAGTGCGCACGTACACGACTAACACCGGTCTGACTACTGAAGAACTCGGTGGATGGACCCATCCTAGTTTGTTTCTGAATCTGTCAGCTTGGAAGTAATCTAGCACCTACATCAAAACACCTCAAGCTTTTAAAGAGAAGTTTACAGGTCAAATATCTACCATACACCCACCAGAAAGAGGCAGATGTGGAAAGAAGAGGTAAGTAAAGACAAAATTTTCAAATATCTAATAAGATGCACATGAAATTCAGTCATTACTCACCAGCATTTAAATGACATTCCTTAATCTGAAACTGAAGTTCATTTTCATTGGGAATATCCTTCCATGTGGCAAGGAAGACCTGGCGCTCTGTATGGGGAAACAGAGGGTAAGGAAGGGTGTGCACAGTCTGTCGATATTCTGATTCTGGCACCTTACACCATTTCTCTTTCGGAGTGCTGGCTCTTACAATACATCCAGGAGCGGCCTGGAACTGGAGCCAATTCTCAGCCATGCAGAGGTGCTACATTCCACATCAAGTATTCTCGTATCGGCAGCAGTAAGATACACCAGAAGAAGCTCACATCTAGGGTTTAGTCTCGGCTCCACTGTTTTCCTATGTCATGACTTTGGGTAACTCTTCTGATCTTTCTGATCCTTAATTTCATCATATATAATTACATCTGTCCTGCCTACCCAAAGAGCCAGTGTAAGAGTCAGATCAATTCAGTACCAATACAATTCATATGTACCAGTATAAGCAGTTTTATTAGCTGGCGGTTTCATAAGTAAGAGAAGAGAGAAACATCAATAACCACATGGGGTGTACTGATGTTTATTACAGATTACTGAATTCTTATTTTGAGACAGTAAGAACTTAGTACAGGGCTGGCTAAGTGCTCAATTTGCATGTATTATCTCATCCAGCTTTTACAATAACAAATTCTGCTTTGCAAACTTGGAAACGGAGACTCAGAAAAGCTAAGCACCTTGTCACAATCACACAGCGAATATACAGCCAAGGTGAGATTTAAATCCACATCTCCTTGTCACCAAACCACTGACTCCGTGCTGGTGTGACTGGATTATTCAGGTAACTAGCAATGTGATACAGAGACCAACAGCAAGGCAAGATCAACTGTGACTCATGAGAATCCATATGATCAGCAAGTATTAGACCTTTAGCCTTAACCCCACTCCTCCCCACCCCTCCCTTTTTAAAAATCTCAAAAGAACTTGTACTTCTGGGTTATGCTCTGCCTGACATTCAGAGGAAGGGCAATGGTATATTTGGCAGAAGGACAGGAGGACGTACTTACCCATTTTGCCATCTTCTACAAAAAGCACATTGAGTGGGATGAGGCAGCTGAAGTAAAAGACATCAATATTGTTTTTCACAGCCACCTGCCAGGAAAGTAATGAGGGAAAATTAGGACATCACAGGAAGCCAGGTAGGAGGGAAAGGGCAGTATGTGTCAGGAAATATATCACTCTATTTCTTTCCTTTCTCAGACAGTTCAGGACTCCCCAGACCAAGACCTACCAGCCCATATGCTGCAAAGCACATCCTTACTCATTCTACTGTTGGAGCACTATGAGAACCTGCAACTCCACCTCTTTCTAGGAGGAGCCCCCGGAGGGAGAAACTGAAGACACCAAGTTCAGCATCAAGAATAACCCCCTGAGGGGCGCCTGGGTGGCTCAGTGGGTTAAAGCCTCTGCCTTCAGCTCAGGTCATGATCCCAGGGTCCTGGGATCAAGCCCCACATCGGGCTCTCTGCTTGGCGGGGAGCTTGGTCCCCCCTCTCTCTCTCTGCCTGCCTCTCTGCCTACTTGTGATCTCTGTCAAACAAACAAACAAAATCTTAAAAAAAAAAAATAATAACCCACTGAGTTATTGTTTCTACAGTTATTAATAGAAGCTCCTGTTACCACTTACTATTAATGATATTACTTCTTTTTTTTTTTTTTTAAGATTTTATTTATTTATTTAACAGACAGAGAGAGGTCACAAGTAGGCAGAGAGAGGGGGAAGCAGGCTCCTTGCTGGAGCAGAGAGCCCGATGCGGGGCTCAATCCCAGGACCGTGGGATCATGACCTGAGCTGAAGGCAGAGGCTTTAACCCACTGAGCCACCCTGACGCCCTCTTTTATAAAATCTTATTTTTCAAGTCCTACAGTTGGAAAAAGCTTGCTGGGTCAACCACTGTTAAATCTGATGACTAGAAGAAGGAAAGGTGCAAGCGAAGAAATGCAACCTCTCCTCACAAGATGCAGTTCTGACTTAGGTAGGCTGCGATTCTACGCCAGCCCTTTCAGCTCAGAACATGCTGTTTGCAGTTCTAAAAAGCTACACTAAGTACTTTTATTTAGGGGTGACACTGATTGGTGAATATACCCAGAGACAGGCAGGTTCACTGCAACAGATTACAAAAACCACAGACTGTACGAAGGGGGAGGAGGAGGAGGCGGCGAACTGCTCTAAACCACCACTTCCCACTGGTTTCTGTCACTAATGACTCTCCCATCTACGGTCTTGGCACCACTGGAAAACATTTCTCTGGGCAAGTTCTATAATCAGTAACTGTGTCTATTTCTCTTTTATTTTGTTCTAAGCAAATAAAGTAAAAAAACTGCTATCCCACTGCCCCTTCAGAGCCAATGTCTACACCTCAACAGCATATCTAGCTTTTTACCAAAACTTTGGCTATCGGATCCAAATATCCTTTTTTGAAGTCCTTCCAGTTCTTTTGTGCTTATCAACTCATCTCCCCCAGCTTCAATAGTACCTTTATTTCCTCTTCATAATGTGCTTATGTCTACTTGACACCGTCTTTCTCTTTTCTCTCCCACAAGAATCCATCAAATTACTTTCTTTGTAACTTATGCTTTTCAATTACCAGTCCACTAGGAGTTTCTGACCTATGTTCCATAATCTGATGCCCAGATGGCAGGATTCTCGAAAAGCTTGAGTCTCGTAAATATAAGCAGAGTAACTAACCGTAGGAAAGAGGTCCTCAAACACCCTTTTAGATGTACTAGAGCACCACTCAGAAAGATTTATATCAGTTGTGGGCTGCTGGGAAAGAGGTATTTTCTAATTCATCTGGTACTCAGCAATGAGAGAACTGTTACTTCAGATACGGGCACCAAGAAGATCTTGAGGTAGTGCCAGGCTCTGCAAAGGTTATTCAGAAGAGAAAACTGGATGGTATAGGTGACCCTGTCTGGGTTATAGAAAGGTCTTATGTGAACTGCAAGTGATTATTGTTACTATTATCTTTGAATAAAAAGCAGTCCTATTTCACAATGTGCCAGTCATTCAAATGTTCATTAAGGTTTACTGTGTCCCAAGCATTTGAGATACAATGAAGAATACAGAAAATATAATCTTTGTCCTCTGGGGGATTATATTACTGATTTTTTTTTTTAAAGATTTTATTTGAGAGAGTGAGCAAGAGAAGGAAAAATAGACTCCCCACGAAACAGGGAGCCTGCCATGAGGCTCAATCCCAGGACCCCGGGATCATGATGCCAAAAGCTAACTCTTAACCGACTGAGCCACCCAGGCGCCCCCCATATTAGTGGTTCTTTTTTTTTTTTTGAACACACATAAAAATTTATTTTTAAAATCTACTAACAATTAAAATATTAGTGGTTCTTAATCAAAGACATACTAGAATCACCTGGAGAGATTTTTCAAAACTGATGCCAGGGCTTCATCCCACGTAAATAATGATCTAAATCTGGGACCTGGTGTGTGCATTTTGGAAAAAGTCCCTAGGAAGATCAACCAGATAAGCAATTAATTTAGAACAATGTGAGCTAAGAAGTCAGGACAGGCTTGTAAATATCTTGTTCTTCTGAGGGAATCCTTCTTCTAAATGGAGGTCTTTAACAACAGAAAAGACATGGAAAGCTTTTCTAGGTCAGTAGTACTAAATCATTCTGTCTCGCGACCCTTTTGACAAATAGAAGTCATAGACCCTCTTCCTGAAAAAGGTTTCAGACAACGTTTGACACACAATCGGGGGTTTCAGGACATCCTGAAGACTATCCCTGGACTTCTGCTCTAGAATAACTGTGAGAAGCTGGGACACCCAAATCAGAGGCAGCAGACTCGTGGGTTTGTGGCCTGGGAACCAGACCAGACCACCTGATTTCAAATTCTGACCCTGGCATGCTTACTAGCTGTGTGACTCTGGGCAAGCAGTACTCAGCTCAGGGTCCCGTCTGCACATGGAGACAATGGCACCGAACACATGGGCTGCTAGGAAAAGAGTGGGTTAACATCTGCAACAAAGCACCAAGAATGGTGCCTGGCTTACGGTATGTAATAGAACAAGTGTCTGTGAAAAAAAATTCCCTCTTTCACCACCTCTTTTACCTATTTATTCAGAATTTTTCATAACAGAAGATAACCATAGTAGGCATAAGTGAAATCTTCCATGTGCTCAAACACAGTACTACTGCTATGCTAAAAAGGGACCAGACGAGAGGGGGAAAAAATAGGCTTATTAGCAAGCTCTTGGCCTAATGATTCTTCTTGCTACTGTGTCCTTCATAAAATATCTCTTTACAGGGTCAATAGCACAGGTCACTCTGGGGGAGGCAGTTCCCTTCTTTTACAATAACTTTTCAACCTCTGCGTTTTGCAGCTCTCAAAGTTTTACTCTTGGCTAGAACTCCATTCACTCAAGAATATATGGTTCTCTTGCATCCACCTCTCCAGCCTAGTTCCTTAATGTCAACCATATCAAAATTACTGCTTGTTCCCCCAGACACTGAAACTCACAGCTCTGTGCCTCCTTAGTTGTTCTGTTTAATATATTCTCCCGAAGCTTCAGTTGTCTGAAAAACACCTATTTAATGTTAAGATTCAGTTCAAGCTTAAGATTTCTCAGGAAAACTCTAATCCCTCCCCCATAGCACCCCGTGCATACACCTCTAGCACAAGATAAAATCACTGTTTGTTTCCATCTGCCTCACTCACAATATAATGAACTCTGAGCGCAGGGGCTCGCACTTTCACTGGCATCCTAATAGCTTAAGAAATATTTGTTGCATGAAATTAAGGGGAAGATGTTGAGCAAATGGAATGAAACACTGGTTTCCCAACCCCCTTTCTACCTCTATTATCATCTGTATGCATAACATAATCCCATTAACATCTCTTGATCAGCAAACTGTACTCAACAAGGCTGGGATGATAGATAAATGCTATTTTTATTTCAAATCACTGAGCTAATATAAGATCTATATGCTAAGAATAACACAGGTAGTAAATCACAACTCAAATACTTGACTCTCCAACGATGTGCCAAATCACTCCTTAGGAGTTTAGGCCAAAAAGAATCATGGGAAACACACAGTTATGAAGCCAGTTCAATTCCAATCTGGACAGTAGCTCCTCTCAAAAAGAACTTTAAAGAGTGTAATACTGACTGCTCCAGAGTTTTCTTATTTTGAAATTCGCCATCCTGATAGGTACAGAATAGAAAGATATAATCCAGACAAGCTGGAGAACTATTTCCCGAGAGCTTTAAAATCAATGCCTAACTTGTTTTGGGAAATCGATGAAGACATATATATACCAACTGCCTTAGTATCTTCACCTGGATAGCTAGTATCTTAAAATGAACATGTCCCAAACCTATTTCTTGATCTCCCCTCCCATCCCTAAAGAGAACCTCCTGCTGTCTTTCCAAACACAGTAAACAGAATACCACAAAGCCTTCTAATAGTGCCCCTGCTTCTGCACCTGCCTCCTCCACTCTCTGTAACACTTAGCTTCTCCAGTCTATTCTCAACACAGCAGCCAGAGGGATCTTAAATGTGGGTCAGCTCATAAATACCTCTCTGCGCAAACCTCCAATGACTTCCCGTCTCACTCAGAATAAAAACCAAATTACAATTGCCTATAATCTGATGCCTATTACCTCTCTGATGTTATGTGCTGTGACTGTCTCCCTGCTAGCTCCATGTCAGCCACAGGGGCCTGCTGCTCTCCCCTGCACGTATCAGGTACTCTGCGACCTCGTGGTTTGTGGATTTGCTCTATCTTCTGTCTGCAATTCTCTCCCTCTCTAGAAATCTGCATGCCTCATTCCTGGCTTCCTTTAGGTCTTTGCTTAATCAACTATTATCGTTCCACACAGGTCTTCCATGACCAGCGTGTTTATAAAATCACACCACCCAATCTCTAACCCCAGGACTGTCTATCCAATTCTCTGGTTTCTCTTACCTCCACTGCCCTCATCTGACATACTATTTTACTTATTCGCCGGTTTATCGCCTGTCCCTGTACCCCAGCCTCCAGCAGAATATAAATGCTATGAGAGAGGGGGTTTTTGTCTCTTGTTCACTACTGTACTCTCAATTTCTAGAATAGTGACTGGTACAGAGTACTCAATAAGAATGCTAATTGGAAAATATACTATTCAGAGTATCTGAAAACCACTGAGGTTTAGACAACATATAAACTTGGTCTCAAGTTTCCAAAAGGACAGTACTTCAAGTTTTTTCTAGTGTACTTCCCTTAACAGAAGAGGAAAGTATGGATGTCTGTACTGGGGTGGAAGTAGCAGGAAGGGTCAGGGTTGGGGGTATGGGGGTATAATATGAAGTAGCCCATCATAAGAACAAAATTTCTTTGAAGTTCCATGCTATTCCATAATGCATCTGTATATATATGTTTTAATATGAAAATGTGTTTATCCCCTTACCACAGTAAAACTGATGCTCCAGGAAAAATGTGCCACATGCATTCCTCGCTTCAAGTACCTCCTAGCATTGTATTTAAAATTGTGGACCATGACCAAGTGATGCTTCTTAAAATTAATACAGTGGGGGGCACCTGGGTGTGCCCAGGCTGAGTGGCTCAGTTGTTAAGCATCTGCCTTCGGCTCAGGTCACGATCCCAGGGTCCTCAGATCGAGCCCCGCATTGGGCTCCCCGCTCTGCGGGAAGCCTGCTTCTCCCTCTCCCACTCCCTCTCCTTATGCTCCCTCTCTTGCTGTGTCTCTGCCAAATAAATAAATAAAAATCTTTAAAAAAATTAATACAGTGGGTTGAAACTGGCATTAAAAAATACAATAGAGGAGCACCCAGGTGGCACAGTCGGTTAAGCCTCGACTCTTGATTTCCGCTTATGTTGTGATCTCAGGGTCATGAGATTGAGCCCTGTGTCAGGCTCTGTGCTCAGTGGGGAGTCTGCTCAAGAGTCTCTCTCTCTCTCTCTCAAAATAAATAAATCTTCAAAAAAATAAAATAGAATGGAAAATATCATGGTGCATCTCATGAAGAGTTAAGAGATGTTTCCCAAACTGTTTCAGTTTTATGTGTTGTGTGTATGTGTATGTGTGTACTGTGTAAAACACATTTCTTCCTGTATAAGTTTCCATCAAGAAAGTATAAAAGCCATAATATATACCGTGTTAAGGGCAAGCAGTGAGGAAATGGATTCAATGGGCAAAGGAACAGAATGCAAACCTCAGCTTCTGCTTGGAGGATGCCTAAAGAAGATCACAGATGGTACCAAAGGGCAGATGACCTAATCCTCTAGTCCTCTGCTTTATCACAAGCAACATGTGGCCCCAACAATATGAACCTGCCTGTCAGGGACATCAATGGGAGGAGCAAACAGAAATGATTATGGGGCACTCAGAAAACACAAGAGCAGGCTATAAACGCTTGATAATAATAATGATTTTTAAAAGTTACTTTCCGTGGCTGCTGGGGAAAGTGCAGCCTGTCAGTGTTAGCCTGTAACCACCAATTAGTTTCCCTCCATAGTATAGGAAGCCCGCTGCAGTAGCTACAGCCTCTTTATGGTGCACAGCTGGAGACGAACAGGCAAAATTAATATTCTAACCTTGTTCCAGTGTACTCAAATGTACTATAAAAAGGTACGAGATGAACTCAGTTTGAACTCTGGTAAATGCGGCCTCTTGCCAGAGATAACCATAGGAGGCACTGCCACAGGAAAAACCCAGGCAAGTGGCACACAGCTCACCTCTGAGAGTGTATCATCTACTCTTCCATGACGTCACTTGTGACCTTTCCAAGTCTCTGAAGAATTTTTTTTTTTTCTTTCATTCCTCCTCTCCATTTAGCTTTTGGAAAGATTATTTGCAGGCTGGTCCAAGCTAGGACCAGGCAGTGACGCCAACCATCACCAGTTCTCTGAGGAATGATGATTCAGATGTGTTTTAAGCACCACACCACATAGTCCACAGATCCTGGGGCATTGGCTCTGAGTGAAGGTTTTTAACGGCACACAACTGAGTGATGCATGTCATCTGGAACTCCAGCAGAAGTAGCTCTTTCTGTTAGCTGCTAGAGTTACTAGCTATAGTTCTGCATTCCTGGTCAATGCCAAAAAAGTATCTACCATCTTTAGTATAAATATGGTGTTCCATTTCAAACCCCACTAATAAATCGAGAATTCTCAGAAATTGAAGTTTAAAGGAGAAAAGAAACTGCAGTGAAAAATACAGCAGAAATAATCACGAGATCCACTACAGAAAGCGTCACTTTACCTTCCTTCTGATGCTAATTCAACTTGAACTTGAAGAGCATCTTTCTTTAGTTTACTTCCAAGACGGAGATTCAAACAAGAACCCTCTAGCTCTGTATTCTTTCTTTCTGTATTCTTTCCAACAAATAACATGGGATTACCTGGCTGCTGTGCAGCCCTCCAACAGTAACAACCTGGTGCCGATTGTAGATAAAAGCCACACTTGTTTATTCTCAAAAGGTTAGGACTTCTCTCATTGTTAAGAGCATGTGGACAGGGGAACTCCTTACAGGTGAAATGTGACAGGTTCCCCATCTCCTGCTAAAAGCAGTAGCCCCGTGTCTCTAATCTCCTCTTGGAAACAATAGGCATTCCAGCATTTGAAGGTTCCCTGTTCAAATAGCACTTAGAGGGGAAAGGAAAGCTCTGAACAGACCTCCAGGTGAGCTCTTAAACTGTAGCATATATAATTATGGGCCTTTAGAACAGTAGTGAGATCCTAAGAGCCAACCTCTCTTAGTAGGCCCAGTTTCGAAAGGAGGTAGAAAGAAACCAAAATAATAAGGCGCCTTCCATGGTCCCTACCCTGTCAGGAGATCTGCTTCATCTCAATGTCAAAAACTCCCAGGAGTTTACACCACGAATTAGAATGAATTAGAATGCAAGCCAACTGAAATCTCCAGAACACCAAAGAAAAGATGGAAGACTGTAAAGTGGTATGGATAGATGGTGGCTTAAAAGACTCCTGGATTAAACTGTCAGAAGCTTCTCATTTGGTCAAGAGGACATCAGACGATGACTGTCCGCCAAATACCCAAGGCACTGCACCAGCGCCACAGCTACTGGAATCAAACTGTGTAATGCTTTTGAAAATTAAACCACACCCTCAAGTACTGCTTTAAAAAAGAAACCCATCTCCTTCAAAACCATTTGGAAATAAGGTGGATAGGTCACAATGTTCACCCAAGATGACCCGTATGGCGGGCAGAAAAAGCAGCCCACCTATGGTGGTCACTCAAGCCACAGGCCCTGCAGGTTAGGCCGAAAGCACAAGGCCAGCTTTGTGACAGCTCAGGCTGGCATGGATTTCAGCCCAGAAGGGTCTAGACCCTTTTTCTCCTTATCTCTGAATTCATAAACAATCATACCCATTCCTACCAAAGTACACTTTTCTGATACCAAGTGCAAAAATTCTGGAACTGGGAAGTGCTAGACCATTAACTTTATTTTATTTATTTATTTATTTATTTATTTAAGGGTTCTCTTTCCCTTTAAAGGCAAAAGTTAGATAGTTTTGAGTATTTGAAAAAATTGTTCTCTAGCGAAGAATGGAATGAGATACAGTGATCTGCTGGCAAAAGACAATCTTTTTTGCTCTTCCTATTAAAATTTGTCTCCCTAAAGCTTTGTGTCTATCAGGATTGTGAAAAAAGCTTCTTTCTGGTCTCACAGTAAAAGGGAATTGTTCAGCTCTAATTCCTATCAGGCATCCAAATGATTTTGGTTTTCTCTGAAGCTCTAAGACACTTACAGAACACCCTTCAGCTTCCAATTTACTCTGAAAATATCATCCAAAATAGTCTTAGGCAATTAGGATAGCAGTTTAATAAATAGTTGCATGGTGGCAATTTGTTTTATTTAAAGTGGCACACAGACATAGGTTAGCAACAGAAAAAGTTCTCCAAATATTAGAACAGTAACATATTCTATTTTCCTAGTTATCTACAATCTTGGAATTAGGATCCATTAATGTGCTGTGCTCTTACCCCTTCAAATACTGATGAGCAGAGTAAAGAAACAACAGACTCTAATGTTTGCTCTGCCCACTTTGAGAGAAAATGAATTTGAATTTGTAGTCCTCGGATTAAAATTGGGACTGAGGGGCACCTGGCCAGCTCTGTTGGTGAAGCATGTGACTCCTGATCTTAGGGTCATAAATTCGAGCCCCATGTTGGGTATAGAGATTACTCAAAATTAAAATCTTAAAAATAAAACAAAGGGGCACCTGGGTGGCTCAGTGGGTTAAGCCTCTGCCTTCAGCTCGGGTCATGATCTCAGGGTTCTGGGATCGAGCCCCGAATCAGGATCTCTGCTCAACAGGGAGCCTGCTTCCTCCCCTCTCTCTCTGCCTACTTGTGATCTCTATCTGTCAAATAAATAAATAAAATCTTAAAAAAAAAAAAAAAAAACTGGGCCTGGGGCCAGGCCTACCCAGGTAAAAGGGTATTAAATCAGAGTCATGGGGTAGGCTGCGAGGCCACTGAGAAACAACAGGCAGAGACAGAGTCTGCGGATACTCTGCTTGCTAAGACAAGGAGATGGCCTTGCTGAGTTTGGTTCAAGAACCACATGCATCTGATATTTGTAAACACTCCCTGAAATGAAAACAAAAAGTTCATTCAACAACAAATATTTATTAAGTATTCTGTGCTAGGCATTGTTATTGTTCCGGGCACTGGGAGATAATACCAGTGCACCAGAGAGTGCCTTTCTAGTTTGCATTCTAGTGGAAGAGGAGGTGGAGGTGATAATGAACAAGCATGTTAAGCAGTATTTAACAGGGATAAGTGCTCTGGGGAAAAGTAAGGGTAAGGGAGGGTCCAGAGTACTGGGAGCCCAGAGTGGAAGACATGTTAAAAAGGTACTATTTTAGCAAAGGCCTGAAGGAGGTAAGAAAGCCATGTAGATACGCAGATTGGGAAAAGGAACATTCCAAATATGGGAAACAGCAAATTCAAAGGCCCAGCCGTGGCAGGTACCCTCTGAGGGTCAGCAAGGGAGCCAGTGTGGCCACAGTGGAGTAAGGAATGGTGGGCCAGATGCACTCAAAGAGGAAAGGCATGGCTAGATCACAAAGGGCCCTAGAGACTACTGCTGGGATTTTGGCTTTTCCAATTAGAAAAAAAAAATCAAGTACAAGTTCTTTCAGATTGGCGGGATTCTAACAGGGCAGTGGTATAACAAAAATTAAGCAGTCATCATAACTCTGATAGAACCATGCCTATGTGGGGGTGCCTGGGTGGCTCAGTAGGTTAAGGCCTCTGCCTTCGGCTCAGGTCACGATCCCAGGGTTCTGGGATCGAGCCCCACATCAGGATCTCTGCTTGGCAGGGAGCCTGCTTCCCTTCCTCTCTCTCTGCCTGCCTCTCTGCCTACTTGTGATCTCTGTCAAATAAAAAAATTAAAAAAAAAAAAATCTTAAAAAAAAAAAAAAAAGAAGAACCATGCCTATGTGGACAGGGTCACTGGAGGGCAGCTGGTGCCTCAGGAGGAACCTGGGTCAAGGGAAAAGAATGCTAAGATCCATTGCATCTGTTTTTGCTTCAGGTAGCTCCCACATTTTTACAAAGTTTTAGATGTCAGACAAAATAAATCAGAAACTTTTTTTTTTTTAAAGATTTCTTATTTATTTATTTGTTAGAGAAAGAGAGAAAGAACACACAAGTAGGGGGCGCAGCAGGCAGAGGGAGAAGCAGACTTCCCGCTCAGTAAGGAGCCCAATGTGGGACTCGATCCCAGGACTCTGGGATCATGACCTGAGCTGAAGGCAGACGCTTAACTGACTGAGCTGCCAAGGAGTTCCAAAATAAATCTGAAACTTAACAGCAAATGTAAATGTGATCTCTTCAGCCAATACAGAACCCACCTGCCATACTATCTTGACCAATCTGGTTACTATCCAGAAACCTCTACTGCAAACCCCAAATTCTCTCTTCCTCCAGCAGCATTTCCACAGGCCTTTCAGCTTGCCTGACAATTCCGCAAACCCTACGGTCTTATCTTAAACAGGTTCTGCCAGATCTATATAGGCTCTAAACCTAAAGGCACCACTCTCTCTGTCTTTTCCTTGAGAGATCTGGCTGATGTGCCCCTGGTTGCGGCTGCCACCTCTTAGAGTACTACTTCCTGTGACACCACGAACTGTTTGCTACGTAGGGCTTACTGTTAAACCTAAAAATAAATTTAATACATACTGTACTGAATGATAAAACAGTGAAGACAGGGCCAGTAAACTACCAATTAAACGGAGCCAGGGTGGCTCGGCTGAGCGGCTGCCTTCGGCTCAGGTCATGATCCCGGACTTCCAGGATGGAGTCCCGCATCGGGCTCCCAGGGACTTGGGGAGTCTGCTTCTCCCTCTGACCTTCTCCTCTCTCATGCTCTCTCTCACTCATTCTCCCTCAAATAAATAAAATCTTAAAAAAGAAAAGAAAACAAAACAAAAAACAAAAAACCTACCAGATGAAGTTGACTAGATAATCCACACCCCCAGTCTGGTATGTTGTGAGACAGAAGACCCAATGGGTACTCAAAGACCTCAGTAATGAGAGAGAAGGAATATTACTCATTTTTAAATCCTAGGCTAAAAGTGATCTAGAATATAAGCTAGATCCTAGGTAATCAATATACAGTCTCAGATTAGTTAGCAGCAAATCATAAATTAAATGGGTTCACAGGTGTGCCAAAGATCTGTTCCGCTGTATTAATTGAACCTTAACATGGACAAAAGGAGGACATACAGGTTCCAAGATGTCTGGGCACACAGGCAGGCCCCCATGTGCAGAAGCCAGCTCCAGCTAGCTTTATTAGAGCAACAGATCAGATACAGAAGAGACAGATCGTTCTCAGGAGCATGAGCTATGGAATTGAGAAGTTCTGTGCTTTCAGCCTTTTAACTCCTTCCGTGGCTCCTGGAAAGGATCACTTTTACCACACGAAGGACCACCATTTATACCTACACTTCTCAAAAATGATTAAATAATATTTTCCTTGGTCTCCAAACTGTAACTGATTCTAAGTACATTTACCAGTGTCTCTGTTTCTAACCACTTTTTCTACTTAAAATTAGAACAATAAAACTGACATCTATTTGCAATGCACACAAAGAAATGTCCTTCCGTAAATTTAGACCTTCCTGAAGTGGACTGAAAGGGAAAATGAATTCAGACTGAGTATATTTTCATTATAGGCCCACCTAACTGATTTCCAGGTGAACCTTGAACCTTGATTCCGAAAGAAACTTGTTCTATAAAACCACAAGCTGTAGAACGAGGATCTACACATAGAATCTAGAAGAAGACATATTTTAGTTCAATATAAATAACTTTAACAGTTTTAAGATAAATGGACCATTTTGGGTAGTAAATCGTTAGTATTCATGCAGATGTTGAGATGCCATCACTGCTAATACAGGGTAAACTCGATCAGAAATAGGGCTTGGGGCTAGGTGGCTTAGTCGGTTAAGCGTTTGACTCTTGGCTTCAGCTCAGGTCATGATTTCAGGATTGTGAGCTGGAGCCCCTTGTTGGGTTCTGCCGCTCAGCACACTGAGATTCCTTCTCTCTCTCCCTTTCCCCTTTTGCTCTCTCTCTCAAATAAATGAATAAATCATTAAAACAAACAAACAAAAAAAACCAGAGCTTGAAAGTTTTATTTTCAAGGTCTATGGACCTCAATACCATGAAGCCTATGCATAACTCCTACATAAAAATTATGAATAAAGCAAATTCTTTTATCTCATTGAACATGATACTACAGCAAAATATGAGTGTTAATATGAATGAGGGCAGGCTATGGCTCTCAAGTGGGCTTCAATCCATCTGAGAAAAACCCCAGTGAGCTCTCTTTAATTCCAACTCGTGATGTAGTGTAAAGCTTTAACGCTTTGCATAAAGATCATCAGCCATAATGAGAACACAGGGACTAGAAAGAGGTACCTGCTTTTTATTCAGAATTCAAAGTCCTCTACTGCATAAAGATCACATGGTTACATCTACTTCCCAATTATTTATCAAATCAAAACCACAAAATTGATTCCATTTTTTAAAAGATTTTATTCATTTATTTGACAGAGAGGGAGAGAGACAGCAAGAGAGAGGGAACACAAGCACGGGAAGGAGAGAGGGAGAAGCAGGCCTCCTGCTGAACAGGGAACCCAATACGGGTCTCGATCCCAGGACCCTGGCATCATGATTGGAGCTGAAAGCAGACGCTTAATGACTGAGCCACCCAGGTGCCCCTGATTCCATTTTTCATCATCCACTCCTAACTTAACATCATGACATAAAGAAGGCTGGGATTTTAATAGATAAAACCCACAAATCGCTTTTATTTTTTTTGAAAATTTTAAAAATTTTTATTTATTTGATAGAGATCACAAGTAAGCAGAGAGGCAGGCCGAGAGAGAGGGGGAAGCAGGCTCCCTGCTGAGCAAAGAGCCCCATGCGAGGTTCGATTCCAGGACCCTGAGATCATGACCTGAGCCAAAGGCAGAGGCTTAACCCACTGAGCCACCCAGGTGCCCCCACAAATCACTTTTATTAACCACTTTGGAACTACTGTGTGAAATTCATTATTGCTCAGGATTTGCAGCTTGGGGCTCTGTTACTTAAGTAATCTGATCTCAGAACCCCACCCCCCCCCCTTTTTTTTATGAGGAACTAGGTCCCAAGCTTAGGTGTTCTGAGAACTGAATTCTGGATTCCAGGAACAACTGTGTCCTGCCACTGATGCCAGATTTATGATCCACCTGGACCAGCTCTGCTTATCGAAATACAGAATTCTTGTCTGCTGCTTATGGTGGTTCTTCAAAGAGGGAAATTGCTATTAATAGATATATCCTAACAGAGAGTCTCAGAAGCCAGTAGCTGAGTGTCAGTTACACAAAGACAAAAGATACTGCCCAGTAGAATCTTGATTACCTTAATAAAAAGGATAACGAGTATTCTCAACAGGGATAACCTAGTAAAAAAGCAGTATCTAGTACATAAGATACTCTAATTTCTCAGATGAGACATGAAAAGTACATCAAATTGGAAGCAGCAATCACAGAAAGTAATTTTCTCTTTCTTTGGTAGTAAAATGTTTTCATCCTTCATAACCAAGCCTCCATGACCTACATAGTGCTAATGGAATATTTCAGGTTCTGTCCTGTCTACAGGGGTTATTTTCAGCCCTGGCTCTACCTGTCCGACCTGGGAATCTCTTATAGCTCCCATAAAATCCACCACTTCAAGGACTCCACAGCTGTTCAAGCAGCATGCAGTCCCATAAAAGCAACCAGAGTGCACAGTCCTCAACTGTGGATCCTGGGAGACCAAAGGACGTTTTCAATACTGAACTTGTTTGGCTTGCACAATAGTCAAGAAAACTCAGCAAATGCCAAGCTGGTTAGCTTCATCTGATGGAAGCTGCTGAAAAGGTCTTCCATTTGGAAGCATTTATCAGTTTTTCTGGTGTAACAGCTACAGCTGTGGGCTTTCTGAGTGTGAACTGACATATGTAAGCCATGAAATACCAGGGACAGGGACCATCTGCAACTGATTGTGTCACAGGCTGCGACTCAAATGTAGGAGTAGCAAGGGACAGAATTTTCTCAAGGCCATACACTGGCAAAAAACCCTTTTGGCTGACTAAGATCTTAAAGATATGAATAAATAGGACTGTAAGATTGTGTTCTTTGCAGCTGGGAGCTTCAGCACTTTCTGCCTTAATCATTCAAAGGTTAAAATGAAAGAAGTTGTTTTATTTATTTTATTTTATTTTTTTAAAGATTGTTTTATTTATTTCACAGACAGAGATCACAAGTAGGCAGAGAGAGAGAGGAGGGGAAGCAGGCTCCCTGCTGAGCAGAGAGCCCGATGTGGGGCTTGATCCCAGGAACCTGGGATCATGACCTGAGCCGAAGGCTGAGGCTTAACCCACAGAGCCAGGGACCCCAAAAGAAGTTGTTTTAGAAGAGACATTCGAAGAAAAAACCCAAGAGACATTTTTGCTAATATTCATCCTCCTATCAAACAATCCTTATGTAGGATTTAAAGGTGACAGATTGATAACAAACACCATATACAGGAAAAACCCCATTCTTTATCCATAGGTTTACCTCTAAGGCTCCTAATTATAAAGTGGTATAGAAGGAAGGAAGAATTTTTATAAAGGTGCTATTAGACTTTCAGGTAAAGATAGCAGACTGAAAAATCACAATGACGATTTCCTTCTCCTGAAAGAAATTCTGCCGTAATTAAAGAAAAAAAAATTTTAGGGTATAAATTATAAAGTTAAGGTAGGAAAAAAATACAATAGCAACAAAGTCTTGGTGACTGTAAAAGACATGGATTAGCAGCACCACCACAATTCTCAAAGACTCAGGACTGGCAGCATGTCTGGAACTGTACGGAGGGGGAATGCAGGGAGGGAGTGTCAAAAGAAAGAGCATTAAGATGCGGTTGGAGTCCCAGGTCCCCACCACCACCACTCTAAGCTACCTTAGCCCCTCAGTGAAAAAATAGATTAATTCTTTTAGAAGATAAAATACATGGTACTTTGAAGGGTGTCAGGCATGGCCGAGGGGTGGTGGATTCAGTGAATTTATGCATAATGAATGCTGAGACTCTCCAGCCATCTTTCCCAATTTAGCTGCCAGAAAGCTGGCAGAAAGCCTTTATATTCTAGACAAGAGAGTCAAAGATAATTTTTGGAAGAATTAAGCCAACCCAAGAAGATAGACATTTAAGTACTAACACAGAGGATTCCAGTTGTCCTCAATGATGAGTAAAATGGAGCTCTGGTCCTGGGTCTCATGGTTTAGAAGCCATGCTCTGATCTTCCTCTGGCCTCCCCGCAACTCGTGGACAGAAGAATCATCAGGACCAAAGAGATATGCCCAGACAGAACACACAGAATCTCCTGGCAGACAGACCCAACACTGTTTTCAGGGCCTGCTTGAGATACTTCTACTAATCATTTTTCCTGAGGGTCAGTTAGCATGCCCTTAGGTCCAAGGAATGACCAAAGGGTAGAGATAGGATGAAGGCAACTAGAACATGAAAAACGTTTCTCCACTTATAGTCCTGAGTGGACAAATGGGGAATTTTAGTAGAGAACCAAATGGAAATCCTAGAAATGGAAAGTACAACACGTGAAACGAAATGAATTTAAAATGGATGAATTTAAGAGAAGGCTGTAGTGTACAGAACAAAGAGTTGGGATACTTGAAGACATATCAATAGGAATTTTCCAGTAAAAAGAACAGAGAGAACGAAGACAAACAGTTTCAGTGATCTGAGGGACAATATCAAGTGGTCTAACATTTATGTAACTGGAGTTCCAGAAGAAGAGAGATAATTGTGCAGGAAAATTTTGAAGAAATAATGGCAAAATTTTCCCAAGTTTAGGAGAAACTATCAACTTACAGATCCAAGAAGGTCAGTGAACCCTCAGCCTGGTAAATACAAGGAAAACATCTAGGTACATAATGGTTAAACTGCTGAAAACCAAAAATATTAAGAATAAGAGAGGGAACCCACAGATCAGCACTGTCCCAAGAAAACTTTCTGTAAAGGTGGAAACGTTCTGCTTCCATAATGCCCAACCTAGAAACTACTAGCCACATGTGCACCTGAAATGTGACCAATGCAACTGAGGAAATGAGATTTTATTTTGTTTTAATTAACTTCAAGTTATATAGCCACATATGGCTAATGCCCATCATAATGAACAGTGTAGCCAAAGAGAATTATGAGATATCAAGCCATCGTAATATGTGCACTTTAGTGATCCAAACAGACAGTAAAAATAGAAATAAAACAGTTTAAGATACAGAGGTAACTGGAAACCCTAATACTGGGTATTTCATGTTAAGGCATTCTTGTTAATTTTTTAATGGGAACAAGAGTTATTGTGGTTAAATATATATATTTTTTAAATATTTATTTTTATTTTTTTAATAAACATATATTTTTATCCCCAGGGGTATAGGTCTGTGAATCGCCAGGTTTACACACTTCCCAGCACTCACCATAGCACATACCCTCCCCAATGTCCATAACCCCACTCCCCTTCTCCCAACCCCCCTCCCCCCAGCAAACCTCAGTTTGTTTTGTGAGATTAAGAGTCACTTATGGTTTGTCTCCCTCCCAAGTGGTTATATTTTTTAAAAGAAACCTGCTTTAAAGATATATATATTGAAATTTCACAGATGAAATGATATGTCTGAGATTTGCCTCAAAATTAAATGGAGTAGGGCTATGGACGGGGTATACATGAAAGAGTACTAATGACAGATAATCACTGAAGCTCAATGATGGGTACAGTATACAGGGACTCATAACACTATTCTGTTTACTTTTGTAACATTAAGAATTTTCAAAAAAAAGTTTTTAAAAAATAAAGCAAAAGGAGAAAGATGGAAAATAAGAAGGAAAAACAGGGATTGGCTCAGGAGGGTCAACATCCAAATGACAAGACTTCTAATAAGAGAAACAGAAAATAAAGGGAGATCTACAAGTTAAAAAAAAAAAAAAAAAATCCCAGAACTGAGGGCTACAAGTTTCCACTTTGAAAGAGCCCAGTAAGTACCTAGTACAATGGATGAAAAGGCTCATACCTCTTGAGGCTCATCATTATGAAATTTCAGAATATGAGGGATAAAGAAAGATCTTATAAGCTTTCTTTTTTTTTTTTTCTTCAAGATTTTATTTATTTATTTGACAGACAGAGATAGGCAGACAAGTAGGCAGAGAGGCAGGCAGAGAGAGAGAGAGAGAGAGAGAGAGAGAGAGGAGGAAGCAGGCTCCCTGCTGAGCAGAGAGCCCGATGTGAGGCTCGATCCCGGGACATTGGGATCACAACCTGAGCCCAAGACAGAGGCTTTAACCCACTGAGCCACCCAGGCGCCCTCTTATAAGCTTTCAATAAGAAAGAACATTAGTGCAGAAAAAAAATCAAGAATCAGAACCGCATCAGACTAGAAGGAAAATGATTTCTAACCCAGGTATACAGAAACTGTCAAAAGTATGAAGTAGACATTTTAGAACATGTGAAACTTCAAAAACTTTATTCTCTATATACCCATTCTCAGGAAGCTACCAGAGGATATTTTTCATCAAATTGAGGAAGTAAACAAAGAAAAGAACCATATAATAGGAGACCCAGCACTGAAACAAGGTGAAGGCAATGAACCTCAGAGTGATGATGAAGAGAGATCCCAGGATGATGGCCAATCTTTCACAGATAAGAAAATCAGTCCAGAATAGAGCAGGTCAAAAGACTCCAGAAGGGACTTCAAGAAAGTGAAAGTGAAAAGACTCCTTGGAAGGGTCTGATCTCATGGGAAGTTGGGACTGAACTATAATTAAAAACACAAAAAGTTAAGCAAACAAGAAGAAATAGTTATTAACAGGTTAGTATGCAACTGCTCACAAAAAGTTTTATGGAGAAAAAAATAATTACACTTTTTAGCTCAGCTTTGAGGTATAGTCCTAATAATGTAAACACTGTGGGTGCCTAGGTGGCTCAGTCTGCTAAGTGTATGACTCTTGGTTTTGTTTGGTATGATCTCAGTGTCATGAGATCGAGCCCCATGTTGGGCTCTCTGCTTAGCAGGGAGTCTGCTTGTCCCTTTCCCTCTGCTTCCCTGCCTTGAATAAATAAATAAAATCTTCTTTAAAAAAATAACATAAACACTGGGGCGCCTGGATGGCTCAGTGGGTTAGGGCCTCTGCCTTTGGCTCAGGTCATGATCCCCGAGTCCTGGGATCGGGCCCCACATTGGGCTCTCTGCTCGGTGGGGAGCCTGCTTCCCTTGCTCTCTCTCTGCCTGCCTCTCTGTCTACTTGTGATCTCTGTCAAATGAATAAACAAAATCTTAAAAAAAAATAACATAAACACTGAACTCTGATTAAAGCAAATTCTGAACTAGCTCTATCAGGAAAATAAGACAACAGGACATAGGTATGAAGAGGACATCAGTGAGTGCGGAAAGATGTCAAAGAACACCTAACACTTGGGGCGCCTGGGTGGCTCAGTGGGTTAAAGCCTCTGCCTTCAGCTCGGGTCATGATCCCAGGATCCTGGGATCGAGCCCCACATCAGGCTCTCTGCTCAGTGGGAAGCCTGCCTCCTCCAATCTCTCTCTCTCTCTCTCTCTGCCTGCTTGTGATCTTTGTCAAATAAATAAATAAAATCTTAAAAAAACAAAACAAAACACCTAACAATGCAAGCATGTTACTCACACAGAGAGGTAAAAGCAGAAAGTCTCGAGTGCAAGAAGCAAGAGAGCTTGACTATGGAAAGAGAAAACTGGGGCCATGTTGTGGGGAGAAGGCTGGGGACTGGGTTCTTCTCAACTAACTACGGAACTAGTTCACTCTTTAAATTGTTTATGGGGGGGGGCTGCCTGGGTGGCTCAGTCGGCTCAGGTTGTGATCCCAGGGTCCTGGGATCAAGCCCCAGGTCGGGCTCTCTGCTCAGTAGGGAGCCTGCTTCCTCCTCTCTCTCTCTCTGCCTGCCTCTCTGCCTACTTGTAATCTCTGTCAAATAAATAAATAAAATCTTAAAAAAAAAATTGTTTACAGGGGGCGCCTGGGTGGCTCAGTGAGTTGGGCCTCTGCCTTTGGCTTGGGTCATGATCTCAGGATCCTGGCATTGAGCCCCGTGTCAGGCTCTCTGCTCGGCGGGGAGCCTGCTCCCCCCTCCCCCTGCCTCTCTGTCTCCTTGTGATCTCTCTCTCTGTGTCGAATAAATACATAAATAAAATCTTAAAAAAAAAAAGATTTAAATTATTTTTAGGGTGGCTCAGTTATTAAGCATCTGCCTTCAGGTCAGGTCATGACCACAGGGTGCTGGAATCAATTCCCACATGGGGCTCCTTGTTCAGTGTGGAGCCTGCTCCTCCCTCTGCCTGCTTTGCCTGCTCATCCCCCTGCTTATGTTCTCTCTCTCCGATACATAAAATCTTTTTAAAAAAAATTGTTTATAAAATCATGGACAAAGTTAAAACCAATGATCTCATAAGGGTGTACACAGCCCAGTGAGAAAGGAAGCCAAGCAGCTGCGGGAACTTTACAGCATCTGTACAAAGCCCAGGATGAACACAAGTTATATTGTAAGTCTATTGTCTTTTTGCAGACACTGACTTGATGAAGCAGTCACTCGCCAGGTGTCAAGTTTGAAGAGGTATATTGGGAAAATGTTTCTAAGCAACTAATACAGATGAAATGAAAGTCAAGGATATCAGAGTCAGAGACAACTCCTTTAGAAGTTAATTCTAATTTAGACATTTGTTAATGTTTTTTGTTTTATTTAAATAGAGGGAACCAATTCTTTTTAAAAGAATATAATTGTATGCTATAAATAAACTCAAGATCAGATCCCACCAGAGGCAAGCTAAACTTCGTGTACTGTTTATAAATTGGATTCGCAAAGGCTTTAACAACCAACATCGGTACAGTAGGAGACATCTTCTTGGCTCACATCTCTACTGGGTACTTAATTCTTGTCTCTAACGTAAAATCTATTTTACATTTTAAGAGAGAATAGTGTCTTTTTAACCTTTGAATAGCGTTTCAGACAGACCATTAGCAAGTAAGTTGTTTGATGAGCACTGCAATAAAACATTTTTTTTGAAGATTTTATTTATTTATTTGACAGAGATCACAAGTAGGCAGAGAGGCAGACAGAGAGAGAGAAGGCGAAGCAGGCTCCCTGCCGAGCAGAGAGCCCGATGTGGGGCTCGATCCCAGGACCCGGGGATCATGACCCGAGCCGAAGGCAGAGGCTTAACCCACTGAGCAACCCAGGTGCCCCTAAAACATTTTTGTATTAAGTTCTACACGACAGTTCTGGCAGCTGGGTTTATTTGTCCTATATATTGAAAGGAAATTAGCCAAAATAATTTAACCCACATTGCCTTCAGAATTTCATTTCCTCAAACTCCAAACATTTTTTCCTTTCCTGATTTTATGGTCTAAAGTAGAAAAGCACTAATTTTCCCACATGAGTTCCTGGGTTTAAACACTATGTAAATATAATGTTTAAACGCCAATCAATCTTCACCTGGCTTCATCTGGACCTTTATGATCTAAGCTTGTTGGAGTTAATATCTGATTCTTTTTGTTTATACTGGGACAAGGGCAGAATGGAAGCTGGTGTCTAAAGTTAACCACCCACCTCAAGCTAGCCATTACTTTCAATTAGCACCAGCAGACATTAAATAGAGCTGCCCATAGGAGAAAATAAGTGTTTCTCTTTTAAGTTTTTGCTTATCTTCTCCCTGGGAAATGTCAATTAATGAGAAAATAGTCATAATTATGGCATCCTTGAAAGAAGATATAAAATTTTTAAAGGTCTGCATCCTGTAACTTCAGGTTTGCAAAAACAAAAATTTACTAGTCCTCATCAACACTTCTGAGGGAAGGATTTGGACTAAGACTCAACTACTCTTATGAGGATTCCTTATTCGGGATGCTCATTTCACTGAAGGAGAAATGGAATTACAAATAGGAAGGTAAGCTGACATTCATTTATTTATTGATTCCGTTTTGTTTTAAAAGCAGAAAAATTTGCCCTGGTTTCCGTGACCCAAATTCCCTTTCCTACTTCTACAGTAAAGCACTCTTGCATTCACGCTGACTGTCCTCAAATACTGTGCTGGAGGCTCTGTGGGCCAACAGGAGGTTAGATTTCAATGCAAAAGGAGCAGGTGTAGATTTGGGTTAGTTCCTTACTTCAGGATTCTGTGCTGGAAAAGCCCCTTAGCACACTGCTCTCATCATAGTAACAGCCAGTTCCATCTACACAGTAATCCTGTTTTGTTCTTCTAGTCTGAGCCAAGTTCTTTCATGACTCACTCATCATTGCTCCAAATCATTATACCCTTTGCAGAGAAAGAGGCATCCACTAACTGGCAACAAGGTAGGGAACTGGTGAACAGGCTTGGTGTGCTGGTATTTAAACTACCGAAAGAACATTAGTCTTAACTCCAAGTAACTGTACTGGTGATGTCTCACCATCAGTACTAGGATTCACACTGCTATTTCCAGAAGATTGAGCAATGGTATCCCACTTGTCTTGACTGGAAAGTGGAAGGTTGATATTTTTCTTTAATCATTTTGAACATATTTTATATTTTTAGTCTCATTCAGAATATTTATTTCAAGTTCTTTTTTTTTTTTTTTTTTTTTTTTTTTTTTAAAGATTTTATTTATTTATTTGACACAGAGAGAGATCACAAGTAGGCAGAGAGGCAGGCAGAGAGAGAGGGAAACAGACTCCCCGCAGAGCAGAGAGCCCGATGCGGGGCTCGATCCCAGGACCCTGAGATCATGACCTGAGCCGAAGGCAAAGGCTTTAACCCACTGAGCCACCCAGGCGCCCCTTATTTCAAGTTCTTGGTGGAAAAGGAATACTCATCCTCTGTCTGCTGTATCTTCTGTCTTTCACAGCACACCTTTCCCTCTTTTTATGGTTCAATTTGTGAGCTTTTTTTCCCTTTTTTAAGATTTTATTTATTGATTTGAGAGAGCGAGCAAGCACAAGGAGGGTGGAGGGGCAGAGGGAGAGGGAGAAGCAGGCTCCCCACTGAGCAGGGAGCCTGAGGCGGGGCTCGATCCCAGGACTCTGAGATCATGACTTGAGCCAAAGGCAGTTGCTCAACCAACCAAGCCACCCAGAGGCCCCTGTGAGCTCACTTTCAAAGAGATTTTCTTTTAGCTGGGAGTCCTGATGGCTCTGAAGTTTAGAGCTGTTGCAAAACAACTGCTTTGTTTTGCTTCCGCCAGGTACCCTGAGTTTCACCAGCCCTGAACCAATTTTACATTAAGTAACTGGTGTGGAGAACACTATACATACGTATCTTGGATAAATTTGGACTACATGCCCATATATTATGCCATGTACAGCTAAATATTGGGCCCTGGATTTGTCGTAAGAGGGCATACAGAATACTTGCCAGAGAGAAAATTTCCATCACCTGCCTTACTGGAAACATTCTTCCCAGTTTCCCTTCCATTGTGGGATTCACCCTTCCAGGGTATCAGCTCTGTGCAGAGATCAGTTACAGTTCCCAATCTCAGGTGGACCCAGGGTTGTCTCTCTTGTCCTTACAAGCATTTAAAAACCCCGCAACATCTAGGGATTATATCTGTCTTAATAACCCTTTGATACTGCTACACTTGAGCTTATAAGCTTACTAGTCTGCCTTCATTTACCTGAATATAAGCTTGAAAGGCTTATATTTCAAAAGAGAAGTTCAAAACAGATGAAAACTGAATGAAACTCTCAACTAGTACTTAAGCATTCTAAAAAATTCAGCACTTTCAAGATCAAGAGGCTTCTGCAGACCTGATAAAGTTCTGAGCTCCAGTAAGACGCTGCTACTTACAATAGTTAGTGCTAATAGGGGCCTTTAAGTCCAAATAACCGTATTTGTGGTTGTGTGCGCGAAGACAGTCTCCACATAAATCTGTTCTCATATAAATGACAAGTCTGCTTCAAAAGTCTTTAGAAAAAAAGGTTTGTAAATAAGCAATACATCTTTACAAGTTTCTAAATATTTGTTAAGTAAAAGAACGAGTAACTTCCTATGTCAAGGTATGACTTTTTTTTTTTTTTTTTTTTTTAAGTAGGCTCCACGCCCAGCATGGAGCCCAGTGTGGGGTCTGAACTCACAACCCTGAGATCAAGACCCATGCTGAGACCGAGCTGGATGCTTAATGGACTGAGCCACCCACATACCCCAATCTGTTTTTTTTTTTTAAATTTTTTTTTTATTTTTTAAGATTTTATTTATTTGACAGACAGAGATCACAAGTAGTCAGGCAGGCAGGGAGAGAGAGGAGGAAACAGGCTCTATATGGAGCAGAGAGCCCGATGTGGGGCTCGATTCCAGGACCCCGGGATCATGACCCAAGCTGAAGGCAGAGGCTTTAACCCACTGAACCACCCAGGCGCACCCTGTTTTTATTTTTAAATTAAACTCTACACCCAACGTGAGGTTTGAAATCACGACCCCAAGACTGAGTCACATGCTCTACCAAATGAGCCAGCCAGGCACCAGTGTGACTCTTTTTTTTTTTTTAATTAAAAAAAAAAAAAAAGGGAGGGGTACCGGGGTGGCTCAATCGTTAAGCAAACGACTCTTGATTTCAGCTAAGGTCACTGTATCGACCCCGGAGTTGGGCTCTGTGCTAGGCATGTAGCCTGCGTTAAGATTTTCCCTCTCCCTCTGTCCTTCCCCTGCGCTCTCTAAATAAACAAATAAACAAACTTTTCTCCCTAGTTATTTCAAACCTGAATATTCCATGACCAAATCTAATAGGAGGAAGAGAGAGGGGCTATTTTTTATATAAGTGAAATAAAACTGGAAAGGTATCAAGTTGTACCCTTCACCCCTTCAGTGAAATAAAACTCTAACCTGCAGGTTATTCAAAGGTTCCATCTTCATGACTGGGCCCAAGGTGTTGAGAGGCAGGGAGACGTCAATGCTCTGGTTTGGCATCAGTGGTGTATGGATGGCCAGAGGAGTGCTAGGGATGACGCCAAAGCTAGGGAAGTGGATGAAAAATTCCAGAGGTTAATCAGGAGGCAAGCTTTAGCCACATCTTTGGGTTTCAATGATTCATTACTACATCTGAACATAATTTTCAATAAAATTAAGTGGAAAAAACAATGGAACCAAGATGCTTAATTCTAATTTGCTATAACACTGATTACAATATAACCCATTTCCCATTAAATGGATTTGAGGAAGGAGAAAACATTCGTAAGTACAGAATTGCTTTGCTAGTTTCTTATGTTTCACACCACTAGAGAGACAGATTTAATAAGTTTCTTCCTCTCTTTTTTTAAAGAACATCTTTCCTTAGAAAATCCTTGGGAGAAAGAAGACAAGAATACACACCCTGTAAAGTACAATAAATTGACTTTACTTCATAGCTTGATAACCTGCCTCAGCAACCCAGAAGATTATTTACTGGTAATTCTAATTTTCTTTTTTGTTTACCTATGTAAGACACAATTACTGGAAAAGAGACAGTGAAAGTTAAGCAAAATTCATTGGCTTGTCCAATGAATTGTCCAAATAACTAGGACAAGTTGGTCACTTTCTAAGCCTAAGGCAGGGAGTGTGTACCTACCAGTTTGACTTAATAGAGAAGCCTAATAACAATCAAGAATAGTAAAGAGATGGGAAAAACCTTATTCTGGAGTTACATAAATAACAAATACATATGAGAGCAGACATATTTTGGTTTTGCTTTTGTGTGTGTGTGTTTTTTTTTTTTTTTTTTTTTTTAGCAAGAGTGGCACTAGAGAAAGCAAGCATATGGGCAAGCAGAGAAGAGGAAGGGGCAGAAGGAGAGAGAGACTCTTAAGCAGGCTCCACGCCCATGACCCTGAGATCATGACCTGAGCTGAAATCAAGAGTTGGACACTTAACCGACTGAGCCCCCCAGGTTCCCTAAGAACAGATGAGTCTTATGCACAAGAAATACAAGAATTTCAAATAGATGGAGCATAAAGGGAAAAGTGGACCTACAGGTGTAACAAATACACAAATGAATGATATAAATTTATATTGAATTTGTGTTCTAATTAGCCTCAGGAAGAAAGATGGAACTATAATATTTATAAAGTAACTATAGAGTTTATATAGGTAATACATATAACTATAGGGTTTATATAGGTAATTATCTTTCAAGAGTCATAGGATGGCAGAAGAAACATTTTCTTTTTCCTAACCTATGCTTTGGAATATCAAAATGTAGTAATAAAGTGATCCTGAGAATAATACATGACTCATTTTGGTGTAATATTTATAGATCAAAAAACCACTGTGCTCTTTTGATCCTGTTCTCATGGTCAGCAAACTCTATCTGAAGGCAATACTGGGATAGAAACATGACAGCAGCTTAGTTCCTGATCTTCGAATTGCTCCTCTTGGAAATGATACAGAAAAAACAAAGAAAAATTCCTTACAAAAAATTCTCTACCCACAGACAAAATGATTTATCTACGCAGAAAACTGTAAGGAATCTACAAGAAAGCCACCAGAACTAATAAGGGAATTTAACAAAGTTGCATAAGTTCAACATAGAAAAATCAATATTACTTCTGTATTAATGAGAATGCTATTTTTTATACCATCAAAACTACGACATACTTAACTCTGATGATAGACATGCAAGATCTATACAAGAGAAATTATAAAACAGTGCAGAGAGAAGTTAAAGATGACCTAAATAGAAAAAGCAAGCTGATGGATTAGAACTCAGTATTGTTTGATATCAATTCTCTCCCAAACTGATCTACACTCTCAAAATCCCAGCAGGCAAAGGACCTAGAATAGCCAAAACAATTCTGAAAAAGAGCAAAAGTGGGGAGTTTGGACTATCTGATTTCAAGGCTCACTATGGGGGAAAAAAAAAAAAAGAAGTTTATTTTGATTCTCTTGCTTTACACCACATTTAAAAATTATTTCAAAATGGATTATAAAAGTTAGTGTTAGAGCTAAATCTATACCACTTCTATTAAACACACACACACACACACACGAAAAAAGTTCTTTGTATCCACAGGCCAGGCAAAGATTTCTTAGAACACAAAGTGCACAAGCTATACAAACCTTTTTCTTTTTGAAAGACACTGTTAGGAAAATAAAGGCACAGAAAATATTTGCAAGACATGTATCTGACAAAGGATTTGCACCCACAATATATAAAGAACTTTTACTACTTGATAATGAAACTAAAAAAAGAAAGATCTGAGCAGATACTTCACTAAAGATATAATGGTCACTACACTGATGAACAAATTGCTCAATATCATTAGTCATTAGGGAAATGCAAATTAAAATGAGAAGTAAATTAAAATGCAAGTCACTATAAACTCATAAGAATGGCTGAAATTGGTAAATAGCTGGAAATAGAACTAGTCTGACAAAAGGAAACACAGACTTTCTAGATAAGTGATTCTAATGTACCAAACTTTCAATCTAAGGTATAAAAGTTACTTCCAAATGCTTAGAAATTAGTAAGACAATCACTGATACAAGTTGTCACTGACAGATTTTACTAAATCTGCTTAAAGGTCCAATTACTACTTTATCAGAAACAAGTGTGATTATCTCCTATTTATGAATAA
The DNA here is from genome assembly GCF_010015895.1 of Lontra canadensis. Taxonomy (NCBI): domain Eukaryota; kingdom Metazoa; phylum Chordata; class Mammalia; order Carnivora; family Mustelidae; genus Lontra; species Lontra canadensis. The sequence continues at coordinate 2,541,938 of NW_022631131.1, read as the reverse complement.
ATGGACCTGCCATCAAAGTCTAGCAGGCAGCTTCCTGAAGCATGATATTTAATATAAAACAGTGAGGTTTCAGAACTACAGAAAATCAGTATTTACATCTTCATGGTCCCTTCCTTATTAAGGCAAAGAATTCATTGCTAAAAGCAGATTGCTTGCCTACATTAGTTAGCTAACAGGTGGACAGACTATGCTCATCAACCAATTATGTTCATTTTCCCCACAAAAATGTGGGCTTTGGATACTCATCTGTTTTGTTCACTACTCTAGCCCCAGTACCTAGAATGTCTGGCACATAGATGCTACACCATTATTTGTTGAATGTATAAATGCATTTCACTTAAAACTTTTCGTGTGTGTAAATGGTTTATTAAAAACTTCCTAGTCCTAGAATCCTTTAAGAAGGCAGTAAGTTCTGGTTTCCTTTTTTTTTTTTTTTTAAGATTTTATTTATGCAACAGACAGAGCAGGTAGCCTGATGCTCGGCTCAATCCCAGGACCCTGGGATCGTGACCTGAGCCAAAGGCAGACGCTTAACGACTGAGCCACCCAGGTGCCCCTGGTTTCCGTTTTCCATATGGATGAGTTTCCCAACAAAATTTCGAGGGCCTCTAGAGTGAAAGCTGGCAAGTGAGTAGACATGCAAGACCAGCTCTCACTCTACACCCAAATGTGCCAACATGAGAGTTTTTAACACATTGTTAAAAATGGAATATTGGCAGGCACCTAGGTGGCTTAGTTGGTTAACTGTCTGCTTTTGGCTCAGGTCATGATCCCAGGGGCTTGGGATGGAGTCCCACATGGCACTCCCTGCTCAGCTGGGAGTCTGCTTCTCCCTCTGCTCCTCCCTGTGCCCCTCCCCCTGCTTGTGCTCCCTTTCCCTCCCCCCAAAATAAATAAATAAAATCTTAAAAAGATCATCTTTCTCACTCTTCCCCTACCCCTCCTCACCCTAATAACCAAAACAAATTAAAAAAAAAAGGGAACACTGGCTTGTTGTACACAAGGCACATTGCTGTTTCATGACCAAGCCAAGGACTCAGACTTCTTACCTATTCTTGTTAAACTGGATTGCAAAGTCTGTCATGTGCTGCAAAGCTTTGTTGGTGAAGTTCATTTCCATATAGATGTGCCCTTGGCGGTGAGTAAATGTTCCGGAAATCTCCAAGCCTTTAGCTTTTACTGCAGGCAGCCAGACCTAAGAGACAGTATAGAGCCCAGTGGAACCACACAAGATTTATCTCAATGCTATTTATTTTGAGTATATAAAGATGAAATTAAGATTTGGCTTCTTCAGGCAATTATGGTGATTTTTATACTATATCAAATCAGATGCAAAAGGCTCTAGATATTCTCTGAATTTTGAGATTGTTCTTAATTTAAGAACCAAACCAAACCAAACCAAACCCACACAAAAACAGTCTATGAATAAGCCTGGCTAGTTCTCCATCCTCTGTTCAACTTGGTCATTTTACTGCTTGACTACTGCTAGCAAATGTATATACAAGGAAAACAGAAATTCCAATGAGTACAGTGTGTTTTTTTTATTAGCCCCTTTGGTAAAAGGCTTAAAAGGGAAGAAACTGAATCAACTAATGAAAACAGCATGTCCGTATCTTTGAATACTTTTTTTTTTTTTAAATCATCGCTAAAACCATTATTAGTAGTCTTAAGGGCAAGGGACTTACGTATATATGTCTTATGTATACATATATATATTTTTTTTTTAAGTTTTTTTTTTTTTTTTTTTTTTTAATTTGACTGAGAGAGATCAAAAGTAGGCAGAGAGGCAGGTGGGGCGGGGTGGGGGAAGCAGGCTCCCCGCTGAGCAGAGAGCCTGATGCGGGGCTCAATCCCAGGACCCTGAGATCATGACCTGAGCCAAAGGCAGAGGCTTAACCCACTGAGCCACCCAGGCACTCCTCTTACGTATATTTTTAACTCTTACTACAGTTTCTGGTAAATAGTAGTTATATGTGGCTTAAGTAATATGAATGCCTGTCTTCTCTATATAATCCATTATTCATCCTTGGCCCTAGAACCTGTGATAATCCCGGACTATACGAGTTAATTAAAAAAAAAAATCCGGGGGCACCTGGGTGGCTCAGTGAGGTGTATGACTCTTGATTTTTGACTAAGGTCATGATCTCAGGGTCATGAGACTGAGCCCCAAGTTGGGCTCTGAGCTTAGCAGGGAGGGTGCTTGAGATCCTCTTCCTCCCCTCTGCTCCTCCCACTCTTGCTCTCTAAAAATAAATAAATCTTAAAAAAAAAAAAAAACCCCAGGAAATTCATGAACTGTTCTGACCATCTAAGACAAATACCAAAGCATCAGTAGGTGGTTGAATAAACATTAAAACATATTCAGCCATGCTAAAGACAAAAAGGAAAGGAAGGAAGAAAATGAAATCAAACAACCACAAGATATTTTTCATCTATCGGAGGGTAAAAATCCTAAAAGTCAATAATACTCAATGGAAAATTTAAGCAATCTGGCACTTTGTACTGTGTTGCTGGAAATATAATCTGATGTCACCTTTTGGAAGGTAAGAGGAAAATGTCTATTTTAAAAATGTTTAAATGATCAAGCACACTGCAGGTTTACCTTATAGCCATACTTACAAAAATATACCAGGATACAAAATATCTGTATACCAGGATATACATATGCAAAGATGTTCACTGCAACACTGTATTAACAAAAAAGGGGGAGGGAGGTGGTAGGACCAAGCGAATAACCTGTATGTCTCTCAACAGAAGAATGATTAAATAAGTTGTGGCACATCAATAGAGTGGATACAGACATTCAAAATAATATAGTAGGGAAAAAATAAGATGCAAAACAGTATATTCCGTTGACATAATACTTTAAAGAACACAGACATACAGGTACACGCATAATCCTTTTCTTCTGGTAGGACACACAATAAAGTTAATAGTGGCTATCTGTAGGAAAGTGAGGACAGAGAAATTAATTTTTTCTTTTTTTTTAATATTTTATTAATCTCGCAGAGATCACAAGCAGGCAGAGAGGCAGGCAGGCTGGGGGGTGGGAGGGGTGGAAAGCAGGCTCCCTGCTGAGCAGAGAGCCTGATGTGGGGCTTGATCCCAGGACCCTGGGATCATGATCTAAGCAGAGGCTTTAACCCACTGAGCCACCCAGGCACCCCAAGAAATTAATTTTCCATCTGTCATTTCTATATTACTTATATTTGTTACTAGTATGTATTACTTTAATGTCAGTAAACAAATGGATTAGAAAATCTTAGACCCAATAATTAAAATTCTGTGGGATAATATCTAACACAGAAAACTCACAACCAAGTTACTGTACTGGGCCAAAATATTATGGCTCAGTTTTAAATCCTATTTTTGGTTGCTTTATTCAGCAGCTGTGTAGACAAAGTTATGACCCTAGAATGGACAACTGGTCTACAACTCTGTAACAGGGTCCTCCAGAGTCAGATGAGCAGGCAGAGAATTCAGGAAATAAACAGGCATGTTGTTCCCCAGAAAGGCACAATTACAAGAAACTGGGCCTACTATTCCCAAAGGCTGAAATAAGCTTCACTTACAGCAGTTTCCACTTTGGAAACTCAGTCTGAGCAGGACATTAAGCAAGGCTGAGACTAGAAAAGCACCAATGACAGAAACCTAAATCAGAACTCTAAAAAGATATGCTAAAATCCAAATGTGAGGAAGAGCACTCTAGAATCCATATCTAACGCCAATCAAAAGGGGAATGGAAGGAAAGAGAAGTAAAAATGTTACTCCTCTTTACTATATTCTGCCCCCCACAACTTCCGCTGCCTCTCACTGTTGCATTAACTGGACTTGCACTAGACTGACATCAGTGCTGACAAACCAGACAATATTTCTAAACAAGAGAACAAAACACAAATATTTAATATTTCCAATTTTAAGTCTAATTATAAAAGTAGTTAATGAGGATGCTATGGTGCTTCGTATTGCTAAATTTCAGGCTACTTTTCATCCCAAACCTTGGATTTATTATCAGTGGAAGTAACAAAAAATGTTAGTAATTCAGGTATTGTTCATTAAGAAAGTATCGCTTTACTTACAGCCTTAGGAGCCACATATCCACCAGGTGCCATGCCTATCCCCGTGGAGAGTTCAAACAGGTCATTCAGACCACTGCTGACCACAGCAGGAGTAGGTGAAGGAGCAAAGGTTGCAGGCACTGATGAGGGGATGAAGGACTGTCCCACCTGCAGGGAAAAAGGGAAGGGGGGAGGGAAACCAGGAAAAACAGATTAATAGCCCTTAACATGTTGCTCTGTATTTTAGTAGTATTGATAAAACAGTAAGAACATAACATAATTACAATATTCTTGGAGTTGAATTAGTATATTCTTTGTCCTCTTAATCATCACAGTTATTTTTTCATCATTGATAATATACAAACAGTCTTTAGAAGTCCTATCAGAGAGTAATCAGTAGGACCAGGAACACAGTGATCCAAGATCTTTTCTGTTTGTTTCCAATTTTAGCTTCCATGATTCTGTGCAAAAGGCCTACAGGTACCCTAACAGAGGGGAGTCTGTTTCTATAGAAAGAAGAAGCATCCAACTTAGAAAACAGCTCTTTTCCCACTTGGGTGCAGACATTTAGGCATAAATATCTAGTAGGAAACTCTCCTGGGTGGGGGAGATAGATATTCATAGCCCCCAGCCTCTGTCACTTACGAGGAGAGTCTCCCTCTGAGTCCAGCTGACTCTCTCAAGTTCTTTGTAGATGACACTAGAGAATAAGAGCTTTCTCCAGTCAAGATGGGAGGTTCCACTTCCTTTAGTTCTTTAATGTCAGGAAGACAAAGATCTCTGTAGACACCAGAGCACCAATCCCTAAAGATGTCCCTACACCACATGTGGTGTATGCCTCTGAAGAATCCAAGTAACCCTAAGCTACTTTCTACTCTTCATACACTGCTATAGAGGTTTTGGTGTACAATGCTAGACAGCAGTGGTGGCTCGTCTGAGAATGTGTGCATAGGAAAGGCATCAAACAGGTGGCAGCGCATCCCATGGTGAAAAAAACGGATGGCACTTACTGCCGGACTTCCTCCAATGCCCCCGCCAAGGTCACTGCCAAGCTGAAAGAGAGAAAGGAGAGAGAGGAGAGAGAGGTAGAGTTGATTTAGCTAAGTACTAGATGCCCATATAGAATCTGTAAATTGCTCTACCAAGTTGCTGGGAATACATGCTGTTCAACTTGACTCCCAACGCCTAAAGAAATTCTAGATTGCAAAGAAATATGTTCTAGGGGAACTGAGTAGTAGTACTGATGGTATGTGTGAGTTCTGAGAAAACATGGAAAGAAGAAGGAGCTGGGACATCTCAGGGATGTTTCAGATCCAATCTTCCCACTGGGGTACATAGGCACAAACTTAAACTGGATTTAAAGAATTTATGTATTCCAAGAAGCTCTAACTCTAAGCAGTAATGTCTTGAAAGTGTTTTATTTTTCTCCTAAAAAGAAACTTAAGGGAGAAAAAAAAAGCAAAGAAAAACTAAAATGTGCTTTGATCTACAAAACCTGCTTTCCCACTGAGAAGGTGGGAACCAAACCAGTATTGAGCAATTTCAAGCTTCAAAAATTATAGGAGGAATAAGAGTGATTTTTAGAATTTAGAACTTTTGTAAGAAAGAAAACAGCTGGGACAGGTCAAGATACCCTACCCAGGCAGGAAGTAGGAAGGCATGCAACGCTTCAAATCTCTTTCACAGTCGATAGTACTAAGGAGAAATGCTGTGAGTTATCTGGAGATCATGTAAAAGGATGCTAACTATTGGAGAATTAGATGGACTTAATTAGCTCGGTGACAGGAAAATCATTCCACATAGTCTTGAGCTGGCCTTTCTCCCACTCAGGGCTCTGACATAATTCATCCCGAAGTCAGGCTTCCATGACGAAAGCATTAAAGAAGAACTGAAGCTGAAAACAGCTGGCGTGAAGAAACATATAACATATACACAACCAACAGTGCTGTATAAAAAGCAAACACCACCTTTTTTGGCTACAGTTCCACATCTGCCTCTTCCCTAGTTCTCACTGTGCATCTGAAATTCCTCTTTGAATCACCAAATGCCTTGTATGCTCTACAAACACTGTTTCCTTTATTATCTGTCATTTAGTGGTACAAACTTGGAAATCTCTGCCCTGTGGTTATGTTAAAAAGCAAAACCGTACTGGTTTTCAGGATTTGAGAAAGGATTTTATCTTCTCAGTGAAAAAATACATGAAACAGGGTTGCTAAAATCTAAATAATAATCTATCCTGAAAAACACTGAAACCTATGACAAAATCCTGTTTCCACCATGACAGAAAATGGGCCGGGCAGATGCTTCATAACTAGCATTAATAAGCATTCTCTTCACTAAGATACAGAGCACTCCAAACCTTGAAGAGTGGTTTCTAGAACCTGGTTCCTGAAGCTTACTTAAGTGGTTGAAAATAAGCCAAAATCACATGTGTAAATAAATAAAAAGGTCACCACAACGAAAAATTTTAACAACTGGAAAAGTCTGAAAGCAAATAGAAAAGATATCACACATCTGCTTTTTTTTCTGGTTCTGGAAAGCACATATCTGAAAACCACGTTTTATTCAAACAAACACTTATATAACATCAACTGGATACAAGGCACTATGGGGAATGCAAAGACGCCAGGCAATGAGGGGAATATGTAGATGAATAAAATCCAGACTTTGCAAACTGGCAGGAGAAATAAAACATGAATGCAAAACCACACAGAATATACTAAAGCAGGAAAAAAAAAAAAGGAGACAGAGAGAGAAGTACTGAAGGGAAGAGCTTCCTTTTGGCTGAAGAATAATGAAAAGCTACAAAGAGGTGGTAGTGTGGGATTATAAAAGCAAAAAGGGGGAGGTTATTTCCCAAATAGCATGCACAAACGCTGTAAAAAAAAATGAATAAAAGCAGGATCAAGAAGAAGGAGTAGGCCAATTAGACTGAGAACAGGGTAGATATGTGTTAAAAAAAAAAAAAAGTCACAGAATAAATTTGCAAAGACAGGCTGATTATGGGAGGTCTTTAATTTTTTCATTTCCCCTTCATAAAACCTTGGAAGTTTCATAGAATAAGATCTAAACTTTCTTTCTTTCTTTCTTTTTTTTTTTTTTTAAGATTTATTTATTTATTTGACAGAGATCACAAGGAGTCAGAGAGGCAGGCAGAGAAAGGGGGGGGAGCAGACTGCCTGCTGAGCAGAGAGCCCAACGCGGGGGCTTGATCCCAGGACCCTAAGACGGTGACCCGAGCAGAAGGCAGAGGCCCAACCAACTGAGCCACCCAGGCGCCCAGATCTAAACTTTCTAAGAGTACTAATAACTACTTCAGTTCTGTTCTATTAACTATGGTTTTCAACCTTAGATACACTATTAAATCAACCACTTGTGTGTATGTATCATACAGGGCATTTAAAATACTGATGCCAACGTCTCACCCCCAGAGGTAGTGACTTAATTGTTTTGGCATGGAGCCCGGGCATCACAATTTTGAAAAGCTCTCCTAAGTGATTTTAGCATTTAGATAAGCTTTAGGATTATCTAATGCCTTAGATAATTAACTAATGTTTGGAATCAGGAAAGATTTACCTGTTTGAAAATTACTTTGGAGCTAACTCCTGAATAAGAAGAAAGCTAGACCTTAAAAAGGAAGAAGAGGATGCATCATGTCTCATTCGTCCTAATGCTTTAATCTGCTTTGACTTTCTGGTGGGCTGACCCCTCCTTCCCTCCACCATTCTCCTCCCTTCTGGCCAGGCTTATAATCCAGACTTAAAAGAGATGGAATTCTGTATGGACCTGATTGACACTCAGTGGCAAGGACCAACAAACCAGAAGAGAAACAGCAGTTTTATCCAATATGCTAGATTCAATAAAAGGCATTGAGAAAAGGCACTCGCTGGTGGGGTTACTTCCAAAGGAAATACTTTCTTAGGTTTCATTCTTGTTATCTTTGAGTATTGTATGAACATTATCTTAGCTGGGTAAGATCTGAATATACTCTCTCCACCATGCTGCTTGTCAATTTTATTCAAAAACATGAAAGAAACTGAAAAGCAATCCCAACAGTCCCATGTTTATGTTTAGTATGTCAGCTACTACACAGAATCAAGAACTCTGATCTTAAGAGATAGGATCCAAAGGTCATTAAGAGACATGCAGACAAAAATATAAAGGTTCACCTAACTGTGCTGTTATGTCCAGAGAGCAGAGGGAAAGGACAATTTCAACACATGTTTTCTACCGAGCAAAATTGTAACTTATTCAGACTTTATTCAACATCTTTCCTTTTGACTAAAGAAGGTTATTATCCTCCTCCTCTCGGAAAATATGATTAAGTGTGATAGCACAGTGATGGGCAAAAGGGAGTAATGAAGAGATGTCAGCAAAGATGGGAGCCAGGGACCCAGGGAGCAGCCCCTCCTGTCCACAGTGACAAGCAGGATGATGCACGTGGTAGTCAAGAAAAGAAGAAAGCCGCAAGGCGCAATGAAGCACAGAAAAGTTCACATGCTGGCCTGAATGAGCCATTAACTATGTTGGTTCAGTTGTTGGTATTATCTGGAGCCAGACAAGATGCATCTGCCCGGTCATACTTATCACATAGAGTATAAAATCAGCCAAATGAGGACCTGTAAAAATTGGGGGTATCTGTTACACGGTGAGCTGGTGGGAGCCGAGTGGAAAGGGCTAGGTGTGCAGGGTGTGGCTTTAATCTCCATCTTAGGTGTCCAGCTACTATTGTGTTTTAAGTGTCTCCTGGAGTTTGCCACTTCCCACTGTTCCCAGGATTACTTTTTAAAAAGCTGCCATTTTCTGTGGGGGCTTGGGGGGTAGGAAAGGAATAAATGAGACAAGATGGGATCGGGAGGGAGACAAACCATAAGAGACTCTTAATCTCACAAAACAATCTGAGGTTTGCCGGGGGGAGCGGGGTTGGGAGAGGGGGCTGGGGTTATGGACATTGTGGAGGGTATGTGCTATGGTGAGTGCTGTGAAGTGTGTAAGCCTGATGATTCACAGACCTGTACCCCTGGGGCTAATAATACATTATATGTTAATGAAAAAAATTTTTTTTAAAAAGCTGCCATTTTCTCCATGAAGGAAATAACGTCAGGATAGAGGAAGACAAAGAAAGGCGAAGTGCTGATTTCAGCACAAGAATATTTCAAATGCTGAAAACTGAGCAGAATTTTCCTAAAGGTGTATAGCTGATACCCATGTCCAAATGGTGGCATGGTTAGTGGTATGTAAGCCATAGTGGTTTGGTTCCCCTAATCCCCAATCTAAATCATAGTAGTTATAGTTATTAAATGGCACTGAGAATAATACTAACATTTGGCTACTGCCAAAGAGTGGCTACTTTATTGTCTCTGAAGTAGGGCTGAATTGGGCTTGGTTCAGGTTGTGTCCTTGCAGTGTTAATCAAGTAAATGGATGGAAAGCAATGATTTCATGGTGACTTACAGTAATTTACAGGTTAAAGGGATTTCATCACAGTTACGTGATCTCTGAGAGAGAGCCAGGTTGAGCCAAAAGTTTAAGCTCAGTCAACCCACAGCTCTAGTTCAGCTAGATACCAAAAGGAAACAGCCTTATCCAATGGCAATATACTACAATAACAGAAATACAGAAGGAGAACTCATGAGTAAGATTCTAGAAGGCAACAAACCCACCTGACTCCAAGAAGTCTTTTATAAGAGTATCCAAATGAGATAGCCACTAAATAGACCAAAAGGAAAAAAAAAATCCCATCATGGTCACAATGGCTGATCTTGGTTAGCCCCTTTCAGGTACAGACCTCTGACCAGTCCAAAACAGACCTACTTTCTTCTAAACCTACGGTGCTGAGTATCTGAAGACATTCTCTTAATTAGGGGTGCAGATCTTAAGCTCAGAAATTTCTCTGCTTCTATCTAGAGTTACTACCTTTTTCATGTGATGCTTTTCAGAACGTATTTAATTAAAGGGAGTCTAAAGGAATGCTTCCGGTCATAGAACTTAATGACAGTTCTATTATTCAGAAGTCAAAATAGAATGATGTAAAAATAGTTTACAGCAATTCCCATGACAAACGATGAAACTGAGACCAAAATCCTACTGGGGTCAAAAACATCGTTCTGTGTTTCTTCTATTAGGGTTTTAGATTTTAGAAGGCACACACCATCATTTAGGTAAAAATGTAATTTTCAGCTGTCTGGCTACAAACATTAATTTGATCTTCAAAAAGCTATTCAGAAAAGCATCATAAAATATAACTAATTAAATTGGTGAAAAGAATCTGTAACCATGCAAAAGCTATTAAAACTAATGGCTAAGAATGGACTTGATATGGAATAGCATGAGTTGAGATCATATAAAATCATCCAAAGCCGGGACGCCTGGGTTAAGCAGCTGCCTTCGGCTCAGGTCATGATCCTGAGGTCCTGGGATCAAGTCCTGCATCGGGCTACTTGCTCAGAAGGGAGCCTGCTTCCTCCTCTCTTTCTGCCTGCTTCTCTGCCTGCTTGTGTGTACTCTCTCTCTGACAAATAAATAAAAAATCTTAAAAAAAAAAAAATCATCCAAAGCCTCCTTGGCTTGATAGAAAAAAAGGCTTATATCAACAGAAAAGTAGGGGGGGATGTAAAAGAATACTTCCTGAGATGGGACAAGGAAAGAATGTGTCACTACCAGTCTCTGGTCTGAAAGAATACCATGATGAATATGGTAAAAGTCCACAGGAGAAGCTATGCATCCTGTTTCATTTTCTTTTGCAATACTTACTACCTGACTCTTTAGTTGTCATCTCTCTTTCCTCTACTAGAACACAAGCTTGCAAGGGCTATTCACAACTATATTCCCAGTACACAGAATAAAATCTGATATAGAATCAGCACTCAAATATTGATTCAGTGAATGAATGTTCTATTAACCATACAAGCAGGGATACTGGCAATATTACTTCTCAGGGAGGTAATTTGGAAATGAATCATTTTATTGGAGAAAATTATCACAAAATGGACAGAAGTCTGATGAAACCATTTCATCAACTGGCCTAGCGCATTGTATTGGCCCTGACATTTCTAACACACAGGAACAGAACCAGTTAGGGAAAAAAGGGACCCAACCCCCAGCCCAAGTCCTTTTTAGAGAAGAAATGTATTATTGTCTGAACAGTTCTGACAGCAAGTCTTCCACAGCAGAATGCCCTGTGCATCATTTACCGGCTCTGAAAGCACTAGTGTTTTGTATCACAGCTCACTGACACACAGATGAGAAGATCTGATGATATGATTTCATGGCTCTACTTACAAGAGGGTAAGATGAACAATCTTGCTCCTTTTGTTGCAAGATAGATGTATGAACTTATCCAGTCCTTCTTTTCACGAATGAATACACTTCTAGACTTTCTCAAAGGTTCCTATGCCTCCTAGTGGCAAGCCAGCCCAAACTCATATACCCAGAGCACCCAGGAGGTACAGTGAGAAGAGGCAGAGGGCAAACAAGCTTTGTGTTCTGGCTTAAGCATTCATGCACTTTTATAGTCTAAGCCTTAACACAGCAGTGTTTCGTCGGTGTTGACTTTGCTTACCATCATATAAGAGTGACACTGCAAGATGGACGAGCCAAATTTATTCTGCAGCTACAAATGCCTCCTGCACTTTGCTGTGCACTCCAGACACTGTGTACCCCATCTGAGCAGGACCAGTGTGAAGTGAGACTGGACTCTATTCTAGAAGACGACAATAACAAACTGGAGGAATCTCAGGAGAGTCCTGGGTTCAAATCTTGATTCGGAAACTTCCTTGCTATGCCACCTTCAGTTTCCTGTTTTGAAATGGAGCCCAATATAATTTCCCTGCAGAATTATTTTGGGGATTAGAAATTATAAAAGTTCTAAGCACAGGAAACTGGAAGAGCAATAGAAACTCAGTATTGGGTAATTATTCCCCAAAACTGTCTGAAAAAAAGACAGTGGTACAGAAGCCACATTGAAGAATTCACCAGGCAAAACTGGGCTATAATTCACAAACATTTCTTCCAACACCACCAACTCTAAAACTTAAGCTCTTTAATCACTACAAATCTTTTCCAGAGGAAGAATCAGGAAGATGCAAAACAAATATGTAGTAGTTTAGTCCTATGGGCTAAAAAAAAAAACTAAGATTATCACTAAAATAGTATCTGACTTAAAACTTCTGAAAAGCAAAAATAAAAATCTGCAAGAAACAGGGTGGGAGGGTGCACTTATCATGATGAACACTGAGAAATGCAGAGAATTGCTGGATCACTATATTGTACACCTGACATTAACACTGTACGTTAATTATACTGGGGGAAAAAACAAATAGAGTGGGAGGATTTGAAAAACATACACTGCATTTAGGACAAGGCAGTTTCTCCTCTAGCCCACACTATTCCAGCTGGGCACACTGAAAGGACATTTTTCTGGCTGGAAAACCTCTGTCAGCAAAGAGAAAGGGCACTCTGGATAATGCTTCCTTTCCGGTCTGGATGTATAATAGCACCATTTATATAAATAGAATAATGCACAGCACCTTGGAGGAACAAAAGGCTATAATTTAGCAAGGCCTCTGCTGACAGCCTGAAAGTAAAGGTGACCAAAAAAAAAAAAAAAAAAAAAAAAAAATCAAGATTTAATTATTACTTTAGTGAAATCTCACAGATGTCAGACTTACTAGGAAATGGTCTATCTTTACAACATGTATGCAGGAATCATATACATGAGCCTCAGGTCACCTCCCACACTACACCAAACCAGGATCTGCACCGTCAGAAAAGTCACACTACCCAGAATGAGCACTTTCTCAGATTCCATATCAGAGGCAACAAAAGACCCACACAACACTTCTGAAACTAAGAAACAAAAAGACTGAAGCAACTTTTGTAAGCCTACATTTAGATAGTACACTGTCCTGCTTCACATGTAGAATACATCAACCATGTAAATTTCACTACATTCAATCTACATCAAAGTGACAGTTTAGAGTAACAGAAGGAGGAAAATATCCACAGAGTTCAAGCAAAAGAGAATACACTAAGGCAGGTAGAAACTAAAAACGGATATTTCAGTAAGGAGACTTTTGAAAAGAATATGGAGAAAATCCATTTTGATTTGAGTCCTGTGATAAAAAAGCATTCCATTTTTAAAATTTGAATCTCTTCCTAAATCAAAGATTTTCAAAGGCGCCTGCCTCTAAGATAAGTAAGAATCAACTAGGAAGCATGGAATGTGTGTGTTTTCTTTACATCACACCAATATCTCCCTCCACTCACTTTTCTTCATTTAAAAATCACAGCTCTATGGGTCACTATTATTGATGGAAGTCTTCAGGTAAGTTGTGGCAAATAATAATAATGATAAAGTAAATAAATTAACAGGTAAGTACTTCCTTAATGACAATTCTAGAAAAAGCCTCAATTCACTAAATCTCAAAATTTTACAACAGTGAAAGAAGGTAAATAAGATCTAATGTAAGGATCACCAGAATATGAAAAGAGAAGAAGAAAAACTCCCCAGTGAATTTTCAAGTTTTAAGACGAAAGTACAGAGGGGCAACTGGGTGGTTTGTCGGTTAAGCGTTCAACTCTTGATTTTGGCTCAGGTCAAAATCAAAATCAAAGGATTGTGAGATTGAGCCCCATGTTGGGCTCTGCACTGAGCACAGAGACTGCTTGGGATTCTCTCTCCCTCTGCCCCTCCTCCCCACCCTGTGCACATACTCTCTCTTAAAAAAAAAAAAAAAAAAAAAGAACAGAAGAACAGGTAACAATCTAAAATACAAAAAATAATTTTCAGTCTCCAATTATACAAAGTGAGCAAAGGTGAAAAGAACCCTGGGAATGAGCAACTACATCTAAATTGGTCAAATTCAACTTTTGGTCAATTTCTGGTAGGCTGGACTACCTCAATGTAAAATATAATAAAAATGTCCTGGGGAGACGGGGAAGGAACCGAGGTAGTTAGAGAGGCCTGTTTTTGTAGGAGGTACTGAAGAGGCTCACCAGAGTATAATTCTTCAGTAGAAATCATTGCCTTGGCTTAGAGATGAATTTTTAACATCTCTACCGAACTCCATTTGGAACTTCCTTTGGCTCAATGTTCTGAACCTTGGATGCAAAATTAAAATAACCTGGCTATCTTTCCAAACTATCAATGTCTAGGTCCTGTCTCCCAGAAAATTCTATTTAACTGCTCTAGGATTGGGCCCAAACACTGATAGCTTGTTTTTCCGTGTGTGTGTGTTTTTAAAATTTACTTATTAGGGAGAGAGAGAGTGTGTGTGTGTATGTGTGTGAGAGAGAGAGAGACAGAAAGTGTGTGTGTACATGAGTGGGGATAGGGTTAGGGGGAGAGTGAAAGGGAGAAAATCTCAAGCTGACTTCCCAGTGAGTGTGGAGCCTAGACGCAGGGGTCCACTTCATGACCCTGAGATCTTGACCTGTGCCAAAACCAAGATTCAGACGCTTAACTGACTGAGCCATCCAGGTGCCCTGATAGCTTTTTTTTTTTTTTTAAACTATGGTACTAACGTGGGACTAACTATGCAGCTGGAGCTGAGAACCCCAAAAGCTTAAATAAAAGGTCTGTAGCTGCCATACTTCATTAGCAGCACGCCACTGACCCCTGTGGGTAAGTTCCCTTAGACAGCAATGATAAAAGCAGCAGTGACCATACAGAGACCTCACTGCCCGCCCTTCTGAAGTGAACACTGCAGTAACCTGAGTGCTCTGTGCCAGGTGAGCATGTAACTCTAACACTGAAGTGGTCCCAGAAATTGTACGGTTTTATGCAAAATATGGCCCATGGAGCCGGGAGCTTGTTAGAAATGCAGACTCCTCGGTCTCACCTCACACCAACTAAATCAGAATCTGCCTTACATAAGTTCTCTAGGAGATATATAGGATTTATACAGACTTACATTATAGTTTGAGAAGCACTGCCATAAGGAAAAGATTCACTCAAGAAACAGCACTATCTATACAGATTAAGTAAAAACTCTGAGGACTACTTCCCTCTTTAGATAATTTACAAAACAACAATAAAAGCATTTTAAAATGGCACAGTCTACAGCTGCCTTGGAAACTCACCTTCCGTGCAGCCAGATTTAGGCTTTCCTTGTGATGTTCTCTTAAAAGGATCTTAGTTCTCTGAGTGAATATATATTTAACTCCGTACAGATCCAAAGCAAAAAGCGCCTTTACTCATTTTGATATCTGAGATATATTTGTACCATAGAATAAGCTGAAAACTGTATGACTTTCTAGGGCTGTAACACCAAGTATACCATTTTGAATCCTGAAGTCAGGAGGAGGTAAAATACAGAGTTACATCGGAACATTACTGGGCCTCCATAGCAAAAAGGCTGTGTGATATTTACAAATCCAAATGGGAAAACAACGTACTCCCCACCCCCAAAAGAACATCCTTTACAAAAAGAAAGAAATAAAAAGGCCCATGTGTGACTCTGGCTAAGACAACCTAAAAATGTAACATTTTTTTTTTTCCTATTTGAAGGAGCACTTGTGGGAATTTTAACAGATGAGTAGATAGTTAAACAAAATATAAGGAAGAAAACTCATGGGCGTTAAAGGCCAGCAATTGCTAATACAAAGCCACATGAAAATATCATGTCCCTTTCCTTCCATGCTAAAGTGGGTCAAGAAATAAGAGCGTAAAATCCAGACAACATTAAAATACAGGGCCTCTTTCTTCCCTCCCTCCTTCAAGCTTAATTTCTTTGTCATTCTTAGGTTCATGTTGTCAGCCACCAAGTAAATTATTAAATAGGGTTGTTAAGGCATAAACTTGAGTTGAGGAGGATGTAACATTTAACTTGTGGGTGATGTGTCAACAGAACAGGAAGAGCTATTTCAAAGGTTACGTGGAATGTCTGGGAGAATCCATTAAAATTTCAGTATTCACTTTTTAGTCTCCTGAGAGACTCCACAGATCCTTCGGAGTCTACAGGAAGGCTATGTAGCCATGCAGAACGATCATATGAGGAAACTATTCTTATATAATTGGTCAAATCCACTCATTAAAGATATGAATATAAAAAGCAGATGCTTCCATTCCCAGTAAAGATAATAAGTGCTACCTGCATCCCTATGAGCTGGTGTCTAGGGCTTGGTTAATGTACAGACTCCAAAAGCAGTGACTTTCCATTAGTAAAATGCACAATCCACAGAGATATGACTGTAACCCTATTTTCTTAGACCCTCTGCAGCCAAGAATTAAATGTACCTGTATTGGCTAGCATAAATCCCAGACATAATGCTCCTCCTAACCCAGAAGAGAAAAGGCTGGTGTGTGTAGCAGAAAGTGAGGCTGTTTCATTTATGTAATCTCTGAGAACATATACTTTCCTATCTATGGCATGTCTTCCAATTTCTCATGTTGGGAGTTAAGTTTGTTGGCGTCTTTGCAGACAAACATGTACAAGTGTCTAGCTAAAAGAGCTCCTCTAATTCCACCACAATTGGTTTGTAGAGAGCCATGTGATGTGACATATATATATACACATACAGATACGTGTGTGTGTGTGTATATATATACACACACACACAAATAAATAAAACTTATACATAAGTTATTTTTCTGGCCTTCTCTACACAGATGGAAGGTCATCCTTAATATTTCTCATTTATCTTGTACAGCAACGAAAACTAATTTTAGTTCCTATTGGTGGCACATATTCACAGATACTCTGGACTTTGGAGCCTTTTATTATTAGAATCCTGGAAGCTAATTAAATTGGAAGTATGGGTAGGAGGAAGAAGGGGGACAAATAGAACCAATCAAGCAGTACTCCCCAACTGTAATAAAGGTTCATTTTTTACACAAATGGTTCATAGGGCTGCCTTAAAACCTTTCAGAATTGGGGCATAAATCAATAAAATATAAAAAAGGCAAAGATTTGAAAGCCTCAAGATAGGATGATCTCTATGAGGTCATTTAAATGCTGTTCAGGGAAGAAGGAATTATAGGGGCTATCCAGAGTTAAGAAGTAAGAGGAATAATAAGCTCTGGAAAGAACACTAAATATTAAGATTGTTGAACAATAGGTTGGCTAAATATCGAAAGTTCTATTTAGAGGCAGGACAACAAAACAATCCTGCACAGTTGAAAACATGCCCCATAACAATTAATTAATTGACAATATCAATTAATTCCAGGAAGACAAAATATCTTGTCCTTTATCACAGGACATTGTTCTGCTCATCAAGGAAAGGTCTAGTTCTAAAAAGCTGAATAATCTAAAGCTCTTTAGCTATAAAGAATTTAAAATCACCGAAAGAAAGAAGGAAGAAAGATACTTACCAGACTATCTAGTCCTCCTCCCAAGAGATCCACTGCTCCCATCTGCATGGAGGACACCTGTGGCACATTGACTGGGGGACCAAGGTCAAGGTTTAAAAGGTCTCCTAGAAGGTCACCTTGAGAGGGGATGACCTGAGGCTGTTCCAGGTTCGTGGCAGTGGTGGTGCCAACAGGGCTGTCACCTGCATCAGTGCTGCAGTGACACACACAAGGAGGGAGAAAGGAAAAGTCAGTTTTATCCAGGACATAATAACAAGGCGTAAGTGAATATCAGCTCTTTAAGACACAGGAGGAGAGGGGCACCTGGGTGGCTCCGTGGGTTAAAGCCTCTGCCGTCAGCTCAGGTCATGATCTCAGGGTCCTGGGATCAAGCCCCGTGTTGGGCTCTTTGCTCAGTGGGGAGCCTGCTTCCCTTCCTCTCTCTCTCTGCCTGCCTCTCTGCCTACTTGTGATCTCTGTCTAATAAATAAATAAAATCTTAAAAAAATAAAAAAGACACAGGAGAGAAAACAAAAACAAAAAAATAAAACTTACTTA
Organism: Lontra canadensis; assembly: GCF_010015895.1. Classification (NCBI taxonomy): domain Eukaryota; kingdom Metazoa; phylum Chordata; class Mammalia; order Carnivora; family Mustelidae; genus Lontra; species Lontra canadensis. The sequence goes on along the minus strand of NW_022631131.1, from coordinate 2,524,028 downwards.
TCTTCTTAGCAGTATTATTTTTTAAAAGATTTTATTTTTAAATAATCTCTATACCCAATGTGGGGCTCAAACTCACAACACTGAAATGAAGAGTTGTATGCTCTACCAACTGAGCCAGCCAGGCCCCTCAAAAAAATTATGTCATAATCGTCTGCTGATGAACAGGAAGAGATGACAGCAATTCTTATTTTTATCAAAATATGGGTGCTAAAATGAAAATAAATGTATACTATATAGCCTCAGCAGTCAATTTTAACTGAGCACCTAAACTATGATGGAGCACCCTAATGAGAACCTTAGGGCCATATTTTTTAAAAAGGAAATGTATTTCCTGTCCTCAAATAACTTAACAACAAAAAGCAGCATTTACAAAATGACTGCAAAGCACATTCACCATGTAATACAATAGCAGAAATGAGTACTATAGGAGTGTCTGCATGCTGACAGGATACAGCTGAGAAACAGAACAAGTCAGGTAGAGCTGATTCGAAAAGCTTCTGAGACTGGTTTTATGACCAGATTCTGAAGAACAGCACAGCTATGAGGAAATAATAGGGAGAGACTTTCCCTAAAGGAACGGATGGTTTGTGCCAAGGCACAGAAATGAACAACGTGACATCACGGGTGGTGAAAAATTTATATCAGCAGGAACAGAAACTGGGATTAAGATTTTGGGAAAGAGAAGATGATGGGCGCCTGGGTGGCTCAGTCGTGAAGCATCTGCCTTCAGCTCAGGTCATGATCCCAGGGTTCTGGGATCGAGCCCTGCATTGAGCTCCCTGCTCAGCGGGAAGCCTGCTTCTCCCTCTCTCACTGCCCCTGCCTGTGTTCCCTCTCTCGCTGTGTCTCTATCAAATAAATAAAATCTTTGAAAAGAGAAGATGCGAGAGAGAAAACTGAAAACTAGCCTGGGAAGTTAATTTTTATGATAGGCAATGCAGAATCACTTTGATTTGTTGAACCAAGAACTAAAAATAACATTATAAAAACATTACTCTAGCAGCTGTGTGTCAAATGGACTGAAGTTCGAAGAATGAGTATGGAGATCGGCAAAGAGTAAGCTAAACTGCTACTGCCACCGCACATAAAAATAAAAAGTGTTAATCTCTGTTAAGAGATAACAGATGTTGTAGGGTCAACTGGGCAGCTGCGTGAGGAAAAAAATGAGCCTTGACTCTTGTACCTCACAAAATAAAAATTAAAGACACAAAGCCAACGTAAGTGTGAAGGGAAAAACCTAGGAGAGTACCTTGATGGCCCTGGAGAAGACAAAAGCTTCTACAGAAAACACTAGGTATTAAAGGAAAAAAATGATTATCCGGACTTCACTGAAACTGAGAGCATCGTTCAATTATTATATAAAGAATTCCTACAATGAAAAAGAGAACCCATTAAAAAATAAGGAGAAGATCTGGCATGTCACAAAACGGGATCTACTAGCAGTATATATACCTGAAGAGGGACTTAAGCCGTCTCTACTCAACAGGAAAATGCAAATGAAAACTAGAGCAAGACGCCATCACGTATTGCCAGGATGGCAAAAATGGACATGACTGACAACCCCAAGTGCCCACCAGCATGTGGATCACCTAGAACTCATAGACTGCTGGACGTGCACACTGGTACAATCTCTTGGGAAAACTGGCAGCATCTCCTATAGATACATATACATCTATTCTGTGACCCAGCAATTCCATTCCTAGTTGTATACACAAGAGAAGTAAGTATGTAAGTCTAAGACATACACAAGAATATTCATAGCAGCTTTATCCGTAAGAGCCCCAAACTGAAAGCAATGCAAAGGTACATCAACAGAAGACAGAAGTAAATTGTGGTAGAGTCAGGCAATGGAATACTATACACCAATAAAAAGAAACAATTGATTTATATTGTGTTCAAGAAGAAGCAAAACTATAGTGACAGAAGTCAAAACAATGGGGGCACCTGGATGCTCAGTGGGTTAAGCCTCTGCCTTCAGCTCAGGTCATGGTCTCAGGGTCCTGGGATCAAGTCCTGCACCAGGCTCTCTGCTCAGCGGGAAGCCTGCTTCCCCCTCTCCCTCTGCCTGCTTCTCTGCCTACTTGTGATATCTCTCTCTCTCTCTGTGTCAAATAAATAAAATCTTTAAACAAATAAATAAAAGAGGTCAAAACAATGGTTATCTTTGGAGAGTGGGTATTAACAGCAAAGGGGCATGAAGAATCTTCTAGGGTGCTGCAAATATTTGATCAATGCAGTTAGGATTGTATATATATGGAAAAACCTACTTAGCTATACACTAAAGGTTAGTGCACTATTAAGATTATTATAAATGATATATCAATTTAAAAAGTGGAGGAGGGAAGGTAGAGTGGAAAATCCTACAAAGAAATTCTACGTTCAGATGGTTTCACTGTGAATTCTTCCACACATTTAAGAACAAAGTAAAACCAATCTTAGATACTAATTTTAAAAGAGAAGAGAGAATGACAATTAAGAAAATCCCATGGTAAACTTCCGGGAAATAACTGCATAATTGTCACCAAAGCAATATTTTTAAAAGGTGAGGTTTTGCTAAAGTAGACAACTATTTACCATCTCATCCCCTGCCCAGAGCAGCTGACAAGTTTTAGTAAGCGAGAGCCAACTAAAAACCACCTTTTCTTTTCCCAAGTGATCTGAAAAGATTTAGTTAAGTAAGCAGTTTTAGATCTCTAGAAGAGGCAGAATAAAGTTTTACAGTGTAACTGTATTTCATGTCAGAGGCACAGCACTTTTTTTTTTTTTTAAGATTTTATTTATTTATCTGACAGAGAGAGACACAGCGAGAGAGGGAACACAAGCAGGGGGAATGGGAGAGGGAAAAGCAGGCTTCCCACAGAGCAGGGAGCCCGATTCGGGGCTCCATCCCAGGACCCTGAGGTCATGACCTGAGCCCAAGGCAGACACTTAAAGACTAAGCCCCCAGGTGCCCTGGCATAGCACTTCTTAACTGAATGCTGCAGAACAGAGGTAGGTATTGTCAGTACTATTATGGATACGCCATTTGCATCATCCTATTTATTTCAAAAGGGATTTTTATGCATTTGTGTTTCCCTTAAAAAGACAATACAAGTACATGGGGTGCCTGGGTGGCTCAGTGGGTTAAAGTCTCTGCCTTCGGCTCAGGTCATGATCTCAGGGTCCTGGAATCGTGCCCTGCATCGGGCTCTCCGCTCAGCAGGGAGCCTGCTCCCCCCCCCCCACTTTTTTTTAAAGATTTATTTATTTATTTGACAGAGAGAGAGATCACAAGTAGGCAGAGAGGCAGGCAGAGAGAGAGGAGGAAGCAGGCTCCCTGCGGAGCAGAGAGCCCGATGCGGGGCTCGATCCCAGGACCCTGGGATCATGACCTGAGCCAAAGGCAGAGGCTTTAACCCACTGAGCCACCTAGGCGCCCCCCCGCCCCGCCCCTTGCCTGCCTCTCTGCCTACTTGTGATCTCTGTCAAATAAATAAATAAAATCTTAAAAAAAAAAAAAAGACAATACAAGTACAAATGCACACACACACAAAGATTATCTAAAAAGGAACCACATAAGGGACTGTGAAGGTAACAAATTATAAAAAGACTATTAATCAGATAAAGACCTTATGTAAGAGACTGTTTCTTTTTAGTTTAAATACTGGTCCTTTTCTTGTGTTCTAGAATGGGCTGTTTTTATTTGTTGATTTCGTTCGCTTCCCCCCTCTGAGGATCAAAAGTTATCATGAGAAAGGTAATATAAATGGCCTATAAATATGGTTACAGAGGCAAGTTAAAAAGAAAATCGGTACTCGGTGCCTGGGTGGCTCAGTGGGTTAAAGCCTCTGCCTTCAGCTCAGGTCATGATTCCAGGATCCTGGGATCAAGACCCACATCGGGCTCTCTGATCAACAGGGAGACTGCTTCCTCCTCTCTGCCTGCCTCTCTGCCTACTTGTGATCTCTGTCTATCAAATAAATAAATAAATAAATAAAATCTTTAAAAAAGAAAATAAAAAGGAAAGAATGAAAATCGGTACTTATTACCCAAACTTAAGAGACTGGGAGATGATGTACTTAGAAGTCAAATGTCACATCTAGAAGGTCAAATATGCTTGTCTACAGGAGAAACGCCCTACCGTTACAAGGCCTAATCTTTATGAAGCCACAACTTCCTCTGGGTGAAAATCACAGCAAATGCCCTAAAACCAGAGAGTCAACTCAAGTGAAGACCAATGAATATCAATAAACAATTGCTTGGACATTTTCCTTTCCAGCCTATCTATTTATTTATTTATGATTTATTTGTCAGAGAGAGAGAGAGAGCACAGCGGGGGAGCAGCAAAGGGAGAGGGAGAAGCAGGCTCCCCGCTAAGCAGGGAGCCCAATGAGGTCCTTGATCCCAGGACCCTGGGATCATGACCTGAGCCAAAGGCAGATGCTTAACCGACTGAGCCATTCAGGCATCCCATGACCTTTCCTTTTTATTTTATTTTAAGATTTTTTATTTATTTACTTTACAGAGAGAGACACAGTGAGAGAGGGAACACAAACGGGGGAGTGGGAGAGGGCTTCCCACGGAGCAGGGAGCCCAATGTAAAACTCAAACCCAGGATCCTGAGACCATGACCGAGCTGAAGGTAGACGCTTAACAACTAGGCCACCCAGGTGCCCCTGTCGTCTCCTTTTTAAATATGTCCTTTCTCTTTTTTTAATGAGTCTGACTAAAGGTTTAGCAATTTTATTGATCTGTTCAAAGAACCAGCTCCTGGTTTCCTTAATCTGTTCTATTATTTTTTTGGTCTCTATTTCATTTATTTCTACTCTAATCTTTACTATTTCCTTCCTTCTACCAGCTTTGTGCTTTGTTCTTTCTCTAGTTCCTTTAGGTATAAGATAGGGTTGCGATTTTACTTGCTTCCTGAGTTGGCCCCAGGAACGTACTGCTGTAATCTTCCCTCTTAGAACAGCACTGCTGCATCCCAATTCCGTCTAAATGCTCTAATCAGAAAACACAGGGTGACTGAATGGATAAAAAAGCAAGAGCCACCTATATGCTGCCCACAAGAGACTCACTTCAGACCTAAAGACACATGCAGACTGAAAATGAAGGGATGGAAACACATTAACCATGCAAATGGAAGCAAAAAGACAGGGTAGTAATACTTACACTGTCAAAACAGACCTTAAAACAAAGACTGTAAGGAGACAAAGATGGACACCACCTCATGAAGGAAACAATCTAACAAGAGAATACAACAATTATTAATGCACCCAACATGGGAGCACCTAAATACAAACTAATAATAGACATTACGGAAGAAATTGACAGTAGTTCAATAATAGCAGGGGATAGCAACCTATTTACATCAGTGGATATATCATCCGCACAGAAAACCAATAAGGAAGCAGCGGCTTTGAATGAGACATAGGACCAGATGTTTTTTTAACAGATATATTCAGAACATTCCATCCAAAAACAGAATACACATTTCTGTGTGTATTCCAAGTGCACATGGAATATTCTCCAAAATAGATCACATCTTAGGTCACAAAACAAGTCTCATAAATTCAAAAAGTCTGAAATCATATAATGCATATGACCACATGACCACAATGATATAAAACTAGAAATCAACCACAAGAAAAATTCTGAGAGAAGAACATAAATACATGGGGGCTGAACAAAATGCTCCTAAACAATGAATGAGTCAACCACAAAATCAAAGAAATAAAAAAATACATGAAGACAAATGAAAATGAACACATAACTGTCCAAAGTCTTTGGGATGCAGCAAAAGGTATTCTAAGAAGGAAGGTAAAAGCAATATAGGCTTACCTCAAAGAGCAAGAAAATCTCACACCTAATCTTAATCCTAAATCTTAAATCTTAAATCTCACACCTTAAAGAGATTAAAAAAAGAACAAAGCCCAAAGCCAGGAGAAGGAAGGAATCTAGGTGGTTTTTATAAAACAATCCTGCAAATATTATTTCATTTTTAGCTTTATAGCACAAAAGGCCTATCTGCTAACGTTATCCATAAGCTTCAACCAAAGTTACACTAAAGGTAGGGGCACCTGGATGGCTTGGTCGGTTAAGGTGGTAACTTCAACTCAGGTCATGATCTCACGGTCCTGGAATCCAGCTTCATGTTGGGCTCCTTGCTCAGCAAGGAGTCTGCTTCTCCCTTTGCTATCCCTTCCTGCTGCCCCTGCCACTTACGCGCTCTCTCTCTCAAATAAATAAATAAAATCTTTAAAAAAAAAAAAAAGAAAGAAAGAAAGAAAGAAAGAAAAGCTGAGGGTACATAAAAGATTTCTTCTCAATTTTCAGCCCTGACAAGATCTCTACCCTCAGCTATAGATTTAAGCAACTTTCTACTTTATCAGTTTAGAAGGTCTTCACCATTTTCTAAAGCCATTATCTTATCTACTCCCACATTAGAACACAGAGGGCCTTTCACCTATTATGTTTGTGGTCACTGCTATTCAGATGGAGCCCCTAAGGCAGTACAGCAGGTTTGTAAAATGCACAGCAAGTTCTTTCCTAGACTATAAAAGCATGAGGAACGCCAACTCTGTCTAGAGAGTTACTTCTCACTCAAAACCTAGTTCGGGGCGCCTGGGTGGCTCAGTGGGTTAAGCCTCTGCCTTAACCCCCTCGGTTAAGGCTCAGATCATGATCTCAGGGTCCTGGGATCGAGCCCCGTATCGGGCTCTCTGCTCAGCAAGGAGCCTGCTTCCCCCTCTCTCTGCCTGCCTCTTTGCCTACTTGTGATCTCTGTCAGATAAATCTTTAAAAACAAAACAAAACAAAACAACCCACCTAGTTCACATGCTTACCTCCCGTGATGTATTGGCAAGTGTTTGCGATGGATTCCATGACTTCCTTCCACAAAAGCATTGGGAGGCTTATGGTACACGGAAGCCAAAGATCCAATGTGGCAGATCAGCTCATCCAGCAGAGTTGGCTCGATAAGATCTGTCTCCTCAGAGATCAGTGGCTTCTCAGACAAGACTACTTCTTTGGCTGTGACAGGGTCCGTTGAGAGTAGGCGCCAATAAATATAGCCCCGGTCTCGAAGGTCAGGATTATCAGAATCCTAATGAAAGGTAAGGGCAAGAAGGTTGAAATGGAACTTTTCTCCATACAGAAACCCATCCTGCTTGACTTTTTATCAAGGCAATGCTTATAAAGAGTTGGCTGTTCGGATATTTAAACTCAGGTGCCTAGGTGGCTCAGTCAGTTAAGCATCTGCCTTCGGTTTAGGTCACGATCCCAGAGACCCAGGATCCAGCTCCCTGGATTAGCTCCCTGCTCAGCTGGGAAGCCTGCTTCTCTCCCTTCTCCTCTGCACCTCCCACCCCATTTGAGCTCTCTCTCACTCTCAAATAAATACATAAAACCTTAAAAAATATATTTAAACTCAACTTTGTTTTAACACAGTCATAATTCTATAATCTCTAATGCTTCAAAGAATTTAAATATAAATTGAGATGGGTTAGTCCTAAGACTGAAATTCAAGGGAAGTTGGGAAAAGGAAAACAGAAGTTTAATCTGGTAAAAATTAATTCCTTGAGAAGGCCTTGGAACATAAAAATAACGTTTTTTAACTGCTATAAATATTAGCAGGATTACTCATGAAATATACCTCACAAATATTTCACCTATACCTTCTTCCCTCATTCAAGGATTTACTAAATATCTCCTGTGTGGTCGAGACACTAGGCTCTGGAAGTAAAGGACGACAACACACAGTGCCTGACTTTGACACGCTCCAAGTACTAATTATTACAATACAGAATGGGAAATACTATTCTCTAAACCAATAAAAAATTGTCAAAGACAGCATGGAACTGAGTGCTTCCCAAAGGAGTGACATTTTGTGGGGGGAGGAGGGACAGAAGGAGAAGGAGAGAATCTTTTTCTTTTCTTTTTTTTTTTTTTTTTTAAGATTTTATTATTCAAGAGAGAGCACAAGCAAGAGGAGGGGTAAAGGGTAAAGAACAAGCAGACTTCATGCTGAGTGAGGAGCCGGACATGGGGCTTAATCCCAGAACCCTGAGATCATGACCCCAGCGAAGTCAGACACTTAACTGACCAAGCCACCCAGGCATCTCCACAAAGGGGTGACATCTTAATCTGTTTTTTTTCTGTAGTAGTTTTAAAATAATTTTATACATACTCATGGCTAAGAAAAAAAATTATCAATGCCACATCACAATTAGAAATTTGTAATATAAAAATAAGTCTCTGAGGCTCCTGGCTGGCTCAGATGGTAGAGTTAACAACTTTTGTTCTGGGGGTCACGAGTTCAAGCCCTACACTGGGTGGAGAGATTACTTAAACATAAAATCTTTAGGGGCGCCTGGGTGGCTCAGTGGGTTAAGCCTCTGCTTTCGGCTCATGTCATGATCCAGGGTCCTGGAATTGAGCCCCGCATCAGGCTCTGCTCAGCAGGGAGGCTGCTTCACCCCCTCTCTCTGCCTACCTCTCGGCCTACTTGTGATCTCTCTCTCTCTGTCAAATTAAAAAATAGAATCTTTAAAAAAAATTAAAAAAAACTTTAACAAACAGGGGCGCCTGGGTGGCTCAGTTGGTTAAACATCTGCTTTCAGCTCTGGTCATGATCCCAGAGTCTTGGGATTAAACCCCACATTGGGCTCTGCTCAGTGGGGAAGACTGCTTTTTCCTTTCCCTCTGCCCCTCTCCCTGGCTCAAGCTCTCCCGCTCTCTATCCTACTCTGTCAAATAAACAAATAAAATATTTTTAAAAATAAATAAAAATTAAAATAAATAAAAATTTTAAGTCTTCCCAAACTTCCAACCCTTCCCCACTTTAACGTTCCAATGTGGTATGTATCCTTCCAGAAAGCTCCTCAGCATACATATATTCATTTTATACAAAACTAGTTTCACATTATATTTACTGCGCTGCAAGGTACTTTCCACATTAGCACATACACCTGCAATTTTCCCTATATATGCAGCAATGCATTATCACTAAGGCCTTTTAATGGACATTTAGATTCCTGCCTCTTTCTCCCTCCCTCCTGCCATTCATTCATTCATTCATTCATGTGATCATTACAGAGTGGAAATAAATATCCTGGTATCTACCTCTCAGAGTATGTGTATACGGTAGCATGTATGCCCATGCTGTTCCACTGCCACAATAGTAAGTCCCTATTGCAGTTATCTGTATTTAAAACACTACAAAAATATTTTCTTCAAAATTGGGCCAATCTGAGTGCTTCCATGTGAGTTGCTAAGTAAGCAGATGAACTGGTTTATGATTTAGCCACGTAAGGCACTTAGCATTCATCTTAATACGAGCAGTGAACCCAATGGTTTTGACTACATGGTTTTACATGTTTTTTTTCAGTTGTGTATTATTTAATTTGCATCCACAGTGGATTACTGGTTTAAAAAAAAAAGCATAAAGAATACCAAGATACGGCAAGTTAGTTAATAGAGTATCAAAACTGTAAACATAACTTAAGATAATCTTTATCACATACATAGGTAGCATCACTGGAACAGAAGTGCATATATATATATATATATATATATATATATATATATAATACATACACACCATATCAAAATGTTTGTAGTATTTGAAATGCCAGAGTTAAAAAAAGGAAACAGTGATAGTACCCAATTTAAATGATTTTGTTTTGTTTTTGAGGAGTCAGGTAATTCATTTATAAATAGCAGCCTGAAACCTCCTCAGATTTTCATTTGGAAACAAACTTTGAAGATTATAAAATATAAATAAACTGATTTTTTAATAGCGTAGAATACGAGTTTCTCAAAATAACAGGTCAGGAAAGCAATCCTACCCCAGCTTTTGTTGATACATAATTTAAAAGTTAAATCTTAATTTATATATTCAATCTCCAAAGCATACCATTTGAAATTCATAAACTAATTATGCTTTTTATTATATAATTTAAATGAATAATGCACCTCATTGACTGGGAAATTCAGTCTTCTGTCTTTACAAATTAGTAATACTGTTGAAGTATTAAACTTTAAAATACCATTTAATAATATATTGATTAAAATACTTTTTTACTTCAAATTATTTATTTCCTCCATTAAACACATACTTAACCAAATGGCAAAAAGAAAAAATTCCTGTGGGGATTTACAAAATTATGTACATCTATAAAAAAAAGTTTGAGGCCTTCTCCTCCCCCAACAAATTCAAAACACTGCAATAGGGCAAAATGCTGCGTACAGAATCATTGGATTAAAGGGTAAACAGACTGAGGGGTGCCTAGGTGGCTCAGTCAGTTAAGTCTGACTCTTTTTTATTTTTATTTTTTAGAGACTTTATTTATTTATTTGAGAGAGAGAGAGAGAGCAAGCATGAGTCGGGGGTGAAGGGAAAGGCAGAGTAAAAAGCAGACACTCCACTGGGCAGGAAGCCTGATAAAGGGCTGGATTCCCAGGACTCCAAGGATCACGACCTGAACTGAAGGCAGACACTTAACAGACTGAGCCACCCAGGCGTCCCCAGTTCAATCTGACTCTTGATTTTGGTTTAGGTCATTATCACAGGATCATGAGATTGAGTCTCATGTTGGGCTCTGTGCTGGGCATGGAGCCTGCTTGAGATTCTCTTTCTCCCTTTCCCTCTGGCCCCCTACCACATGCTCTCTCTCAAAAAAAAAAAAAAGAAGTAAGAAATAAAGGATATACACACTGTAAATCTTAATAGACACAGACTTTAAAAATCAGGCCCAGTTAAGGACTTGGGACATGAAAATAGGAACTTTTTATGATTTTAGGGTGCCATAATGTATTTGGTGACTCAGAAAATTTGGTTTTAGATCTGTTTTTCTGCTAGCCCCAGAGTTCCTTGCCAGGATCTGGGGTGGGGAGGGGGGAGTCCATTTCTAAAAATTTGAGAGCTTCCAAAATAATTCTTCTCAGGCAAGCTCTAAAAGAACAATTCTTACACTGGACTGTGAGTCAGCATTAGCACACACCAGGAAAGGCCACTCAGTGGCAGATTCTAGGGCCACAGCACAGAGTTTCATTCATTATGTCAGGAGCAGGCCCAGGAATTGACACTTGCAACAAGCAGCACAGGTGATTTTGATGATGGTGGTTTTCTAGTTCACAGATAGAGAAGTCTTCATCTTAATTTTTCTTTCATACACTATACAGGGTAATTATTAAAGTCTGGACACTTCTGTGTATATTCTTAACTAACTCCTCTCTAACTACCAAAGCAAAGAAGACAAATCTTTAAAATGAAGTTTTGGATTCAAGGGTTCATTTTCTTTCCCCTAATAATATTTCTAATTATACCACCACTTTATTTAAAATTAGAAGCATAAATATTTCACATATACTTTACTGAATTCTCAGCACAGGTAAAAAATAGTATTAATTAACTCTACTGTAGAGATGGGAGAAGAGCAATATTAGAAAGAAATGTGCTCAGTCACGTCCTGAACCAGAGAGGTGGCAGAAACAATCCCATCACCCAATTCAAATTAACACAACTTAGCAAATCACACTGCCCTCAATTTATATTGGTACCAGCCAAAAGTACTAGGTTCAGCAGCTCTTCCTGCCCATGGGTCTTGTCCCTGTGCTTTAGTAAAACCACCCTTTTGCACCGGGGGTGTGTGTGTGTGGGGTGTGTGTGTGTGTGTGTGTGTGTGTATTAGGTTATTATTCCACAAACCTGAGGGGGGAAAAAAAAAGAGACAAAACTTCCAGTGGAAATTATATATATGCACAATAATAATAATTACATATATATGCATAATATATAAATGTGCTTGTTATTCTTTGCTAACTCTTCAGATCTCATTAACTGGACAGAAAAGGCAGGGCTAGGGAAACTGCTTAGTAATTATCTATAACCAAGTATGAAATAATCATTCACAATGATCTTAAAACTACTAAGTTCACTTATATGTATGGGTAATGCACAAGAGTGCTTTAAGCAGGGAAAAGAAGGGAATGCGTAGTCTCAAAGTCATCCCTGACCTTCAGACTGGAGAAGCAGCACAGCACAGTAGAGAAGGGCAAAGACACTGAAGCTAGGCTTCCAGGGTTTGAGTCCTAGCTCTGCCCCATACTAACAGGGCCCATGTCCTAGTTTCCCCATGTATAAAATAGGAATAATACCAGGGCGCCTGGGTGGCTCAGATGGTTAAGGTTCTGCTTCCAGCTCAGGTTGTGATCCCAGGCTCCTGGGACCAGAGCCCCATGTTGGGCTCCCTGCTAGGCAGGGAATCTGCTTTTCCCTCTCCCTCTGCCCCTCCCCCTGCTCATGGTCTATCGGTCTGTTGCAAATGAATAAATAAAATTAAAAAAAAAAAAAGGAATACAACAGTAGCAACCCTTACGGAGATTAAGTTAATATGTAAAGTGCTTACTAGAATGCATGGCACATAGTAAGCACAATACAAATGGTTATTATTAAAGATTTTACACTAGTCCTTGTACAAAAAGTCTATAATCAGGAATGTCTGATGGTTTACTTATACCCTGCCCTGTCCTAGAAAAGGACTTAGCAGGGGCGCCTGGGTGGCTCAGTGGGTTAAGCCGCTGCCTTCGGCTCAGGTCATGATCTCAAGGTCCTGGGATCGAGTTCCGCATCGGGCTCTCTGCTCAGCAGGGAGCCTGCTTCCCTCTCTCTCTCTGCCTGCCTCTCTGTCTACTTGTGATCTCTGTCTGTCAAATAAATAAATAAAATCTTAAAAAAAAAAAAAAAGAAAGAAAAGGACTTAGCAAAGCTTACAAAAATGCATCTAAGGCTAGAGAGCCTAAATCAAACTAAAAACAGAAAAATGCATGCCACAATGACCTACACATTTTCTACAGGAGATCCCTAAATTTGATTCTAAGGTTTCCAACTGATACAAGAAACCTAGTCAGGTAAGCTATTCAGATGGGCGGTTAACTACATACCAATGCTGAGGAGAATCCAAAAGTGGTTAGGAGTTTGATGGGACCTCACAGAGAAAAAAACATATACATGGAATAATAAATAACTTTGACAACAGATCCAAAGAGGACAGTTTTTCGTGATAACCCCTACTACAAGGAGACAGTATCCATACAGTTTAATAAATGAAATTATATTAGGGGCCAGGTAAAATGCAGTCTAGCTAGCCAGCCCTCTAATAATTTGGCTTGATTCAGTGGTGAATTTCGACTATCAGTAAGAATAGAGTCCTTATATCCTTTAAGCAATCCTCCCCAAACACTTTATCTCAGGCAAGTTTTGACAAATACTGGAGGATGACAAGATTGAGGTTTGAACTCTTGAAAAGAATCCAAAATACAGCTCTCTGATGATGCCTTTTAAATACAGACCCATAAGACTTAAATAGGAGATGGAGATAGGGCTGAAAACTTGTGAATTACAAGGGGAACCTATCAAGGACAGTTGCTTGATAATAGGACTATCCCTACCTGCAGATGAGCAGAGAGAAAGGCCCAGATTCTCTTTCGAAACTTGTTTTAAAATCATCTTAACACAGATCCAAACGAATGATCAAGGGTCTAAGACTAGGAAGTCTAGAATGCTCCCTTCAACACAGGTAATATTAAATAACCACTGCCTTGATGGTTATAGAAACTGCTTTGCTTCAGGCAAAGGAAGATGCTTAAAAGGGAAGTTTAAAAAAAAAAAAAAACTTCAAAGAACTCTAACAAATACATTTTAAAAGATGTAAAATTAGTAACAGGAAAGATGACAAGTTAGAACTAGGCAAAGTATTGTGAAAGGATTTTAAATTCTGATAAAATGCCACTATAAAGAGATGAATAAGAAAAATGATAAACTGAGTATCTGACTCAGATCTATATAGACACACACCTGAACTTCTGACAGCCTGCTACACCCAGCCTGTTCATAAATTCAATTAAGAACATAACTAAACTATGATGAATTGATGATTACTATTCTAGTTACACTAGATAAAATAAATTATTTTGATCTCAGTGGATCTAAAACGATGACCTGATCTCTATGGCCGGCTACCACATTCCTGAAATCAGAACTCATCCTAGGGAGGACCAAAAATATCCAATAATTAAGGAGGCAGCACAAGTACTTTAAAATTCTTTAGAGACAGGCAATCAACTCTAGAAGGTAGAACAATACCTGAGACCTTTGTCAAGGCATTTACCAGCATGGTACTTTGATTTGAATCTAAAATTAAGTCCCCCAAAAGGAAAGAGAATCAAGTGAATCACCCAGTATCGTTGAGACTCAATGTCATTTTCACATAGAAGGTCCTTCATTGACAGTAAAAAAAATCTAAGTTCAATTTTCATGAACTATGATAAAAACTGGCAAAGCCATAGAACTAGCTATAATTCAGTGGTATAAGAGACACTGTTTTTTATATTTTAACAGGATCTAAAGACTGCACCCTTTTCAATTAAAACCTCTCCAAATGGATCTTCTTAGAGTTTTCTAATTTCCAAAATATAAAACCAGACAATCAAACCCACGCTTTTTCTAGATTTCATACCTGTGTTGCCAAACTCAAGACTTGCTGTACCAGCTCCTGTGTTTCTGATGGTTTCTTGAGAAACAGCTTCACGATGGCAGTAAGCAGAGTGAGCTGCACCTAAGAGCGTGACATAATTTAACAGATAAAGTGAAAGGCATCTGCATTATTCCCTACCATCATTTCCATAGTGCTTACCATCTATGAATTACTATGGGGCTTCTGACAAAGCTAGAACTCAGCCATTATCAAAAACAGCAGGTCAAAAGTATTCATCAATTAAGAACTTGGTAGCCTCTTATCCCCAAATTGCATTTTTGGCATCAAAAATTGCTTGATTATTTATTAAATCCTTTATTATATACTTCTGCCAAAAGATACAACTTAGGGAGAATTAAGGAATTATCTGTCATATTAGAACAAGAGCCAAAAAACAGTAAAATCATACCAGATCACAGCTAATTAAGAGTGGGTTGCTGAACCATACACAAAGCCACAGGCTTGTATGCATTCCTCATAGAGCCCATTAAAATTACTAAGGTGAGGGGCACCTTGGTGGCTCAGTAGGTTAAAGCCTCTGGCTTTGGCTCAGGTCATGATCCCAAGGTCCTGGGACCGAGCCCCGCATCAGGCTCTCTGCTCAGCAGGGAGCCTGCTTCCTCCTCTCTCTCTGCCTGCCTCTCTGCCTACTTGTGATCTCTGTCAAATAAATAAATAAAATCTTTTAAAAAAAAATTACTAAGGCGAATTATATACATGACCTTCAAAGTGCAGTGTGAGTGCAAATGCCAGGGGAAAAGGGTTTTATAATTTATCTGCTTCTCCAGGCCTGTGGCTCTGAAGTCGCCTCTCCATTTTGGTAGAGGACAGACAGAAGATGGTGGGGGGTCTTACCACCCACAGAGAATCTCTCCAAACTGCACATGCTAGTCCTTACCCCAGCCCTAGGTGAGAACACCTGCTAACCATTAGGAACAGGAATAGGTCATCATTTACTGGTAAGAGAAAATTAAAAAGTGGTAACTACTGCTCTCAGCCAGTAGTTATTAGAGCATGGTTTTGGACCACTGGCAGCAGCAGCACCCTGAACCCAATAAGAAATGAAAATGCTTAAGCCCATTTCAGACCCAACGAGTCAAATACACTAAGGAAGGGGCCCAGAAACCTGTATTTTAACAAACTCTCTAGGTTCATTCAAGTTTGAGAACCACTGGACTAAGACAGATTTGTCCCACCAGAAATTAGCACAAATGAAAAGACCCCTTTGGGGAGAAAATGTACATACTATATATACATAAATTCTCTCTCTCTCTCACACACACACACACACACACACACACACACACACACACACACAGTAAAGTGCATAACCTTTACTTTCCCTGAAATCTTCCCCAAAAGATCACACATAGGACACAGATGAGAACTTACCTGGGTACTCTCGTCATGAAAACCCTCCAGGAAGCTCTCTAGTAACTCATCTGCATTGTCAATTCTCTCAGCATATTCTCCTACAATCCAAATCATAGCTGCTCGGGCGTCTGGTTCATCCAGCGAGTCTAAATTCTCACACAGAGTGGCAATGATACTTTCATACCTGGTTTAACAAAATGGACTAGGGTTACACTAAGCACAATGGAGAACTGTATTTAACAATGAGAGCTAAAAACAAAACCACCAACAATGCACCGTAAACCAAACCACCAAACTATAAAGACTTTTGGTCAAGAGAATGCACAAGCTTTAAGCCAGAAGGTTGTCTTAAGTTTCCCTTCAATTATGTTTTCATAACGGACCATAAACTGTTATAAAAGCTCATCAGATACTCTTTTCACATGGAAAAATTAACCTGTGGTATAAGATAATACCACTAACTTACAATTTCTAACAATCTTTCTTATACCAGGATCAGAGAATTTTCCTATGTATTATCCCACTTTGCCTTCATGGTAAAGGAACAGAAATTCTGCTATACTTTAAGGAAAATGGAGTTAGACAACAGCAGCATCCAGACTAGAAACAGTAATTTCCTCTACTAATCTACTAACTCTGCTTTTTATGGAGATTTTATGTTCTTTCCTCCCAACGCACCCATACTAAGGACTTGTTCCTCCAAAGAAACAAATAATTCAAATATTTATTTTTATTTGCACAGGTCTATAGCGCTTTCATTTGCCACGTTGAATCCATCTCCTTGGCTAATGTCATTTTAGACATAAAAATGACAATGTGGGAATACCTGGGTGGTGCGGTTGGTTGAGCGCCTGACTCGGGGTTTCAGCTCAGGTCATGATCTTCGGGTCTTAGGATCAAACCCCACATCGGGCTCTGTGCTAAGAGTTTTCTCCCCCTGCCCTCCCCCCTCACTTGCTCGCTCTCTCAAAAATAAATAAATCTTTAAAAAACTGACAAAAAGTAATAAATGGGATGTAGACCACTGAATAGTACATTTAATTGTTTGCCCTACTTCCACTAATTAAACCACGTTCTTGATTGATAGCACTTTCTTAAACTGTCATAACCCCTTATTAATAGAAACCAGAAATGGACACATTTCTCCACTAACCACAATGAAATATACATCTCCACCCTTAATCTTTCTAAACATAGAAATCCAACTCTCCTCTTTTCTGGGAGAGTGGTAATATGGTCTTTTTCCCAAAAATACCACTTCTAACATTTTAAAAAATGTATATGTAATGCTAAATAAACCACTACCTTGCTAAATAAAATATCTCTTCTAATTCTGAGTCCACCGACGAAGTTAACTTATTGCAAGCTGCTTCATTTAACACTATCTTTAAAGACTAATCAGAATCTTCAGCAAAATACCTCTATGATTATATGGCAAAATGAGATTTAGGATGCTTACAAGACCTGCTCTTATTTCGCCCTTTCAGATCCTTTAATCACTTGCCTTCAAAATCAAACCCAATTAAGTATTTTTGCTTCATCGACTAAGAGGGCTTGATGTTAAATATTTATGGAGTGCAACTGTAGATTTTGCACACCTTTATGGGAACAGCTATAATACTGCAGAAAAAGAGACTCTGATAATTCATAACATGTTCTATAACTTTCTACAAAGTAGTAGGTAACATGCAAAGTAAACAGTGCAACTGTCACCCTCCTGGCTTTTACAACCATGTGGCTATTTATCATTCAAACTGAAGCATTTATTTCTGAGAGTGAAAAGAAGCACAAATATTAATTATCCCCGGTAATAGGCATAAACTGAAATATGCCTGGAAAATCTGTAATACGTGGGCTTTCTATTTAATAGTAACGTCACCAAAAAAGAATCTGGTCATCTTCAGTATATGCCAGCTAACGGTCACTCAGCTTCGAATCCTCTCAAACTAATAAAACAGGATGAAAAATCAGGTTTTGATCCCTGTGCTAACCACCTGATATATATTTTTAATATTAAAAAAACTTTAGTGTTTTTAATTATGTTTAATTTAAAAAGTATTTTTCATAATAAAGTATCCTATTTTAATAGGATTTTTAATAAAGTATCCTATTACGACCAGTTATTTTACAAAGAATAATTCTTACCTAGCCAATTTCAAAGTGCCTTACTTAAACATTTCCTATATGATCTGAGGAAGAAGGTAGAAGTATTTGGACATACTTGTTGGGGTATTTGCGAAAGATGTCCCTGATGACGACAATTGCCTCTTGGACCACATAATTTACTTTGGTCTGGATGAGATCAAGCAATGTGCTCACACAACGCTCTGCAGATTGCTACAAAGAAGAACATAATAAATGACAAGTCAAATGGTCTCCCAATAATGCAACTTCAACATAAAAACAACTTTGAAATGGTCTGGATGAGATCAAGCAATGTGCTCACACAATGCTCTGCAGATTAAATGACAAGTCAGATGGTCTCTTCAATAACGAAACTTCAACATAAAAATAACTTTGAAACATACAAGTGCACCAACTAAACTAAACTAAAAGATCAGGCACTTAATTTGACCAAGCTATACTAGAGGCGAGGCTATTTGATGGAGATACGCAGAAGTTCCAGATATAGCCCAAATTTTATTCATTGCAACACATACTGACAAATAAGTTGATTCAAAATAATCATCTTGGATAGCCATAGAGAACAGAAATGAGAAGAAAGAATGAGTCAAGGTAGGAGGAAAGAAGAATGAAAGAATAAGCCAAAGTAGATCTTTTTCTGGAGTTCATAGGTAAATGGAGACAGCAGACGGCATCTTTAAATGTCTTGAAGTGAAACTGCCAAATTGCCTATGTGCATACAAGTATATTTTCCAGGGAAAATATATTCCATAGCTGTCATTATATTTTCAAAGTTATCTGTGACTCAAAAAACTAAGGAAAATTTGCCATCTTCTGAACTATAAAACTGAAAGTCTACAGCCTTAAACTCCAATTTTCCCCAGCCTATATTTTATCTATAAAGTTTAATCTATTCATCTTTTATTAATGAAGGGACTTGGGAGAATACAAGTGATAAAGCTGACGTACTGAAACTGTAAGTCACAGCTTTCAAAAGGATAAGGATTTCAGTTAAGAGATCCTAAAAATCAAGGACTGATTTATCATATATCACAATGTACTATGATAGGTCACTCTATTACCTCCCTCCTGATAAGATTCAACAGAAAGTACATAGCATCGCCTAAGACTGAAGATGAACATTACCAAATCTCTAAATTTAATTATCTACAGGGGATGGCAGAATGAAAAAAAAAAACAGTATCACTAAAATACAACCAGCCAAATCCAGACCCCAGGAAATTGTATAAGCCTAATGACCTAGTCCCTTTAATAAATGGCACCAAAAGTAAGTAAGTTATGATTTACAACACATTAACTAAAAGCGACGTGTGGATCTTCTTTAGATTTTTATTTGAACAAACAAACTATTAAAAAGACACTGAAACACAACTAGGGAAAACTGAACATGGGCGGGGTCTCCAATGAGATTAAGAATTATTGTTAGTTATTGGGTACCGTAATGGTATTGTGACGATATATTTTTTTAGGGACCTTCCTATTAGATACACACACTGGACTACTCTAGTAAGATCCTATCTGGGATCTGCATTAAAATTCAATAGCACTCCACTCCCTGAAGGGGAGAGAGAAGATAAAAGCAGCAACATGTTGATATTTGTTCAAAATGGATGATGTATACATGAGAACTCATTATCAACTCTACTTTAGTGGATGCCTGAAAACTATGATAATAAAATCTTTTAAAGGTACTAAGTTAAATCACTCCAAGCAATTAAATGAAAACAAAATTGCATCTTAAGGTTATTCATATGATGACTCTGTTGCACCATGAAATGATTCTGCCATCTTTATGTATTTTTTCCACTTTTGGATTCTATTTTATTCATTTTTAGCTAGTTTTTCCTGTGCAGTTACTGCAATAGCAAAATAACTGGAAAAATTTAAACAGTTACTGCAATAGCAAAATAACTGGAAAAAATTAAAAAAAAATTTTAAAAATTTAAAAATTTAAACAAAATAACTGAAAAAATTTAAAATTTAAAATATAAATTGTGATCAATTATAAAGTAAATAGGATAAGATCTTTAAGATTTAAATTATCATAAATTAAATAATACAGATACAGTGGCTAACAGGGCTTGATATAAAGCTCACATTTAGTAAGCCCTTCCTATCATTATTATAATAAAGACAAAAGGCCATTTCCTATGATGCATCAGTATTTAGAAAGTATTTAAGTCTGGGACAGAAATTTTCGAGGAAATTGTCATCTCAACCATACTGCTTTTGGGTTAAAGAAAAAAAAAAGCCTACCATTATTACAGTATGGCAGAGGGGCAAGAATAAACATCCAATCACTATTCAGACAAAAAAGTCTGGAAACAGAGAAAGGTATATGCACTTATAAAACTTAGTATGAAACAACAACAGTGAGGAAAGGATGATTTGTTCGGATGTTTGATCCTCACCCTCATATTTTTCACCAAAATTCTTTCTAATTGTTTTAATTATTAAAAATATCTTTAAGAGTAAAAAACCAGACTCTTTGCCATAAAAATAGATAATACTGGTTAAGTCTTAGTTGGAGGTGAAGCACAATCTTCTAGGTGTGCCACTAAAGAACTACTGAGAAAACAACTCACCACATAAGCAAATGTAAACTTCTGTTCATCAAGACATCAAATGAAATCAAAAGGAAAACAAACTGGGAAAATAACTGCTAACAAAATGAGGGATTAATATCTTTAATTATAAAAGATTTTTTAAAAAATCAATGTGGAAAAGCCCACTGGAAAAAGGTGCACAGGACGTGAACAAGCAATTCCAAAAGGCTAACAAATGAAAAAATGTTCGCTTTCACTAGAGATCCAAGACTTAGCTACAAAGTCCTCTTTATACCATTATTTGGAAAAAGAGCACAAACTTTAAGGTCCAACAATAAGAGGAAGGTTAAGTAAATTATGAAGCCATCAAATATAATGCCTATAAATCCACTAAAAATGATGTCAAATGTTAACAGCTACATGGAAAAATGTCCACGTATAATTTAATAAAAAAGGCAGAAGAAGACAAAAAGAAATAGCATTTTTAGGATGATCTCACTTCTGTAAGAAGTACAGCTGTGTATGATGGACTACATAGACAAAGACTGAAAATCACATCCACATCGTCTCTGGGAAGGTGAAATAAGTAGGAGAAAACAGGGTTTCATTTTTGTTCAATTTGTCTTATTTTATAGTTTTATTTAGTAAACACATATGGCTTTCCTAACAGGAAGAATATAATCTTTGTTTTTAAATTAAGGGATGAATATGGTGGCTAACTGAACATAATACATACATACATACATACATACATATGGGGATGAGACACATATCAGTATCTTATCTTGATTTATAAAAAATAGAAAATAGTAAACACCAGAGAGCAGAAGACTAGGAAGTTGAGAACTTACTGCCCAATCTCTCAAAGAAATAAAACCATTTGATTTTATTTGGAAGACTAAGACTAAGACTCCTATGAAGGACAGGGGTTTATTGCCTCCTTAAAAAAATAGGTATACACTGTAAATACATACAATTTTGTCAATTATACCTCAATAAAAGTGGGGGTCAGGGAGTAAAATCTACTTAAAAAAACAGACAAAAAAAGAAATGGCAAAAGTTACTGAAAAAATAATACTCTGGGATTACCTTTCCAGTGCTATTTATTGATTGAGCAGCTTACTGCTTAATCTTTAACCTAGCCAACTGGCACAAAATTATATGTATTTTTTTCACCGGATACTTATAGCAACACAGAAACACCTGTATTTACAGTTATGATAAAAATACAGCAAAAACTCTAAACATCTAAACTTTCCAACAGGGCCTGCTCTTACAGCTAAGCATGAAACTAAAATTCATTTTTCCACATCTGTCATATCTTTGGAACTAACTACAAGTTAAAAAAGGGTAAGATGCCCTGAAAGAATGCAACAGGTTGGTTTAGAGGCTACCCAGAAAGTCTACAACAATCCCCTCACTGGTTCTTCCTCCTTCCTGTGGATGCTTAGTTAGAAACAGGCAATTATCACCTCTCCTGCCCCAGGCACTGTGTTTGGGCCAGGAAACTCTTTCCAACTGATAACCTTCATGATTGAAAGAGGTCTAGGAAAAGTGCTCCAGCAAATGCAGGCAACCTAAGAGAACATCAGCTAGAAGGCAGGAGCAAGGCTGATCTTACTCACTTCCAGACAAAGTTCTGGAACTATACTCTCATATTCCCACCAGTGCACCCAAGTCAAAGGAAGAAGGGAAAGCCATCAGAAGTTTAACCCTTCCCAGAGAGTATGGATTACTTTTCCATATTAGTCACAAAACACGGCATTAACAACCTCTAGGAATCCGGATGGAGAATGCTTTCTAGTAATTACAGGGATAGAAAATCTCTTTTAACTTCAGAAAATCTCTTTTAACTTCAGAATGATACAATTTTGTATGACTCTTTGGAGCTTCGCCAAGGAAGTAAAAAAGACAATGACCGTCTGGCAATGAATAGCACAAAATTAGTCTTTATGCTACTAAAATCTCTCTGAAAATTAAGTAAGCGGGTAAGAAAAGGAGTAAGAAAAGAAAAAGAAAGAAGAAAAGATAAGAATGTGAAGAGGGGTGAGAAAAAGAAGATGTAATGCATCAAGACCCAATAATCAGACATCCCCATTTCTCAGTGGAGCAACAGAGTACATTGAGTCCGTGAAGCAACTAACATGTAAGAACCAGGAGCAGAAACCAGGGTGAATGAGTCTTGCTCCAACCACTGGACTGCTGAGTGACTTATCGACGGTAACTACGTGAAGCAGCCCCGTCTCAAATAAAAACAAGGAAGGCCGATCAGAACATGGCTTTCACAGATGCTTCTCTGACACGGCATCTGTTTCCTTCCGTTCCCAAGAAGTACTGGACAGACCGTACAAATTATTTTAGTATCCTAGAGAAATCACATGGTCCAACCCTCTGACTCTAAGCAGAACTGCACACAGTCAAGTAGCAAGAGGAAATAAGGAGCTCTGACTCCACACCGTCACAGTCAACAGAGGCCTTCATTAATCCCAATGCATTTCTGAATGATGAACGAATGGAGGATCGGAGACTAATGAAGCAGGGCAGTGTAAGCTGCAGCCCCTAACACCAACTGGAAGGCTGCAACAAAACTAAAAATCAATCTGCCCTGGAAAATCACAGACAGGCTCTTTCAGAGGGCATGGAAATAAAGATCAACTCCCTGCCCTAAAGCAGAAACCTGTTAGTCAGCAGCCCTGCCTACACTCACAGAAGTCCTGATAGACCTTTTTGTTCTCTCATCCTTAAATATAAATGGGTTGCAATTTATTATACGTGTGTTATGCACCTCAAAAAATTACATACAGACATGCAACGGTCACCATACGCTACTCCAGATAATAAATTTAAACTGCAGACACAAAACACTATAATTCAAATCCCCAGAGACTCAAGAAGTTATTGCAATCACACAAAAAATGCTGCAAGAGAAGTAGCAATAAGAAAGAACTATGAAGAGAGGACCCATCCAATGAATGATGGCTGTGCTGAGGCCAAACAAGCAATACGCCAGACTGAAGCAAGTGAGAGGACAGAGGACCGGGAGACAGAAGTGTCCAGGACAAAAGAAAGTTTACAGGTTTGATACTATGCTTGAAAATCTGGAAGAAGACAGAGATGCTATGAAAACACACAATGCAAGGGGAAAAAAAGGCCATTATATAAACTCCAGAACAAAACAAAAGGCTCTATAAGAAAGAAAATATAATAATCTGTATTATACCAACTCTACAAATTTGACCACAACATGCAAACTTTGCACAACATGCAAAGCAAAACATAGAAAGTTTTGCAAGCCTTTAGTTGACAGAACAATAAATGAAGGCATATTATCTCAATTTACAAAGATAATACAGGAACAAAAAAAACCTCACGATAGACTACTGGCGAATAGGAGGGTTCAAGCATGAACGTGGGATCCACGAACTATTATTTAACGCACAGCACAAAATCAATAGATAATATCTATTACTGATAAATCAATAAATACCATATTATTAGAAATACAGAAGCAGCAGAGTAACTGAAACAAGGAGTTAAAAATGATTCCCTCTAGGAATTTTAACTACTGTATTATTTTAATACATTTTTAAAAATGCATTTAAAAAAAAGGATTGAGGAGGACCCTCTGAATCCTGTGATGTCATCACAACAACCAACAGACACTTGCCTCCACTTTGATGGCACACCGCCCGATGGCCCGCACAGCCTTGCGAACAAAGTCAACATCCACTTCTGTGGCATATTCCTTTAACTCTGCCAGAACCTGTTAAAAATCCAGGAAATGGACAATCACTAAGGATTCTGGAACACCGATTTCATGGCCTAGCTGCTTCTGAAGGCCAGACCTTAAGATCTAAGTGGTTTATAAACTTGAGTCTCCTTGAAGTCTGACCTGAGCAATGTTGGCTTGGGATGCTAAACGTATCATGATGTCCAATTTCTCTAGTTTAACATAGATGGGATCATTGTATTTCACAAAGAAGACTTTGATTTCCTGCTTCAAGATTTCAGGCCTGTGGTACACAGAAATACATTTGATAAGGAAGGTGAGATATCTATTGATATATCCTCCTAAGTCTGTATGAATAGCTAATCTGTGCTCCAGCCCCTCCTCCACCCAACCACTAAACCTCACAAACTTCCTTTATACCCCTCTAACCAGTTTCCCATTGGGCAGACCATTTTTAAGGGCTAGAGTACGTATTGCTAAGAAGTGCTGGAAGAACAACCCTCTGGCTCGAAACCATGGCCTAAGCCATATGAAGCAGGCAATAGCTGGTACACTCCTAGGAGGCCCACCCAGCAGAAAACAAACTAAAACAGTAGAACAACACCAAGTGTTTATCACAGGAACACTCCAAAAGCAACTGTTAGCCTCCTGATCGGGGCAAGATGCTCTGCCATACGACATTTTCATTTCCATATATTAAAAAGAACTTAACACTGGCCTCTGTAATACTGGCATTATCAAGCTTAACTCAAAATCACAAACACTTTAATCACCAATTCACTGTTTCCCAACCTTTTCTGGACAATTAGATTGATATTCCTCAGGGCGACGTACTGCACCTCTGGCTCCCCAGACAGCAAAGTGACAAGTGGAGGGGCTAACTTCTTCAGCAGCATATTGTAGTAGTCAGAGTCCTTGGGTAACAACTCTAGAAACTTCATTAGGACTTTTACCGCTGAAAGCACCACTGCTGAGTTGGCATGAGACAGCCGGGGAGTTACACGCTCACAGATGCTGAAGGCAGAAAAGGAAAATTAACATCTTGAATTATAATTTCTTTGCTCAATCCAGCCCATTGTGTATTGTGTCAGAGTCCCATCGCCCAAGTATCAAGAAAGTAGAGAATCGGTTGGAAAAGTCAAAGCTCCGTGTGTAAACAAAACTGGGATCCTACACTGCCTGCAAACTGTAGACAGAGCAGGGACGTCAGAAGACTTTAGGAAACCAGCCATAAGGGATGTTCAAACTGGAAGGAAACTAGGTAATACCCCAAACACTTAAGGCTCACACCATCTACCCTCCTGTTTTACAGTCTTCTCCGTCTCCCCATATCACATAAGGGCTCCTTGCCTCATAATCCATTTCTCTTCAACCTATAGGATGTCAAATTAAGTTTTAAGAGACACTTCATAGTGAGAGATACTAACTGAGACTAAAGGTTTCATAAGATGCTGGAGGAGGTGAGTTGAACAGGAAAACCACACAACCCCCTGTCTTCACGATCATAAGGAAATCTCTCAATGTTTATTTGTTTTTAAGATTTTATTTATTTATTTGACAGAGATCACAAGTAGGCAGAGAGGCAGGCAGAGAGAGAGGGGGAAGCAGGCGCCCTGATGAGCAGAGAGCCTGATGTGGGGCTCGATCCCAGGGCCTTGAGATCATGACCTGAGCCGAAGGCAGAGGCTTTAACCCACTGAGCCACCCAGGTGCCCCTCTCAAAGGGTTTTTAAGTAACAGAACACCACTGCAATATTCTCCCAAACCCTTCCCCGTTCTCCTAACCCCTGCTATGTACACTTAAAGGCTTCACTAAATCTTGAGTATGTAATTATCTTTTGAGGGTTCTTCAGAAATTAATCTAATTTTGATAGCTCTTGGGCAACATGAGAGGCTAGGTGATTATTCAGCTGAGGATTCAAGATAAGTAAGCGGGGTTTCTCTCCCTTCCTCCAGTATCTAATTGGCTGACTCCCTGACCTCCCTCAGGTCTTTTTACAAATTCCACCTTGTCAGCAAGGCCTTCCCCAGCCTTTTACAAAATACAACTCTTTATCCCCAAATGTCCAGTATTGCTTAGATCTCCTCCCTACTTTATCTTTCCCACTAGTGCTTATCATCCTCTGACATGTTATACATTGTATTATATATACCTCTGCCCCATCTCTCAGAATGAGTGTTCCACGAGGGCTGCGATTCTGTCGACAGTATCCTCAGGGCCTAGAACAATGCCTGGCATGCAGCACAGACTCAATAAATATTTGCTAAGTGAATGCACAAATAGTGGGAGATGTCAATGACCAAAAAAATTAAAATTCTATATCAAGTTCTTCCCATAAGATATTGTACTTTTTTTTTAAGATACTTGTACTTTTGATAATGGAAAGAAAGGATCAGGGTGAGCTTTACTTGGGTCCAGAGGGAACAATTTCCCAGCCAAGTGAAGAGAACTTATGTTATGGTACCTTGAGCTTCAGCCAGGCAAAGAAGGTTCTTATCTACCATAATTAAAATATGTCAACTTTAATGAAGAGCCAACATTTCTTCCGAAGTACTTTACCTACTACAGTGCCTATATACACAGAACACTCAATAAAAATTGGTGGTAAGTCTAACTCCGTAAACTAAAATGTGTTTAGGTGCATATGAAATTTAACAGTCAATTTGTGATGGTCAAAGAAAATTTAGTAGGGTTGAGCAGAACAATCCAGGTGCATCTTCCAAAATCTTTTCCAAATTCAGAATGACATGATTTCTGTTATCTAATGAAAGACACTGTATGCTTTGCAGACTTCAATACATCTTCTCCACTACTGAGTTATAGGTATAGTTCAGCTCA
The DNA here is from genome assembly GCF_010015895.1 of Lontra canadensis. Taxonomy (NCBI): domain Eukaryota; kingdom Metazoa; phylum Chordata; class Mammalia; order Carnivora; family Mustelidae; genus Lontra; species Lontra canadensis. Next base: position 2,496,878 of record NW_022631131.1, on the reverse strand, counting down.
GTAACTAGTATCAAGCCACTTACTACGTAGCTAACAGGATGAAAAGTTTGTTGCCCAGATGAGACACTCAAAAACCCTTGTGTGCCAAATGTCCAGAAACTGCTGTATTGGAGATGTGGGACCATGATGAGGGAGACTTTAGCAGAAGGTAACTGCGGTATTCAAACAAGAAACGAGAAACACACATCTTTTAGGAAGAGCTATTTTTGCATGGTTCACTCTGCCACCTAAAATGTTCCTAAATCCAGTGAGAAAATACCACAGGGATAGCAATATCTATCCCATAAGCCACTGATCTTTGCCAACATAAGACACCCTTATTCTAATACAGACAGTAGAACTTACTCAAACAGGCAAGTCTCCCAAATACTCTCTAGGAAAACAGAACTGACCTCTGAGCCTCCCGGTCATCTTTAGGGTTGTAATTAGATAGGCAGTCCAAGATGAAAATCTGGCCCCATTCAGTGCACTCATTCAGGGCTGTCAGCAGCTTGTTAATGTTCTGTGGGTTCAGATCGAGTAGGTTGCTGTTTGGGTGAGATTCACTGATTTCAGATAATGCTGCTACAGCATTAGCCACCACCTGGGAAAGAAAGAGACAAGACCTTGATTTACCAAGAACAGTACAAATATAAACAAATACTTAATCTTCTTTGGATCACTTCATTGATCTCAACTCATAACTATTCCTGAACATTTCACCTAGTCAACTAGAAACATAAACTGCTTTCAAAACGTGTATTAAACCACCAATGATGGCATATATAGCTTCCTGGTGGTCAGGAGCCCAGAATTAAAACAACTCATTTATTTGCAGATAGTCACACATAATTTGCTATGAAGACATTAATATTTTAATAATAAATTAATAATTTTAATCAATAATTTTAATATTTTAAATTAATAATAATTTTTTCAAAGCGAAACATTTATTCCTATGTATTTTTATTTTTAAAAAGATTTTATTTATTAATTTGACAGAGATTACAAGTAGGTAGAGCAGCAGGCAGAGAGAGAGAGGAAGGGAAGCAGGTTCCCCACTGAGCAGAGAGCCCGATGCGGGGCTCGATCCCAGGACCCTCAGACCATGACCTGAGCTGAAGGCAGAGGCTTAACCCACTGAGCCACCCAGACGCCCCTATTCCTATGTATTTTTAAATACCCAAACAATAATATCTACTTCATTCACATGTACATTCATTTGTAAACAGTAGAAAATGTGCATGGGGATGATATACATCAACTTCACAAATGTCGTGACCCCTACAGAAAAAGGAAGGAGCAAGAGAGCATGTATGAAGCTTTAGCTATGGTTGCAGTGTTTTGTTTTGTTTTTTTTTTCTCCTAAGAGGAAAAAATTTATTTTGGAGATACATACACTTCTATATGGTTCCATAAAGTCATCCCACAAACTGGCTAATCCCTGTCCAGATTAGATTAGGGATTTTTAATTAATTAATTAATTAATATTTTTAAAAATTTTATTTTATTTTTTCAGTGTTCCAAGATTCATTTTTTATGCACCACACCCAGTACTCCATGCAATACGTGCCCTCCATAATACCCACCACTAGGCCTTCCCACCCCCCCAACCCCCTCCTCCCCCAAACCCTCAGTTTGTTTCTCAGGGTCCAGAGTCTCTCATGGTTCATCTCCCCCTCCAATTTCGCCCAACTCCTTTCTCCACTCCTTCACCCAGTGTCTTCTAAAATTATTAAAATTTAATCATTTTAAATTAATAAATAATTTTATAGTTTTTATCTTTAGAATCAAGACATATGAACAGTTTTAAGATAAATGACGTTTAAACATGTACATCAGGCAGGCAAAGGACTGCAAATTTTAGAGCTCTATGGGTATGCTTCTTTGGGAGGGGGTGATACTGTCAATCATGTTATGAGTCTCACAGTAAGAAAATATGAGCTTTGAAATCTTGACATCCTGGGAGATGTTCCTCATCTGAAACCTGGAGATAATTTAATCCACCTCACAGATTAGTTGTAGTTTAAGGATCAAATCAGATGACACATGTATAAGTGCTTTCTATAAAGCCTTAGGCAAATTTTAGGTGGTACTATTACATAACTCATCAAGACTAAGTTGCACAGTTTTTCACATTAACATCTCTGAAACTGAGATGCATTTTATAATCAAAGGCATTGTCAGTTGGGGATGCCTGGATGGCTCAGCCAGTTACGCATCCAACTCTTAGTTTTTGTCTCAGGTGGTGATCTCAGGGTCATGAGACTGAGTCCATGCGGGGCTCCACATTCAGAGCAGAGTCTGCTTAAGACTCTTTTCCCCTCTCCCTCGGCCCCTCCCCCACCTCATGCTCGTATGTGCACTCTCTCAAATAAATAAATCTTAAAAAAAAAAGGTATGTCAGTTTAATAAGAAGCACATTTCTTTAGTAATACAGAAAATAATAAGGCATCTTATAACCAATGCCATCTCAGAATCAATGAAATACCACAAATATAACCTTTCAGGCAGTATAATATATGAAAAACTGCTACCAACTATAAGAAAGTAAACTTGTGGGGCGCCTGGGTGTCTCAGTCAGTTAAGCAGCTGATCCTTGATTTCAGCTCAGGGCATGATCTCAGGGTTGTGAGATCAAGCTTTGTGTAGCATGCCACACGGAGCATGGAGCCTGCTTAAGATTCTCTCTCCCCTCTCTCCCATCCTTAACCCTGCTCACATGTGTCAGCACTCACTCAAAAAAAAAAAAAAAAAAAAAAAAAGAAGTAGTACAATTGCATCCTGACTTACAGATCTGGCAATCCACATTAGTTACAAGAAAAAAAGTGAACAATTTTTATGAAAATTATAGAGCATTTCTGATATAACTAATACATTTACAGTCAATGATGCTTAATTTAAAAATTGCAAGAACACCCAAAACACACACACACACACACACACACACACACACACACACACACAACTATACTATGGTCTATACAATTGGATTTAAAGCCATATTTTTTTTTTAAAGTACTCTCTATGCCCAATGTGGGGCTCGAACTCAACCCCAAGAACAAGAATCACATGCTCTACGGACTGAGCCAGTCAGGCACCCTGAAAACCATATTTTGCAGTGAAGCTCCCAGATGTTACTAAAGACTAGCAAGGTAATGTTAACTATCAATGAGATGTGATAAGAGATAGCAGCTTCAGTACACACATTAAAATGTTCTCAAAAACATCAACTCATTCTTGGTTTTTACTAAAGTGCCTTCCTAAAAGCTTGAGAAACTAAGAGTTGTGTAATTATCCTTTTGCCAACAAGTGAAGAAACCTAACAGACACAATTCAACTACTGATTTCAGTAGTCAGCTTATCTGAGTAGTCTGCAGATTATCCCAAAAGATAAATGTCTAGAGAATATGATTTTTTAATCATGTAAGGCACTTATGGCATAAAAGGTATATGTCACGGAGTGCCTGGGTAGCTCAGTCAATTAAGCGACCAACTCCTGGTTTCAGCTCAGTCATGATCTCAGGATCATGATCTCTGCTCAAGTGAGATCAAGCCCTGAGTCAGGTTCCTCCCTCCACGCAGAGTTTGCTTGGGATTCTCTCTCTCCCTCTTCCTCTGCCCCTCTCCCCGCTCACATGCACATGCTCTCTCTCTCTCTAATCAATTAATAAATCTTTAAAAAAAAATACGATGGTACAAATTGAATCATCTTCAGCTACAACTTAGTGACCATAAAATTCCAAGATGAAAAATCAAGGGCTCCTTTGTAAGGATGATTACACTATTATTAAGAAAAATCAGGAAGAGGGGTGCCTGGGTGGCTCAGTGGGTTAAGTCTCTGCCTTCTGCTCAGGTCATGGTCTCAGCGTCCTGGGATCGAGCCCCATATTGGGCTCTCTGCTCAGTGGGGAGCCTGCTTCCCCCTCTTTCTCTGTCTACTTGTGATCTTTCTCTGTCAAATAAATAAATAAATAAATGTCTTTAAAAAAAAAAAGAAAGAAAAATCAGGAAGAATTATCTAGTCTACCTACCACATGGTAACAAGTATAAAGCTCTTTTCTGACTTCATTTTTGTTTGCTATCATCAAGCATGGGATTCAGTGACAAACAAAAGGCATAAAGAGTGAAATACTAATCCCCTCCATCATCTCAGGTGCTTTACATGCAGGGAAAAGACATTTCCCATGTACTACACACTTGATAGACCTGATTATGGATAAAGGATCAAAATGTCATATCAGAAGACCAAATGCCTGTTTTCGACTATTACTGCCAACATATGCCCAATCTTAGTTACCGGCTGTCCAAGAATAAAGTGTCCTACCACAACTTACCATTTCTGCCAGTTAAATCATTTTGATGTTAAAAAAAGATTACATGTTAAATATAAAGTCTGTTAATAGGAAATGTAGAAAAAGAAAAGGTCAGAACTGAGGGAATTTAAAAAAGCAATGTGGAGGAAAGAGAACAGAAGGATGCTGAACAGAATGGACACTTAGAATTCCTCTGTCATTATCATAGGCAATTAGAAATTAAACCAAGTGTATAATGTGGCTAATGAAGTATATGTTCTGGTGGCAAAATAGGCAATTTCCACTCATTATCACATTAAAACAAAAAAAGAAATAGAGAAAAGTAAATCTAATTAAAAGATCCAGAGAGACCAGATTATAGGATTATGTTTAGAAAAGCCAGCACTGAGAAGAGAGATTACTGCCAAACAGTTCCTGAGCCAATGGCCAACCAGAGAAAAATGCATCCCCAATAACAAAATTCTGTTCCTCTAAAACTTCCAAGTTCCTTCTTTTTTTTTTTTAAAAAAGATTTTATTTATTTATTTGACAGAGAGAGATCACAAGTAGGCAGAGAGGCAGGCAGAGAGAGAGGAGGAAGCAGGCTCCCTGCTGAGCAGAGAACCCGATGCGGGGCTCGATCCCAGGACCCTGAGATCATCACCCGAGCCGAAGGCAGAGGCTTAACCCACTGAGCCACTCAGGTGCCCCTCAAGTTCCTTCTGTTCTACCTTTCCACTTTCATCTCCTAATCCTCACCAGCTGTTATGATTTCAGAAACATATGAAGGTGAGCCCGTAGGGATTGCTTAGTGTTCTCCTGGTCTCACCCTAATGGAAACTTAAAATAAGCTAGTCACACCGAATGTGAAGTAGAGAAAAAAGACACTTCAAGACAGCAACTGGGTGGTTAGGATATATAGGACAGCTCACCTGTCAACGTTTATGCTCTGTTTCTTTGGAATTTTGTATTCTGTACATAGCACATACTTTGTCTATTTCTAAAAATAAACTTTAAAAATAATAGATTGAAACTTAAAATTTACTTCTTCTTTCCAGAAAGATTACTCCAGACAGTAATTCAACATCACAAAGGACAAATCTAACCCCTGCAGTAACTGCCTTGATATACCCGTGTACTAAAAAGGTTATGTTTCTATCACTTGAACCATCACTCTGAATTTGAACTAAGACTCACATGCATAACATTTCTCCCCTAGAAAACTGGCATTTCTCTTAGGATAAAACACTGCCAAAAAGAGAACAAGAGCCTTTTAACTATAATCTCAAAAAAAATCCCAGTTCTCAATAAAGAGAGTCTTTTTTTTTTCTTTACATTTTATTTTTGAGTAATCTCTACAGCCTACATGGGGCTCGAACTCACAACCCTAAGATCCAGTGTAGCATGTTCCACCGACTAAGCCAGTCAGGAACCCCAGAAAGGAGTTTCTAAAGAAGTTTTGCTTAAAAATGGATGAATAGGGTTTCTAAAATTAGTTTTCTTAACTAATAAATTAGTTGATGTATAAAAAGTTGGCATCTAGGTTACAAAGGAAAACATATATACTGTAAAAAAATTTTTTTAAATTCATCTTGTCTCCCAATTATGGTGTCTCTTAGGGAGATTGCAACTAAACATTCCTCCTCCCTACCCAACCACTGTAGACCTAATCTGTATACTTTATACAGATATTAGACACAAACATCTATGCACATACTTAGGTACAAAAGCATACATATATAGATGAATATAAAATCACATTCCCTACTAGACAAATCTTTCTCTGCTTTAACTACAGACTTCTCTTCAATATGATCATTCCTTAGGGACCCTTGGAGTCTGCTTAGTTTTTGCTTTTTTTTAAACATAAGCAATTTGTGGTTTACTTTCTACTATACCTAATAGAGAAGGCTGTACAAAGAGATAAAAGGCTTAAACATATTGAACACTTACTATGCACCATTAACCCCAAAAGCAACTGAGGTAGTTGCTATCAAAATCCACCTATTACAGATAAGGAAACAGGTTTCTTTCCTTTTTTTTTTTTTTTTTAAAGGTTTATTTATTTATTTATTTGAGAGAGGCATGCTCGCACAAGCAGAGGGAGGAGAGGATCTCAAACAGACTCCCTGCTGAGTGCAGAGCCCAATGCAGGACTCAATCCCGGGATCCCGAGATCATGACCTGAGCCAAAATCAAGAGTCAGATGCTTAACCTACTGAGCCACCCAGTCACCCCAAGGAAACAGGCTTTAAAAATGAATTTATAAATCAGTTTAGAGAAGTTAGTGACTTGCTTAGTGAACAGCTAGAAAGGGATAGTGCTTGAATATGAACTCCAGTTTGAGTCTGATTCCAGTTTCTGAGTACTAATCATTCTGCCTCTAGCATAAATGCCAAGAGCCAAGTGGCAGGAGCTGTGAACTTCAGCTGGGGAAAAAGGGAAAGAAAAATCAAGAGATGGGGGAGGATAATATAATCAAAACATTATTTCCAGGCAAAGGTGACATGCAGATTTATACAAGGAGAAAAATGTAATCTTCTACTTTATATATATTTCAGAGATAATTACCTCCTGACCGTACTTAAAGAGGCAAAATTTACTATCCAGCTATAAAATCTGATTTATAAGCTACCCCTATCTGATATGTACCAACTGAGAGGACATAAATTTCACCTCACTTTTTTAAAAAAGGAACAAGCTAGAGCTGTGGATATGGTTAAAAATGATCCTATAAAAAAGAACTCTAGAAGGGAAATGTAGGTCTACAGAAGGATTGGAGTGTCACAGACAGAAGCTCCTTTATGAGAAATCTCCCACCCGTGCACCAGTCCCTTTGAATGACTTTCACTCTGCACCTTCATTTCCATACCCTTAAACCCAAGACAGAGATCACTTTCCAGTATAGTGACTTCCCCCGACTGACAAATTACTACTTAAAGAACGTTCATTTCCAGCAATGACCTTTAAGGTTACATACTCTGAACAGATTTCTACTTCAGTTTTCATGTTCCATTTACAATCCTTTGGGTTGATACCCTAAAGACTTAATTAAATCAAGTGAAAGCAGAATAAATGACTGAAACTATTATGCTAAAATATACAGGTGGTATACATTTTTATCTTCTTAAAAATCAGCAACCTAGGACTCTCAATTTCTATTTCACAGAGCTGCCCCAAAAGAGGTGTTAAAGCACAGGGCAATGTTTATTTGTTCTAAGGATGTTCCTGTCATTATCGGCTCCTTAAGGACACAATGACTATGTGGTACCAGTTAATTTTCTTCCCCTCAAATAAGTAAAACAGAGCTCCTACTTCAATCCAGCACACATCCAGAATGCCAGCAGATAATATGCCAACTACATTAGGTTCTATAATATGCCATCATTTGCCCTCACCTTCCCAGGAATAAGGAAGTTGAGTCAACACAGCTCATTATGACAAGAAGGTCTGCATACATGGTAACAAGATTTACAAATAAGACTCAGTAAAATTCATTACTTAAGGTGGCTTAAGATACAGTCTGATAAAATGCAAATATTCTCAAAACCAAAATGCTACAAGTAGGTATCTACAAGTACACAAAAGGCACTCCTTACAACCAGAGTTACTTCGCCCACAAACCCTAAAATTACACCAGAGCAAGGTGCAACAGGAACAAAACAAAAAATTTATTATCACACCACTATTATCTTCCTTTTGAGAGCAAAGTAATCCCTGCCACATTAAGAGTCTTGAGATCATCTCAAAGAGTACACTAAGAAAGGAATGAGCTGTGATCTTTTGGGGCACTATGTACAATAGATTCAGTTTTCCAGAAGCTGCTGACAAAATCTGCTTTAAAAAGTTTTATCCTTGGGCACCTGGGTGGCTCAGTGGGTTAAGCCGCTGCCTTCAGCTCAGGTCATGATCTCAGGGTCCTGGGATCGAGTCCCACATCAGGCTCTCTGCTCAGCAGAGAGCCTGCTTCCCTCTCTCTCTCTCTCTGCCTGCCTCTCTGCCTACTTGTGATCTGTCTCTGTCAAATTAATAAATAAAATCTTAAAAAAAAAAAAAAAAAAGCTTAAAAAAAAAAAAAAGTTTTATCCTTGAGGGGCACCTAGGTGGCTCAGTTGGTTAAGTGTCCGCCTTCAGCTCAGGTCATGATCCCAAGGTCCTGGGATTGAGCCATGCATCAGACTCCCTGCTCAACGGACAGCCTGCTTCTCCTTCTCCCTCTGCCATTCCCCCTGCTTGTGCTGTCAAATAAATGAATAAAATCTTAAAAAAAAAAAAAAAAGGGCATATTCTTGAATAATTACCTTTTAAAAGTAACTCTGCAATGATGTAGTCACTAACTTTGTAAATACACCTAGGTTCATTTGTGGGTAAGCTTCCCTAGGAAATTACCCTAAAAGACAATGTCTGGCTTTAAATAACACATAAAAAAAAAAAAAAAAGGTTTGATTTTCTTGTAAGATTTTATTTAGGGGGCGCCTGGGTGGCTCAGTGGGTTAAAGCCTCTGCCTTCAGCTCAGGTCATGACCCCAGGGTCCCGGGATTGAGCCCCGCATTGGGCTCTCTGCTCAGCAAAGAGCCAGCTTTCCTTCCACTCTCTCTGCCTGTCTCTCTGCCTAGTTGTGATCTCCATCTGTCAAATAAATAAAATATTAAAAAAAAAAAAAAGATTTTATTTACTCATTTGACAGACAGAGATCACAAGTAGACAGAAGCAGGCAGAGAGAGAGGAGGAAGCAGGCTCCCTGCTGAGCAGAGAGCCTGATGTGGGGCTCAATCCCAGGAACCTGGGATCAAGACCTGAGCCGAAGGCAGAGGCTTTAACACACTGAGCCACCCAGGCGCTCCAAAAATTAAATTTTTTAAAAATAAATTTGCAATTGAAAGATTAACCCTTCTAAAATTATTAATATCCAACTCCACAATGACTATACAATATAGACCATAAATGGTAGTTAACTTATGAAGGGCTTCCTCTATACCAGGTTTAATATTAAGTGATTTGCAAACCCTCTATCCTTCAATGTTCACAACGATCCTATGATAGAAGATTATTTATTAATAAGTTTAATAAGATAAGAAGTTTAGGGAGCTAAGAAATGACAGTACCAGGACACAAACCCAAGTGTTTTGGCTCCAGAGCTTGAGTTTTAACCACTATGCTATACAGTACTGAGCAGGGGGGAGTAACATTTTATAATTATAAAGCACTTTTTTGTTTTTGAGATACTTTTCATACAGTGTGAGTCAACTCTTTATAAAAAGAAGTAATTAAATGCAATTTGCTATTTTGGACTGAATCCTAGAATAGCAAAAGGACACTTGTGTTGAAACAGGTGAAGTTCAAACAAAATCTGTACTTTAGTTAATAATAATGTACCAATGCTAATTTCTTAGTTTTTGACAAATGTGCCATGGTTATATAAGATGTTAACATTAAGTGACATTGAATGAAGAATATATGAGAACTTTCTGTGCTATCTTTGCAACTTTTCTGTAAATCTAGAAATATTCCTCCCAAATGAGATTTAAAAAAAAAAAAAAAACCTGTAAGTCGGTAATAATTGGTAAAATAAAAACCGATAGTGAATTTTTTAAAAGAAATGAAAATCACAGAAACATTTCCAGAGTTTATTATAAAGGAAAACAAAAACATCTGCTTCTCCAGTAAGCAGAGACGGAAAAGAATTCAGATCAACCAGTGGGAAATTCAAGAGCTGAGCAGTCAGCTTTATATCAAAGCAGCCCTCAAGGATTCTACTTACTCCAACCCTGCAGAAACTAATGGTAGATCCTCTTTTAGTACCAAATATAACATTACTCACTTGGGAGAACCCAGACAGACTGAATATATTACCTCCCACATTACTGTTATTAAGTGCCTACCACAAACTGACACTCTCACACATGCCTAAAATTCTACCAGCTCTAGAACTCCTTTATGGACTTCTGGCATGAAGGGCATTATCCATTTCTAATTTCACTTATGGATGAAATTCTACTTTAAAACTCTCTCACTTATTAATAAACATTTAGGGATAAGAGAAATCATACAAAGTATTAAATTAAATGAAGTCATTATGTTTTTCTATGTGTTCTAGACCTATCTTTCACAGAAAATTTAACACAGCCCACAATGACATCATTTATACTGATAAAAATCCTTGCATTCACAGGGCACCTGGGAGGCTCAGTGGGTTAAAGCCTCTGCCTTCGGCTCAGGTCGTGATCCCAGGGTCCTGGGATCGAGCCCTGTATCGGGCTCTCTGCTCAGCAGGGAGCCTGCTCCCCCCCCCCACCCCCGCCCATCTCTGCCCACCTTTCTGCCTACTTGTGATCTCTGTCTGTCAAATAAATAAAATAAAATCTTTAAAAAAAAAAATCCTTGCATTCACAAAATGACCTAGAGACTTAAGTTTTTCAATATGTATCATCTTAGACTGACAAAAACCCACAACACAACTTTTTAAGGCCTAAATAAAAACTATCATGATCAGAAAGTATGCAATGTTAGCTCTGTTCCTCAGTAGCTACAGTTTATTAAGCACCACCAAATATCAGGCATTAAATTTTTAAATTACTCTTCTTATTCAAAATAATTGAGTAAAATATGCATTATCACACTCATTTTACAGATGAGGAAACTGAAGCTCATTTTAAACAATTTGCTCAAGACAACGTTTTTAGTGAGCAGCCACACCAGGACTCAAAACAGCAGCCACTCTGGCCCTGAAGGTCATATACTATCTCCATAAACCAAATTTTTGCAATTCAGCACTACTGGATATGGGGATGGATAACCGTTTGCCATAAGGCGCTGTCCTATACATTATAGGATGTTTAAAGTATCTCTGGACTCTACCTACTAGATGCCAGTAGCACCTCTCCCATTAGTTTAACAACCAAAAGTTCCCACTCATTGTCAAACGTCTCCTGGGGAGCAAAACCGCTCCCCGTTGAGAACTGCTGTCATGATACCCTGCTGCTTCTACATGCTGGTGTTGGGGATGGTTACCAAAAAGATGTGCCTGGCAACGGACCTGTGAGCTGGAACCCGGCCCCTACCTTGGAGGCTTCTCATCCTACACCTATCCTTGGAATGGAGGTTCCACTTGTCTTTCACCTGCATGGTATACGTGACTGAACCCAGTTAAGGCCTCTTTATAAACTTTTAAGATTTGGCAGGCAGGTGGGAGGATCCATGCTGTCTTGCTGCTGCCCAAAGGCAAGCCTTGTGTGTCAGCTCTCTTTGCTTATTAGAACTGCCACCTACCAACCTGGAGGAGCCTGCCTCTCTCTTTGGTCCCTCTCTGCCCTCCACTTAAAGGGGGCTGGTTTGAGATTACACCACAGAAGCTTCCAGAAAAATGTGTAAGCCTGATGATTCACAGACCTGTACCCCTGGGGCAAATAATACATTGTATGGTAATAAAAATAATTTAAAAAAAATAAAAGGGAGGAAACTGCAAGAAAAAAAAAGAAGCTGTGTCCATAAGGTTTACAAACCAACAGCTGGCTAGCACACAGTTAAAGTATATAGTTTTTCTGAGAAGAGGTTGTTTTTCATAAAACAGCTTTCTAGAGTAAGTTCTAATGAAAAGAAGCTGGTGGTTTTAGCTAGAACCTTTGCTAAAGGCCACTGCAGGTCAAGCTAAGGCAATTCTGAGAACATACTACTTGTCCAGAACACTCAGCAAACAGAAACAGGTTTTTTACTTATTTAGTATTTTGAGCTTGGCAGACAGATGCAGAGCAGTGCAAGAGGGCTTCCTGGAGGCAGCTCTCAGAGTGATGGAAGCAAAACTGAGAAGGCTTAGAAGACAGAGATCAAAGGTACAAGTCCCTAAGCCAAAGGGAAGGGCTCAGGAGAACAGAGTTCACAAACAAAAGCAAACACTGCTCAGTGGGGGCTGTTGAGAGAGTCTGTGGAGTGGCTGACTCTGGCATGCACATGTTAATAGAAGTCAGAATACATAAAAGCCTCAGAGGGGAGGAAAAAACATAGTAAGGAGGGTAAATCCTAATATGTGGGCAAAAAGCTACAGAAGTTCCTATCGCTCAAAAGCACTTTTTTTTCTTGTAAGTATACACTTAGTGGAAATTTTTAAAATTCTGACAACTGTGAGGAAATCATGGGAGCTATTTTCCTGTAGCTCCAAAGTGGTTCCTCATTCTGGATACAGGTATACTTTCAAAATAAAGAATAATAAAACCCGCATCTGAAAATAAGTTTGGCTCTAATCTCTCAGAAAAGACTGTACTATATGAGTTTGCACAGCTATCAAAGTAATCAGGACATTTTAATTTAATATTGTAGCAATCATGTTAACCTTTGCCTTACATCTACTTCATCATTACAGGAGCAGCACCAATCACTCTAGTGAGCTGAGCAAAGTACTTGAACATGTGCTTTCTTATGCAAGAGCTCAAATACTCCTGACACCGGTCTACGGTGGTTCCACTCATTTAAAAGAAGAGGAAACAACTCAGGGAAGTTGAGCTAGAATTTAACAAAGAATTTTTTTTTACTTTCAAGTCTATCCTTTCTCTTTCAAGTAGTATTGCTATGAAAGATTGCTCTAACTGGTATAAATGGCTTAAATGCAGGAAAATGAGGCATGATCCACCCCCCCACCCCAGAAAGAGAATGAAAACATATTAAAGTTCTCCTACTTGCTGCAAGGTACACTACACCCAGGAATCAGCCTGGAGATCCACAAAAGCCCCGAAGTATTCAGATCTTGATCAATATTTTCCTCTCAGATTTCAAAGTCACTTCTGCAAGTGTTCAGGTGCTCTCGCATCTAGGATGTCCTCCTGAAGTGAGCTCTAAGAAAATTACTAAGGCAGAAGCCCCTGGAAACGTTCGTTTTGCAAGCCATTCTAATATTTGCTGTTGCGGTGCTGCCACCATGTGGAACAACTTCTGAAAAAGTGGAACAAAATTACTCCTCAGGAGCAGTAAGAAGACTCCTATCCATCATCGGAGTTAAGAGCACTGAGAGGATTCCCACAGTAAAACAGATCATTAAAGGCCTTCATATGTTCAAAATTTTTACCATTTTGAGAAAATAAAACAGTTCTAAATGTGTGTGTGTGTGAATATACACACTTAAATTCTATCCTATGCATACATCCATGAAGGCAGTGACCAATAATGGGCACTGGGACTCAGAACTAGGTTAGAATCCTGGCTATGTTACCACTAGCTGTCAGACTTTAGGAAAACCTTGATCTCTAATATGGAATAACCTCTACTTCACTAAGAGGATATGAGAACTAAGTAATATAACTGAAAGCATTTAATTGGCATAGAATGCAATCAAATTTACATACCCTTTTTCCTAATGACACATGGTCATCATAAGCCTTAGGAACTTCTTAGGTGTTTGAGCTGCTACACTTTACATTCATGCACTCCTCTGTTCCCTATAAACAGTATTTGACCCAGTTGACAAAAAAGTAAAATCAGTGGCCTAAATGTTAGTTCTAACACTTTTAGGTAAAAAGCAGGACATCCCAGTTCGAGACGAAAAGTATGGGTTCAAGATTAAAAACAGGCCTGTATGTTGTCTGCTATCTTATTCCAAGCTTTTCAGTTCTTCATTAAAACAAGCATGAAGAGTTCAAAAAATGATCTGAATGTAAGGCCGGGATAGGAGTAGGGCAAGCATGGCACACCCCACTTTCAGGTTTGTGCGGGTACAGACTGACACCTGAATGTGAGTACCACCTTAAATTTTGTACCCTGTATGCCTTGCTAGCACTCAACTGAACAGTATCAGGGAAAAGTTCTGCTACTGAGAAATCTGACAAGAATCACAAAGATTTTCTATGTAGAGGGCAATAGGTCCAACGATAATTAATGCTGATACCTGCTCTAAGAAAATTGGCAATAAAGACGGCAAAACAAAAGTCATTCCTTGGGACACCTGGGTGGCTCAGCTGGTTGAGCATCAGCCTTCAGCTCAGGTCATGATCCCAGAGTCCTGGGATGGAGTCCCACATCGGGCTCCCTGCTCAGTGGGAAGTCTGCTTCTCCCTCTCCCTCCGCCTGCTGCTCCCCCTGCTTGTGCTCACTCTCTCTCAGTCTCTGACAAATAAATAAATAAAATTAAAAAAAAAAAAAAGAAAGAAAAAAAAAAGTCATTCCTGAAACAGTTTCTCAAAATCTACCAAGGAACCTTAAATTTTCTCTACAAGTTTTCTCAAAGATAACTGAGTGTAATATAACATTATAGTAAACTATAATGCTCTTAAAATTTCTTAACCTGTTTTTACTACAACAAAGAGGTTATTTGGAGGGATTTTCAAAGAGACCCATTGATGTGTTGCCTGTTTAAATTCTGCACACATAGGTATGGTGTGGGAGAAAATAGCTAAAAACAAGACTAGCACGTGTTGATAATGACTGAATCTGGTGATGGTAAATGGGTTCATTTTATTTACCTATTATTTTCATTTAGTCACTCTAAATTTGAATATATTTGAAAATTCCCATAATAAAAAGTATAAATAAATAAATACATGTATAAATACATGTATTACTTGAGAGTATTGTGGGCTGGACAAAAACCAGTTCCTCCTCCACAATGAAAACTTAAAATAAGTCAAATTAGGCTTGTTCCAGATCATTCCATCCTCTCAACTAATCTGGATAAAGATCCAAGTGCTTGGGTACAACAAATGAACAACAAAACAAAAAACTCTTTACTAATGGGGCACCTGGGTGGCTCAGTGGGTTAAAGCCTCTGCCTTCGGCTCAGGTCATGATCCCAGCGTCCTGGGATTGAACCCCGTGAACCCCGCATCAGGCTCTCTGCTCGGCGGGGAGCCTGCTTCCCTTCCTCTCTCCCTGCCTGCCTCTCTGCCTGTTTGTGATCTCTGTCAAATAAATAAATAAATTCTTTAAATAAATAAATAAATAAATAAATAAACTTCTTTACTAAACCATAAGTTAGCCCCTATCCCTCATCATCTAATTTTATAGTTCTATTTTGAAGAATTTACATTGGTATAAAAATGCCTTTTTTCTCCCCAAACTGGAATTACCTATGAGTTAGAACTCATTTTCATCTCACTCCACTCCACACTCTAAGCTCCACTGAATATGAGTGCACGATATCCTGCACATCTGGAACCCTGAAACCTGGAAGCATGGAGCCCAAACTCTTATCTTCTCATTTGTCCTCAAGTAGAAAATTTCAAAGACAGCTGCTCAGGGTAACAGTGACTCAAAAGCAACACCAAAAACTTGGGACCAGCTAAACATTCTATAAATAGACACTAATGCCTTATAAATTTCTTTCTTTACAGAATTAAAAAAAAAAAAAGGTGCCACATGGTCCTACTTGAGGGAAAAAAGGAAAGGCTGAATCTTCTAATACTGCTGGTGATACCTTTCAGAAGTCATGGTTTAAGCACATACACACCCACACCAACTTCTGCGCCTAGAGATTCCTGAGGTAGTTAGTACCATAATACCTTAAAAAAAAATGTGGCCTTCTTCATCCTTTGACTTTGACACTAAACTTAAAGGCTCATAAACAGAAGCCAAGGCTACTCAAAGCATAAAATGACCCAAATGAAATACCAAAACAGAGATGTGAACATATGATTCACAAGTGAAAGACAATGTCTTATTTCAAGGGCAAATTCCAACTCTATTTCAAAAAGTTCAACAAAGAAAAGTTCAACAAACAATCAGCGGTGATCTACTGATTAACTCAAAGTTATTCACCTCCAAGTAAATACTGCATTGGGCAAAAAGGGGAAAAAAATGGCCATATTACTCTGCCTCCTCAATAATGGTACCTAGTGATCAATCATTCCATTCGAATGAGCTCCAGTTACTAGCAACATACAACTTGGGACTTTCTCACTTTCATTATAAGGACAAAGTTAAAAATATTAATAAGAGAAATAAAAGGTCCCCAAACTTTAAAATATTATGTTCTAGCTGCCAAACATTTAGAACATAAGCTGGCAGAAAGAATTTTGTCCTAGAATTTTCCTGTAGAAGATTGCATTACAATAATCAGGCAATAAATATAACTTTGTTTCTATTTCTACACTACCAGAGAAGACCAAAAACATCAGAAGAAATAATCCTTTAAAAACTGACATAAATTTAAGGTAAAACCCTCTTAAAAAAAGATGAAAGATCCAGTTTTTGAGGAAATACATGGGTAGATATGATACAAAGATTTGCTTTAAGACCCTTGTATTGGGGCGCCTGGGTGGCTCAGTGGTTAAAGCCTCTGCCTTCGGCTCGTCATGATCTCGGGTCTTGGGATCGAGCCCCACGTCAGGCTCTCTGCTAAGCGGGGAGCCTGCTTCCTCCTCTCTCTCTGCCTGCCTCTCTGCCTACTTGTGATCTGTCAAATAAATAAATAAAATCTTTAATAAAAAAAAAAAAAGACCCTTGTATTTTAGTACTTGGTTTTCATTTCAGAAAACACCTACATAATCTGAGGGACACAGAAAATTCATGTTTCTCGTAGCTAACCTTTTTCAATGCCCCAAAGATTTGTTTTAAACAGGCTTTTTAAAGGAACCTATTCTAAGTACTGCTCTCTTTATAAAAGCAGAAGCTTATTACCATTGGATTTGAATCTGCTATGAGATCCCGCAGAGAATCCAGAAATCCCTGATCTTCCACCATTTGGGCATTGATATCATGGAGTTTTGCCACACAGACCGCTGCTGTTTTCCGAACATAGGGATCTTCATCCTTCAAGCACTTGCGGAGAGGCTCACAGAGATATTCTGTAATCTTGTCCACCCGGATGCACCCCATGGTCCTGACTGCTAAGGCCCGAATTAGAGGATTGGGATCTTCACAGTCCTTTAAAAAAGAAAGAAAGAAAGAAAGAAAAACAATCATTGACAACTACAGGTGTACACAGTGACTAAAGGTAAACAGTCTTGTTTCTATAAGCCACAAAAGAACACTTCCTTAATGTAAGCTTCCAGTTATATTCTGTATCATAACACTGATCTCCTATGCTTTTGTTTCCTAAGTACAAATCTTAGTTGCCTATTTAAGAGCTTAGGTTAGGGCGCCTGGGTGGCTCAGTTGGTTAAGCAACTGCCTTTGACTCAGGTCATGATCCTGGAGCCCCAAGATCAAGTCCCGCATAGGGCTCCCTGCTCAGCAAGGAGTCTGTCCCTCTGACCTCTCTCCTCTCATGCTCTCTCTCTTTCTCATCCTCTCTCAAATAAATAAATAAAATCTTTAAAAAAAAAAAAAAGAGAGAGAGAGCTTAGGTTAGGAATTCATTTAACTGTTTTACAAACACAATGAAGAAACGCTCAGTAGGATTCAATCGAGGAGTAGGCGGAAGCTTAGTGAGCTGGTATTATCATTGCCATGGCCATTAGTCGAAGTGCCTTAACAACAGAAAAAAGAAATGAGGAAATGGAAAGATGTGTCCCACCCCAGAGTCAGCCTGTAAATATCAAGCAGAGAGAAAAGAGGGCTGAACTTTGTGGGGCCTACAGCCAAGAAAGCAAAGGAAAACAGAATAGGGCTGACCTAAGTGTCTGGAGTTAAGTAGCAGAAAGGGCCCTCTGAAGTACCTTCTCCTTTTTTTTTTAAAATGAGGGGTTTATTTATTTATTTAAGAGATTTCATTTATTTATTTGATAGAGATTACAAGTAGTCAGAGAGGCAGGCAGAGAGAGAGGAGGAAGCAGGTTCCTCGCTGAGCAGAGAGCCCGATGCGGGACTCTATCCCAGGACCCTGAGACCATGACCAGAGCCGAAGGCAGAGGCTTCAACCCACTGAGCCACCCAGGTGCCCCTATTTATTTATTTTAAAATAATCTCCACACCCAACATGGGGCTAGAACTCATGACCCCAAAATCAAGAGGCACATAGCTCTACCAACTAAGCCAGCCATGTGCCTGAACGTTTTCCTTTATTAGCAAATGCTTCCAAATACAGTACAAAGAGAATGCTCCTTAAATTGCCTTACATTAAAAAATTTCTTTAAACATTATAAACCTACGTACATGCTAACTTCCAAAAAATGTAAACTAAATTATCTTTCTAATGATGTAGTCCATCTATGAACCACCAGACAGAAAGAATGAAAATGTTGTGTTGTCTGATTCTGTACTACACAGCTAAACACAGGAAAAGAACAAAAATTCCACGAGAAGAAAGCATATTGTTTATTTTTCAAAACAGTCTAATAGAAGCTAATTTTAGAAATGTTGGTTATGTTTGTTTGTTTTTAAAGATTTTATTTACTTATTTGACAGACAGAGATCACAAGTAGGCAGAGAGGCAGGCAGAGAGAGAGAGAGAGAGAGGAGGAAGCAGGCTCCCTGCTGAGCAGAGAGCCCGATGTGGGGCTTGATCCCAGGACTCTGAGATTATGACCTGAGCCGAAGGCAGAGGCTTTAACCCAGAGCCACCCAGGTGCCCCTGTTTGTTCGTTTTTTAAAGATTTTATTTATTTGACAGAGAACACAAGGGTGGGGGGGCGGGCAGGGTACAGTCTCTGCTCAGCAGGGAGCCTGATACGAGGCTCAATCCCAGAACCCTGAGATCATGACCAAGCCAAAGGCAGAGGCTTAACCCACTGAGCCACCCAGGCACCCCGAAATTTTTGGTTTTTTTTAATGGAGACTAAATTTCCGACAGAAAAAAAAAAAAACACTAGTTAAAAAAAAAAGATACATGTTAATAGGAACCACCTCATTATGTCCATCAAATCTAATGACAGGAAAAATCTGACTGCATATTCAATAGTAAGAAATATTTTAATGGTCAATTTTTTTAGGATGTGACAATAGTATTGTAGTTATGTTTTAAAAGAGATCTTGGGGTGCCTCGGTGGTGCCATCAGTTGTGCATTGGGACTCTTGGTTTCAGCGCAGGTCATCATCTCAGCGTTGTGAAATCAAGCCCTAAGTCTGGCTCCAAGCTCAGTGCGGAGTATGCCTAAGACTCTCTGTTTCCCCACCCCGCCGCACCTGCACTTACACACTCTCTCTCAAATAAATAAATCTTTAAAAACAGATCTTATTCTCACAAATATAAGGATGAAATGATTTTTCATCTTTATGATGTTTGGGATTTGCTTTAAAATTATCCAGTAAGAGAAGGAATGGGAGTTAGGAGAGCATGTATGGGGAGAGTAAATTAAATAAGACTGGTCTTGGGTTGGTAACTACTGAAACTACAAGATGAGGATTTAGGAATTTATAATACTATTTCCTCTACTTGAATATGTTTGGAAGTTTTCATAATAAAAAAAAATTGAGTGTTAAGAACTATTAAGTAAAACAAAACAGAAGTAGTCGCTTCTGCAGTTTCCACTACTTCTGACCCATAAGCATAATTTCTCCAAAGATAAAAATAGATAAAGCCCAGTTTACGGAAACTGCAATGATACTCCTAACCTTTGTCAGCCTGGCAAGGTAAAACACTGAGGTTTCTTCACCTGGCTTTCTTCTCCCATCTGGCAAGGATGCACCAAGACCAGCTAACAGAAGGCTCTCCATATGGTTTGAACTGGATGACGAATGCTGGCATAAAGAATGCTTAAAAACATGAACACTCCTAGTCACTGCCAGTACTTCTCTAGAGGTCCTCTTTTGGAACAGAGGTGGCTTATTTGCAATGCAGACATTAACTATATCAAGAAACACTTCTGAAAAGGTTACTTGAGGTAGATGAGACTGGTTCCTGGGAAGGGGGGGAAATGTTACCTTCACAAAGCTGTTGACAGCCATGATGGCCATGTCTGGCTGACTCTTGGCGTAGTTCATCAAATAGAGATAAACAAGTTTCTTTAATTCCAGGTTGTCGGTTTGCATACAGTTCACTACATCTGGAAACAGAGAACTGAGAAGACAGCAGAAAAGAGAAAAGGAAAATGAGTAGGTGCTGGTGCCAAGCTACTGGATTGAACATGAAGAAATGGCCTTATTTACCCAAAGTGATCTGATGCAAGGAAATACGTCCCCACTGTGGTAACAACTAAGACTGAAATGAATTTCTAAAGAAACTATAGTCCTGGTCCCAAGAAGGTCTCTAAAAATAGATTTAAAAAACTTTTCATTATGAAAATTTTCTAACAAACAAAAGTAGACAAAGCAGCATAACAAATGTATCCATCACCCAGCTGCAAAGAAGTATTAATACACATCCAATTTTGTTGCATACATATCCTCAATCCATTCTCCCTTCCCCCATCCCTATTCCAACTAATTACTCTGGATTTTTTTTTTTTTTTTTAAAGTAGGCTCCACACCCTTCATGGAGCCCAACATAGGGCTTGAACTTACAACCCTGAGATCAACCTGAGCTGAGATCAAGAGCTGGACACTTAACTTGACTGAGCCACCCAGAGCTGCTGCTCTGGATTATTTTTAGCTAAATCCTAAACATCATATAATTTCATACATATTTTAGGGCATATCTTTAGGGATTTTGTTTTAAAAAGCCACAATCTTTATCACACAAAAAAATTAACAGTAATTCTACATATCAATTCATTGCAGGTTCAAAGCACTATGGTTCCTATACTTGTAATGTTCATATTCTTCTATCCTTGGCCAGTGGGGACTTTTACTCAGCTATCTTCTGAGTCTCTGTGATGCAGTCCTGCATTTTCACCAGTTTCCTCACTTTCTGGTAGGACACGATGCTCTACCTGGGATTACTTGGTACATTTCTAATCTCACAACTGAAACCAGTCATTTTTCTAAGAAGTCCTGATTCCTTTCTAGAATTTCTTTCATTATTCTTTTTTAAAAATTTCTTTCTCTTAACGTTACAAACTTAGACAAATGAAAATTTGAGTGTCCTCAAATAGAAAAGGAGTTTACACTTTTCCCAAATTCAAGTCATTGCATGATTTACCACTCTCTTATAAAGCCAAAGGAGACTAGCTTTAGTTTGGAATGGCTCCCAAACCACTAGTTTGGAAGGATAGCTTATTCGATTTTAAAGTATAAGCTGTATTTTTTAAGTACAGGTTAACTATATTTTATGAGAGTGGTAATTAACCTTCCCCCAAGGCTTTATCAAAGTACTATATAAATTTTAAATACCTTTTTTAAAAAATTTATTTGAGAGAAAGAACATGAGTGGGAGGGGCAGAGACAGAAGGAGAGAGAATCCCAAGCAGACTCCGTGCTGAGTGCAAAGCCCTATATAGGGCTTGATCTCACAACCCTGAGATCATGACCTGAGATGAAACCAAAAGTCAGATGCTTAACTGTGCCACCCAAGCGCCCCTAAATTTTAAATATTTCTTAACATCTTACAAGTACAGAAAAAGCAAATGTCAGGATATTTCTACAGGACAGAGAATGACTGAAATAACTAGTCACACAGTACAACTCCTGTACACACACAATAAACACAAAGTTATTTACAAAAAGGAAGATGGATTGCAAAGTCAAAGCATCCACCTTCTCTGCAATGAAACAAAGTCTCCTGAAAATCATTTAACCTGAATGTATATACCTAGTGTAGTTTCATGCACATGTAGATAATCAATAAACACTAATTAACACTCCCCCCAAATTAATGTTCTTTCCATTTCCTAGAATAACTCATGGACAAAACAACTGTAAAACTGCTAAATAAATGTGACGTATTAACCAACAGTAAATTTAAGATCCTGAGTAATTTAATTCCAACAACCTGCATAAGATCAAGAAGATCTCGATCAAGAACAAGTTCTAAAGGTAAAAACCAGGCACCTAGGTGGCTCAGTTGGTTAAATGGCTGCCCTCTGCTCAGGTCATGATCCTGGAGTCCTGGGATCGAATCCCGCATCAGGCTTCCTGCTTGGCAGGGAGTCTGCTTCTCCCTCTGACCCTTCCTCTTCTGTCTCAAATAAATAAATAAAATTTAAAGGTAAAAACCGTTAAGTACCAACCTATAAAGCTAGAAACCTGAACTTTCCAGTATGGTAGCCACTAGTCATATGTAGCTACTCACTGGCAATGTGGCTGGTCTGAACTAAGATGTGATGTGTATATATATGTAAGACACATATTGGGAACACCTGGGTGGCCCAGTCAGTTGGACGTCTGCCTTTGGCTCGGGTCATGATCCCAGGGTCTAGGGATAGAGCCCAGCAATGGGCTGCCTGCTCTGCAGAGAGCATGCATCTGCCTGCTGCTCTGCCTACTTGTGCTCTGTCAAATAAATAAATAAAATCTTAAAGAAAAACAACAAACACACATTGGATCTTCAGACTTAGCATGAAAAATATCATGTGGGGCATCTGGGTGCCTCAGTCAGCTGAGCCTCTGCCTTCAGCTCAGGTCATGATTTCAGGGTCCTGGGATTGAGCCCAGAGTCCCTGCTGAGCAGGGAGCCTGCTTCCCCTCTCTCTGTAGCTCCCCCTGCTTGTGGGCTCTCTTGTCAAATAAATAAATAAATAAATAAAATAAAAAATATAATGTAAAATACCTCATTAATAATTTTTTATATTGATTTCATGATGAAATGGGACTTTGAATGTACTGTGTTAAGTAAAATATATTATTCAAATTAATTTTACTTTTTTAATTTGGCTATCAGAAAATTTTAAATTATATATGCCCCACATTGTATTTCTATCAGACAGCACTGAACTTGAAGTTACTTGCAGGGGAGACTGAAATATGGTAACCTATGAATACCTAATCTCTATTATTCTGCATCTTTGAGCTATCTAGGCACAGTACAAATTCCATCTCCTCTAAGAAGCGTTCTTCAACTGCTCCTATTTACATGGATCTCTCTTTCGAAGAACTCTTATTGTCTTTAATATACATACTCTGGTACCTATTACGAAACTGTATGTTATTATTCCCTAATTTTTCAAATTTTGGGTCTCTTCAACTAAGGCTAAGACATCTATTATCTTTTTTAAATTATGACACGTGGAATAGCATGAGCACAAATTATTAGCAATTAACAGATT
Organism: Lontra canadensis; assembly: GCF_010015895.1. Taxonomy (NCBI): domain Eukaryota; kingdom Metazoa; phylum Chordata; class Mammalia; order Carnivora; family Mustelidae; genus Lontra; species Lontra canadensis. The sequence continues at coordinate 2,473,665 of NW_022631131.1, read as the reverse complement.
AACAAGTAGTATTTACCAAGCATACAAAAGGAAACTCAAAGAGGTTTCACTTTTCTAGGATACAGAAATAACCTTGGTGAGAACACAAAAGACACGCTAATGAAGTATGCTGCCTTTACCAGTTCATCAGTACCGATGCTCTCAATCTAGATTTAATACTTGGCAAAAATAGCCCATCAGTGACTAGATCGATCCTGGACAGGAAAACCATAGCCTGTGCACAAAATACAGCCCACCACTACTTTTGTATGAGCTGTAAGCTAAAAATGGTTTTCAGATGAACATTTAAAACTGATTTGAGCCTCTGCCTTCAGCTCGGTCATGATCTCAGGGTCCTGGGATCAGGCCCCGCATTGGGCTCTCTGCCCAGCAGGAGTCTGCTTCCCCACCCCCCACGCCCCCGCCCAGCCTGCCTGCTTCTCTGCCTACTTGTGATCTCTCTCTATCAAATAAATAAATAAAATCTTTAAAAAAAAAAAGAACCAAATGCTAACAAACTAAACTCCAATAACAAAGGGCACCTGATAGCAGAAGGACCTGAAGCACAAGAAGATATCTAAGTCACTAACTGCCACCGTTTCCACCTGGACCCCTGATCTGGTTGGGGGAACTGCTCTCACCCTCCTGGTCTCAGGAAACCCTTTACACTCTAAAAATTCTTGAGATCCCCAGAGAGTTTTTGTTCACGTGGGTTATACCTACTGATATTTTACGCTATCAGGAATTAAAACAGAAATACTTTAAAACACTGATCCATTTAAAATAATAAATGTATTTCACATTAACAAATATTTTAAAGTAAAAATTTTGTATTTTTTAAAAATTAAGATGTCAGTGTTTTACATTTTTGCAAATCTCTTTAATGTCTGGTTTAAGAAAAGACAGCTGTCTGGGATCAAGCACCACATCGGGCTCTCTGCTCAGCAGGGAGCCTGCTTCCCCCTTTCTCTCTGCCTGTCTCTCTGCCTGCTTGTGATTGCTGTCTGCCAAATAAATAAATAAATAATAAATAAAAATCTTTAAAAAAAAAAAGAAAAGAAAAGACAGCTGGATCTTTGTATTCATTCCTGCATTCAACCTGTTGTAGAATACTGTTTGGACTGAAGAAAAAAAATGATACACATATGTTAATGGAAAAGGGAGCAGTATTTTAACAGCTTTATCAGATTAACTGGATATTCTTTGATTCACTGAAAAGCTAGACAAATGCTTTATTTTTTTCTTTTTTCGGTCTGCAAATGATAGTTCCCTAAGAGTTAGTTGGAGGGACACCTAGATGGCTCAAAGGGTTAAGTGTCTGACTTTTGGTTTCAGCTCAGATCATGATCTTAGGGTCATAGAATCGAGACCCTCATCAGGCTCTGTGCTCAGCAGGGAATCTGCCTAAGATTCTCTCTCTCTCTCCCTCTGCCCCTTTCCTACTTGTGTGTGCATGCTCTTTCCCTCTCTCTAAAATAAATAAATAAATCTTTTAAAAAAAGGTTAGTTGCAATGAGAAATCTGAAACCATATCGAGCTTTTAACATTTAATTGCATTAAAATGTATTCATTTATCAATTATTTTGACTGGATCTTTTACCCACGCATAGTTTTGTGATACATGCAGTGGTCATTTGGGAAATACTGGCTGAGTTATGCAGATCTTCCCAATGATGACAAATTTCACCACATCAACTTGAATGTAAATAATACATTCACTAATTTCATTACCAAGCTCATTAGAAACGTCTGTAAGTATTGGGAAGCTGTCAAGCTCATGTTGTGAGATACAAGTTTTCCAACAATCTAATTTTTACTTTAAAGCTCAAAACGTATCCAATGTCAAATTTTTTCTCTAGAAGTGACAGGTTCACTTTGTTCATTTTTGATAAAATGTTTCCCAAATACTGAAGTCTGATTAACTATAACCTATCAATCATTTTTTCACTTAAAAATGGGTTTCCCAATTCAAACAATTTTGCAAGGGTTTTTCTCCAAGTCAACCATCGCTTTGCTATGCAGCAGAAGTGCTTTATGCATAATTCCTGCTTTATCACATGGAATATTAAAATGACCTATACTCAAGATTCAAAGCTTAATAAAATAAATTTTTAATGCTTCACGAAAAATAGTCATAAGTATAACTGCCTATTTCCCCTCCAAGTACATAGTGGTGACGAATACAATGACTACTGTCACAGTTTGGCACTGCTACCTTGATTCACACTAAGGTACCTGCAGTGCAAATGTGAGCACAGTAAAAAAGGCAAATAATACCCAAGTATTATTATAAGGACAGCTTTGACCTCACAAATCCCCAGAAAAGAATCTTGTGAATCCTCAGGGGCCTGTGAATAATCTGTACCTATTTCCAAATGGTCTGGCTGAATTACAGAGGGGGAAAAAAAAGACAAAATGGACTTTGTTAACATTGATTTTCATCTTTAATTCAGCAACTGAATCTACAGTTGTAGAGTTAAGGACACTAGCTTGAGCCAATTAAAGAAGGTATGAGCTTCTGCTTTTTAGTACACTTTTAGCATCTTCTCTTGAACACTTCAACAGAAGACGTGTAACTGTGCCAGCTCTTAGGAAGTTTTAGGTTAGATCTCAATGCAACAAAATCAAACTGGTTTCATTCTTCAAAAAAACTTGTCACAGAGTTAACGTAAAAACAAACACTTCCTCACAATCTTTCAGTGGGACAAACCCGTTTTTATAGATTCTACGATTACAACAGTTAAACAAAAAGCAGTAGAAGTCATAAAATAGGGTATGGGTCTAAAGTGACCAACAGCAGGAGTGATTACCCTTACCTAACGTCCTTTCCCACAGTCATGGCAGCAATCACTTTCTTCACAGCCTCCTTCCTCTTTTCTTTCTTTTCATTGTTGAGTTCAGCTTTTAATTCAAAGATTTCTCCTACAAAAGAAGAGAGCAAACTGGTGAGATCCCAGAACCAGAAAACTAGACTGGAATACTACACTCTAATACATAACATGACCACTGACCAGAGGCAGGGCAGCAATCGAAGAAGAGAATTTAAAAACTATAGGACAGGTATAATTCAAATCCACAGACAATTGACCCACTGATAACAATACTATCTTTGAGATTATGGCCAGAGAAGAACGTAAAATCCAGATCTTAGGAAGTATATGGGTGGGGGAAAAAACAAATCTCATGATATCTACTAAGATAGGGAGAGAATGGCATCTGACTGACGAAGATCTTCCATCAGAATTTCAAGGTCCCAAGGAAAAAAATAAATGTAGGCACGAAACAGGTTCACAAACCTGTTTTCAAACCAAAGAGATTCCAGATATCTGCTCATTCACCCACCAATAAAGAACTGAGGTTCAAAGATCACAGAGTGAGTTAGTGACAGAGCTGCTCTTAGAACTACGTCTCCTGACTGCTGAATCCAGAGGTTTCCAACTAAATATTACCTGGGAGCTATTTAGAGAATAACAATGCTCAGGTTCTATCAGCATGTCAAGAAGAGCTCTCACATTCATTTTTTTTTTAAGATTTTATTTATTTATTTGACAGAGAGAGACACAGTAAGAGAGGGAACACAAGCAGGGAGAGTGGGTGAGGGAGAAGCAGGCTCCCTGCAGAGCAGGAAGCCCAACACAAGGCTTGATCACAGGACCCTGGGATCATTATCTGAGCCAAAGGCAGATGCTTAACAACTGAGCCACCCCGGTGCCCCGTTCATATTTTTTAAAGTTCCTCCATGTGATTCTAATGCACAACCAGGGCTGAGAATCCCTGCTCTAATTAGCACTTTAAGGTTTCAAGGCCCCATCCTATCCAACTGGTCTGATGGAAATAATAAAATTGAAGCTTCAAGAATGGTACAGGGACACCTGGGTGGCTCAGTGGGTTAAAACCTCTGCCTTCGGCTCAGGTCATGGTCCCAGGGTCCTGGGATTGAGCCCTGCATCCGGCTCTCTGCTCAGCGGGGAGCCTGCCTCCCCCTCTCTCTCTGCCTGCCTCTCTGCCTATTTGTGATCTCTGTCAAATAAATAAATAAAATCTTAAAAAAAAAAAGATGGTACAAACCAGAGTCTTTTTTTTTTTTTAGGATTTTATTTATTTATTTGACAGAGATCACAAGTAGGCAGAGAGAAAGGAGGAAGCAGGCTCCCCGCTGAGCAGGGAGCCAGATGCGGGGCTCGATCCCAGGACCGTGGGATCATGACTGGAGCCATGCAGGGCTCGATCCCAGGACCCTGGGATCATGACTGGAGCCGAAGGCAGAGGCTTTAAGCCACTGAGCCACCTAGGCTCCCCACCAGAGTCATTTTTAAAGGCACAATCTTGAAGGAGTGCTCAGGTTCTGCACAGTGAAATGCCAGGGCTGTCATGGTAATAAACCGCAACTGGTTTTAAAAGAAAAAACAAAAGACACCACTGTGTCTGTGAAAAAGCAGTCGGCTACTCCCAGTTCAACCTTCCCTCTACAGCCTTCAACTCTTCGACAATACTGCCTCATTTTCTGCCATGTTTATATGACTGTGTTTGATGTTCATTTTAACCAGATCTCATTCACCACTATAGAAACAGTGGGGACAGCAAACTACATGATCTGCTAAAGCCTTAGGATGGGAAGGATGAAACTGGTAAGAAACACAGAAGCTGAGCACTAAAAAAGCTTGTTACATCAATATCCAGTGCCAGCAAGGCAAACAAAGTTACAAAAATCGGTTTTATTTTAATCAACAAATGCAAAAATAGCACAGCCCCAAAAGCTGGTCCCTTTAGAGTCATTCTCCTCTCCACCAAGTCATCTGCTGTCAAATCCAGCTCTTAGGGTTCCCATCATTTACTTCTAGGAACGGTAAAGGACAAGCAGCAGGGTTTCAGAAGTCTGCACTCTAAAAAGAAGCAGGAGCTGAAAAATCCAAACAGGATGTAACTGAAACTATTCCAATTCCAGCATAAACGTAAAGAATATGTTCCAGTGGCAGTTCTGGTGGGTGTTGCAGGAAGTAAAAGGAACACAGTCTATCCATTTTTTAAAAATGTGGTATTTACCCAGCCGTGATGCAATCTGTAGGTCTTAAACTTTTACAGATCACTGAACTAAAAAAGGTTACCAGGATTCACTACAAGAGAAGGTTTGAAGAGGTAGGTAAGGGATTTTTTTAAAATTAAATATTTATTCATTTATTTTAGAGGGAGAGGGAGAGAGGGAGGAAGAGGGAGAAAATCTCAACAGACACCCCGCTAAGGGTGGGGCCTGTTGTGGGGCTCAATCCCACCACCCTGAGATCATGACCTAAGCCAAAACCAAGACTCAGTTAACTAACTGAGCCATCCAGGTGTCCCAAGTTAGGTGAGTTTTTAAATGACATCTTTTTATGTCAATATAGACAATATCTTGGTCATCAAAGCATACAAAATGTCAACAATAAATATTTCAGAATGTCAGAAAAAAAACTGAAAATGAGCGACAAGCAGGGTTAATGGTTTTTGTGACGTGTGACTAATAAAGATAGAGAAGTTGGGTGGGAGCCACGAAGCGCATGAATTGAGACATGGTATCTCATACATAAAATTTTACTAAATTCTTCCATTTTTTCCTTCTCCCCCCAATCAAATCTACCAAGCACTGCTAGTAGCTAGCGATGGTTCTCAATCTTGGCTGCACATTGGAGAAATGTGAGGAGCTTTAAAAAAATCTGCACAGTCAGGTAATATCCCAGACCAGTGAAATCAGGGTGTCTCAGGTGGAGGGAACTAGACATTAGTATTGTTTTACATTTCCTTGGGTGACTCCAATGTGTAGGCAAGGTTGAAAGCCACTGACTAGAAGTTGATAAAATTAAGAAACTCACTATGGAGTTTCCATATTGTTACAAAAGAGCTTATTCACCCTTAAATAATTCCAAATGACCAAAACAGGATAGATTTGCTTACACTTTCTAGAAAATATTTTAGTGCTCTTTGTTCCCTTCTGGACACCAAAGGGTGCCCTCCTCTGTTTTGGGGTTTTTAAAATTTTTTTAGTAGGAGTTTGAGTAATCTCTACACTCAACATGGGCCTCAAACTCACCACCCCAAGATCAAGAGTCACATGCTCCACTGACTGAGCCAGCCAGGTTTTTAAAAAATTGAAAAAAAAAAAAAATCATTTCAATTTCAAAAGTTGCAAGATTCAGGCACCTGTGTGGCTCAGTTGGTTAAGTGTCTGACACTTGATTTCAACTCAGGTCATGACCTCCGGGTCCTGGGATCCAGCCCAGGTTGGGCTCCACACTCAGTGAGGAGTCTACTTAAGGATTCTCTCTTTCTCCCTTTTCCTTTGCCCCCCCCACCAGTCTTCTCTCTCTCTCTCAAATAAATAATAAAAAAAAAGTTGCAAGATTCCCCAATTGTTAACAGTGTACCACATTTGCTTGATGATACTTTCTATGTATTTGCATGTTTTTTCCTGAATCATATAATAGTAAACGGCAGCCATCATATCTCTTCAGCTCCAAACAGGTCAGTGTATAATTTCTAACAATGATTATCTTACTAAACATAATGCAATGATCAAAATCAGGAAATTTAACACTGATACATCATCATCATCTATTCTATGGACTTTATTTATTTGATAATATCCTTCATAGCAATTTTACCACTGTCCCCCTCAGGCCAGGATCCAATCTAGAATCATCCAGGATCACATGTTACATTTATTGTCATGCCTCTATAGTCTTAATCTGAAACAGTTCTTCAGCCATTGTCTTTTAGGATACTGACATTCTTTAAAGGTATAGGTCAGTTATCTGATAGAATGCCCTCAGGTTGGGCTTATCACAGATGTTCCTTCATGATTACACTGAGGTTATGCATTTTGACAGGCATAATTCTTAGGGAATGTTATGTTCTTCTCAATGCATGACACCAAGAAACAAATAATGTTAATGTGTCCCATTACTGGTGATGTTAACATCAAATACTTGGTTAAGGTGGTAAATATCAGGTCCTGATACTATAAAGTTGCTATTTTCTCCTTTGTAATTAGTAATTTGTGAAAGGAAACCTTAAGACTATTTAAATGTCCTGCTCCTCATTGAACTTTCACCTACTAGTCATTTTAGCATTCACTGATGGCTCTTGACTAAATCAATGATAACTATGATTTATGTGCAGAAAATGTATTAATCGATGGGTTACAATCCACTACTATAATCACTTTTTCTACTGCTCAAATTATCTTAAATTTGGTGACTGGAAGCCCTTTCAAACTACGCTGCTTCTTGCATGTCCCACTATTTTTTTTAGAACTCCCTTGCTTTGTGGCATAAGAAGTTCATGTTCATCTTGTACTTTCCCTTCACTTACCGTGGAATCAGTTATTTCTCCAAAGAGTCCTGCTTCCTTAGTGGGAAATTATATTTAGAAACCAAAGGGTATTAGGTGTCCTTTGCATCTACTTTGACTTGAAGGAAATTAGAATATTTAATCAGAAACTCCGTTAGTGGGGCGCCTGGGTAGCTCAGTGGGTTAAAGCCTCTGCCTTCAGCTCCGGTCATGATCTCAGGGTCCTGGGATCGAGCCCCGCTTCAGGCTCTCTGCTCACCAGGGAGCCTGCTTCTTCCTCTCTCTCTGCCTGCCCCTCTACCTACTGTGATCTCTGTCTGTCAAATAAATAAATAATTAAATTTAAAAAAAAAAGAAAGAAACTCCGTTAGAGTATTGAGAAAGCATGACTCACACATAGGAGACACTCAATAAACATTTTCTGAATAAATAAATAGAATGAATAAGTCAAGGGAGATGGACTCTGTGGTTTTTGTTTTTCTTTTAAAGATTTGTATCTATTTATTTGAGAGAGAGAGAGCAAGAGAGATCATAAAGGGAAAGGGAGAAGCAGACTGCTCACTAAGAAGGCAGCAGGATGTGCGGCTCTAACCCAGGACCCTGAAATCATGACTTGAGCTGAAGGCAGACATCAACCAACTGAGCCATCCAGATGCTCCAAAGCTGGTCTGTTTTTAAAGGGAGGGCCATCTACAGCATTAGAAAGGAGCTGTTATTTGGAAACTATTTTACAAAAGATGAGGAGGATGGACTTTCCCAGGAACAATCCCTAGTTCCTAGCCCCACAGCCGTATGTAAAAACCAGTATAATATATATATATATATATATATATATATATATATATATATATACATATATATACACACACACACATACAAACACACACACACACACATAGAGATTTTACTTTATATATATATACATACACATACACACACACATACATATATATATAAACACACACACACACACACTTTAAAGATTTTATTTGAGAGAGAGAGAGAGGATGCATGCCTATGCACATAGGGAAGGGGGAGAGGGAGAGAATCCTTAAGCAGACTCCATGCTGAGTGCAGAGCCCAACACTGGGCTTGATCTCATGACCCCAAGATCATGACCTGAGCCAAAATCAAGAGTCATACACTCAACAGACTGAGCCACCTAGACACCCCATAAAGCAGTATTATATTTCTGATTACAAAGACGATGAGGTTATAAATTTAAAGCTATTTTCAAGTAATCCACAGACTCTGACCTAAAAATCATGGAACTGACTCTAGAGATTCAATTTTTTTTAAACATTTAATTTATTTATTTGACAGAGAGAGAGCACAAGCAGGGGGAGAAGCAGGCTCCCTGATGAGCAGGGAGCCAGATGTGGGGCTCAATCCCAGGACCCTGGGATCATGACCTGAGCCAAAGGCAGACGCTTAAGGACTGAGCCACCCAGGCATCCTAGAGGTTCCCTGTCTTAAGTACAAAGAATGTATTTAGACAACACCCAAAGAATGAGGTAAATCTATATATGGAGGGATATGAAAATATCAAGTTTCTATGTACTATTGCATGACCTCTTTTTGTTAAAGATAAAAAACTGCGTAATCATGTGGATTAATACTTGCATTTATATGCATAGAAAAAAACTAAGGATACACCTGAGTTCACCTCAGGAACCGGAATAAGGAGAAAGAGAATTGCATTTTTATTTTTTACGTGACCTATATTGCTTTAATAGTACTCTTCGTTATAAAATATTTCCAATTAAAAAAAAAAAAGAGAGAATGAATGTGCTGCTGCTGCTGCTTCTGCCTTCCTCAGATCTACCACTCTTCAATGGATCCAAATTGGATTTCATCCTCTTACCAAAATAGAACCTTCAACTCAAAATCATGTGCATCACAGCCCTATCTTTACAAACCTATCCTTTAATAATTTATTCAAATACCCTGTTCTATACAAATAATAGATCCCCAATGAGACAGTCCACAATATGCATGTCTGAAGAGGTCAGGAACATTCTAGGGGGAACAATCTGACACTATAACTTTTGAAGAACTCAAACTCAAAGAACTCAAAAGTTCTTCATCAAGTTTTCGTACTTACCTTTTTTATTGGTTGTGAAGTACTTGGAGTCAGTCATGGTTTTGGATCTTTAATGTGCACCTATAACAAGAGAAGAAAAATTGATTTATCCAATTTAGTAATGTCCAGCAAGGCATCTGATTAATTTTAATAACATTTACAAGAATTTCTACTCAGGGGCACCTCGGTGGCTCAGTGGGTTAAAGCCTCTGCCTTCGTGATCAGGTCGTGATCCCAGAGTCCTGGGATTGAGCTCCGCATTGGGTTCTCTGCTCAGCAGGCAGCCTGCTTCCCCCTCTCTCTGTGCCTGCTTTTCTGACTACTTGGGATCTCTTGTCTGTGAAATAAATAAATAAAATCTTAAAAAAAAAAGAAAAAAGAATTTCTATACTAAAAAATGGGTATTTTCTTCCTTACCACCATTACTGGTGATTCAAGACATGCAAAGGTAATTAGGGATGTTAACTCTTGCCTCAAGGAACTATCTGGGGCAAAATCCATAGGCTAAATGGCATGAATTGATAATCTATTATGGCGTTGTGATTTTATGCATAATTATCTCCTCCAAGCCTCCAAGACCTAAAGCTAGACCTTTCTGCAAATACATCTTCAATTAGGCACTCAAATATTAAGATAAGAAAAAGTTTGTTTTGAAAGATCTCCCCATTACTTTCCATTAAGGAAAATCTGATTTACTCCCTACCTCAAGATGGAGTCATTCCAAAGCTCATATCCTGAAGCAATAGTAAGGTTGAAAGAGAAAACTGTGCCAACCTATTCACCATTACATGAATCTCTTGAAAAAAGGAATCTCAGAATAAAAAGCTTACATTAATAGGACAATATTCTTTCACAATAAATCTCTAGAGGCAAATATCTAAATATGGATTCCTTAATTACAGTTTTCATATTTCCAACTATCTATACTTAGCTCAAAAGTATTCCCAAATAATAAATAATATCACTTTACAGTTAAAAACAAGGCAAAAAAAAAAAGATATTTATTCAGTCACATTGCATACAAAAAAGAATCAGAAGGTGTTAAAACTCAAAAGATCATGGATCCCAGCCTCAAGGTAATGCTTCAAGTTAAATGGAAAATTAATCCAACTGACACATTGTTCTACTAGTGAAACAAAAGGGCGTGGACTGGCCACATTTCTCCCCCTAATAATGAGACAATGTTTTCTGATTTAAGAAACTTTTAAGACTTTGTCCAAGGTAGCTGATATCTTTAACTATATTTAAATTTTCATGTAGCAATATTCCTTCTGCACTCAAAAATGTGTATCTTCTTCCTTACCATCCTCATTAACAATACTTATTACCAAATTTAGGACTGATGCCTGGCACCTGCTCATTACTGTCAAGCCAAAACAACATGAGTGATAATACGTTTGGCAAATTTGAGTGATACCACATTTGGCAAACAACAGTAAATATGGATCAGAGAGAAAAGACCCAAGCAAATAAAGACCAAGCAATAAACAAATCAATGTAATTAAGGAAAATAAAAAAAGAGCCAAATAAACATGAAATAATGAAAAAAGCCTGGCTCAAATCTGATCTCTACGTTGTGCTACTTGGATAGCCTAAGGGAAATTAAACTCAGCTGAGCGCTTTCCAAGTAGATACTATTTACAGTCTTGAACCTTATGCAAGAGTGCTTTAGATTGTACCAGAATTTCCCTGAATTACCTTCTATGTGAGCTAGAACTCAACAAATATTATAGAACACAGAAATTCCCATTTGATATAATTAAAAATTAACCTGTTACAGGGGCTTGCTTTATATAATATTTTCATAATGTCTTCCTAGCAAAAATTCAAAGAATGTTATAATTATTTAATCCATTCACAATGTACACTAAATGTGAAATGGGCAAATTGAAGAAGGAGTCCTTCATGTATAAGATCTGAAATAAATCTGAAGTTATTATGTAAGAACTTACACATACAAAGAGAGAAATCGCTATACAGAAATGATTTCTAGAACCTGAGAGCCAGAGCTCAAGGCCATATGGTCTGTCTAGGCTGTTATTATGCCATCTTAAGTCCAAAAGAATCCTCAAAACTTAAAACTTACTTAGGATTTAAAAACATAATCTGGGGGCGCCTAGGTGGCTCAGTCGTTAAGACAGGCTTAACGACTGAGCCACCTAGGTCATGATCCTGGGATGGAGCCCCACATGGGGCTTCCTGTTCTGTGGGAAGCTTGCTTCTCCCTCTCCCACTCCCCCCAGCCTGTGTTCCCTCTCTGGCAAATAAATAAAAATCTTTAAAAATAAATACATACATACATACACACATAATCTGGATGGTATTTTTCACTGTTTCTTTGAAAAAAGGCACAAAAATTGTTCTGTTTTCTAAAGATCTCATAAACATATGCACATACTAAATTCTTAACAGGAATTTTAACCACAGTTTGTTAATGATAAAATTAACCTAGTCTTAAATTCTGCCTTTACAGGGCACCTGGGTGGCTCAATGTTAAGATTAAAGTCTCTGCCTTGGGCTCCGGTCACGATCCCAGGGTCCTAGGATGGAGCCACGCATCGCATCGGGCTCTCTGCTCAGCAGGGAGCCTTCTTCCCCTCTCTCTCTGCCTGCCTCTCTGCCTGTTTGTGATCTCTGCCTGTCAAATAAATAAATAAAATCTTAAAGCTCTGCTGGCACCATTTAAAAAAAAAAAATTCTGCCTTTATTAGTGACCCACACATTTCACTACCTCCCTTAAATTTCATTGTCAAGGAATGTATTTCTGTCCTATTCACTGGGAGCACTGTGTTCTTAACTAAGGAAAATGTACCCACCCACAAAATTTCAGGGAAGAGAGACAAGTCATCTTAGCTCCTAAAATAAGAACCCCTGCTCTTAAAGAAAGGGAGAAACCGATCACTCTTAGCTTCCACTGTTGTAAGCAATAGTAAATGAAGCATCCCTGACCCCTATTGACAAGGAAACCTACCTGCCTTAAGCCAAAAGAAAACTCCAAAAAAAATGAAAGTAGTCCAAACAAAAACAAGTGGGAAGAGGTGGTGGTTGCACAACACTAAGAATGTACTAAATGTCACTCAACTGTTCACTTTAAAATGATTAATTTTATGTTATGTGAATTACACTTCAAAAAACTATATATTGGGCATATGGGGCTCAGTGGGTTAAGCATCTGCCTTCCACTCAGATCATGATTCCAGGGCCCTGCATCAGGCAGGAGCCTGCTTCTCCCTCTCCATGCTCCCTCACTCTCTATCCTTCTCTCTTAAATAAATAAATCTTTTTTAAAAATTACGTACTTTTTAAATGAGATAATCACATGCCAAAGATGAACATAACCAGGTTCTCAAAAATACAGGATGGTGAAAACTGCAGCCTGCATTAGAAGCCAAAGGAAAAGCAGCTAAGATAGAGCTGAAAAAAATAAGTAAAATATTTGCTGAAGAGCCTCAAAAATCAAGCTCTTCCTGGGAAAAAAAAAAAATTTTTTTTTTTTTTTCCCCCTAGAGGAAACCCCAGGAAAAAGTAAAGCCATCATGGAGTCTGAATTCACACCCCCTTCCCACCAGAAAAACTAGACAAGTCACTGACTGTTCTAGGACCTGCGGTATGGCCTTGGGATATCACTAAACAATGGCTACCACAGGGAAAGCACACACTCACTCTTGTCCTGGCCCGGCTAGCCCAGCATGTGATGCCTGCATTTTCAGAGATAGCCTCCCTCCCTACACGGGATGATATATCTGGATTTAACATAACCTAGTTTCTACCAAATACAGGTTGTGAAAGACCCTTCTCTTCTATTCCCCCCTCCTTACAGTGCCCCTAAAGAAAATAAGGCCAGAAAAAAATAGGGTCTCAACGTCAAATGGCTCTCTGGGAAATGGCAGCTAAATTAGACTTGGTGAGGCCACTAAATCCCTTCTTCTCACACTAAGTTGGCTTTACACAGTCTGGCGCCTGCAGCAAAAAAACTGGCTGGAGCTAACCCAATTACAGGGCAGAAAAGCCATTTAAGACATCTTTCGTTACAGGGGTGAGAGGCACTGAGATTTCAAACATTTTTTTTCAAGATTTTATTTATTTGACACAGAGAGCACACAGGCTCCTGGCTGAGGAGACAGCCCCAGGTGAGGCTCAATCCCAGGACCCTAACATGATAATGACCTGAGCCAAAGGCAGATGCTAAACCAACTGAACCACCCAGGCGCCCCTCAAATATTTCAATAATTAGATATTTCAATGCAAAGATAATAGTGTCTTCCATTATCATTTAGCTTATAAGAAATCACAAGACTCCTAATTACAACAAACATGCCTGCGATTTTTTTTTTTTAAGATTTTATTTATGTATTTTAGAGGGAGTTTGTGGTGGGGAAGAGCAGAGGGAGAGGGACAAGCAGACACTGCGCTGAACTCAGAGCCTGACATGAGGGCTAAATCCCATGACCCTGAGATCATGATCCGGGCACAAATTAAGAGCTGGAGGCTCAAATAACTGAGCCACCCAGGCACCCCCACACCTGTGATTTCTATTTAACTATGTCAGACTACAAAGTAATTTAATATTATACAGTAAGAAAGAAGTTCAAAAGTTTTACATCCAACTATTTAAAATTTTATTTGAGAGAGAGAGAGAACGAGCAGGGAAAGGGGTAGAAGGACAAACAAGCTCCTCACTGAGCATGGAGCCAGACACGAATCCCAGGACCCTGAGACCATGACCTGAGCCAAAGTCAGATGCCCAACACACTGAGCCACCTAGGTGCCCCAAGTTTTACACCCAATTTTTTTTTTAAGATTTTATGTATTCATTTGAGAGATAAAGCACAAGCAAGGGGAGAGGCAGGGGAGAAACAGACTGCTCTCTGAGCAGGGAGCCCAATGAAGGGCTCCATTCCAGGACCCTGGGATTATGACCTGAGCCAAAGGCAGATGCTTAACGGACTGAGCCACCCAGGTGCCCCTTACATCCAATTTTTTTTTCTTTTTAAGATTATATTTATCTATTTGACAGAGAGAGAGATAGCAAGAGAGGGAACACAAGTATGGGGAGTGGGAGAGTGAGAAGCAGGCTTCCTGCTGAGCAGAGAACCCAATGAAGGCTCAATTCCAGGACGCTGGGATGATGACCTAAGACAAAAGCAGAGGCTTAACGACTGAGCCACCCAGACACCCTCTTCCATCCAATTATTAACTGAAATAGCAAAACTCTGGAAAACTGAAGCCTAGAAGTAAAGAAGGAAGAAAGAAGAAGGTATCGTATCTAATTCACTGCTTGCTCAGCTTGGCTCAAACCTGTACATAAAATGTAATATTTTTAAATATGGATGTTTAAGGAGGGGGAAAAAGATGAACTGAACTTTCTTGAGTCTCAACTCACAAAATGTTAACTCTGTGTTAATTTTACCACTCAACTTTCATTGAGGCTGTTTGCAGAACACACTATCCTTTCTGCTTCCTCGGGAGTTTAAACTGTTAAGGTACCTGCAAACAGTTCTCACCTTACCACCACGCTTAGTCATCACTGGAATGTGTTACACGCTTTCTTGTACAGTTGCATCTCCTCCATCTGCTTTCCATTATTACTTTGTAAGTGTACCCTGAGGCTAAGCAATACAGGCATACCAGAAACTTAATTAATCATTTAAATTGTCCCTCATTCAGACCACTTTCTGGGTCATTCTGCCTTTTCGAAACTTACTGTGCTTTCTTTACTTTTTCTTTTTAACCTCAATGATTATCGTAACAGTAGCTGGCATTTAAAACACCTATTTCTTTTAAAAATCAAAGTTTAATGAAGTATCAACACTTTATGCACACTGCTTCATAATGAAACAGCCAGGCAAGTTCAATAAAAGCCTCCCCCCCGGGTAGAAGACTGCTCTGAAAAGAAAACAGCTTAAATTAATCCTTTGGATTCAAAGAATATGGAAATAACAGGACATTCCAGTTTCTTTGCCTCTGGCTTAGTCTACAGCCTTTCCCAAACCAGATCATTCCTGCTAAGCCCAGAAAGAAAAAATTGGGGGCTGATTTACCCCTATTTGCTTCCCCCTCTCTCACATCGGGTCTGAAGGTTTCTCTTCCCTTCCCCCAAGTGTCAGGAATTCCTCTTCAGCCCCAGGTGGTCAAGATTCTTGGGATATATTCCTCCATTACGAGATGGGAGAGAGGAGTCGTTTAACCTCCAGGTACTGGAGACAGGAGAGTGCTGCCCGTCAATGGACAAACCTGTGGGTGAATCCCTTTCGCCCTCTACTTAACTGGTCAAGTCCCAGCCTCTGAATGAACGACGCCAAGCGGGGCAGAAGGAAGGTTCTCCCGTTTGGCCTCCAGCCTATACTGGCCACACCCCTGGCCTCTGGCCCCAACCCCCGACCTCGAACATATCCTTCCTCCCGTGCCCTCCGGCCCACCAATTCCCAGCTGCCACACCCGAGAATTCCCTGGCCAGGCCGGAGCCGTGGAGTCCCTCTCTCCAACCCTCTCTTCCTCACAACGGTCACACCCGACGGCTCACTTCATCCTCAACGGTCACGCTCCTAGGATTTCTTCTCCCTTCCACCCCACCAGCCTCCAACTCAAGCTGGGGTCCCCCTCCCATCAATGAGGGACACACCCCGAAGTTAGCCGCCTTGAACTCACCGGAGGCGAGGGCGGGGGTGGCGGCAGCAGCCAGAGAGCACGGCCCGAGTGGTGTTGTAATGGTTTCCTGCACGTCACGACTCCTTCTCCAGGTCTAAGCCACTGCGCAAAACCCACTTTGCCAGGGACAAAAATGGTGGACAGGAAACTCTGACGTCAGAGAACCTCGACGTTTACCGTCATCCCCGCGCGCGGGAGAACCAGAAAGGCGGCGATCTCTGTCCCCTTGGAAACGGACCGGTCTTTTTTGTTTTTTGTTTTTGGGCGGAAACTGGAGCCTGGACCCAAGAGGAAGTTCGGGGGCTATGCAGAGGACTATATTAAACAAACTGACGTTCCCTGGATTTGTTTCCTCGCACAGGAGTTCTCTAAAACCTCTCACATGCAAGGGATTGAAATATCGTTTCTTTTATTAAAAAAAAAATTTTTTTAAGGCTCAGCTGATTTCGCAGGCCAGCTCAGGACTGTGGACAATGGTGAGAATGTGACTGGGAAATCACTTAACATGTCCTTAATCTGTCTTTTTTTTTTTTTTTTTTTTTTTGACAGGCAGAGATTACAAGTAAGCAGAGGGGCGGGGGAGAGAAGCAGGCTCTCTACTGAGCAGAGAGCCCGATGCGGGGCTTGATCCCAGAACCCTGGGATCATGACCCTAGCCGAAGGCAGAGGCTTTAACCCACTGAGCCACCCAGGCGCCCTCCTTAATCTTAGTCTTATCTGCGAAATGAATCCAATCATCTCTTTCTGGTTTGTGAAGTTTAAATGGGATAATGTAAGTAAAGCACGGGGTTTATAGGAGAGCTTACACAAAAATAAGTTACATTTGGAAACCAAGACCTAGAAATCTCTGTACCTCTCCCTCACTTTTGTTGTGAACCTAGAACTGCTCTAAAAAGAGTAAGATTTTAATTAAAAAAAAAATGTGGAGAGCGAGAGAGCTTGGGGCAGAAGTTGAGGAAACCAAAATGCAAAGTGGACTGCAAAGTAGAAAGAAAGAAGGACAAGCAGATGGTTATAATGTTTCAGCATGTTTTTAGAGTTCTATGAAAGTAGGAACTATACCAGTCTGTTCACTCCTCTATCTCTGAGACCTATCCCCCCTCCCCAAAATGTGTTGAATGCATAAATGTATTGAGTGGTCAACAATATCAGTTGCTATAGAGAAGAGGAGGAAGGGCTCAAGTGTCCAAGGATTTAGCAACATAAAGGTGTTTGATATCATGGTGCCTGGGTGGCTCAGTCAGTTAAGCAACCAACTCTTGATTGCAGCCCTGGTCATGATAGCAAGGTTGAGATTGAGCCCCACATGTCTCTGCACTGGGCATGGAGTCTGCCTAAGATTCTCTTTGCCCTCCCCCCTGCCTTGGCCCCCCTCCCTCTGAATAAATAAGTAAATAAATAAATAGTCTTTGATGTCATTGCTGCGACCATCAGTAAAGATATGAAGGCAAAAGCCATGCTGCAGAAGTGTGAGGATGAATGGGAGGCGAGGACATGAAAACAGGAGTTGTAACTTCTAGCTGTAGGATACCTGGGTGGCTCAGTCAGTTAAGCTTCTTCCTTTGGCTCAGGTCATGGTCCCAGAGTCTTGGGATCAAGTCCTACTTCCAGCCCTCTGCTCAACTGGGAACCTGCTTCTCCCTGCTTTGCCCTCTGCCTGCCACTCCCTGTGCTTGTGCTTGCTCTCTGTCAAACAAATAAATAAAAAATCTTTTAAAAATATGGCTGAAAAGACTATATAGGATATTTAAGAGAGAAAATAGCAAAGATTTTTTTAAAGTTTTTTAAAAAGTTTTTAAAGTCATACATTTTCTTTTTACTATACTTTCTTTACACTGTACTGTACTATACTACTTTTCTTTATACTATACTATCCTCAACCATGAGTTCAATGATTGTTCCTACCCATAAGACTCCTAAAGCTCTATTTCTAACCTTGACTTATTCCCAACTTCACCACCAAATGCTAACCACACTGATGAAAAATTCTGTATTTATTATGGCCCACCCAAATTAAATAAATCATGAGATGAGGGAGGAGGGGTGTTGAAAAACCTGGTTCCGGTTAAAACTCCCAGAAATCACAGGTGGATTTTGTAAAAAAGATCCCACCAGAAAAATCTTTATTAAAGGACTTTGATTCATGTCCTTCTCCTATTCAAAAACTTTTAACAGCTCCTCAATGCCTAGTAAGTCCAAACCTATCCTTCCCTCAGTTTCCCCCATCTCTATGCTCTTTAGTTTTCTCATCTGTAAAATAGGGGAAATAGTAATATTCTATCATGGTATTATTATAAGGACAAAGGGAATTGATATATGTAAAGCACTTAGAACTACAACTGCACATAGTATGACTATGCAGCATTTGCTACAGTTGTGATTATCTCAATAAATTACACTAAATTGATCAAGCCAGAAACCTGCAGAGTCATTCTTGATTTCTCTCTCCCTTAATGGTCACATCCAAACCATCTCCAAGTTGTCAATCTACCTTCAAAATAAACCTTTAATTCATCCAATCCCCTCTATTTCACCTCATTAATCTAAGCCACTACCTAGTGCCTGGGCTACCAGAAACCTCAACTTTCCTCCCAACCATTATCCATACAGCAGCCAAGTTATTTAACTTATTCTCAAGTGTGTAACAAACATTTTTAAGAAGTGCACACATAATAAATGTAAACTTTGGAAGAATTTTCACAAAGTAAACATAACCACACAAACATTACAGGATCATCTTAAAAATACAAACCTCATCATGATTCTGGTGTATAAATCCTTCAAGGAATTCCCATTGCACTTGAACTAAAATCTAGTCTCCTTTCCATGGCCAGAGTCCTTGCACAGTTTGACCCCTACCTCCCTTAACATTTTATGCCTTTCAGTTACTCTGCATTTCCTCTTTTGCTATCGCAGCCCTCACATATGCCGCATTCTTTCCCATCCTAGGGTCTTCACAAATACCACCCCTCCTGACTCATAATCAACAACCCATCCCAATGGTTGGCTCATAATTTGGTCTAATTGTAATCTTCTCCAAAAAGCACTCTGTTTCCCCAATCTAAAAGGTTCTACCCTCCTAGCCCACACTGCCACACCATCCCAGCACTTATTCCATTTATAAATTGTGTGTTTATTTACTTATTATCTCCCTTTTCAACCAGAGTATAAATTCCATATCTGTTTTTACTATTTCATACGCAGCACCTAGCGTAATGCCTGGCACATTACTCGGTATTTATTAAACGAATGAATGTCCACAGGCAAAGAACTAAAAGTAGCATTTAAGACCTTCCATAATCCACTTAAGTGTATGTTCAACATACTCTGTTATTCCTTTCTGTAGCTCTACAGTTAAACTAAACAATTTGTTCCACCTACATACTCCCTACTGCTCCCTTAGCCTGGAAAGCCCTACCACTACCATTACTTGCCCCAAATGTACTCATTTTTTGAGATCCACCTAATTCACAGAATTTCCTCAGTGGTATCTGTTATGGTACAAGGTACAGAAGGTACCAGGTTACATCACTGTATTAGAAAGCAACTGGCAAAGAGAAGCCGAAATAAAATATAAGGATAGAAACGTTTTTCGCTTTGGTTACATAGGCCAACATAGCTATTTAAGTTAGTTTGTAGTGCCTTATTTCTCCCAGCTGATAGTTATCTCTTCCTCTAAACTCACATCATACTAACCTATCTGATGGCTCTTAATACTGTTTAATATATACATATATATAAAATACCTCTTAATATATGTATAAATATATAAAATAATAATATATATTTTATTATATAATAAAAATCTATATATAAAAATATATACCTCTTAATACTTAAGTATACTTTATATGTATCTTATCTTTTAAAACATAAACCTGAGAGTGGGATCTATGCTGAGGTGGTTATTATTTGTTGGCTGTAATAATTGGCATTAACTGGGGGCACCTGGGTGGCTGTCAGTTAAGCGTTCAACTCTTGATTTTAGCTCAGGTGATGATCTCGGGGTGGTAAGATGCAGCCCCGCATGGGGCTCTGTGCTCAGTGAGAAGTTGGCTTGAGATTCTCTTTCCCTCTCCCCTCCCCCCAGCTCGCACACTCTCTAAAATAAATGAAATCTTAAAAAAAAAAAAAAATTGGCATTAGTTATTTTTTTACTGCTTCTCTTTTTTCTCTTGCAATAATTTCAATTTACTTTTGGGGCATCCTCAAAAGACTATTAATCAAGATGCCTTGCCTTTTTTTTCCCCCTAAGATTTGTTTAGAGAGAGTGAGCAAGTGTGTGGCGCAGGTGGGGGGGCGTGGCGGGGTGGGGAGGCAGAGAATCCTAAGCAGACTCTACAATGAGCAAGGAACTGGGTACCAACCAATCTTAAAACCCTGAGATCATGACCTGAGCTGAAACCAAGAGTCAGACACCTAACTGGCTGAGCCAGCAAGAACCTCAGTCTTGCCTTCTTCTAAGAGTGAAAGAGTGGAGAAGAAATCTGAACCAAGGCAGGGCAATAGCCATTTGAATCATAATTACAGTGACAGAAAGTTGTTGAAGCTCATTCATGCAACAACACTGCTTGGGTGAGACTACTAATTCTTTTTTTTTTTTTTAAGATTTTATTTATTTATTTGGTAGAGATTACAAGTAGTCAGAGAGGCAGGCAGAGAGAGAGAAAGAGAGGAGGAAGCAGGCTCCCCGCTGAGCAGAGGGCCTGATGTCGGGCTCAATCCCAGGACCCAGAGATCATGACCTGAGCCGAAGGCAGAGGCCTCAACCCACTGAGCCACCCAGGCACCCCGAGACTACTAATTCTTGCTGGAGACATCCAATACAACTGTAGTTCCTGTCCTTTTTAGAGATGGCTTTCCTCATTTTGTTAACTACTCCATACACTTCCAAACATTTTAAAAATATTAGCTTGTTTCTTCTGCTTGTAAACAAAGAACCCTAATTGATAGAAACGTTTAATTTCCCACTTGTAGTTGATGCTAAGTCTCAACTTCATTCTTTTGTAGTTCAATTAAGTCTGCATATAATAGCTACTATTTGTAACCATGAAACTAATAATACATTATATGTTAATTTAAAAAATCCTCACAACCCTAAGATACATTATGGGTGCATTGTAATTTCCACTTTATAGATGAGATTGAGACCCAGAGAGGTTATGTCAATGCCAGAGGTATAAGCCACAGTAAGTGGGGGCTGAACCAGAATCGAACTTATGTACTGAAATCTGAAGCCTGGCCTCATATTGTACAACTCTGCGTTGCCTGAATCTTCCTCTTCTTCTTCAGCAGGGTCAGTATGCCAATGCTTGAGGTCTCCAGTGATGGGAGAACTTAGTCTGGTGTTAGCCCCGCCTCTCCTTTCCTAACTTGGTTGTGCCACTCCCAGCCCCTCTGCCACACTGACCTGTGTGAAGTTCTTTGAAGTAGAACTTCACTGTGTCCTTTCCCTATCTGTCCCTCTTTATGGTGCTGCTTTCTCTGTCTGAAATGTCCAGCCACTTTGTCTGGCTGGAAAATGCACTTCAAAATCTGGTGTAGTCCATGGACTCTAAAACATCACTGATTTTTAAGATGCACCTTTATTTTATGTTCACCTGAGAAAGAAAAATTCTGCCAGCTAAACTTTGACATAATGCCTTATCACTTGGAACTTTTATTGTTATTGAAAGAAGCTCATTAGACAACGTTTATCGTTTACTACTCGTGTCCCTAGAAAAACATAACAGAAATAAATTGGGTAAGTTAGTCCTGAAAAAAAAAAAAAAAAAGGCCAACCAAACAACAACAGAAAGCTATTGTTAGAGCACCTAATACTTGTCAGGTGCTTTATACAGACACAGTATCTCTAGTCCTTGAATTTCTGTAAGGTAAAAGTCTTCCATCAACGTGATTGTTGCTAGCAGGTTATTTGGTAGAGTAAAAAACACGTTTAGAATTGTAAGATTAACTTGCAAGACTTTACTGAAACAATTAAACCCAAACCTTCTTTTTGAGGGTTCTCATTATGCAAACCAATGGTCTTTACGCCGTAAGTTAGGCCGTGAATACCTTCTATTCCTAACCACTTAGCATAGAAGTGGGGAGGGGCTGGAGAGAAAGAGGAATGGTTGAACTTTAACTCACTGAAATTCAATAAACCCGTATACGCAACTCAAACGAGGCAAAGCTGCACACGATGTAAAAACATTTTGCAAACCCTAAGGTAAATTACGTTAATTCTGCAATACAAACAGTGAAAAGTACCATCTGCCAAGCGTCCCCAGTCCATTCTAGCTAGAACACACCAGGATCCCCCCGTGACACATCCAAACGTGTACGGCAGCAGGAACCATTTTCATCGAGTGTGCAAGTGCCTAGTTACGCTTGAACACAACTACACCTAGGAGACTGTTAATCTACCAGCTGGAATGGAAAATAATAGTTCCCAGTACCAACGGACTGCAGGAACCTTTTTCATTCTATCATCTTTTTCATAACTGGCAACAAAGCTAAAGCCTTCTATCCCCAGCTGCGTCGCTCCAAATCCTTCCCGGAAGGGGGCAGAATATAAATTAACTACCGCCCCCGCCGCGCGCACAGAGACCTTCTGTACGTCCATATTCCCTTTTGTTCCCCCACCCCCTAACTAACTCGCCCTAGGGAACACAGGCCTCAGAAGCAGGCCCGAACTCTTGGCTCCCGGCGCCAGGTGTCCCCGCAGCGCCCCGAACATCTTGCCGAAAAGACCTCTGCAGAGGGAGATTCAGAGCTGTGGCTTCCCACTGAGAATGCGAAACAAAATCAGCTTAAAAAAAAAATAAAAATAAATAACACAAACTGACAGAGAATTCACTCTTAGCCCCCAAGTGAATTCTTTTAATTTCAGCACGAGCGGAAGCGGAAGTCGTGGAGGGATCATAGAGTTTGCTACTTCCGGTTCCCGGGCTACGTTCCGGGCTAGAGCGCCTCTCCACTGTCAGCCATCCCGATCGCCGGCCCCTTCTATTTCCGGGTGCGGCTTCTGTCAGAGCTGAGGCCTGTCTTCAAACGTGGCGTCTTGGGTCCTTAGGGCCTCGCCGGCGGTCCGCTCACAAGGGCCGGCGCGGGCACTTTGCGGCCAACAACTGGAGCCAGCCCTCGCGTACCGGGTCCGCACTGGCACCTCTAACTTTTCAGAGCTGGCTGGCTTTTAAGCCCTCGCGATTGAGAGCCCTTGATTCGCAGCCTCCAGGACTGCAGCTCTAGAAGAGAGCACCCCTTCGGCTATACCTGTATACCATAGGCGTGCTTTGCCCTGTGAGGTGCAGCATTTGACAAGTCACCCCTACCCCCACGTTACCACTTCCACCTCAATTTCTGCCACGTCTGCCTTAATTTCGTTCTTAACCTCCTTGATTTGAGACCCCTCCCCCTCTCTGCCTCCAGAAGAGGTCTTCCTCCTACCCCCAGTTCTGTAAAAGAGGAGTTTTGGGTCTCTTGCAGAAAGATTACCTTTAAGACTGAGCATCCGTTTGATAACTAAAACAAGTTCATGCTTGCTAAAGAGTTTGTGGGCAAGGCGAAACCCAGTGCACATAAGAAACTATGGCTGAGCACGGGGCTCACATCACAACTGCTTCTGTGGTGGATGACCAGCCATCCATCTTTGAGGTGGTAGCACAGGACAGTTTAATGACAGCAGTGAGACCTGCTCTTCAGCATGTGGTCAAGGTAAGATATTGATTCTCTGAAAGGTTTAGGGACGACTGGGTGAAAACCGAACAGTTTACTTGGTTGTCTAGGTTTTGAAATTGCCAATTAGCATGTAATTCATATCCTGTGGTTTAATGGTTCTTGAGTCCCTGTTATGTGTAGAGCCCTGTACTGAATACCTAGCACTTCAGAGAGGATAGGGCAGATCCCAAAAGAAGTGACTTGTTTCAGCCCAAAGTATCAGAATTTAGAGGAAAAAAAGGAAATGTGAATACAACACATAGTGATTGTGAAATGGAATGAAATTCGTTTATCAATTTACTTTTAGGTTCTCGCAGAATCAAATCCTGCCCACTATGGCTTCTTTTGGAGGTGGTTTGATGAAATCTTCGCCCTGCTAGATCTTCTGCTCCAGCAGCATTATCTGTCTAAAACCAGTGCCTCATTTTCTGAAAATTTTTATGGATTAAAGCGCATTGTAATGGGGGACACACACAAGCCTGAGAGACTGGCCAGTGCTGGTCTCCCAAAGCGGCAGCTGTGGAAGTCAATTATGTTCCTGGTTCTTCTTCCCTACCTGAAAGTGAAGCTGGAGAAGCTTGTTTCTAGCCTGAGGGAAGAGGATGAATATTCTATCCATCCCCCTTCTTCCCGCTGGAAACAGTTTTATAGAGCCTTCCTGGCAGCCTACCCATTTGTTAACATGGCATGGGAAGGCTGGTTTTTTGTACAACAACTTCGGTACATCTTGGGAAAGGCTCAGCATCACTCACCGTTGCTGAGGCTGGCTGGAGTTCGGCTCGGTCGACTTACAGTTCAAGATATACGAGCTCTGGAGCACAAAGCAGCTGAAGCCAGCCTAATGCAGCAACCAGCCAGGAGGTAAGGCTTTAACATTTCCCCAAACCTTTCACGAAGAGGTTCTAAAATCTTAACCTAATTTTATGAAACTCACCTTCCTCAGTCCACTTAGAGGTATTTCGTAAATCAGAGAAAAATTCTTGTGTCCATACAAGAGTTGCCCTCCTGATAACCTTCCTTAGCACACTAGCTACATTTTTATGTATGCTTGCTGTGTGCCAGGCCCTGTGCTAGCTGTTCCCTTCACGTACATTATCTCAATCCTCCTGACAACTTAATGAAATAAATTCATTACCTCTTTTAAGACCTAAGGAAACTAAGACCTAATAGCCAAGTACCTTGCCAAGGCCACATAGCTAGAAGGTGGCAGAACTGAGATTCAAGCCGGATCAACAGTTCTCAAGACTGTGCCCTTAACCACAGTGCCACTGTTTCTAGTTAGTATTTATGTTCTCCTACAACTTCAAATATACAGTCCTCGATATTGCTAAGTTATTTTTGTTAAGTGAGTTCTTTTTCTTGATATGCTATCTTATACACACACACACACACACACATCTATACAACCAATGTCTTACCAATTTCTCAAAACAAAAAAACAAAACCCTAGTCATTAAATACAAAGTTTAGTTCCTATACTTCCCAAACACTGGAGGTCAGAAACAGGAAATAATTTCAAATGGATACTAGAGGAGACGGTGCCAATCTAGCAACTTCTCAAAATCCAAACTGAATCAGTGATTCTGATGAAGAGTATAAGAGGTATATTTATATTAGTCATTCTGTGATCAAACCTAAGTAAACAGTTTCTCCTTTTGCCTCTTTGTTCTATTCTTCTACCAGTGTTGGTGAGAAGATAAAGTCAGCTCTGAAGAAAGCCTTGGGAGGTGCGGCCTTATCCCTCTCTACTGGCCTTTCTGTGGGAGTATTCTTTCTGCAGTTCCTTGAGTGGTGGTACTCATCTGAAAATCAAGAAACTATCAAATCACTGACTGCCCTGCCTACTCCACCACCACCTGTACACCTAGACTACAATTCTGATTCTCCTCTGTTACCCAAAATGAAGACTGTGTGCCCCCTGTGTCGCAAAACCCGGGTAAATGATACTGTTCTTGCCACCTCTGGCTATGTGTTTTGTTATCGCTGTGTATTTAATTATGTGAGGAGTCACCAAGCTTGTCCCATAACAGGTTATCCAACAGAAGTACAACATCTAATTAAACTGTATTCCCCTGAAAACTGAAAGGGATTAGCATTTTATTTCACAACAAAATTATTGCACCATAAGGCTGAGAAACTGATTTTCAGTTTCAGTACATAGCACTGTTTGAATTGTATGAAAACTGAGTTGTATGAAAACTGATTTTCAGTTTCAGTACACAGCACTGATTCTTCTCATCCTTAATTCATAATTACATGAACTTTTCACAACTAGAGTTGACCCCTGAATGACATGTGTGTTAATGGTGCTAATACAACCCCCCCCCAAGTAGAAAATTCATGTATAACTTTGACTCCCCCAAAATGTAACTACTAATAGCCTACTATTGACCGGAAGCCTTACTGCTAATAGAAACAATTAACACATTCTGTATATTAGATGTATTACATATTGTATACTTGCAGTAAAGTAAGATAAAGAAAATATTTAAATCATAACAAATACATTTATACTGTAAAAAATCCACATTTAAGTGGACCCACATGATTCAAATCTGTGTTCAAAGGTCAATTTATGGGTTTCTTTAAAAGGATATATCCATTGATCTAACCTTTTAACCAGCTCTCTAGACTCCTACTTAGAGTTTAGCAAGCTGGCTAGAATAATAGAATCAGGATTGACAGGGGACATGAAGGTCAGTGTAGAGGAAGTGGATGAAAGAGGATAGTACAGAAGCTTTTCCTTAAAGAACAAGAGGTATAAAATCTCAGGAGAAACCCAAGATAGACCTCATAAAGTGGGTGATAGGGAAGCAGGCCTTTTCTTGAGAAAGGAAAGCGTTTATCCGCCCTGAGAAAAAGATTTTATCAGTTTGCAAACAATGCGAAATGTTGACCTGCTCTTCACAGAAATACTTGGAGACACTTGAGAAAAACAAAGCACCTTCCATATACTGTGACCCACTTTAAGTAGCATATGCTACAGTGTAATCAAGTAAGATTCCTTTATGAGCCATACAGATCTTTTCTTGGGGAACTAGTTAAAGAAAAATAGGGGTTGAGCATATACACAGAGCTGTCTAAAGATTTCAGTGTGATGAAAGCAAAATGAATAAGCAATCAAGAGATGACGATTTAACTATGATTGTGCAAAAGAACCTTTTAATAAGCTCTTTCTTCTTGCTGTTAAGAGTTTGCTAAATGGGCATGAGTTACTCTGGCTATTACTAAGTTTCTATGAAACGCTTAAGTAAATTTTAAAAATAAATGTTTTTGGCAAAGAGTCGTTCCAAGTAGTCATAATTATTTGGAAACTTAAAGCTCACTTGAGATGGGGACGCCTGGGTGGCTCAGTCGCTTAAGTGGCCTCCAACTCTTGGTTTTGGTTCAGATCATGATCTCAGGATAGTGAGATCAAGCCACACAGTGGGCCCTGCAGCTCAGCATGGAGTCAGTTTGGGATTCTCTCTCCCTCTCCCTTTGCCCCCTCCCCGGCTTACCTTACATGTGTGCCTGCACACGCGTTCTCCCTCTCTCACTCTTGCTCTCAAATAAACATTAAAATTACTCAAGGTATTTAAAGTACATTTTTCATTCAGACCACCTGTGACTTTGGAAGTATTTTTGTACTGACATTTTGCTTTTTTTTGCTAATCCAATACTTGGGAGAAAAAACCTCTACTACAACAGCAAGAATTCAGCTTTGTGTGAAATACCCTGTATTAGAGATACCATAGAAACACTTGAGTTATGTAGTAAAATTCATGCCACTGGATTTTCGAGTTGGTGAAAATATACAGGTAGAGGAAGGATGAAAATAATTTAAGCATCTCTGCTGAGGTAAGTGTTTTCTAATATTTTAATTCATTTAGCAATTCAAAGCACATTTTCTGATAGCATGAAGTTGATCAAACTAAATTTTGAAATGGAATAACTTATGGATTTGAAAATATTAACATTTTTCTGTATCATAAGAAGAATGTAATGGATATTTGTTAAAGTTCTTGTTAAATTGCAAGGTTTTACCAAAACAAACACCATAGCTAATTAAACAAACATTTTTAATACAGTGATAAATCAATAAGAAAACTGAACCAGATTCAGGATTGAAAATAATGTAGTCCTCCACGAAGATATCAAAGCCAGATTCTTCACCTCAACCTAAGAAGGAAAAGATGAAATTGTCAGCAATCCAAAAGAGTATCCAAGAAACACTCTTATACATAATAACATCAGTATCCAAATAGAAAAGAACATTCCAATGTGGAAAAACCACAACCAGAATCAGCTCAGAGAGAAGATTAAAGAATCATACCCTGGTCAGAGCCAACACTGAGGCAATGGCAATACCAGGTCAGACTATACTTCACTCATCATCGCATCATTGTATTTCACATCCTTATATACCTAAGAGCAGCCCATTCTTTTTTTCGCATCCAAGAAGACTTAGGTAAACCTATGAAAAAATAAAGGCTTCTATATAGTTAAGTTTCAATCAACCATAGGCTTTTAATAAATATTTTCCACTATGCTTGTTTTACAGACTCTGCTGTACAAAAAAATGCAAACTTGAAGAAGTTTTGGTTTTGAGGAGCTTTTTTGTTTTTGAAATATAGGCATGGAGAAGCATTTTTGGTTCAAAAACTTTTTTTTTTTTAATGAGTCCAAACACCATGCATGATAAAATTCCAGAGACATCTGTGAATGGATTTACAGTCTAATTCTAAAGCAAAAGCTTTAGGAAAGATCTTCGACTAAATTCCATTATAAAGTAGCCTTCTGTTCATTTAATGTAAAAATATGATTTACAATTCTGCTGCCAACAAAGATAAAAAGTATAGTCATAAAGTTTTTATATTGAAATCTTCTATCTTAAGAATGCTAAACCCCGAGAGACTATGTTTTGCCAAAGGTCCACAGCAAATTAACTGACAGTAGAGCTGAAAAAGAACAAAGGTCTGATTATCGGATTTATATTTTTTCACTACCAACTAATCTGAGGTTTAATGTCAATTTTCTTCAGGCCACGGGCAAGATAAAAGAAGCAATGCAGGGGCTCCTGGGTGGCTCAGTCAGTGGATCGTGGGACTCTTGATCTTAGGATTCTGAGTTTGAGCCCCACATTGGGTGTGGAGATTACATAAAATCTTAAAAAAAAAAAAAGGGCAATGCAAAGTCTAGGTAATTCACAACCTGAATAATCAATTTCTGAATAAGAAGGCTGACTGCATTTCATTTATTCTAAATGACACCTTCTGGTGGTATGCGATCACTGCCATGGAAAAGTACTTGGATCACCATGTCACCCCCACCCCCCAGCCTACAGTATCGAAGTTACCATCCTAGAGACAGCGCATGCTTCCTTCAGCCATCTATAAATGTCAACAGACTAAGGGGCGCCTGGGTGGCTCAGTGGGTTAAAGCCTCTACCTTCGGCTCTGGCCCTGATCCCAGCGTACCGGGATCGAGCCCAACACTGGGCTCTCTGCTCAGCAGGGAGCCTGCTTCCCTTCCTCTCTCTGCCTACTTGTGATCTGTCTGTCAAATAAATAAATAAAATCTTAAAAAAAAAAAATGTCAACAGATTGATACTCCTTAGTTTAAAACTGGCAGCTGTTGGGTCTGTGTTGGCCATTCAGCAACTAAACTCCAGTAAAAGAGAGAAATTAACAAAGCGCCTGGTTTACAGGGGTTATGCTTGAGCCTTTAGCTCATCATCCTCTACAGGTGAAGTACGTGTTAAAAATGAGGAAAGCAGAGGCTGAGAGAACTTTGTCTAAAGCATGCAACTTGGGAGCAGAGCTCCAAGTGAGCTCCCACCATACCCAGCCAGCACTCGTCCCTAATTCTCTTCCTCAGCACACTTTGCTCCATCTGGAGTGCCTCCCTCAGCCCCTGCAATCTGGAGAACGCCTCGTTACAGTTTTAAAACCTTACTCAAACGTCACCTTCTCAGTAAAGTGGTCTCCAACCCTCAATCATCCTCTCTTCTGCCTCCACAGCACTTCTCCCACCACAGAACGCATCACATCACTTACTCACCCATGCACATCCCCGTCTATCCCACCAGCCCCCTGACAGAGTTCCCAAAGAACCAGGGCAGCGTCTTACCGGCCTTTACATCCATTACTCTCAGAACGGTGTCTGGTACATAGGACGAGGGTCAATAAATGAACGTTTAATTCAGTCAATGGGCAACCCCCACCAAAACCATAAGCTCCTCGATTATAAAAGCAACAGCCCAATATATAAAGCCAACTTACCTCCAACATTGCAGGTGGGTAAGGAACATACCTCAAGCATCCCTAAGCCCTCCCTCCCCCAGCTTCTACCTCAAGGCTGTCTCCACGATGCCTGGCGCAGAACAACGAGTGCTTACATACAGTGGACCCTCGACCAAACAATGAAAATAAAGCCCAACGTTCCCAACTTCTGCAAAGACTGAGAGGAACCGTCCTTGCGGGGAAATGCGAGAAAGGCCGAAGCCAGGGCTCAAACCAAAGCCCCAGACAGGAGTCCGCAACCCGCTTCCTAAACTCCTCAAGCTCCTACGCCCTATCTCGGGAGGCCTGCAGAGACTAAGAGCAGCCGACCCTCGGCCTTTCGGTGGCCGGCTAAACCCAGTCCCCCATCCCGCTTCCCGCTTCCCGCTTCCCGCCGGCCTCAGCCTCGCCGCCGCGCGGGCGTCCCCTAGCCCAGTAAAGCCCTCACGGAGCAACCAATCCTACGGCCGCCAGTGGGTCACGTGGGACAGCCAATCGGAAGGCGAGGTGAACACCTGGGGGGGCGGAGCGGGCCGAAAGGCGGAAGCGCCTTCTGGCAGGCTCATTCCTGTGGGTTGTTCGAGTGCAGGCTAACGCGTTTCTAGGGTCTGAGTGGTTCCTACCTTCCTCCCAACTCCCTCCTTTGGACTTTGGGACGTGCCTTGCTTCACAACTGCAAAGGGCATCTGAGAGAATTGTGCCTTGGATTTCCGGGAAAAATGACCGATTCGGATAGTGATCCAGCAGGAATTACTGCGCATGTCCGATTCCCGCGGGAGGGCTCTGGTTTGGGGTGGGCAGTGGAGGGATATGTGCCTTTCGGTTCTGGAACACTCTGGCTGGCCGGGCACGTGGACGGTTCCTCAATAAGTTGGAGGTGCCCCAAGAAAAGTGCAGCCAAATATCAAAGAAATGCGCAGGGAAGACTTCCTGGGAGAGGTGGCATTTGATCTGAGTCTTGAAAGATGGGTAGATTTTTTAAAATCAGGAGATTCTGGGAGAAGGAATAATTTAACGCCTGAATTAAGTGAGAAAGCTTGGGGAACTTAAATTTAGGTAAAGTCGAAAACGTACAGTGTTTCAAAAAATTCGGTGAGTTAGAAACACCAGGAAGAAACTTGACAATGTATATGTCCTCTAGCATCAAAGACTATAAAAACCCAAAATGCCTGGGGCACAACCCAGATATTTTGGGATTGGAGCCCAGGGAATGTATTTTTAAGAGGTGCCCCATGGAGGATTCTGATTCACACCGAAGTTCGAGGACCACTATTAGTGCTAATGAAAGGGGGCGGTGGGAGATTGAGCAGACAAATCAAGACTTTGTCAAGGATGGTGGCTTACTGGCTGTGCAGATTACTCTGGAGGTAGTGGGAGATTTGAAGATTTCAAAGACAGAGGAGATCGGTGATTAGAGCTTACTTAAGAAAACTATATGCACCTGTGTTTTTAAATCCATCAAAGGAAGGGGCACCTGGGTGGCTCAGTCCTTAAGCATCTGCCTTCAGCTCAGGTCATGATCCCAGGGTTCTGGAATCAAGGCCCGCATCCCATCTGTCTCCCCGCTCTGCGAGAAGCCTTCTCCCTCTCCCACTCCCCTTGTTTGTGTTCCCTCTCTCGCTGTGTCTCTCTCTGTCAGATAAATAAAATCTTATTATCGCTTCTTGGCCTTTTGGCTAAGATCAAGTGTAAAATCTTAAAAAAAAAAGATCAAAGGAAGGCAAAGTGAAAGAAGGGGGGCTATTGCAAGTGATTGCAATGGTCTAAGTGAGAGCTAACAGCCTAAATTAGGATTGTGGCAGTAGGAATGGAGAGGTGGCCTATGAAAGGCAGGTGAGGAATGTGATGAGTGTCAGGGATAGGTAGAAGGTGTCAACGTAAATAAAGAGGAAAATTGAGGCAAGCTTAAAATTGTCAAAAAGATGAGTTTATTCAGCAATAGCAGAGGAGTTGCCATTCAAGACATGCAAACTGTAGGAAAAAATAGTGAGTTTCTTGAGGGTTTGGGGTTGACTATATATATGGGCAGGGAATGTAAGGAGAGCTCAGAGACTGTTAAAATAAAAAACAAAGGGAGGCCAGCTTTGAAAATTCACCAAGCAGACAAAACCAGTCCAGTCATACAAACAAAACTCAATCCAGCTTCTTTTGCAAGACCATCCCCACCTGGGTCATTTTTTGTTCATACCTCTGGAAACCATGAGCAAAACTTCCTAAGGCTGATATGAGATGACCCCTGACCAACTCCCTATCATTGAAGAAAATTCCAATGTCAGCTTTCCATAAACCACAAATCAATGGGAAATGAGTCTCTCAGTCCTTAAGTTTTACTTTTCTACAGGCGCATTCATTTTATATCCTTCAGTTCCATTTTAGATTACAATTCCTTCATAAAGAACATGAAGAAATAAAAGGGAAGAATGAAGAAAAATGGAGTGTCTTCTGTATCAGACCTATTGAGGATTTCCATTGTACTTTAGGGACGTGGGAGGTTAGACAGTGAAGATAATGGGTCTTTCTTTGCGTGTGCTATTTTTCTCCCTGGTTTCCTCTTCCTTCCCCCATTTCTCCCTCTCAACCTGGTACATTCTTACTTGCAGTTTCCAGCCCACATGCCACCTCATTTATGAAATCTTATTCTCACGAGCATAGTTATTGTCACTCCTCAGAACACCCAGAGCACAGAGTTCATCCGTTGTTAGCTCTCCAGTGTGGCGCTAGGGTATAGTGGCCATACATTTGCAGGCTGTTCAAAGAGTTGAATGAGCACATAGAGAACACACAACAGAGTGCTCACCTGATGTTATTATATATGTCATATTGCCATGAATTCATACATGTTTCCTGGTCTAGACTGTGAGCAGGACATGTGTCTCATTCTGGCCAACAGTAATGCTGCATGGCAGTGCTGGTAAATGAGATTTGGAATTAGAGAGATAGGGTTTCAAATCCCAGCTCTGTTACTTACTAGATGTGTAGCCTTGAGCTTTAGTTCCCGGAATTCAGTTTCTTCATTTATAAGATGGTGAAAGAATGCATGTCTTACAAGTTGCTATGAGGACAATTTGAGACAATCAAAATTGCATAGCTGGCCCAAAGAAGGCAGTCACTAGATGCCAGTTTTTATTGTGACGTGTAGCTCCAGAGCATAGCACCACATACAGAACACAGTAAGTGCTTCATAATTGCTTATCAAATGAAAAATGGACATGGTACTGCAGGCATGATCCTAAGCTCTTTAAGTACATTATCTCATCTCATTCTCACAAGAATTGTACAAAGAAGGCACTATTATGATCTCCAATTTGCACAGAAGGCATCTGACGCTTAGATTTACATAACCAATGTCTCACAAAGCTACTGAATGCTAGAGTAAGGATTTCAATATCTTTGGTGCTCAAAAACAAAACAAATAACAAACAAACAAATGGGTGCCTGGGTGGCTCAGTGGGTTAAGCCTCTGCCTTCGGCTCAGCTCATGATCTCAGGGTCCTGGGATCAAACCCTGCATCGGGCTCTCTGCTCAGCAGGGAGCCTGCTTCCCCCTCTCTCTCTTTGCCTCCCTCTCTACTTGTGATCTCTCTCTCTCTCTGTCAAATAAATAAATAAAAATCTTTAAAAAAAAACTAACTGAATAAGAGAATGAAGGTTGGGGGTCTTACCCAGAGTCAGGTAGTGGTGAGGGAGAGCCAGCATTGTTCCTCTTGCTCACTGGGCTCTCCATAGTCTTTGAACCATCTCTGTGAATGAACTGAGAATAGATGGAGGCCAGTATTTGGCAGTTTGTGTCTAGTATGTGCAAGGGCTGTAGCCTAACTACTCCTGTTGATAAACTGAAGTGCTTAGTGAATAAACACATCTTAAATAAACTGGAGGCTCTAGTGTTTAGCTGATTGGCAACAGCATGGCCAGATCACTTTCCCAAGAGCTAAGAAAAAGCATTGTCCAAGCTACTGATTTCAAATCGTTTTGTATCATGGACCTTTGCGTTGAGCTTATCAGAGTCAGGATATGAGATCCTCTCTGGCCTGATAACCTAACC
The DNA here is from genome assembly GCF_010015895.1 of Lontra canadensis. NCBI lineage: Eukaryota > Metazoa > Chordata > Mammalia > Carnivora > Mustelidae > Lontra > Lontra canadensis. The sequence goes on along the minus strand of NW_022631131.1, from coordinate 2,439,629 downwards.
ATTCATATCCAGGGGGGTTAACTAGGGAAATTCAAAGAAGGAAGAGAAATTTCCTCTGCTCATCATTCACATTATCCCTCTTTCTCCCAATCTGCACTGAAAAAGGAGGAGGAGGAAGTGAAGGAGGTGAAGGAAGAAAAAGAGAGGAAGAGGAGGAAACAATCCAGTTCCTAGTTTCCTGCCCAAATAATGTTCTTTTTCTTTACTGGTTAAAAAAAAAAAAAAAGGGAGATGTTTAGATAGATTTCTGATTTTGAAGACTCCTAAGCAATCCCAAATCCCAAACTTGAAAGACATCGGAAGGAGTAGGAGCATTTGTAGTGGCAGGCCTGGCTTTGAGCCCCCGCTCTTCCCGTTATGGCCATGTAATCTCTGTTTCCATGTGGTATGCCACATTCCCAGCTTGATCCTTGGCAACCCAAAGCACATATCCAGTAAATGACAGTCATTTTTCTCTTTCTAAACAAAAGTAATATCAGAAGGATTTCAGTGTGAGAGTGAGGCTGAGAGTTAAGGCAGGTAACAGAACTAAAAGTGAGACCAAATTTGGAAGTGAAGTAAAAAAGCTGGAAGCAGGCCTTTGGAGTTCATTTTGTTGCTGTGCTGATGGTACATTATAGCATCTGTTCTGTCTCCCACCCTGGAAACTCTGTTCAGCCAAACAGGTACAAAGGGTAATGCTGGTGAAGCAGAACTTGGTAGGAACAGTAACCTCAGTTAATTTAAAAAACTAGGGACATCCAGAAGCCTACTTGAGAATGTCATGTCATTATAAACAAACTGAAACAAACACACAGGGCTGTTTGATGGTATGATTTAGAGGGAGGCAAGTATATTCGTTTCCCTTGGCTGCCAAAACAAATTACCACAAACTTGGTCGTGTAAAACAAGAGAATTCTCTTGTAGCCAGAAGTTCAACATCAGTTTCACTGGGCAGAAATCAAGGTGCTGGCAGGGCTCCCTCCAGATGCTCTAGGGAGAATCCACTTTGTACCTCTTCCAGCTTCCAGGGGCTGCTGGCATTCCTTCTCTTGTAGCCACATTGCTCGCTGGACTCTCTGTCTCTTTGGTCCCACTGCCGCCATCTCCTTTATGTATACCACATCCCCTCTGCCTCTGTCTTAGGAGAACACTGGGTTTAGGGTTCATCCAAATGATTGAAGATAATCCCCTCATTCAAGATCCTTTCTTAATCACATCTACAAAGACCTCTTTTCCTTATAAGTTAAGACTTACAAGTTCATAATCATAATCATTGGTGGCTGTTATTCAGCCAACTGCAAGAAGCTTGCTCCAATTTAAAATTTTTTTTTATTGTTAAAGATTTTATTTATTTATTTGAGAGAGAGAGAAACAGAGATAGCGAGAGAGAGCACAACCTGGGAGGGGAAAGGAGAAGCAGACTCCCCGCCGAGCGGGGAGCCTGACTAGGGGCTCAATCCCCAGACCTCAGGATCATGACCTGAGCCAAAGGCAAACACTTAATGGACTGAGTCACCCAGGCACCCCAGAAGCTTGCTCCAATTTAACTAGCATCCCCAAATGAGGTAACTCCCTCATCTGTTTATTTTTTTCATTTAATCGGGTTGTTTTAATTATAAAAACAATTGATGTTCAGTGTAGACATTTGGGAAAGACAAAAAGTTAAAGAAAAACAAAAAGGAAAGGAAAAGAAATTAGATTAAAAAAATCACGCGTAATCCTCTCACCCAGGAATAGTCAACCCCTCACCAAGGAGCATTTTTTCTAGGCTGGGTCTCGTGCCCAACAAAAAGGAAGAGCAGGAAAAGGAAGATAACGGTAGATAGGAGAGAACAAGTGATTTGGAGAGCAATGGAATATGCTGGCAATTCTCATAACGGATATGTACAGGACAGCCTAATTTAAAATAAATGTAGAACTACGGAATGAAGAAATGATGTCAGCTGGGGCAGGAGATGCCTGTATGCGGATTGGCAGACACGACACTGTTCTTTAGAGGGGGGAAGTTTAGCTTTGGCCCCTCACTTGAAAACCCCTGAATGTGTCCATTACCACTTCATTCACTCCCAGAGGTCAGAGCCTGGCTTGCTAATCTGCCCTGTCATAGGCTTTTCTCGAGTCCTTATCAGCCTTCCTCAGTGGGTCAATGTTATGAAGACCAGGGGAGTCTGGCAGAGTTCCTGCTCCTCCCAGGCTGATATCAAAGGGCAGCAGGAGCTGTGACAGAAGGCAAATATTCAGACCAGAGCCAGATGAGGCACTGAAACAACAAGAGGAAAAGCAAGAGCAACAGGTAAAAAATAATAATATATTTTTTTTTAAATCTCATCCTTCTCATCTTGGGGGTAATTTTTGTCTGAGAACACAAAGGGCTTAGTAAAAGAGTAGCTAACTTGTAAACTGGTGAAGGACAGCGAGTGAGTAATTTGGGAAAGTGTAGAAAGGATGTTCTTATGAAACTAGAATCTGGAAAACTTTGTATCTATCATAGTCGTTATTGGCACCCAAGCAACATCCATGAGACTTGGCAGTCCAGAGAGTATAGGTCTGCTAGTTCAAAAGCAATTGATTTGTTCTGTGGGACCCAGCCAGTGGAAGTTATAGGAAAACAAATTACAGCTGAAAAATCAGGAAGCCATTTCTTTTTTTTTTTTTAAGATTTTATTTATTTATTTGACAGACAGAGATCACAAGTAGGCAAAGAGGCAGGCTGAGAGCGAGGCAGAGGAAGGCTTCCTGCTGAGCAGAGAGCCTGATTTGGGGCTCTATCCCAGGACCCTGGGATCATGACCTGAGCTGAAGGCAGAGGCTTTACCCACTGAGCCACCCAGGCGCCCCATAGGAAGCCATTTCTAACACAACTGTCAGAAAATAGAAGGGTCTAATCTGAGAAGCAGCAAGTTACTGATGGCTGGAGGTGTTCAAGCAGTTGCTGGAAAGCAATTCGTTGGGAGTTGGGAATATCATAGAGAGGACTTAAGAATCAGACAAAAGGGGGGCCCTGGCTGGCTCAGTTGAAGGAGTATGTGACTCTTTATCTCAGGGTCATGAGTTCAAGCCCCATGTTGGGTATAGAAATTACTTTAAATAATTTTTTTTTAAATCAGATAAATGGTTAGGCTGGAAGATCTTTAAAGTTCCTCCAATACTTCTGTGATTCTATTATGTGAACAGAATGTTATCAGAAATTTCTCTAAGAGCCATACTTTTTACATTTACCTCCAGAAGATGCTCCTGGATGAAAAAACAATTCATCAGGTTAATTCTGGTTTGCCTGGAGGAAGTGAGAAGGCAACCAAGAGCAAACTAATGGCAGAGGAGGGTAGCCATCCTGCAGGATGCCCGATTTTTCCCCCTTGGTGGGCATAAACAACACCCACATGGCCTCTGCTTGGTGAAGATCACACAGAAGAAATGGCTTTCTTTTCCTAGAGGAAGAATTTTCATCTGGGTTAGTAAATATTTTGTTTTGCAATTAACAAAAAGCTCAGGGTGTTGTTTCTGAAACATTTGCTGCAGAGCCCTGATTTCAGTTTGGGTGGCTCTTCTCTGGTCTGTGAAGCAAAAAGGAGATTGACTTAATGACTATGTCCCAAAGGCTCAGGTGTCTTCCAAGCCTCAGAGGTTCCCACGGCACAGGGCAGAACTATTGAGGAGGGAAAGAATACTCCTGATCCTACCTCACACTCTGTATGGAGAGATGTATTGAAGAAATGTATTTTTAGAAGAAGCTTTGAGGAGCTACACTGATTTCTGCCTTTGGTATCAATAGACATTCTTTCAGGAGTAGAATTTTTTAAATGTATAAAATAGGACCTAAAGAATACCAAGTTTTATATTTGTTTTTATAGCAAGATCTTCTACATCACATATGTCCCAGGACTATTCTCCTTTAGTTCTCTATTGCCTTCCTTCCTTTCTCCTTTGAATTATAAATAAGAGCATCTTCTAGTTTTAACCTCTGTTTCTGCATATTTTCTAAAAACTTGCTTTGGCTCCTGTGCCAACCCAAGCCCTTTAGATCTGGGCTCACTGTTGATGCTTTCTGATTCTAAATGAAAAACAACTAAAAACTTCAGCAATGTAATTTTTCTTTGATGGCAAAATATTAAGCATTCATCTTCATCTATGCCCGTTCATGCTGGAAAGGCTCAGGGTCTTGGCAAAGTTGTTAGAGACCAGTAATATCAAAGATTATTTCTAATATTAAAATGGATCTCCAAAAATGTATGACTTTGAAGAAAATATTGTAATTGCTGGGATTCTTGTTAATGTAGAAACAATGTTTCTGTCCAGGTTATTTACTGGAACCTCCTTCTGTTAACTGTTTGGAGCGCTGAGGGGCCGATGGGATGGCCAGCCTCCAGACCGACATGGAAATGCTCTATCCCGAGACAGTTGTACACGTGGGCAGGGTGACTTTTGGAGAAGAGAACAGGAAGAAGATGACCAATGGCTATCTGAAAAGAACTGAGAATAAGAAAATCATCCAGGCCACGTGTGCCCTGTTAAATTCTGGAGGGGGTATGATCAAAGCGGAGATTGATGATAAAACCTACAGTTACCAATGCCACGGGCTGGGACAGGATCTGGAAACTTCTTTCCAAAAGCTCCTTCCTTCCGGTTCACAAAAATACCTTGACTATATGCAACAGGGGCACAATCTCTTGATTTTTGTGAAGTCCTGGAGCCCAGATGTTTTCAGCCTCCCCCTCCGGATTTGCAGCTTGCGCTCCAATCTCTACCAGAGAGCTGTGACCTCCACAGTCAACCTGAATGCGGTCAGTTCCCTGGAGCTCCTCAGAGAGAAGCAGTCTAGAGCCCAAAGAGGGAGACCACAGGTGAAGGAGCTCAGTTCTCAGAAAGTTCCCAACAGAGACATTCAGGAAGAGGAAGACATGAGGACATCTGCCTCAGAGTTGTTTCAAAAGGACAAACTCATGTATAAGGAGAAACTCAATTTTACTGAGTCAACCCATGTGGAGTTTAAAAGGTTCACCACCAAAAAGATCATTCCCCGGATTAAAGAAATGCTGCCTCATTATATTTCTGCATTTGCCAACACCCTCGGGGGATACCTCATTTTTGGGGTAGATGATAAGAGCAAAGAAGTATTTGGATGTAAGAAAGAAAAAGTGAACCCTGACTTACTAAAAAAAGAAATAGAGAACTGTGTAGAAAAGTTGCCAACGTTCCACTTCTGCCGTGAGAAGCCACAGGTGCATTTCACTACCAAAATCTTGAATGTGTACCAGAAAGACGTCCTGTACGGCTACGTCTGTGCGATTCAAATAGAGGCCTTCTGCTGTGTTGTATTCTCAGAGACCCCGGATTGCTGGATCATGAAGGATAATTCTGTCACAAGGCTGACGGCGGAGCACTGGGTGGCCATGATGCTGGCTGTTGAGTCAGGTAAAACAGAAGGGAAGTTGTAATCCTGTCCGCGGGGAGGAGCCCCTTCTGTGTCTTCTGTGGCTGTTCCATCAGGTGTTTTAGTTGAAGCATAGAAAGCTATTTTGCTTGCAAATATTCTCCCATTACAGGGTTTTAAAAAATATATATATTTTCAGTTCCAGGGTGCCTGGCTGGCTCAGTCGGTGGAGCATGCAACCCTTGATCTTGGGGGCGTGAGTTTGAGCCCCATGTTGGCTGTAGAGATTACTTTAAAATAAAATCTTAGAGAAATATATTTTTCAAGTTCCAAAGACTCAGAATATGAACCTTTGAGGTCAAGAAATGCTTGGATGTTAGTCCACTTTGGGAAAGTTATCTCATCAGCCATGAATTAGTGAAAGTTCCCTCTTATGCACGGTAACTGCCTATTAAAAGAATTTTGCAGGCTGATATCCCTAGTCAAAACGTGCACTGACAGTGTCACTCTAAAGATGGTATTTGAGAGAAACGCTGTTTAAGGATGAATCTGCTAATTCTTTCAAGGGAAGCTTGTTGACAAACTTGCATGGTTGCTGTAACATTAGGAACTAACACCTTTAACCAGCAGGCTTGGGATACCAACAGATGGCAGGGGGAACCATGCAAAAAGGAGATGCTAGGCGGATCTGGTGGTGGGGGAGGTCGACTTCCAGTGGTTTCACTTCCTTTTTGGTTTGGCTGGGAAACAGCCCTGGTGATTTCTAATCAATCCGTAAAGGACCTACTGACTGAAAAAAGCTTATCAGTTTGCCTTCATGGTCAATATGTTTCCAATTTGATAAAAGAAGCTGGGATCAAGACTTGAGTGATTTTGCTGGATCATCCTCTCGTCCCAAGTTTGAGTTTACTTTTCTCATATATACACACACCCCAAATTAGAGATCCTGCCACTTTCTGTTCCATCTAAACCTTGAATGGGGGGCTTAAACACATTATAAAAACATAAAAAAAATACTGTGCTTAACTTTTTCTGATCTCCCCCCCCCACCCCCGCCTTTCCTCTTAGGGTTGAAGCAGAATCAGAATATCAAGAGTTAGAAGAAAATGTAGGGGTCATCAGCTCACTTTGGCACAGGAGAGAGGACAAATGACTTGCTCAAGATGAGTCACACAGTGACTTTGAAGATGGGTGACACCACTGGAGTCCCCAGGCTTCTGTCCCTAATATATGTGAACTGTTTGAGGCATAGAAGGTGTGAGAGAGGCTCAGGCACGATGCACAGCAGATGTCAACAGCAGTACGAGAAATAGAAACGATTTTCTGGGGCACCTAGGTGGAGTCGGTTAAGCATCTGACCTGATTTCGGCTCAGGTCAAGATCTCAGCGTCATGAGACTGAGTGAGCCTCAGTGCTGGGTGTGAAGCCTGCTTAAGATTCTCTCCTTTTTCCCCATTTAACCTCCCTCCCTCTCTCCCCCCCTTTAAAAAAAAAAAAAGAAAGAAAAGAAAAGCGTTTTCTTTTTGATCTGAAACAACTTGCCATTATTTGTTTAGCAACTGCCAGTTTGACCACTGACTCCAGCTTTCCCCTGTGCGCCCCAGTTCCAACAGCACTGGGAAGTCCATCATCTCCCATGAAAGTCCTAGAATTTAAGAGACCTCTACAACAACGTCTGTTTCCAGGTATTCCTTCTTGATTTCCACTGAAACGACTGTTTTCTAAAATTGAGTTGGGGGGGCGCCTGATTGGCTCTGTCAGTCTAGTGTGTGACTGGATCTCCGGGTTGTATTTGAGCCCTACAACGGGCATAGAGTTGACTAAAGAAAAAAAGAAAAAAAAGAAAAAGAAAAAATTAAGTTGGGAGGAATTGGTAGTAATTAGTCCAAGGCTTTCTCCTTAGAGGAGGTCAAATGTAGGATTCAGCAGATGTAATGGTCCTGAAACAATAAACATGATGACCCTTGCTTCTTAGTTGTTGTATCCACACTACATTTTTGGGTGCTTTAGAGTTTCCCGTCACATATGGTTTTGTGTTCCAAATTTGAGAGAATTTAGTCTAAATTCCTTAAGTCTATACCACAGGAGAACTGCCCCCTGGCTTTCCAATAAGAAGATGGTGAGCCATTGGGTCACCTGGCTACATCCTAAAGCAGGGCTTCTCAATCTGGAGACTACTGACAGTCGGGCTGGATAATTCCTTGTTGAGAGGGGCTGCCCCATGAACTGTTGGACGTTTAGCAGCATTCCTGCCCTCTACCCACTATAGATGCCTGTACCCCTGCCCTAGCCATGACAAAAAATATTCTAGATGTTGTCAGAGGCCCCCCGGGGGCAAAATTGCCACAGGTTAACAATCAATGTCCTGAAGGCAAGTTCTTACTTCCCTGAAGCATCAGGTACATACACACACACACACACACAGAGAGAGAGAGAGAGAAACCTGTAGCAGGAGGGAATACCTTCCTAGCAATAGCAGGCCACTTCCGGTTGAGGAGGGAATGCCAGCAGACTTTTCTGTGAGGACTCCTCCTTGTCGCCTTCCCCTACACAAGCTGCCAGAAATAGGAACTTTAGAGTCCTGGCCTGTGAAGAGAGGGGGTGCTTTCTTTTAAAAAAATATGAATTAATTTTTAATTTTAATTCCAGTATAGTTAACATACAATGTTATATTAGTTTCAGGTGTACAATACAGTGATTCAGCATTTCCATTTACTACCTGGTGCTCATCAAGATAAGTGTCCTCTTAATCCCCTTCACCTAATTTATCCACCTCCCCCAACCTGCCTCCTCTCTGGTAACCATCTGATTGTTCTCTGTAGTTAAGAGTCTATTTTGGGGGTTGTGTCCTTTTCCCGCTTTGTTCATTTGTTTTGTTTCTTAAATACTGCATATGAGTGAAATCATATGGTATTTGTCTTTCTCAGACTTATCTCACTAGAGATAAGTCTCTAGATCCATCCGTGTCATTGCAAATGGCAAGATTTCATTCTTTTTATGGCTGGATAATGTATTATATACCACATCCTCTTTATCCATTCATCTATTGATGGACACTTGGCTGTTTCCATAATCTGGCTATTGTAAGTAATGCTGCAATAAACATAGGGGTGCCCATATCCCTTCCTATTAGCGTTTTCATATTCTTCAGATAAGTACCCAGCTCTGGGATTAGTGGATCTTTCTAGATAGGTCTCCCAAGGCAAGGGAAACAAAAGCAAAACCAAATCATTGGGACTACATCAAAATAAAGAGGGGGTGCTTTCTTTGCACCCAAGGAAACCCATAGTTCCATGGCTAGATTCATTTCTTCCTCTGATGTTGCAGGAATACTTACAATATGCTTTTGTAAATCTTAATTAGTAACTTCTATTTCTTGCATTTTCAGTGACACGGGAAGAGATACAGTTTAAACCAGAATCCCTCTGTAAGAAGCTCTTCTCAGATCATAAAGGACTCAAGGAATTAATGAAGACACAGATATATCCTTGTTCTCAAGGGATTGTGGTATTTTCTAGAAGCTGGGCTAGTGATGTTGGCCTAAGGAAGGAGCAGGATGTCCTGTGTGATGCTCTCCTAATAGCAGTGAACAGTTCACTGATACTCTATACGATCGTAATAAATCCTGGTTGGAATGGAGGGCTTGAGTATGTCCGAAATACTGCTCATCAGTTAAAGCAGAAACTAGGAACTGTTGGTGGTTACACAGGGAAAGTGTGTGTTATCCCGAGGCTGCTGTACCTGTCCAGCACACAGCATGGCCCTGATGAAATCCCCGTGCACTATCCCACATCCTACAGGCTTGCCACCAAGGATGACATGGAAGACTTGTTGCAGGCCCTTATCGTAGTCTCACTGTGTTCTAGATCCCTTCTGAGTGACCAGCTGGGCTGTGAATTTTTCAGCTTGCTCATAGAGGAGCAGTGTGAGTGGCTTTCAGAAAGCCTTCAGGAGACACGAGAATTGTTCATCCACTGCTTTCCAGGAACCAGGAAGACAGCCCTGGCCATAAAGATCGTGGAGAAAATTAAGGATTTGTTCCAGTGCAAACCTAAAGAGATCCTTTATGTTTGCGAAAGTGACTCCTTAAAGGATTATGTGATGTAAGAGTTCCACTAACTCTTGGTTAAAATAAACACTTTAAGTCAGTCTTTTCCCCAGGATCACCAAAGTTTAATTTGTGTTTTTAGTTTTAAGACTTTGCAGTGCCTTAGCTGCCCAAACTATAGACTCATTTCCAAATGATCAGGTAGTTGAGCTACAGATGGGTACTTTGCAATGCTCGGGCTTAGACATCCCATTACAAATTAGCCAACTATACATCGCTTTACATTTTTCTAGCTAGTAACATCCCTCACCCTTACAATATCTAGCCTTAGCTTTAAGAAAAGAAGAAATAAACTTACCTTGTTTTATATATACTTTTTGCCTGATACTTAATGCTTTAAAATCATAGAATATTTTAATTCATTAGGCATGATACCTAACAGGAACTTAAATTTAAACACCATTTGATTTTGTTTATAAAATATTTTCAATCGTTTGACTTCTTCTGAACCAACAATTTCAGAAAACGTGAAAATCTGCCTCTGATTTAAATCTTTACCTTTCAATTTAGTGAAAGAAATCAGTTATTATACAATCCAACAAATGAGGGCAAACTCATTGTAATTTTTGATTTGGTTTACTTATTTATTCAATACATATTTTTTGGGCACCACCTATATGCTAGGAATGTGTACATTTAGGGTTAGTGGGTGAAAGACATATTGAAGACCAGGCCATAAAGCCTAATAAAGGAGACAAAGGAAAAAAATAAGATAATAAAAAAAAATGTGAGTGTTGTGCAATTAGTATGATAATAAAGATATGTTTATCTTTTTTTTTAAGTTTTTATTTATTTATTTGACAGGGAGAGAGAGGGAAAGTAGGAGTGGGAGAAGCAGGCTCCCCACTGAGCAGGGCGCCTGATGCAGAACTTGATCCCAGGACCCTGGGACTCGATCCCAGGACCCTGGACTATGACCTGAGCTGAAGGCAGACGCTCACCAACGGAGCCACCCAGGTGCCCAAGATATGCTTATCTTAACTTAGGCTGGAGATTAGTCAATAAATAGTCCCCAGAGAAGGGGATCCTTGGGCAAACTCTTAAGAAGTCAGTAGAAGTGGATAGAATGAGGGCTTTTAAAGCAAAGGGCACACAGCAAATGCAGAGGCACATGAGCGAATCAGAACTGTGGGTCTGACTGGGCCATTGAGGGAGTGGGGAAGGGGCAGGTGAGGAAGTTGGAAAGGAGGTAGATGCCAAATTATGGAGGATCCTCATAAACCGAGCTAAGGGCTATGCAAGAGACAAATCCAGCAAGTATCTATTGAACCCCTAGGATGAGGGGACTAACAACAGTGCTTTTCTTCAAGAAGTCTACACAGTCCAAACTGGTAGAGAACATGAGTAGCTGTGATTCAAGGCATAGGGAGTAAAACCCCAAGGACTGTATATGTAAATCAGGAAATCTGTAGGAATGAGTGATATTCCTTGGATCCAAATTAGAGGAGGCAAGAAACAACCAATTCATGTAGCCAAGTTATATAAATATAGAATTTTTTAAAACAAACTGGGTTATATACATTTATAAATTTATATATATTTATAATACAGATATATATTAAACTTGGTTGTATCTTGCTTCCTCTAATATACTGAAACATACCATAAAGGAAAATTGAGCTAAGGAAACACAGTAGCAGTTCCAGAGAGGCATAGCCCTGCAGATTTGTAACCCTACTTGACATGTCACAGAACTCAAGAACCTCCTGATATTTTCCTTACCAAAATCTAGAGAGGCTTTGGTTTTGTACTATAAGTAAGTGGGGGAAATAGGACTTGCTTTAAAGGAATTTGTACTAGCTCATATCTCTTTTGCACATAAAATTCTGTCTCTAGGGACATGTTCTCCAGCTCTAAAAAGGACAGAAATTTAAGTAATGGTAGTAACAGGCATAAATTACTTTTGAGATTTCCTCTCCATGTAATAGGCTTATCTTCAGAGATTGCCAAGCTGCAGAAAGAGACTAGTAATAGAAATAAAATCTCCTACCTGGGTTCATTTCAAAAAGTTTCCCATGCAGATTTAGTTAGATAACCTCAAAGAGTAAGGTTTGCAATTATATATTATTCTGTCTGTCAGGTCACTTTTAAGTATTGAGGGTTTTATTGTGTTCAAGCTACCCCAGAATCAGAGAGTCAGACTCTAGGTGAGAACTAGCCTCTCATTCCAGTCTGCTTAGTAATGAACACAGGGCATTCTCTTGCTTTATATGCCTGAAACCTTATTTTCTCTTGCATCCTTACAGCCAACAAACCACCTGCCACGCTGTGACCCGGAAGACCTTCTTACAGGGGGAGTTCCTAAAGATTAAACACATAGTGATGGATGAGACTGAGAATTTCTGCAGCAAATATGGAGACTGGTACCTGAAGGCCAGGAGCATCACCCATCCAAAGGTGAGGGGAGCTGGAAGTGAAAACCTTCATCGTGGAATTCTCTGGATTTTTCTGGACCCTTTCCAAGTCCGTCATGCGGATATTAATGGCCTTCCCCCTCCATCTGCTCAGTTTCCTCGAAAAACAATCACCAACGGGATCCACTGTGCTCTCGAAATAGCAATGGTCATGAAGGAAGAAATGAAGAGAATCGAAGCCAATCCGCCCTCCGGCATGTCCCCAGACACACTGTCATTGTTCAGGGAAGCTGCCTACGAGGAAGCAGCACGTGCCCAGGCTCTGCCTGGGGTGTGTGAGACAGAGGCTAATCTGACTATGGAACAGATTGTGAAGCGGGTGGCAGAAAGGTGTCACGACCTGTTCCAGTGTGGCTATCGGCACAAAGACATTGCGATTCTGTGCAGGAAAGGGGAGGACAGAGGACGCTACGAGCCCGCACTGCTGAAAGCAATGGAATTATTTGAAACCTGTGGAGCAACCAAGGTTGTGTTCAGCCAGGCCTCCGGGGTTTGGGGCGGTCACATCATTTTAGACAGCATTCAGCAGTTTTCAGGCCTGGAGAGGAATATTGTATTTGGGCTTAGTCCAGAATGCGCCCTGTCCGAAGAAGCTCATAAGCTCTACTTTGCTTCACGAGCCATTAAACACCTCTATCTGTTCTATGAAAAGAGGGCCGCTTTCTGAAAATTATTTTCACAATACAGGCAGCCAGAAAGAGGAGAGTCCCTTCTCCCAGGCAGGTGGCAACAAATCCTTCTCACGTATTATCAGTGAGGAGATTGAGGCACAGTAAATATGGCATGGAGCCACAGAAATATCTCTAGGGATTGACCCTTCCCCTCCATGTGCTGTCATTGTCCTCTTCCCCGTCCACATCACCTCCTGCCTGTACAGTCATAGAAGACTGTTGATTGGTCCCTTGCCTCTGGTTTTCCTAGTCTGGTCCATCTTTCAGGGACCAGAGGTTGTCCTAAATAGAGAACAGAGTGTGTGACATCCCCTGCCAATGTATCTGCAGTGAGTCCCTGAAGTCTTTAAGCCAAACCAATTTCCAGGTCTTTCCATGCTGTACCCTGACTTACTCTCCTAATGTAGCCTTTGTTCTATGTCCTCTCCCAATATGTCTAAGGCACCCCAGCCTCGCTGGCCTATGCTGGGAGTGGGAGGTAGGATGCCCTCTAGGCTCCTAACTTTGACTGGGTCTCTCAAGGGCAACACCTTGGTCAGACCTCCTACTGGCTATGGGTCTCAAGCTTTATGCGTCCAGAACTTGATTTCCTCTTTTCGCTAAGTAGGGATTAGTCTCTTGGGAGTGGTATTATGCTAATCAAACTCACAAAAGACCAGTGCACTCACTCACTCGGTCAATTCACAATGAGGACTGTAGTAATATATGGGCCGGATACTTTAGCTTATCTATTCTATAGTCTATTCAATAGTAACATACGAGGCCAAATTATATAAGCATAGCTTTGCAGCAATGGTAATCTCATCCAAATGTATGAAGACTCCAAGCATTGTCAGACTATTGCAATCATCTCTAAAATAGGAATATTTTGGGGGCGCCTGGGTGGCTCAGTGGGTTAAGCCTCTGCCTTCAGCTCAGGTCATGATCCCAGGGTCCTGGGATCGAGTCCTCCATCAGGCTTTCTGCTTGGCAGGGAGCCTGCTTCCTCCTCCTCTCTCTGCCTGCCTCTCTGCCTACTTGTGATCTCTCTCTGTCAAATAAATAAACAAAATCTTAAAAATAAATAAATAAATAAATAAATAAATAAAATAGGGATATTTCCACCACAAGGATTAGACAGGTCCAGTTTACAAAATAAAGCAAATTTAGAATGCTGAGGGTGGCTAGGTAGTCCATATCCTCTGCCTCAGATGAAATTTCTCTTCTCTCCTAGTTTCTAAAGTTTCCAGGTTGACCACCAGCCTTCCCCCTCCCGCCTCCCAACACACACACATATTTTGCTCCCATTCATTCTCCACATGTAGATACATTCACCTTGTCTCAACACTGCTTGTACTCTGCTGCTGGCCTGGGAATATTCTGCCTCTAAGAGGTCTTTGCACATCCCCAAGCTCTTCTGCTATGACTTGGTGTTAATGTTAATCTAACTCTGAGTTTCCAGGGAGCCTGGACGGCAACTCTACCACCTCTACCTCCCATACACACTCCTGGCTCCTGGCTGTGCTCTCTTCTCAGCCTTCAAACCGTTGGGTGCCCCTCTACCTGCTGAAATCCTTGCTTGTCAGTCAAGTCCTTGTTCAAATGCCCAACTCCTTAAGTAAACTTTCACCATCTTGGTCTTAATTTTTTAAGACCTACCTTAAATTTGGTCTCTCCTTTTGCGGCCATTCTGTGGCTTAAAAGACTTTTGATGATAATGCCAAACTCATTCTAAACGGCCAGAGATGGAGCTGTTGGCATCGTCATATCACTGAATACCTTTCTGTCATGTCTTCTTTCCAAAGTATGTGAAATAGAAATAAAAATCAAAGTTCCCTTTCTCGGGGCGCCTGGGTGGCTCAGTGGGTTAAGCCTCTGCCTCCGGCTCAGGTCATGATCTCGGGGTCCTGGATCGAGCCCCGCATCGGGCTCTCTGCTCAGTGGGGAGCCTGCTTCTCCCTCTCTCTCTGCCTGCCTCTCTGCCTACTTGTGATCTCTCTCTCTCTCTCTGTCAAATAAATAAAATCTTAAAAAAAAAAACAAAAAAACAAATTTCCCTTTCTCTAGTCAGCTCCCCCAAAGAGCGAAGCAATCTCGCTGTTTTGTAAGGATATTTATGTTGCTTTTGGAAATATTCTAATTTCCAGATTGTTTTAATTTCTGGAAAGGTTTAGGACAACCTTATTGATACTGGGGAGTCATGAATGCAAAAGAGAGTGTGCAAATAGTCCTCTGGCTATAATTTCAGATAAGACCCATCAGCTTTCCAAGAGGTGGGAGAGCAGACAGGGCTGGAAAAGCATCCATAGCAACCTTTCTAAATTGCTCAGGCCACCAGATGGGCCAGTCTGAACCCAATGGGCAGCTGTCTTGACGTATGGATTGAAGAAAACTTCTGCCCTGCTTCTTGCTGCTTCAATTCCTTCTTTTTATGTTTCCTTGGGGTTTGGGGAGTACTTTGGCTGGGAGAGATTGAGTTTAACAATTAATTAGCTTCCAATGAAGCAAAAGATACCAGTGCAGGAACATTTGGATAATGGGAGATGTGTGAATTTTCTAAAAATAATTTAAAGAGCCAAAAGTGGAGAGGCAGTAGGAGAACAGAAAAAACAGGCACCTGCTACATTTAATCACAAGCCTCAGTACCATTCAGCTTTTTAAAACTATATGTCTGTATTATATTATTTGATAAAATAATTCATTTTTGAAGGAATTGTTTTATATATCAAATCGGAGAGTCTATCAGTTCTTAGTTTCCTCAAATGGCTTAGTCTGGCTTAAAGTAGAAAGCCTAACTCAGTGGTTCTCAACCCTGGCTACTCATTAAAATCATCTGCCCAGGGTCAGAGGGGCTTTAAAAATACCTGTGATCTGGGGTGTTTGGGTGGTGCAGACGGTGCAGGCGGTTGAGCGCCCCACTCTTGATTTCAGCTCAGGTCTTGATCTCAGGTTCGTGAGTTCAAGCCCCATGTTGGGCTTCACACTGGATGTGGTGCCTACTCAAAACAAATGAACAAACAACCTAGTGATCAGACCGAACACTCAACCAATCAAATAAGCATCTCCAGGCATGGGGTTGAGCATCTGCATTTGTTAAACGTCACCCAGATGTTTGTAATATGCCACCAGGTTGAGAACTATTGAACCCAAGTCTGTTCACTCTGTCCTCAAACAGATGTCTGCACACATTTCTCTTCCTATCAGACTGTGGGCTTCCTGAGAGTAAGGATGGTCACGTACACATCTTTATTTCCCCAAATGCCACTAGTGCAGTGCCTCAAATGTGGCAGGTGCTCAGTAATTATTTGTTGAATGGACTTGCTGCCTTCAGAAAATCAGAATCTGCTAGAGACAATGCCTCTATTCATTGAAATAGATAGCTAATTTTGGAGCCTTCAAAGAGGTCAGTGTGCAGAATAATCAGCAATGAAATAATGAAGAATAAGAGAATAAAGGAATTTAAGCTGTTTTTAGAAAGGGGCAAAATTAAAGGTCCAGGTTATTGGAAGTTCATTAGATTTGAGTTTGAGATTTGGCACTGGTGGGGGCTAAGAGTAATTGACTTAGAAATGTAAACTTTTCTACATACTCTCAATATACTGCATAAAACTATTTGTTTGATGAAATAACTTACCTGTGATAAGCATCTAAAATTTACTTTAAAAAAGAAGGGTGATATAATTCTATTATGCAAATTTGAGAAACGGACAAAGACAAAATAAAAAGTTCTTATCATCTCGTTATCCAGGCATAACTTTTTTTTTCATTTTTGCTTATTTATTTGCATTCTTCTTTGATATACAAAAGTAGTATGTTATGATCCAGTTGTACAATCAGTTTTCTATCCTGTGTGCATTTTCTCCTTTGAACATTTTTGTGAAGCATTGTCATAGATTGCATTAGTGTTCCCAATCCTCTATCACTCTCCTCGCTGTACTCTTTGTAGTTCCTAACACTAGATCAGGAGGATATTTCCCACCCCCATGGTGTGCGTGTGGCCATGTGACTTTATTTGACCAATGAAATGTCAGTTGTTGTGATGCACACAGGGTCTTTACCATTTCAGCAGTCAGCCTGCTCTCTTGGGCTTCTTCTCTGGCCACACAAAGACTAGGTTTGGGCAACCCACCAGTCACTGATGAGTGACAGATGGGAAGAGGGCTTGGCACTCAGCCAAGTTCAACTGATCCTGACTATGTTAACTGAAACCCAGCAGACCTACAAATGCCTATGTGAGAAATACATGGTTATTATCGTCCTCCTGAGATGTCAAGGTTTTTGCAGCAGGTTATCATAATTTTAAACTATTAAAATTAAGCCAGGCACATAGGCATACAGCCTTTTCTTTCTTTGGTATATTTATAAATCCCCAGAGAGGACATTCCTGGATCAAAAAGGTGGCCTAGATAAAAGACTCACCTCATTTATGTAGGGTTCTGATGGGAAGTGGATAGGAAAAGCCCAAGGACTGTACTTGACCATGCAGATGCATTGCCTCCAATGAGAGAACAAGATGCTGACATGGATGACAAAAGGGCACTGGTGTCTCAGAAACAGCTACATGGAGAATAAAAACCAAGGCTCATCACCCTAGCCTAGGACCTAAGAGGAAGATCTTAACTTAGAGAATTACAGATGGGACCATTGTATAAACTTAACATTATATAGAAAAGATTCTCTGGTTACTTGAAACCAATGCATGGTACTATCTCAGAGAAAAAACAAAACAAGAAGTCTTTGACCATCAAGGACTTTTTTTCTGAAGAGAAACTGTAGCATGGAGAACCCCATTTAGGGAAAGTGGAAGAAGTGGAGAGGTAAACTAGATTTCCCAGGAAGCTGAGCTGCCCCAGTTTCCCCAAGGTTTTAGGGAAGCTGCCCATTAAATTGTTTTCGAGAAACTTCTATTTGAAATAAGTACAAAATTTAAAGTCACTGTATTTGACTACTTATCAAGTGCTTACTACAACCAGTAACTAAGGCTGGTTGCTAACGCTTTGCCTACATTCTCACATCTCTGTGAGGTAGATACACATTATCTCCATTTTAGAGATGATAAAACTGAGGCACAGAGAATTTCACTTTCTTAAAGGTACCTGTCTGGTAGGTGTCCACGCTGGGTAAATAAGTGGACCCTTCGATATGGTACTCTTAACCTTGAGAATGTATAAATACTCTGAAAATACTCTCCAGAGGGAAAAAAAATTCATGTTTGCTCTCAGGATCCTCTGTCAAACTCTCATCTCTAGAAAGCACTGGGTTCCACTGTAAGAGAAATAGCTGACTAGCCTATACTGTTTCCTGTATTTAACATCTGTCACGTCTCCCAGAGACTCTGGATCGTTCTGGAAAAATCTCAATTTTGTCTTCTATAAATCTCAGGATTAGATTTGGGCCATATTCCTGACTCGTCCAAGGTCAGGCACTCCTAACAGGAACTGCTGCTGTATCTTGGCTTCTCCTACTGTGACATTGAAGGTGATTTAGAATGAAAAGTCTCCACATTCCTTCTTCCTTTAAAATCCCTTAGAATATATTTATACCCATATCTATCTATCTGTAAGAGTAGAGCTTGCTGGTTATCAAATGAAATGGCATTTCAAAAGATTCAGGGACAGTGTTTTCCCTCTGAATCTACCTCCCCCATAAAGGGAAAAGGGGTCTTGAGCTGCCCCATCAATACCTTCCGTTGAGAGGGGAACATGATTGTGTCAGACTGACACTGACCTTGCATTCCAACTCTAAATTAATTTTCAGTAAATGAGCTTCAAAGAAATAAGTTTTCAATTTTGTTCCTTCTTTCATCTCTGCCTAAAATGCAGAAGAATGAGAAATTAGGACGTAGCTACTATGTGCTTTCTCTTCTTAGTGTTTACGTTTTCAAAATTATCTCAGGCTATTTGAATTTAAAATCCACCTTCAGGGGTACGTGGGTGGCTCAGGCAGTTAAGCATCTGTCTCCTGATTTCTGCTCAGGTCCTGATCTCTGGAGCCCTGGGATCAAGCCCTGGGGTAGGCTCTCTGCTCAGTGGGAAGCCTGCTTCTCCCACTCCCTCTGCCCTCCTCCCAGTCCATGCTCTCTCTCAAATAAATAAAATCTATTTAAAAAAAAAAAAAAAGAACAAAATCCATCTTTGGGGCGCCTGGGTGGCTCAGCCAGTTGAGTGTCTGACTTTTGATTTCGGCTCATGTCATGATCTCAGGGTCGTGGGATTGGTCTCTGAGGTGGTCATGGAGCCTATTTAAGATTCTCTCTCTCTCCCTCTGCACTCACGCCCAGCTCATTCGTGCTCTCTCTTCTCTCTCTAAAAATAAATAAATAAAATACTTAAAATTCACCTTCACCCATGCTTTAATCAGGGAAGGCTATCTTCTTGGCCCAATTATATAGCTTGGAAGAGGTATATGTTGGGCCAGGGTGGGGGAGTTGGGGAGTGAGGGATCCAGGAGCTTCCTTCCAAAACAGTTTGATATGACCAATACACACTATCAGTCAATGGGTAATCCATCAAAATACTTCTATAGGTCTATTCCTGTATCTTCTACTCTACAAGATTATATATAACCTATATATAACCTATAATAAGTACTGTGTGTCAGATGCTGTGTAAAATATTTTATTTTAAGATTTATTTATTTGAGAAAGAGGGAGGGCAAGAGAGAGCATGAGAGGAGAGAGGGTCAGAGGGAGAGGCAGACTCCTTGCCAAGCAGGGAGCCCGATGCGGGACCCGATCCCGGGACTCCAGGATCATGACCTGAGCCAAAGGCAGCCGCCAAACCAACTGAGCCACCCAGGCACCCTGTGCAAAATGTTTTAAACATTGTATCTTTTATCCTCCCAGCCGCTGTTGAATGATATACAGCAACCCCATGTAAAGTAGGATAAGGTGGTGTTCAGAACAAGAGTCCTAAGGGTCAGTCTGACACTGACCTCAGGATCAAGTTAATTTCCCCCTTTAAGACTCCACTTCCCCTCTGTAAAACAAAGATGAAATTCATACCTGTGCCTTAGATAAAGATGAGAATTAAAATAAATAATACATTGAAGTAAATGTGACCAGTGGATGGAAAGCTCTTGATAAATTTTGGTCCTGATTAGATTTAATTTAGTTGAGGGAGCTATACTTAAAGGTAAATACCTTTCCCAAGATCACAGACCTACTAGGTTCTGAACCCAAGATCTGAACTCAAGTCAACCTGACTCCAAAGTCCATTTAAGCCTCTATGCCCTTCTGCCTTCCTGTATGTCAAAGCCAAACTCATGAGTCTCCATATTAACAGGAATTTATTTGATTTGATACTGAGACTAGGATTGGGTATATTTTGAATATTGTGATATTAAGCAGCAGGGTGATTGTTAACTTTTAAAAATTTTCTGCAAAATCAATAGGATACCTAAAATGACCTACATAATGGACATGTTTCAGAAAAGCATCTTCTACACTAAGAATCTTCAAAACTATACCTTTCATTACCAGGTCTGTTTAGTGACATTGCAGAAAGATTCAGAGTAGAGAAGGACAAAAGAAAACTCACCCCCATTCCTGCTGCCATACCACACGGCTGTCCTTATTTCTGCTTACTCATCTCCAGTGTCAGCCCATCGGCAGATATATTTTAGCAGAGTTGTAATCTCAGTGCACAATGCGTTTTGTATCCTGTTTGGCTGGATTGCTCTACATGCTCTCCTCACTCTGCAGTCTCCCGTATAGGAAGTGGGACCTTGTTTGTGTGGCAGCTAAGGGAGGGGTGACTTTCAGGGCAGCAGAGACTCTCTGGTGTCCCTGTGGGTTTCTTCGCTCCATCTACCTGAACCTCCGTCCACAGAGAGGAAGATGAGCATGGGCCAGTAAAAGACGCAAAAGCTCTTGAGCAAACTCCATAAGATATTCGGATGGGCAGGGAAGTGCAGACATTTGAGGGAAATCAGCAATGGAGTAATTAGGACAGAATTAGGACAGAAGCATTCTTCTTCCTTCCTTTGCCCACAGGTCACTGTGGGAAGCTGGCACAGGGGGCTGTGTGCTCCCGGAAGAGTAGGAATTGCTGGATACACCGCCCAGGAGGTCTAGAAAACCAAATCCTGCTTGCCCAAAGGTACCTAAGCAGTGCCTTCCAAATTTACCTGACAAGAATCACCTGGTGTGATTGTTAAATTCCAGATTCCTTGGGCCCCACCCCCATGCCCCCTCAGCTCTAGAGCAGGTACCTGAGAGTCTGTACTTTGGAGACCATTTGGGAAGCATTGTATTGAATGTTGAAATGCATGGGCCAGTGGTTGGATGACGGAAGAACACCCACCCACTAAGGCTGCTTTGCAGCAATAACCATAGCTTCCATGTGGCTGAGCTTGAAGATATTCATGTACTTGTGTGGGTTTCGGAGTTGAATGTGACAAGGTTCAAATATGGATTCAAGCACCCAAATGTAATCTGGGCAGGTTAACTGATCTTTTTTTTTTTTTTTTTATAAAATGGAAAAGAAAAATCTCTCAGATGGTTGTTATAAAGATTAAGTGCTTGTTGTTGTTGTTGTTGTTGTTGTTGTGTGTGCTTGGCACAAACCCGAGTGTCAAAAACAGTAGCTATTAAAACACTACTAGGGGCACCTGGGTGGCTCAATGGGTTAAGCCTCTGCCTTTGGCTCAGGTCATGATCCCAGCGTCCTGGGATCGAGCCCCACATCCGGCTCTCTGCTCAACGGGGAGCCTGCTTCCCCCTCTCTCTCTGCCTGCCTCTCTGCCTACTTGTGATCTCTGTCTGTCAAATAAATAAAAATTAAAAAAAAAAAACACTACTAAATTCTCAGAGCCTTGCATATGGTCAAACTCTGATTAGGAAAGCTATTTTATCAACAATGTTACTAACCCTTCTGAAGCTTAGTTCCTTCCCAGGGATCAGGAGGTACTATGAAATGCTTATTAGGACAGGGTTTGGCACAACACTAATCCTCTATGAACCGTGGCTATTGAGACATCCCCTGGACCCTGCTGTTTTTCTCAGTGGACACTTTTCAAATATGATTTTTTTTTAAGGCTGTGTCTCTCCAATAATTTGTAGGTTGGAATACTTTTCTGAAATCAGATAATTAGCCACTCTGTTTGCCACAGGTAGGCAATGTCATGAAGTGATAACGCTGGCCAGATTTGGTACAAATTGGATTTGGGTGGCAATCTGTAATACTAGTAATTGCTATGACAGTCCACCATGAATAGTAAGCCAATAGATGGTGATAATAAGAGATAGGAAGTAGGATTCTACTAGTTCCTGAACCTGGCTAACCATACAACCACCTGGGCATCTTACAAATACTATTGATTCAGGCTCTAGAAGGAGCAAGATGGCGGAGGAATAGGAGCCAGAGATATCATCAGGTCCCAGGAGTTCAGCTAGATAGTTATCAAACCATTCTGAACACCTATAAACTCAACAGGAGATCGAAGAGAAGAGCATCAATTCTAGGAAAAGAAAATCGACCACTTTCTGAAAGGTAGGACATGCGAAGAAGTGAATCTGAAGTGAGCAGAAAATAGACTGTGGGGGGAGGGGCTGGCTCCCAGCAAGCAGTAGAGCAACAGAGTACAAAATTGGAACTTTTAGAAGTCTGTTCCACTGAGGGACATCGCTCCAGAGGCTAAGCAGGGGGTGGAGCCCTCACGGGGAAAGTGTAGTCTCAGGACCTGCAGGGTCACAAAAAGACTGGGGGTGTCTGAGTGTGGCAGAGCTTCCAGTTATTGGAGTGGGGAAGTGGGCTGTAGAGATGGAGCCAAGCAGTGGGTTTTCAGCTTAGGATTACCTTAAACCACGATCCAAGACACAGTCAGGCCACTGCTTTTCGATAAGCAGCAGATCTGGGGAGACCTCCTCCTTCCTCCCCCAGGAGGAGCGGCAAGGGAGTGCACTGCAGGAATCTGCTGGGTTCGGAGACTACAAATGGGGCTGTGCACCAGAGACAGAAATGCTCAGTCACAGGCCAAGTGAACACAGAGTGAGGTCAGAGATGAGGGAGATGGGAGGGATTGACTGCTTTTCTCTGAGGGCACACGGAGGAGTGGGGCCCTGAGCTCTCGGCTCCTATGGGCCAGAGATTGGGAGGCCGCCATCTTCATTCCTGGCCTCCAAAGCCTTACGGAAAGCATTCAGGGAACAAAAGATCTCGAGAGCAAATCCCAGAAGAAGACTTAGCCTGGCCCCTGGCAAGGACAGTGCAATTCCAACTCGAGCAAAGGCATTTGAGAATCATGGCAACAGGCCCCTCCCCCAGAAGATTAGTAAGAACATCCAGCCAAGACCATGTTCACTAATCAATGAGAACTGCAGAACTCCAGAGTTAGGGGAAAGCAACATCTAGAATTCATGGCTTTTCCCCCATGATCCTTCAGTCTTTCAAAGTGAAAAATTTTTTTTATTTTATTTTTTTCTTATTCTATTTTTTAAAAATTTTCTCTGCTCTGGTTTGTGGTCCTCACTATACTGATGGTGTTGATAGAGGTTTCTTTCTCCCATTTGTTCTTGCCTTTGTTGATGGCATTAATATATTTTTAGGAGCCAAGCAATCCAGGGATAACCAGAGAGATGTAGCTCATATCATGCATTATGAGGATGAGAGCAGAGATATTATTAGCTGAAAATCTGCTCTCTTAGTGTAAGACCAATGATGGTGGGTATTAAGGAGGGCACATATTGCCTGGAGCCCTGGGTGTGATGCATAAACAATGAATGTTGGAACACTGAAAAAAATTAAATTAAATTAAGAAATTTTAAAAAATAAATACATGAATAAAATTTAAAAGATTAAAAAAATATAAAGAAAGAAAGAAAGCAATGCAAAAAAAAAAAAAAGGAAACCATTCTTTTCCTTTTCTATTAGTTGCTTACCAGCAATCTTATTCTTGTCTCTAATCAGATTTCTTTAAGTCCAAAACCGTTTAAACATACCTGTATTTCTTATCCTGGACACTCAAATTTGGCCTCTTTTGTTTTTAAGCCCTATACAGGAGTAAATAAATGATTGAGAGTTTTACTGATTTTAAGTTAGAGCACAAGCAATCTGGCCACAGCTACCACCATCTAGTATTTAAGGGAAGGATTTGACTCCAGAATTATGTTCTTTTGTTTTCCCATCACCTAGCATAGGTTTGGCTGCAAATGGCCGCAGCAACGTGCATGTGACCCAATTTGAAATACACCTTTCAAGCAACTTTGACTTCCTCAGCCCTCTTGCGTTCCCAGTGATTTAACAATAATGCTTTCCAACATGTTATTTGTCTCACATATTAACAAAATCCCTCATCTAATTCCAATATACATTTACCATCTTTTTGAGATTACAATCTTGTTTTCCAAATAAAAATAAAATAAATTAAAGATCGAAATGTATCTCTCAAGATGAGACTCTGCCAAAATGGAATGTTCTGTAATTCATATGGTTAGTATGGTTTTGACATTTCTTTTCTGTGTGGCTCATTTTACAGATGATAGCGTGAGGCCCAGGCAAGCTAATTGATCTCAGGGCACACAGGTGATGTAGCATCCTGTCCTCTTAGTGCTTCCACACAGCCACCAGGAAAAGGCAGCATGACAAAAAAATGCCAGGGACATGAGGTCTTCTAAATAACCCCACGTAATTTTTCAATTGCTGTCAAATATCTTCTTCAGAAGAGCAGCAACTGTCAGTGAAGACTCAGGTATCTGTTCAGGGTAGAACCACTGTTATTCAAACAGCAAGAGAAAAACAGACCAGATGCTCTCTGGTGCTGAAAAGAGGAAAGAAAAAGGGTCACTGATTCTACCTATTATTTCAGAGAAAATAGACCTCTTCTCTGAACTAGAAGATCAGTGAGGCATTGGCTTTGCCCAAACTAGGCTATTAGTGTGATGACAGAATTTAACAGTATGTGCGAGTCTTAACTATTATCATCAAAGTGGCAGCGAATACTACCTTGCTACCCTCTGAGCAAAACAGCCTGTAACATCAGCCTTAATGGACAATGACAGCCCATTTTTCCTGGCAATGTTTAAATGCTTCACAGAATTCAAAACAGGAGACTAGAGCTTGGATGTCTGGTTGACTTATCTGCATGTTTGTCTAGACATCAGCTCATAGAAATAGTAAAACCCATGTGTTTGGAGAAAACTTTGATTTGGAGAAAAATAGTAAAACCCATGTGTTTGGTGGGTGCTCTGACATGAGGATCAAAAAGAAGTTTAAATCATTTCTGTTTTTATCATCTTTATAATTTATATAAAAGGTTCAAGATAATGCAAGGGCTGGGGGTAATATACAAGCAGAGGACTCAGTGCTGGTCCAAAGAGAAGAACTAGATTCTTTTGTCTGATCTCTTCAAATGCTTCCTGTACCCAAAAATGATGGACTCTTATGTTTCACCATGAATGAAAATTGCAAATATTACTTTCCCTTATCAATCTTTTTCAAACTCCGTAGACTGAAATGAAAACCGTTACTTTTAAAACCATGGTTTAGAGGCGCCTGGGTGGCTCAGTGGGTTAAGCCTCTGCCTTTGGCTCAGGCCATGATCTCAGGGTCCTGGAATCGAGCCCCACATTGGGCTCTCTGCTCAGCCTCTGGCTGAGGCCTGCTCAGGCCTCTGCCTGCCTCTGCCTGCCTCTCTGCCTGCTTCTGATCTCTCTCTCTGTCAAATAAATAAACAAAATCTTAAAAAAAAAAAAAAACAACAACACCACGGTTTAACAAGAGAGGAGAGGAAAATTCGATACAACCACACCAACCCCCGACAGCTCCCGGCCCCTCATCCCACTGACTTCCCTTGGATTTTTCCAGAGCAGCAATCGCTACCTGGTACTTCACATGATTGTTTCTCTGCTGTCTCTCTCTTTCCGAGAATGGAAGTGCCAAATGGGCACAAATTTTGTTTCGTTCACTTTTGTGTCTCCAGTAGAACTAGCATGTAATATATCCTCAGTGAACATCAGCTGAGTGAATGAATAAAGGCAGAAAAGGTTGGTTATTAAGTGCCAAGAAATGGAGATAAACACCAAACAATGAAGGCTAGAATTTATAAAGAGAAAAATGGACGCTGGTGATTTTGTTTTACACCTCAGACTTCTGTCAGTTTGGTGGAGAATACTGATATGTCTGCGTATATAATATATACACATATATGTCAAATATAATCTTGGAAAGGTTTATATTGTGAGAATAAATATACATCGAAGGAGGGGAAAAGGAAGATATACAAATACAAGACAAGTGATATAGAAAGAAAAGAAAAAGCTATCTGCATCCAAATCCATTTTCTGCCCAATTCTTTTGCTTTCCAAGACACTATGCTTTACTAGCCACCTCCTTAACTTCCTGTGGGTGGAGACCCTTTCTTGTCTTTCTGATATGCGGGTCACTATAGTAATTGTGGTTCCTTGGCTTCTGGAAGTTATAAACTCCCACCTCTTCGCTATTCTTTGGTGTTCCATCTTTCCTATTGCTCTCAAGCCAAACTCTGTGATCGTCTTTCTTACCATCAGCCCTCGCCTACAGAAGAAAGTCTCTACAACACAAACTGGTACCAGTACCCATTTCACCAATGACTTTGGTAAATGGATGTGCCCTCTGGGCATTCTTACAGAATATAACCTCCCACTGAGTGGTCTGGTCTCACATAATATTTTCCCTCCTGCAAAGTCACTTTTCTGAGCCATTTTGTCTCCTTCTAGAACTGTATCCCAGGGAAATTCAGGCATTCCCACTTGGTTCGGTGTGGACAATCATTCTCTCCAGGCTTTTAAGAGCCACTCAAGCAGTGAACTTGTCCTATTTTCTGGATCTTCACTGGCTGTTAAACGCTATGTTGGGAAAGTGCCCCCAAGTCTATGAATTCTTGTTAACCCAGCCTCAAGTTCTGTACTGCTCTGCCCTGACACCCTTAAGCAAGCACCATTGTATTCCTGCTGGTACATATTAGCTCATTCCTCTACCTCCTTTGGAATGCTCATGACCAATGACTAAGGTTCTTGATTAGTCTCAAAACATGCTTATTCTTGTTTATGCAATCCTTGTTTCCCACTTATCTGCACACTCTTTCTACCTCTAGTCTGGTCTGACTATAAAAGCATTGTAAAGGAGAACAAAGAGGTAGAAGAAAATCATGCTCTACTTTTAATAACCAGTTGACAAGGAAGACTCATGGAGACATTTTCAGACTTAAAAAGAGAAACATAACGCATGCATTCATATAAGGAGATAGCTTGCTTCAAATGGATAGAATTACTATTTGTTTTATTTTAAAAGGGAGGCTTCATCAAATGAAAAGATAGAAAGCAGATGCAGTTTTTAAAAAAATATATTCACTTTAATTACATTCATTTATCTGGGAGGAAAATCTTTACCCTTTTAGATAGAAGGTGAAATGAAATAATCATCTTTAGGAAGAAATACAATGTTTAGAGGTAACATAGCTATGAACTAGAGGAGTTTAATAAATGGAGATTTTCTATGGGTAGTATTTCAACAAAAATACTACTGAATGTTGACCTTTAAATTTTCTCTTCAGTATAGCTTTGAATTTGAGTTGCTAGCACTCTTTACTTGGAATATTATTAGAAATGCACATAAATTTTGGAAAGTTAAAAGAGAACCCTGCACCCGTTGAAACACTCATGCTTTGCTTTCTCACTTGGAAACAATAAATTGCAAAATGCATTTAAGCAAGCTAATTTCCTGCTTGAAAAAACTAAATCACTTCTTCTGATTTCCCTTTCGTGTTTTGTTAAGAGGGAACTTTAATCTTGTGCCCTAGTAATGACAAGGTACATACTTTCTGTATTTCTGTTAGGTGCTTTCATTTACATCACTTATAACCTTATATAACAAAAACCATCACCCACAAGACAGAATAGAGATTGAAAAAAAGAAAAACAACAGGAGATTTACAAAATACATACATGCAGGCATAGAAAAACTTATTGTCACCCATCCGAGAGTGATGATAACCAATTACCCAAATTACGTTCGTTCATGCTTTAGTTTTTAGAGCAATCTTGTCAAAATTTTGTTAGTGCTTCATAAAAATATATTTTTTGTTACTTCTATGTGTGCTACTTGTTTTTTTTTTTTTTAAAGATTTTATTTATTTATTTGACAGGCAGAGATCACAAGTAGGCAGAGAAGCAGGCGGTGGAGGGACGGGAAGCAGGCTCCCTGCTGAGCAGAGCCTCATGTGTTACTTGTCTTATGTAGCCTACTGGTTTTATATAATCAAGTTTAAGTACTTTACATTGAATATTTTTGGTCTATATATAAAGACTCAAATATATTGATGAGTCAAATTTTAAAAAGATATAATTTATTATAATCACCATATTCTATGAATGAGAGATTTATTTTATTATTTAATTCATGTCCCATAAGATACTCCCCAAAGGTTTTTCTACCTTTTTCTTGGGGGAGGAGAGGGGTTGATAAGGTTGTTCAGTTGATATAACAATAGATTTATGGCAGCTATAATCCACTTAAATAATGTCATAATCTCTCCTTACCAAAAGGCATCTGAAGTTTTCCATGTCATATCTTCAATAAAGGGTCCTATAGTTTGGAGTTTTGGAGAATAATGATTGTGAATTTAAAAATATTATAAATTAGGGGCACCTGAGTGGCTCAGTGGGTTAAAACTTCTGCCTTCGGCTCAGGTCATGATCCCAGGGTTCTCGGATCCAGCCCCGCATCGGGCTCTCTGCTCAGCAGGGAACTTGCTTCCTCCTCTCCCTCTCTCTGCCTGCCTCTCTGCCTACTTGTGATCTGTATTTGTCAAATAAATAAGTAAAATCTTTAAAAATATTTTAAATTAAGACAATGTATTTTTCTCAAGCTGGAAGCTCAATCTGTTCTTTTAGCTTTAGGTATCTTTCATGGCTTATCAATATGAGGTAAGATTGAAAACCACAGTGGATAAACTGAAAGGCATCATTAAATAAAAAACAGGAAGTAAGTCAATGATTACTTTCCCTGTTGTATAAACATGTGAAGAAACATATTGAGCACACATCAATTCCATCAACAATATCATTGAGTAATCTCTACCTGTATGTTTACCCGAAATATTTTATATATTTAACTTATCATACTTTGATTTAATCTGAAGTACAATGACTGACTCTCCCCCAAAGAATAAAAGAGTCTGTGATAATCTTAATTTCAACATGTCAAGTCCTGTTTATTGATAACCTTGAAAATTAGCTTATGTCCTAATAGCACAAATGCATTATTTGTAAGATGAATTTGTAATTAATTTCCCAAACAAGGAAAATTTTAGAATGAAAGAGGCACTATTAATTATAATAAAATAAGAGAGGGAGTAACCCAGGACAATCCTGGACATAATGACTTCAATTTTTTTTAAGATTTTATTTATTTATTTGACAGACTGAGATCACAAGGAGGCAGAGAGGCAGCCAGAGAGAGAGAGAGAGGAGGAAACGGGCTCCCTGCTGAGCAGAGAGCCCTTTGTGGGGCTTGATCCCAGGACCCTGAGATCATGACCTGAGCTGAAGGCAGAGGCTTAACCCACTGAGCCACCCAGGCACCCCAAAGACTTCGATTATTAAACACTGTTGACAGTTTACCAATATATTCATTTCTAAATTCAACAGTCCCAATTTGCCTTCTTTTTGCATTCATGATTCCTACTGTAGAGTCTAATTTAGACAAAAAAAGAATGAAGTTGAGCAGCAAGGAGTCTGTACCCAGACTGCATTGGTTTAAATCTTCCACTTATTATTTGTGATGTCTTGGGAAATTTACCTAAACTCTCAATGACTTATTTCCTTTATCTTTAAGTGGGACTGAAGACTTCAGTAAATATTTCATGTATTTGTGAGGATTGATTAGGATGTAAGATATTTAAAACTGTGCCTAGCACATAGTAAATGATTAATAAATATAAATTACTATTATTGGCCAAAATATACTGCAGTCAGTTCTGTATATAAAAATCAGAAGGGAGGAAGCCCAAATTGTATTTTCTTATAACGTTATCTTACTTTTTCATAAACAGAAGAATTAATGGTAAATTAAGTATATATAATGAAGAACGAAGTTTTGGTGACTAGATATGAGGAAGAATCTCAATTTTGCTTCAGCTTACATCCCTGCAGATTTGTGTGTGCACATTTTAAGAGAAGTTTGTTTATTTCCAAAGACTTTTTTTTATTGCTTTTTAAAAAAATGCACATATAATGTATTATTTGCCCCAGGGGTACAGGTCTGTGAATCATCAGGCTTACACACTTCACAGCACTCACCGTAGCACATACCCTCCCCAATGTCCATAAGCCAGCCACCCTATCATTACCCTCCATCCCCCAGCAACCCTCAGTTGGTTTTGTGAGATTAAGAGTCTTATGGTTTGTCTCCCTGCCTATCCCATCTTGTTTCATTTTTCCCTCCTTAACCCCCATGACCCCCTGCCCTGCTTCTCAAATTCCTCGTATCAGAGAGGTCATATGATAGTTGTCTTTCTCTGATTGACTTATTTCGCTCAGCATAATACCCTCTAGTTCTAACCATGTCTTTGTAAATGGAAAGATTTCATTTTCTGAGGGATATTCTCTGCTATTATTTGTTCCATTATACCTTCTGCCCCCCTCTCTCTTTCTTCTTCTTCTGAGATCCCAATTATTCTAATATTGTTTCATGTTGTGGTATCACTTATCTCTCAAATTCTCCCCTCATGATCCAGTAGTTGTTTGTCTCTCTTTTGCTCAGCTTCTTTGTTCTCCATAATTTGGTCTTCTATATCACTTATTCTCTCTTCTGCCTCATTTATTCTGCAGGGGTTTTTTTTGTACCTCATTAATAGCTTTTTTAATTTCAACTTGGTTAGATTTTAGTTCTTTTCTTTCTCCAGAAAGGGATTCTCTAATATCTTCCAAGCTTTTATTGAGCCCAGGTCGCACCTTACTAATCTACATTCTGAACTTTAGTTCTCATGTATTACTAATGTCAGTATTGATTAGGTCCCTAGCCCTCGATACTGCCTCTTGTTCATTCGTTCTTTCTTTCTTTCTTTCTTTCTGTGGTGAGTTTTTCTGCATTGTCATTTTATCCAGATAAGAATAGATGAATGAGAGAACAAAATAATGAAAAGGTAGCAATGACCCCAGAAAAATATACAGTAACCACATCAGAAGAGACCCAAAACCAGGGGGAGAAGAAAGCGAGGGGGAAAAAAAAAATATATATATATATATATATATATATATTATGTATATATGTACTAGACTGGTGAATAGAACAGAGCCACACACTTGATTTTGGGTGTATTTTGGTCTATTAGAAGAAACTGTCCCCCAAAATTTGAAAGAAAGAAAAACATATATATTACAAAAATAAGGGTGAACATGATGGAGGGATGGAATATGACTGTAAAGATGAAAATTTAAAAATATTCTAAAAAGGGAATTGATAAGATAAGAAGTTGGTTGAAAAATGAAAAAAAAAAGAGGAAAGAATGTGATCAGGCTGGAAAGTAGAACAAAGCCATTCACTAGATTTAGGGTATATTTTGATCTATTAGAAGAAATTGTATCCCAACATTTTAAAGAAAAAAAAACCTATTGGTATACAAAAAAATAAGGTTAAATACAATTGTGGGAGAGAATATGACTATAGCAATGAAAATTTTAAAAGATTTTTAAAAAGGTATTGATAAGATAAAATAGTTTTAAAATGTTAAAATAGGAAAGAGGAAAAATTAAAACAATAGAATAAGAAAAAAATAAAATTTAAAAAGTTTAACTTTGAAAGACTAAAGAATCATGGGGAAAAAACCATGATTTCTATGTGTTGCATTCCTCTAGCTCTGGAGTTCCACAGATCTCACTGATTGCCGAACTTGGCTGGATGTTCTTGCTGATCTGGGAGAGGGGCCTGTTGCCGGGATTCTCAAACGTCTTTCCTAAAGGCGGAATTGCACCGCCTCTGCCAGGGGCCAGGCTGAGTAATCTGCATGGTTTTGGTCTTGGGAGCTTTCGTTCCCTAATTGCTTTCCGTACAGCTTTGGAGGATGGGAATGAAAATGGCGGCCTCCCCATGGAGCACTGGGTGTGGTGCGTAAACAGTGAATTCTGTTATGCTGAAAAGAAATTAATTAATTAGTTAATTAATTAAAAAAAAATAAAATGGTGGCCTCTCAATATCTGGCCCAGAGGACCTGTGAGCTTGGGGCTGCACACTTCAGTGCACCCTTGGAGAAAAACAGTCAGTCCTTCCCATCTCCCTGGTCTCCAGCGGCACTCCGTGCTCACCCGGCCTGTGACCGAGCGTTTTATCACAGGCGCATGGCCCCTTTTGGAGCCTCCAAACCCAGCAGATTCCTGCCATGCCCTCCTGCGCCACTCCTCCTGGAAGAGGAAAGAGGGGGGAGTCTCCACAGATCTGCCACTTGTGGGGTCTCTGCTCAAGGAGCAGTGGTCCGACTGTGCCTCGGGTAACTGAGCTGAGAACCAAATCCTCTGCTCTGTCTCTGGAACTGGCTTCCCCGTTCCAACAGCAGGAATCTCTGCCACACTCAGACAAGGCTGGTCTCTTTGTGACCCCATGGGTCCTGAGACTACACTGTCCCCGCGAGTGTTATACCCCCCACTTAGCCTCTGGAGCGACGTCCCTCAGTGGAGCAGACTTCTAAATGTTCTGATTCTGTGCTCTGCTGCTCTACCCCTTGCTGGGAGCTGGCTGCATCCCCCATGGTTTATCTTCCTGTCGCTTAGGATTCACTTCTCCGCACATCCTACCTTCCAGAAAGTGGTTGATTTTCTGTTCCTGGAATAGCTGCTCTTCTTCTCTTCAAACTTCCGTTGAGTTTGTAGGTGTTCAGAATGTGATAACTATCTAGTTGAACTCTTGGGACCTGATGATATTTAGATCTCCTACACCTCCACCATCTTGCTCCTTCCTTCACACATAGTGTTTTATTCTACCCTCTTCCTTACTTCTCTGAAAGGAAATTGAGTGGTGACTGGAGCTTGGTTTCTGATTTGAAGGAATGGGAGGCAAGAGATTTGAAAGAGCAGTGTTCATGCTGACATAGTGCCCCATGCCCAGTGAGTGAGGGTTTAAAGTCTGGACTTGGGAGCATTGGTGTTCAGGGAGGATGCTGTCCGAGTTTCCCGCACACAGAGTCGTTCGACTGGTCTGCCTCGGTGGACGTACTTCTGCCTTTTGAAGGGCAGCTTGAAACTGGCTTGAAACCCTAGGGCACTTGAGGAATGATCTGGAAGGGGCACCTGGATAGGCCATTGTAGACAAACCCAGGGAATTCCAGAGATAAGGATGAACACCTTGCTGAGGCTGGAGTTTGCTTCTCTGTGAGCAGCATTGTGCTGGGGAGGAAAGCAGTCTCTGGGTCTTAGGAGTCACCGTGTCAGCAGGTGTGAGCCTGGCAGGGGAGTCAGATCAGATAGCTGGGAGACTGTGAGCCATGGTGTTGGGTCTTCACTCCTGATGCACAGGCCAGCTTGCTTCAGGGACAGGACTCTGCTCCCCGGCCAGCCCTCCTACTGCAGATGGGATAAGAAACTTGTTTCCTGTTGGTTCTCCAGCCCTCGTCTCAGCGGGGCACTTGGTGGGAAGCAGCCCACAGGCAGCATTCTGGATTCTTATCCAGTGTGCCCCTTGCTTCCCGAGATGAGGCCCCACAGGTGTCCTCTGCTTGGCGTCTGTGAATTCAGCCAGCAGAAGCTCTTCTTCCAGAGCCACCCCTGAGAAATCCTCTACTGTCCTGTGCTGTGTGCAAGAAGCCAGTTTTCGTGGAACTGAAATCTCAACTCCTGCCATTAGGTTCCAAGGCCACATGGCACACAAGTCTCCTTGAAGCTCTTGTTCCACATGGGGCCTGACGTGTGAGACTGAGACCAACCCTGGGCAGCCTGCTGCTGCTGCTGCAGGTTTCCTCCTGAGAACTGTGTGGCAAAGCTGGTTTGTGATGATGTCCCAGGAAAGAGGGAGATGTGCACCATTCTGTCCCAGGACAGGTGGATGGCGGACATCAGTCACAGGTGGCTGGTGCAGGGAGGAGAGATGTCTGTTGCCCAAGACCTTGATCAGAGGGAGATTTGGACCCTGGGATGCTTCTCTGCTCAGCTTTCTCAGGTGAGCACATCAGGCAAGGGGAGTATGTGTGTGTGCTCACCTGGAATCGAGCAAGGTGTCTGGTTTCAGGTTTCATGTGCAAGTGGATTCCTCTTATGGCTCATTTTTCCTGATGGACTTCAGGGTTCTGGAGGGGGACCCATTGTCTGGGGCATCCTGGCTGTGCAAGATCTCTAGTCACCTTTTCCCCCAGGGCTCTGGACTAGGAAATCGGAGGGAGTCAGGGGTGAAACCATTTGAGTAGGGCTCCGTTTCCCCCTTGCAAAGATGGGCTGGTGACTGTGATAACTGCTCTGGAAATAGAAAGCAGGAGACAGGGATGAGGTGCTGAAGGGGAGGTGGTGGTGGTGCTTGTTATTCACAGAGGGGCCAGGTGGGACTTGACTAGGATGGTGATACTTGAGTCAAGTTCGAAAGAAGGTGAGTGATATCACACCAAGAGACTTATAAATGGAAGGGAAAGCATATGCAAAGGCCCTGGGGCAAGAGCATACCAGGTATGTCCAGGAGCAGCAAGCCCTGTGGCCACAGGAGACAGTTTAGGACATGACCTCAAGGAAGTGACAGTAGGGTGATAGAAAACTATTGCAGGATTGTGACCCCATCCAACCCTGTTTCACTGGGCTATCCTGGCAACAGTGTTGAGAACAGATGACACAGGGTTCAAGATGGGCAAGAGAGGTCAATGATGAAGCTTTTCCAGGAACTCAGGCAAAAGATGGGCTCCAGTGGACCAGACAGTTGGCCTTGGAAGGAGGGCTTAGTGCTATTCTGGGTACCTATTGAAGATGGAGCTCACAAGTTTTGCCAGCAGCTTCGGTATTGGGAATGGGAAAAAGGAGGAATTGAAGTAACTCCCAGCTCTTGTAGGTTGTTCCAAGTGAGTCAAAGGAGGTTTCTGTGGGTAGGAGGTAGATCATGTTCCACCTGCTGAGGAAGGTGCCTTTCACAGTGGATCTGCTGAGAACTCTGAACTTCTACCTTCTCAGCAACTTTCAAATACAAGTCTTCCCCAATTTTCTCTAAGTTCATGGTAAGACACTTGGCTTTTTGGAAAGATCTATGTTATTACCCAGCTCTAGTAGCAGAAAGAAACCTGAAGAGGATTTCTGTCTTATGAAAAAAGTCAAAAAGTTGGCATCGCATTCAGCATCTGTTTTTGGGGAACCCTACAGAGGCGGCATGCACCCCAACCAGCTCCTTCCCAGGCACTGCTCTCCACATCCAGCCACCAGTGCTTTGAATTGTCTGTGAGCATCTGCTGTACTATATCTCCATTTATTTTGGGCATCCGTTAGAATGTTGTGTCCTGAGGCCTAAGGAGCACCAAAGAGAAGGAGCTTTTGGTGTCTGAGCATGCTCACTCACTTTTCTGTAGAAATGAATGGTCATTCCTTTTTCCATTTATGCCACTTCTGCTGTGAAAGATTTCCTAGGAGCACTGTACTTTCAAGTAGCAGGGGAGCCTGAACCCCATTCTGCAGGGTTAGCTTTCGTCTCCATGTTGCACAGAACATTCCATGACTTGCGGATTTTATCACTCAAACGTGGCACCTTTAACTAGTTTCACCTGTTTCCTCCCACCATCCCCGAATCTGGCAACAACCCATCTGTTCTCATTATGTATGCGTTCAGTACTTTTTTCCATGTGGAATGTCCCTGAGAACCTCTGGTATGTGTCTTTCTGTATTTGAGTCACTTAGCATAATGCTCCTAAGGTCGATGTTTCCACGTCCAGTTATTGTGAACAATGCAGCCATGAACATGGGAGTGCATCTCTCTTTTGGAGGGAGTGTTTTTGTGTTTGCCAAAGAAATACTCAGTAGAGCAATAACCGGGTCATGTGGTAGTTGTATAATTTTTTTCCTGGAATCTCTGTAGCGTTTGTCACAGTGATTGCACCAATTTCCATTCCTAAAACAGTGCACAGGGTCCCCTTATCTACACGCCCTTGACCACACCTAGTGTCTATCTCTGGGACGATTGCCATTCCCACAGTTGTGAAGAGATAGCTGATTGTGGTTTTGACTTATGTTTCCCTGATGAAAATTAGTGATGTTCAACAACTTTTTCTGTGTCTGTTGGACACCTGTATGCCATCTTTGGAAAGTGTCTATTTACCTACTCTCCCCAGTTCTTATTCAGTTTTTGTTTGGATTTGAAGGAGTGTTTTGTGTATTTTGGATACTAGCCTCTTCTCACACATAGGATGTGCAGATATTTTTTCTCATTGGGGAGGTTTCCTTTTAAGGGTTTGATGGTTTCTTTTGTCATGCAGAAATTTCAGTTTGATCTTTCCACTTGTTTATTTTTGCTTTTGTTGCCTATGCTTTTGGTGTCTGATGTAAAAGACTCTTCACCAAACCAAGATCCAGAAACTTACTACCTGTGTTTTCTTCTTGGAGGTTTATGGATTCAGTTCTTATGTTCAAGTCATTCATCCATTCATAATTTGTGTGTGCGGTGTAAGAAAGAGACCAGTCACATTCTTCTGCATTTAGTGTCCAGTTTCCCCAGTACCTTTCACAGAAGAGACAGTGCATCCCCATTGTGTATGTTCTGCTGTTGTGTCATAAGTTAACACCATACATGTGTGGGTTAGTTTCTGAATTTGTTTTCTTTCTTTCTTTCTTTTTTTCTTTCTCTCTTTCTTTCTTTCTATCTTCTTTCTTTCTCTTCTTTCCTTCCTTCCGTCCTTCCTTCCTTCTCTCTGGTCTTACAGTTTATTTGTTGGGAAAATATTTTTCCTGTCAGAATATATGCACTGTGGACTTCATTGGCGATGTCTTCATACTCTTTGTTAGGACTTTTCTCTGACGACAGTGTTTTTTGTTTATTTCTTTGTTTAAAGATTTATTTATTTATTTATTTGACAGACAGAGATCACAAGTAGGCAGAGAGGCAGGCAAAGAGAGAGAGGGAGAAGCGGGCTCCCCGCTGAGCAGAGATCCCGATGTGGGGCTTTATCCCAGGACCCTGGGATCATGACCTGAGCTGAAGACAGAAGCTTTAACCCACTGAGCCACCCAAGCACCCCTGACAACTGTGTTTTTGTAAATGAGCAGCTAGATCTATAGCTTTCAACAGGTTGAACATTGGGGCAGAACTACTTAAGTAGTATTCTATTCTTTGATCAGACACCAGATTGTGTCTGATTGTCTTCTTTTGTGATGTTCTCAGTTGTGATGATGGCTATCTATATTTCCTTTTTGTGGTAGGTTTATTAAAGTGAATTTAATTTTTCCTGAAAGTGTGGATTCTAAATAATCCCTCTTTTATAATATATATTTATCTAAAACAGCATTTTTTGATGGCTTTATTGAGGGATAACAGACATAAGATAACCCCCACATATTCATATTTAAAGTGCACAATTTGTTAAGTTTTGACACATGGGTGTATACATGTAGTTACTTGCAATCCATTGATCTTTCTTGGTAGAGTCTCTATTCAAATCTTCTGCTAATTTTCTGCTGGGTGTAAGACAGCATGTTTAAAAAATGCATTTATTGGAAGTGAACATTGGAACAGGACATCAATATTATTAATTCCCATTCAGAGTTAATAATTCTATCAGAGCTAAGTTGAAATATACCTTTAATATGGGAATGAATAAACTTTGCCAAAAGTACTATGATTATTAGTTTCTGAGCTTTCTGTTGTGTTCCGTTGACCTGTGAGTCTGCTTTTATGCCAGTCCCATACTGTTTTGATGGCAACAGCTTTGTAATTGGGCTTGAAATTGGAGTGTGGTGACTCCAGGTCACTTGGTAGCTTGTTTGCTTGCTTGCCTGTTTGCTCATCTTTTTGTTTGTTTGTTTTCTTTCTATCGGTGAGATTATTTATTTATTTTTACTAAGTTTACATTTTATTCTAAATGTTTTTCTTTCACTTTTTTATAATGATCATATAATGTGTTATTTGTTTCAGGGGTACCAGCTTGAGATCCTTCCATTTTACAAGGCACACAGTGGAATCGAGCCTTGCATCGGGCTCCCTGTTGAGAGGGAAGCCTGCTTCTCCCTCTCCCACTCCCCTTGCTTGTGTTCCCTCTCTCACGGTCTCTCTCTCTGTCAGATAAATACATAAAATCTTTTTTAAAAATAGCATATAAAGTAGGTGAAGGGTATAGGGGATTCTTCTGTACTACTCTGTGCTTCCTTTGCAACTTTTTATAAATCTAATTATAAATGTATTTGAAAATAAGATATTTTTAAAAGTTTAAAAAAGTTAATTTAAATACTCAGTTAAAAGGTAGAGGTTGTCAGTTTGACTAAAAAGCAACTGAATGAAACAAAAATACTGTATACTCATTGTCTTTTTGCTTTGAATATTGCTCCAGACAAAGCAGAAGCCTGAATGATAATTCACACAATTGGATTTTTCTTCCTTTTTTTTTTTTTTTAAAGATTTTATTTATTTATTTGACAGAGAGAGATCACAAGTAGGCAGAGAGACAGGCAGAGAGAGAGAGAGAGGAGGAAGCAGGCTCCCTGCGGAGCAGAGAGCCCGATGCAGGGCTCGATCCCAGGCTCCCCAACTATTGGATTTTTCTGCTTCAATTGTTAAGAATTCTTTCAGGAGCACCTGGGTGGCTCAGTGGATTAAAGCCTCATGATCTCAGGGTCTCACAATGGGCTCTCTGCTCAGCAGGGAGCCTGCTTCTTTCTCTGTCTGTGCCTGCCTCTCTGCCTATTTGTGATCTCTCTCTGTCAAATAAATAAAAAAAATCTTTTTTAAAAAAAGAAAAAAAAAGAAATTATTATCATACAAAGATCTCAGTCTAGGGGCACCTGGGTGGCTCAGTCAATAAGGGTCTGCCTTTAGCTCAGGTCATGATCCCAGAG
The DNA here is from genome assembly GCF_010015895.1 of Lontra canadensis. Lineage (NCBI taxonomy): Eukaryota > Metazoa > Chordata > Mammalia > Carnivora > Mustelidae > Lontra > Lontra canadensis. The sequence goes on along the minus strand of NW_022631131.1, from coordinate 2,401,135 downwards.
TCCTGAGATTGAGCCCCGCACCAGGTTCCCTGCTCCTCAGGAGGCCTGTTTCTCCCTCTCCCACTCCCCCTGCTTGTGTTCCCTCTCTTGCTGTGTCTCTCTCTGTCAAATAAATAAATAAAACCTAAATAACGGGGCACCTGGGTGGCTCAGTGGGTTAAAGCCTCTGCCTTCTGCTCAGGTCATGATCTCAGGGTCCTGAGATCGAGCCCCGCCTCAGGGTCTCTGCTCAGCAGGAAGCCTGCTTCCTCCTCTCTCTGCCTGCCTCTCTGCCTACTTGTGGTCTCTCTCTGTCAAATAAATAAATAAAATTTAAAAAAAAAAAGAGCTAAAGTTAGCTTTGTTAAAAAAAATCTAAATAACAACAACAACAACACAACAAAAGGGATCTGGGTCTAGTAATCAATTGAAAAAAATTTTAATTCTAGTATAGTTAACGCACAGTGTTATATTAGTTTCAGGTGTACAATGGAGTGATTTAACAACTCTATATAAGGTGCTCATTATGACAAATGTACTCTTTTTTTTTTTTAAGATTTTATTTATTTATTTGACAGAGAAAGATCACAAGTAGACAGAGAGAGAGAGAGAAGCAGGCTCCCCGCTGAGCAGAGAGCCCAATGCGGGACTCCATCCCAAGACCCTGAGATCATGACCCGAGCTGAAGGCAGCGGCTTAACCCACTGAGCCACCCAGGCGCCCCGACAAATGTACTCTTAATCCCTCTCACCTGTTTCACCCATTCCCCCCACCCTCCATCTCCCCTCTGGTAACCACCAGTTTGTTCTCTACAGTTAAGAGTCTTTTTGGTTTTTCTCTTTTTTTCTTTGTTTTTTTTCTTAAGTTCCACACAGGTGTGACATAGGTATTTATCTTTCTCTGACTTACTTATCATTCTAGGAATAAAATTTAACATATATAGTAACAACACGGATAAAATTTTGAAACAATTGAGCGATGTATCATATTCTGCTAATTATAAATGTACTCTAACATCTCTGAAATCAAGATACATCTTCTAATTTAATTGGTCTTGTTTTCTTTTTTAGTGGTAAATAAAATAATAGTGCAATATTATTTTCTTAAGTTTGATGAAATATAATAAAAGAAGACTTTAATAAGTGGCCAAACATCCCATGTTCGATTCTAAGAAAATTCACTCTTGTAAAATGACAGTTCTTCCCCCAAATCATTTATCAATTTCATGTAGTTACTGTCAAAATAATCTCAATTGGTCCTCTTTTCAGTGGAACAAAATGATTCCAACATCTTTCTAGAAGAGAAATGCCATGATAATACCATTTGGGGAAAGTGTATTCTGGTATATGTTTTGAATTACAATTTGGCAATGTTCACCTGAATTTACAACCAATTGTTACTACTTGGAATTTATCTTTGAGGAACACCTCAAGACATTTTTAGAAAAATGTATATTGTAGCATTGTTTAAAATAGAAAAAATTATGGGGCAGCTGGGTGGCTCTGTAGGTTGACTGATCGAGTTCCACATTGGGCTCCTTGCTCAGTGGGGAGTCTGCTTCTCCCTCTGACCATAACCCCCCTCATGCTCTCTCTCTCTGTGTCTCTCAAATAAATAAACAAAATCTTTTAAAAATTTGAAAAAAATATTGAAATAGAAAAAATTAGATATATAATATATAAAATATATAAAATTCCATCAAACAAAGGACTGGTTAAAAAAGTGGTAGCAGGGGTGTTTGCAAAGTTCTATTTTTTTTTTTTAACCTAGGTAGTAGTTACACTGCATAAGAATTATTTTTTAAAGTTTTATTTATTTAAGCAACCTCTACACCCAGTGTGGGGCTCAAACTCACAACCCTGAGATCAAGAGTCACACGCTCCCCCAACTGAGCCAACCAGGTGCTCCTCACTGATTAGTTATTTATTAAGTTATAGTTTTGTTCTATGTACTTTCTGTATGTATAATATATTTTACATTGAGGGCACCTAGCTCAGTGGGTTGGGCCTCTGCCTTCGGCTCAGGTTGTGATCTCGGGGTCCTGGGATCAAGTCCCGTGTCGGGCTCTCTGCACAGCAGGGAGCCTGCTTCTTCCTCTCTCTCTGCCTGTCTCTCTGCCTACTTGTGATTTTTCTTTCTGTGTGTCAAATAACTAAATAAAATCTTTAAAATATATATATGTATATATTTCACAATGAAAGTAACTAAAATTTCATAGTATTAGGAATACTATGAAATACTATATAATCAATAAAAGAATTGGGTAAATCTATGAATAAGGTTGTGACGAGATGTACTTACATATCACTCAGATTCAGCCTTGTGCTTTCATGTATTTGTAGTACATACATTTTCACCACTGAATAATATTTCACTATGTGAATATACTATAATAGATTTATTGTTGTGACAACATAATTTGGTTGTTTCCTGTTTGGGGCAATTACAAATAATAATCTATAAGCAGTCACAGGGATCTCTCCAATTATATATTATATATACATATATATACATACATACATATATACATATATATATAATATATACATCATCTGATGCACATGTACACATTTTGCTCTTGAATCTAGTTTCTAGTTTCTAGAAACTAGAAAGAATTACTAACTGGCAGAGTATGCAAATGACCAACTATACAAGGTAGTGCCAAATTTGTTTTCCAAAGGGAGTAAGCCCATTGATTTCATAGCAGCAATGTACAGAAGATTATGTTGCTCACAACCTCTCCAACATCTGATATTTCAATTAAATGGTGTAAGATGATATCTACTTGTGGTTTTGATGTGCATTTTGCTCACTGTTGATGGATTGAACAGCTATTCATAATTTTATTGGACATATGTGTTTCCTTTTCTGAGCAATATACCTTTCTAACTATTGTTCGTTTGTCTACTGGGTGGTTTGTCCTTTTAAAAAATTGTGTAAGTTCTTTATATATTCTTTTTTTTTTAAGATTTTATTTATTTGACAGAGATCACAAGTAGGCAGAGAGGCAGGTAGAGAGAGAGGGGGGAAGCAGACTCCCCACGGAGCAGAGAGCGCAATGCGGGGCTCGATCCCAGGACCCTGAGATCACGACCTGGGCCGAAGGCAGAGGTTTTAACCCACTGAGCCACCCAGGCACCCCAGTTCTTTATATATTCTTGATACCAGTCTTTTGTCGGTTAGATGGATTTGCAATCTTCTTCTAGTTGAATCTTTTCACTCTCTTTAAGGCATCTTTTGAGGAACAGAAGTTCTTGGCTTTAATGTAGTGAAACTTAACAATCTTTTCACTTAACATTAATACTTTTACATCTAGTTTAGGAAATCCTTTCCTACCTCAATGACACAAAATTATTCACGGACATCTGCTTCTAAAAGTTCAAAAGACTTGTTCCTGACACTGAAGTCTTAAACCTCCTGGAATTGATTTATAAAAATAGCATATTTATATAATATAAATAGAATTCCAGTTTTATTATTTTTTGCATACGAATGAACAACCAATATATTCCATAGCAACCAGAGATGAATTACCTGGAAAGTAACATTTTTGTTGTTCTCTCAGACATTCAGAATTCTTATGAGCACACACAGTCCTGCTAGGGGGTGTGGTGGATGACAAACTCAGTGCAAGAACCATCTCAGAAAATCTGAAAAGATCTTAGGAAACAAGAAGCGAGAGTTCAGTATGCAAAAAGGCAGAGGCCAACCTATACCCAAGCTGTGTTGCAAGGCCTTTCACTTCATCTTGGAACTCAAAGCTTTGGCCCACAGATCCTTGTGTCTACATCCTAAGTCAGCTTAGGAAAGCCTACCGAGGGCTCCTGGGTGGCTCAGTCGTTAAGCATCTGCCTTCAGCTCAGGTCATGATCCCAGGGCACTCAGATTCAGCCCCGCATCTGGCTCCCTGCTCAGCGGTAAACCTGCTTCTCCCTCTCCCACTCCCCCTGCTTGTGTTCCCTCTCTCGCTGTGTCTCTCTCTGTCAAATAAATAAATAAAATCTTTAAAAAAGAAAAAAAAAAAGAAAAGCCTACTGATATCTTGGGGGAGTTGGGAAGGTATTAGTATGGATCAATAGTTTTCAATTTTAATTTTAATTGTATTCTATTGAAATAAGCTGTACATTTTTAAAGTTTTCTTCATTTATTTGACAGAGAGATCACAAGTAGGCAGAGAGGCAGTCAGGGAGAGAGAGGGAAGCTGGCTCCCCACTGAGCAGGGAGCCCAATGCGGGGCTCGATCCCAGGACCCTGAGATCATGACCTGAGCCGAAGGCAGAGGCTCAACCCACTGAGACACCCAGGTGCCCCATGTTTTTAGAACGTTTATATTTTAAAATATAAAGATTAGAAGGTATAAAGGTCAATAAATACAGATTTTTGAGAAGACTCTGAAATGGACTTAGTTTATCTGGACTTCTGAAAAAGTTCCCATTTATTTATTTTGTCTAATTTCATCTTGGGCTTTCGTTTTCCAAGAGGAATGCACATCACCAACACTTACTCTGGTTTACACTCTGGTTTACACCACTACTCTGGTTACACTTTTATACTTACTCTGGTCACAGTAAGCATCACATGTTGGTTCTGAAAAGGAAAAGCCAGAAAGGAGGGGGCCAGCCACAGACTGGTCATATTTGGGTTCAGAATGGAAGTGGGGCAATGAGAAAGGGAGAATGTTTAATCAGGGGAACAAGAAGGGAAAGGCAGGGGAAAGTGGCAGTAAGTTAAAGAGGACACATATGTGCACGCGAAAAGGAATTTCCTACATAATTAAATGAATTCATATTCAGAAAGGAAAAGAAGAGACCTGAACATGAACGCAAGAAAAGGTATGAAAATAAAAATTACTAGGTCAGACAGCCTCATGCACCAACCTCTAGTCGGTCTACTAGCCCAGGGCATCAACTTTTTGTTGAAAGCCATGTATTCAAGATGGGCGGAAGGAACGGAGGGCAGTGACCTACCAACTGTACATACTGGAAAGAACAAATCAGGCATCTGCAATTCAGAGAGTGCTTCTCTTTCCCTAGATTCTAAAATAATACCCCCCTGCCTGCCTCCCCATCTCTCGTCCCTGCCCCGGCGAACATTGCAATCATTGTGGATTCTGCTCCCTGACCTGGGTGAGTTTCCATCATCCAAACTATCCATTCCTTTGCTACCAGCTCTTTCACACAATTGTCCTTCACCTGTCAGGAGCTTGGCACTTTGGCAAACACTGCACAGCAAATTCGTTCCACCTTGACCGCACAGACATATCCATGGAGGGCCCCTTGATCGTGCACTTCAAGGAATTTGACAGAGTATTTTATCTCATGCCTCTGTGTGCAGAAATGATGGACAGGTAGCTTCCTAATATAGTAACCAATAGAATTACTCAAGGTGACAAGATCTATTTCCTCCTTTTCACATCCAATGACTTAATTAGTTTCATCATGCACACCAAAAAATATATACCCTCCTTCAGTATTTGCAAGTGCAGAAACATAACTGGGGAGACTCTCGTTAAAGCACCGGGACACGTGGCGCCTGGGTGGGTCAGTGGGTTAAAGCCTCTGTCTTTGGCTCAGGTCTTGATCCCAGGATCCTGGGATCGAGCCCCGCATAGGGCTCTCTGCTCAGCAGGGAGCCTTCTTCCTCCTCTCTCTCTGCCTGCCTCTCTGCCTGCTTGTGATCTCTGTCTGTCAAATAAATAAATAAATAATCTTAAAAAAAAAAAAGCACCGGGACACGTCTGTTGAGAACAATGTAAATTCAACATGGAGGGACTTTGTAAAATTGAGCTTTTCTAGGAACTGAAGGTGAGTTCTAGCAAATAAAGCAGCAGCTGAGGTCCTTATGTTACCATCATTTTGTACACCAACCCGAACTTTCTGTGGACTTAACAATTTGGAATCATGAGTATTCACAAAAGTCTGAGTTCTCCCTTCGAGGAATGCCAGTGCTTCCTGAGAATTCATGACATCAGCTGATGCTCTGTATCTATGGTACAAATTGGAGGACAAGGTTGCCGGTCATACACCAGAGACCTCAGCATTCCGTGACTTCACAAAAGCCAGAAAGAGGTCTCCTTGCTGCATCTCATCTAAAGAGCCTTTAAAAATGGAAGGCATTTTCGTCCTACTCCATGAATTTCATAATTGTAGTTTTTTTAAAAGATTTTATTTATTTATTTGACAGACAGAGATCACAAGTAGGCAGAGAGGCAGGCAGAGAAAGAGGAGGAAGCAGGCTCCCCGCTGAGCAGAGAGCCTGATGCGGGGCTTGATCCCAGGACCCTGGGATCACGACCTGAGCTGAAGGCAGAGGCTTTAACCCACTGAGCCACCCAGGTGCCCCCATAATTGTAGTTTTTGTTCTCAATCTCAGCCTTGACCACTCCACCACCAGCATTAAGCAGAGCACATATTGCATTCATGATGATTTTATTCTGTCTCTTTTGCTATTGAGGATTCATTTCTTTCCTTTGCTAATTCCCAAGGATGATTTTTCCTGCATTTAAGACACATTCAGCAAAGTTTGTTTCCAAATCCACCTTGGCACTCATCTTCTCAGCATTTGTCCTAGTTCTGCCCTGAAAGGTTCTCCTAAAATAACAAGAAGATAGGATCATTAGAATGGGACAAGAATAGGAGAAGTGGGAAAACTGACAGCTTGAGGCCACTTTTCTCAAGTTGGTCACTTCCTTTATGCCTAGAGTTTGAAGCCAGGCTCATGCATGAAATAAGTGTGGAGGATGGGAGGAGGAGCTAAGTCTGCTGGAAGCCCACTACCACCAGAGATATGATCAAGAGCCTATTTTTGTGTTGTGATTTTAGGAACCATTTGTGCCAAGATCTCTGAAAGGCAGCGTCTCCCAGATCACCTGCAGAAAACAAGAAATTATAGATACCTGAAAACTGGAGCTGGAATGCAAATGGAAAGTTTTCACTGTCAGAGGTGTCTCTGGGGTGTGCTGATGTTTATTGTTTTTCTTGGTGCTCCTTCTCCCCCCACTGAGACCTGGGAAATTCTTGGATTATTTTATAGCCCAATTTAAAGAAGGAGCAAATTGGATTGAGTTGGTAATTTGTCATTGTTGCTACGGAACAGACCCTTTAGCTTTCCCTGGTCCAACCAGTACTCATCTCTTGAAAAAATATATCTAAATTAAATATAAGTGTATATATATATATAATTTGTTTGATACTAACAGACAAATAATTGACTATTTGGATCAACCAAACTGGCAGGTAGAGTCACCTGTCAACAAGGAGCCTCAGATGAGGTCAAGTTGAGTGACAGTGGGCAGACACACCACAGGACAGAAGGGCAAGGGAGCAAAGCACATCTCCAAACTGCCAATCTTTGATTCACCTGTGGCAACTGAGGAAAGATAAGGAGCAACTAGACCACTTCACACATCATTACACAATCCTCTATCAAGGGATACCTCACTGTGAACCAAGCTCTCACGCTATCTCACACTCCCCCCAACTTCCTTCTTCAAAAGCTAGATGCAGGGAACAAAAGATGCAACCCAAGAGAGACGCAAACACAAGGCCCTGGACAAGTGTGAAGGGAGACCCCAGAGTGACAGCTGCGGGGCAGGCCTGGAGGATCACCAACCAGAATGGGAGCAAGATGGCAGCAGCTGTCAGTGGGTGGCAGGTGAGACCATACAACTGGCAGACAACTTAAGAGTTAGTCAGTTGAAGAGGTAGAGAGTCTGGGAGTGGAGGAGTAATAGGGACTTAGGAAAATATGAAAACGCAAAGATAAGACAATAGCTCTAAGTTTGAAATGAAAAAGCACAGAAAAGAAAACATAACCATAAGCCATGATATAGCATAGCTGTAAACAAAATATAGTCACAATAATATCAACTCTGAATATTGTTCTGATTGGAAATGATGATATCATCATACTGGCAGGATGTGGGGAGGGGTAGTGGAAGTGTGGTAGTGCAGTGTGAAAGGGCAGTGACGTGTGGGGGAGTGAGATCATCAGCTCTAGAAATAATACCCAAATGGGGGCAGGGGAGGTATGTGAGCATGAGCATGTTGTTTAGAAATATATTTAAAATTGCTGAAAGAAAAAGCCCAAGAGGCAAGAGGTTGCCTAGAGAGCAGAAGGAGGCAGAGTAAAGGGTCACTGATTTTCTCACCATGTCTTATGAAACTATGACTTTCAAAACTGCATATAGGAGACTTTCATTCCCAGACAGAACAGAGTAACAGGGACCAGGTTACTTTCCTGTCTAAAACAACAAAAACATTTTAAAAGAAATAATGACTGGAAATTTTCCAAATTCGATGTAACTTCTGAAAAATTAAGATCAAGATCCAAGATATTCTACAAGCTCCAAGTACTAGAAATACACAGAAAACTACACCAAAATTGCATCATAATTTAGTTGATCAAAGCCAATGCTAAAGAAAAAATCTTCAAAGCAACGAGAGGAAAAAGATACATTACACACAGAAGAACGAAGGATGACATTAGAATTTTTTGTCAGAAACAAAGCAAGAAGATAATGGATCAACATCTTTAAACCAAGCAAAGAAGGAAAGAAAACTATGAACCTAGAGTTCTATACCCAGGTATAATATCTTTCAGTTAACAACAAAAAGACCATCCAATTTTTTAAGTGGACAAAGGACTTGAATAGATATTTCTCCAAACAAGAGGTACAAAGGCCAATAAGCATAGAAAACGGTGTTCAATATTATCAGTCATTAGGGAAATGAAAACCACACCACAATGAGATACCACCTCACACCTATTAGGATGGTGATGATGATGATGATGATGACAACAATGGTGATGGTGGTGGTGGTGATAAAAGGAAAATAACATGTGTCAGTGAGGATTTGGAGAAAATGGGATAAGTATACACTGCTGGTGGGAATGTAAAATGAGGCAGCCGTTGTGGAAAGTAGTTTGGAGAGTCTTCAAAAAGTTAAACATAGAATTACCAGGTACCCCTAATTTTTAAATGTATTTTCAGATATCTAAGGTACATGGAAAGTACAAAAATGATGATTCAGGGGCGCCTGGGTGGCCCAGTGGGTTAAGCCTCTGCCTTCAGCTCAGGTCATGATCTCAGGGTCCTGGAATCGAGCCCCGCATCAGGCTCTCTGCTCAGCGGGGAGCCTGCTTCCTCCTCTCTCTGCCTGCCTCTCTGCCTACTTGTGATCTCTGTCAAATAATAAATAAAATCTTTAAAAAATAATAATGATACATTGAACACCCACCAGCCAGCTAAATGACAAAACTTTAGCAATACTTTTGCGTACCTCCCACCGCTCTCATTCCCTCATCCCACCTGTCCCCTCCTCACCTAATAACCAATACAGTTTTTACATTCTAAGTTACAACCTCATAAAATTCTGTATACTTTTATGATGCGTAGATGTCACTCGTACATGAGTTTTACACATTTCCATACACAGCCATATGTGAAAGGGTTCGTAGACAAAAGGACGAGACTGATACAAAGCAAAAGTTAAGCAGCGCTTTATTTCGCGCCAAGCATGGAGAATCAAACTGACCGGCCAGGGCCGTCTCTTGCAAAGAGGCGACCCCTCCCAGCCTCACAGACTAACTTTTATAGAGTAAAGGCCATGTGGTTGAGCCTGACCACACACAGGTGGCCAATTGAATTACAATTCACCCTATAGTAGTTATTTGAACTAGCCTATCACTCTGGTCAGAATTGGCACCCAAAAGGCAGGGCCCACATTCTTGGGTGGTTAGAGAGGTGCTTTCCTGATTGGATGTCTCCACCTGGCTTGGCTCATCCTTGGCGGGTAGGGAGGTAATACGTGCGCTTTCACTGATTGGACGTTTCCACCTGGCCGGACACGTCCTTGTATCTGGGCTCCGTTATCTCAGCCCAGTCTGACATGTCCTGGTATCTGTGCTCCGTTTTGGGGGGCTATTTGGCCGTATTTCACCAGTTCTGTTTCTAAGTGCTTTCCTCTTGGGGGAGGGGGCACGATCAATCTAAGTTTACTGCATAAACAACAAAATGGCTCCCTCTGGCTAAGTAGGCCCTTACATATGTAAACAGTATCCTATTGTATGTAGTCTGCAAAACTTGCTTCCAACTCCTTAATGTTTTGTTTTAAAGATTTACCTAGATTTTCCTAAATTTTACCCATGTATCTAGATCATTCATTTCACTGCTCTATGAACTGGGTCCTTCTTTCTCACCTTTCTGTCCATCCCCTTTGGTCCCCAAATTATCCAGGTCTCCACAACTTCTCCTAGAAAAGACCTCAGCTTCCGCGCATTTTGGCGTCATAATTACCATAGGACCACATCTTCATTTCTGGTCCCAGTCTTACTCTCCCATGCCCCTTCCTGATCTTAAGGTTCTGGAAGGCCTGGAAAGAGGGAGTAGTGGTTTGGTGAAATGTTGCCTCTCTATTAAGTTTGCATCTTTATCTGTTTGCTTATTTAAGGTAGGCGGTAAGTGAGGGCAGAACGTGATTCATTCTGTGTATTTACTCAAGATTAAAACTAAAACTCTTGATTTGCTCTGTCCAAGAGTAGGAAACAAGAGCCATTGTTGGTCACACACACACAGAGAAGGTTAATGCACTCTTTACATCTTTTTTTTCCTTCAACACACTAAGCAGGGAGCAAGCTAAAGATTAGGGACACACCACCTTAAAAGGGATTAAAAGGACATATCACGGGGTGCCTGGGTGGCTCAGCCAGTTAAGCCTCTGCCTTCTGCTCAGGTCATAATCCCGGGGTTCTGGGATGGAGCTCCCTACACAGCAGGGACTGTGCTTCTCCTTCTCCTTCTTCTGCTCCCCCTGCTTCTGCTCTCTCGTGTGCTCTCCCTCAAATAAATAAATAAAATCTCGATAAATAAATAAATGGACATATCACCTTGGAAGGTTCAGGCAGTCTCTCATGGAAAGAGAAACACCGTATTAAAGAGAATCACTGTCCTGTGTCAGTGACACCTGCCAGCACGTGAGACTGAAGTCACAGTCAGGTTGGAGGCTGGGAGGCATGTCATCTCCCCATGAGAGACCCAGGGAGATGGACGCCGGGCTCCACACTCAGTGACTCTGCGGCTGGTCAGACTTTTCCTAGGCGACTGAGAGCCATAGCAGCCACAAGTTTAGCATAGAGCCTTATCAGTGCTTCCACAGTCTTTCTTTCCAACCTGAGCAACTTGTTCATAATATTCACTTTTCAGGCAAAAACACATTGCCATCTTCTTCTTTTTTACTTTTTGCAACAGCAAGAGATTTTTGAAAAAATTTTCAGGATTTATTTATTCATTTTAGGGGAGAGGGGCAGAAGGAGAAAGACTTTTTTTTTCCCCCAAGATTTTATTTATTTATTTGAGAGAGCGAGCAAGCGCGCATGAGTTGGGGAGAGACACAGAGAATGAGAGAGACAGAGTCCTATCAAGGAAGCCCAGGCAAGCAGGTGTGTTTCAGGGTGGGATTGGTCAACAGTATCAAAGGAGCGCAACAAAGTAATGACCAAAGAGTGTTCATTGGTAAATTGTATACAGCGCACTGTAGCCATCGGTGACCTTAACAGGCTGGAAGAAGAGGGTAGTGGGTGTCAGGATATCATAGTGAGTGAATTCTCAAAGTCTACATGAAAATGAAGGCCAGAACATTCACAACAAACCCTGATGGAAAACCCCTTCATGAAGTTACATTTGTGACAACCTTGTATACTAAAGGTTGTTTGAAGAAGGACTAAAGGATGTTTGAAAAAGTCTCAGTTGAGACATCTAGTCTTCGAAGATTTAAAGTTTTTTCATTGTGTATTGGAACCTCTAATTTAAGCACATTTCATGTTAGTTCATTGCCAAAGAAACTACATGCAAACTGGAAACTCTCTTCCACGTATAAAAGGTCTTGTCTTTTGTCAGAGGAACCTCAGTGGACTCTTTCACCATCTCTTATCCTTTTAGGCCTAAAGGAAAATTACTAATTTGGTGATAAGTAAACTTTTTCTAAAAATGAAGAGTTAGAGATTTTGTTCCATCCAAGTACAAAACAAAGGAGTTTGAGAAATTAAGTGGAGTGGAGAGATTTTCAAAGCATGAACAAAACCAAAATCAATTTAATAAAAAATCAGGAACTCAGATGAATCTGTGCAGAAAGAAAGAAAAAAAAAATCAGAAAACTCACCAAAGTATTTTTTAGGAGAATTGGGCCTTTTGGAGTTAGAAGAGAATTTTTAAACTCTTTAAAATATCACACAATTTCTAGAATCCCTGCCTAGATGGTAATTTAGCACCGGCTTCTGGCTCCTATCATCGAGATAAACTCTGGAGGAATTATGGAGAGAAACATCATGGATCCTAGAATAGACCAGGAAAAGTCTGAGAGCAACCCCTGGGAGAAGGCTATTTTGAAACTCTGTGTGTGTGTGTGTGTGTGTGTGTGTGTGTGTGTAGAGATTGCCTCAGCCTGACACAGAGGGGCCTAGAATAACTGTAGAAGATAATTAGAGGGGGAAAAATTAGATAAATAGATAATAGATGGATGGATGGAAAGATAGATAGATAGATGATAGATATAATGGAAGGATGGATGGATAGATGGATGGATAGATACATAAGAGAGTGGGAGAGACTCCCTCTAAGGGGAAGCCAGAAGGAAAGGAGGATTTCAGCCAGCCTCCAGCCTGCTTCCAAATGAAGTCTTGGGAGTGGGCTGAGGGTGAAGGGAGGACGGCCCAGGCCATTCTCTCTTCGGAGAGGCAGCTGCAGCTCAGACCCTACCATCCCCTTTCCCCTCTGGCCTCTCCCTTTCCCCCCGCTCTGGTTGGAGTCGGGAGAAGTGGGAAGTAGTTTGGGAACTGGTTTGTCCACATCCACTTCCCCATTGTTCCTTGGCCCGCCCTCAGGGCACAGCCCCCTGCCCAAGCTGGGTCACAGATGGGCTTGGTCCTGCAGGGACCCTGAGGGAGCAAACCCCTTTCCTTCTGAGGAGAGTGTGCCCCCTACCATGTAGTTGAACAGGGGCTAGGAGCTCTCCACTCCCCTCCCTCTAACAGCAGGCTGTGTGGGTCTCAATTCCCATCCTTCCCACCCCGGCTAGGTGTCGTCCACCTGTATCCTATCATGTGTCTGAGTGTGTGTGGGGGTGGTTCTGTACTAATTTCCATGGCCAGTGGCTTTTTCCATGCATCACTCCCCCCCCCCTCATGCCCAGGGGCCACCCGCCTGGCATTACCGCATGCTGGGGTCGTTGGGGGAGGGGGGTGGGGCTCACGCTGTCCTGTGGTCTTGAGATTTTTATTTTTGCATATGTAATCCATCCTGTACAGGTAGCTAACTTTGTAAACGCTGTGTATTTCCCCTGCCCCCATGGCTGCTGGTGTAAATAAACTGCATCTCCCGTTGATTAAAAAAAAAAAGAGAGAGAGAGAGAGAGAGAGAAAGGAGAGAGAGATTTGGACTGTACTTAGCCTTCTCCACCTTGCCCCATACACATGATTGCCAGGGGGAATGGTTCAGGAGTCCACAGACATAAAATCAGGGCAGTAAGGATGATGAATTAGGGAGTGTGTCGCCTCAACCCTCCATTACTCCACCCTCCCTTCTCCAAGCCCTCAGAGAGAATGGTTTACTAAATAGGAGGTGCCCCCCCCACAATCTTTTTGGGATACTGAAGATTAAAGCCCTGCCCTGAGGAGTGCCTTTGCTTGGGAGAGTGATACTAAACGGAAGTGTTTAACCATGATTTCCTGGTATCTGGTTCTCTTCATGCCAATGCTGGTTTCCTTCACTCTCTTTGCGTTCATCCAGCTGATGTGAACTAGGATCTGGATCTTGGCACTATCCCAGCCCAGAGAGTCTGGTACCTCCAGGGGAACCCGCCCCTTCACCAAAATCACAGCACACCCTTGTACCAGACTATTTACCGAGAAAGTCAACGAAAGGGATTATGTACCACTGGAGGCAGAGTTATTAGAGTAGTTGGACCAAGAATTTGAAATATATGTAATAAACATAGCAAAAGACATCAGAAGATATTAGCAATATGAAACAAGAATGGAAATAATAAGAACCAAGTGAAACCATCAGAAAGGGAAAATATAATAAAGAACACAAGAGATGAGATCACAGAGTGGAGGGAGATAAAACGCTGATTTGAGTTAGATCACAGATCGAGGGGCTCTTACAGAAAGAAGGAGGAAAGGATAAGAAAATAGAAAATATAAATTAAAGTTCAAAGATATAGACAGTAGATAAAAAAGGATCATCCGTGAGCACCTGGGTGGCGCAGTCCGTTGACCTCCGAACTCCTGGTTTCGTCTCAGGCAGTGATCTCAGGGTTGTGAGACTGAGCCCCATGTGGGGCCCCACACAAAGCCGGGAGTGTACTTAGTACTCTCCCTTTGCCCTCTGCACCTCCCCTGCTAGGCGTGCTCTCTCTGAAATAAATATATCTTTTATTTATTTATTTATTTATTTATTTATTTATTTATTTATTTTTGACAGAGAGAGAGAGAGAGAGAGAGAGAGAGAGAGACTGAGATCACAAGTAGGCAGAGAGGCAGGCAGACAGAGGGGGAAGCAGGCTCCCTGCTGAGCAGAGAGCCTGATGCGGGTCTCCATCCCAGGACCCTGAGATCATGACCTGAGCCGAAGGCAGAGGCTTAACCCACTGAGCCACCCAGGCGCCCCTAAATATATCTTTTAAAAGAGGGGAGCACCACCTGGGTGGCTCAGTTGGTTAAGTGTCTGCCTTCGGCTCAGGTCGTGATCCCAGGGTCCTGCGATAGAGCCCAGCATGGGGCTCCCTGCTCAGCGGGGAGTCTGCTTCTCCCCCTCCCTCTGGCACTCGCCCTGCTTGAGCTCTTTCACTTGAGCTGTCAAATACACAAATAAAATCCTTTTTTTTTTTCTAAAGGATCATCCAGATAATGAGACTGGTGGAGAGCAAACCACTCCCCTCCACAGTCCCACTTTTTCCTTTTTATTTTTTTAAGTAGGCTCCATACCCGGCGTGGAGCCCACAACACCAGGCTTGAACTCAGGAACCCCTGAGCTCAAGTCCTGAGCTAAGATAAAGAGCCAGATGCTTA